>NC_045763.1:50224462-50865563 GCF_008692025.1 Phocoena sinus | reverse complement strand
TTTGATTTGCATTTCCCTGATGATTAGAGATGTTGAGCATCTATTCATGTACCTGCTGGCCATCTGCATGTCTTTTTGGAAAAACATCTATTCATATCTTCTGTCATTCCTTCCTTGTATTTTCTAATGAAAAGACATGACTATAAATCCTTAGTAAAAATTCACCTTGTTAAGTTTAGGCTACCTTCTAGTCTGCTGATATTCAAAATAATTTTTGGATTATGTTATTCAGTGTATTAATTACGGTTCCTTGTTTTGTATCATTTACATATTTATTCATCAAGTCTTCTATGTATTCATCTAAGTTGTTGATTGAAAATATTGACAAGGGCAACTTAAAACACAATTCTGCATTTCATACCAGGAACTCACAAATAGGTTGAGATTTGGCCCTTTACAAACAGTCCTTTGAGATGATTTCTCAGCCATTTTGGGATCCATTCTTGAACATATTCATTTCAACTGTCTCTACCTTCATTATAAGAAAACTTTAAAAATTCTCAAAAAATGTGTAGCATGCAGGATACTTCTCTTCTATGCCATTTTATTGATCTATTGTGTTCTCAAAATTCTAATTAAATCATTTATTTATTAAATAATACTTAATGAGCAGCTGTTCTGTCAATAAACAGATAAATAAATATAATAATAAGGCAATTTCAGATAGTGACAAATGCTAAGAAGAAAACACAACAGAGAAACAGAATACGGCTAGAGCAGGGGGTGGGGATGTTAGGACAGGTGGGAAGGGAAGGCTCTCCTCTAATGACATTTGAGCCGAGACCTGAACAGAGACAAAGAGATAGCCATGTGAATATTTTGAGAAGGGCCAAGCCAGACAGAGGGCAGAGATAATGCAAAGGCAACATACACTAGAAATGTTTGAGGACCGAAAGAAGGTCACTGTGGCTGGACAGTGACTACATGGGGGCATTGGTAAGCAATAAAAAAGAGAGAGAGGGTGAGAAATATCACATAGGACTTTGTATAACATGGCAAGGGATTTAGATTTTTTTTCCAATTGTAATGAAAAGCCCCTGGAAGAATTTAGGCAGGAGAGTAACATGATCTGATTTACATTTTCAAAATAATATTCTGGCTGCCATGTAGAAAACAGATTATCAGAGGAAGAACATAACCAAGGAAACCGATGAAGAGGCTGGTGCACTAACCCAGCAAGAGATGAAAGTACCTTGACCTGGGAGGATAACAGTGGAAAGGGGTAGGAGTAGCCTAATTCCGGTTCCTTTTGGAGCAAAGCAAAAAGGACTTGTTGATGAACTGAATGTAAGGTGTGAGAGAAAAAGAAGCATCAAGAATCACTTCTAGGTTTGGGTCCCTGCCCAACTGGGAGAATTGTGGTTCCTTTTACTGAGATGGAGATGCCCGAAGGAGCAGCGTCTTGTGCGGCTGGGCTGTGTGGGCAAATCAATGAGTTCTGTGTTGGAGCTCAACCTCCCCTATCCATCTATGTCTCTATCAAACATCATTTAGTGGGTGATGCTAGGACACAAAGAGGAAACAAAGAGTCTTACAACACAGAGAGTCTACAAGAGGATACAAAAGCAGACAAGATAGAAGCACCAGGTGCTACTGGAGCTTGGTCCTATGCACCAACCACCCAGACAGGGAGTGTTACTGAGAAAAGAATTTCAAGAACAGGCAACACCTAAGGTTAGGGTAGCAGGACTTATTCATAGTGAACCCAGACTACCTCCTGATGACACCTTTCACAATTATAGGCTTAATAATCAAAACCAAGATATCATATCACTAATATGAAGGACACAGGTCAATAGTTTTGAGGGACCGAACTTTTGGAATATTGGGATAACATATGACCATTTCCTACCTCTAAGCAGCAATTCAGTCTTATTCTCAGGGGCTCCAAGATCATATCTACAACTTATTTTCTTCACTGTGGATGCCTGATTAGGCATGAATATACAAATAGACTGAGATGGTCAAAATACTCTTCTTAGGTGTTATTTTCTTTCAGCCACGCTTGGTCTGAATGAAAGCTGTTTCTCTGGGATAAACGATTTCAGCATCCTCTTGCATCCTGCTGGCTTCCAACTTTCTCAGCTCTGGCCACACTAGCCTCATTTCACCATGCCCCCTCCTGCCAGAGTCATTCAAATGCTGTTTCCTCTGCCCCAAGCATTGTTCCCACCCCTCTTCACAGAGTTAATGCATATCAACCTATTTTCAGCATCACTTCCTCAAACATTTCCTAGTTTCTCTGACAAGTTCATACCCCTTCTTATATTTATACCCTTGAAGCCCCTTTTCCCCATTCTTTGTAGCATTTACCTCAGTGGCAATTTTGTTCTGGGTCGATTAATGCTCTCTCCACTAGACTAAACACTCTAGGAAGGCAGGAACCCTGCTGGCTTTGATTCACCATTATTCTCCAGCATGCAGCATGATGCCTAGTACTGTTAAGTTGATGAACAAGAGCAAAGAAGGAAAATAAGAGTCTTTCCTCTCTTTTTTTTACTCAGTCATTAATATGATCTTGTCTTTGCACCCCATTAGCCCAACCTTCTTTGTTTTCCTTCCTTTGAATAGAATTATCATAAATCCTTTTTAGTTATTCATAGGATTTGGCATTAGGGGAGTCCAATGTTAGCTCCACTATGATATAGAGTACTGAATCTTCTTTTGTTGGTTAATTTAGTTACTGTTTACTGGGGTCTTACCAAAAGTCAGACACTTCATATTTTATACATATATATATATATATATATGTGTGTGTATATATATATATATATATATATATATATAAAATCACTGCTTCATAAGGACGATGCAAGGTAGGTATTCCTATACCTGTTTAATAGATGAAGAAATCCAGTCTCAGAGAGGTTTAGTGATTCATCCAAGGTTATACAGACAAGAGGTAAATCTGGGATATGATCCTTGGTCTTTCTGACTTTAAAGCTCATGATTTTTGGTTCCCCCAAATGTAAATCTGTGTTAAAGCCTATTTTTCGAATTTGATGGGAAATATAAATGTGATAGTACATGAAAAGAAAAACTCTTCTAAAGTTGTAAAGCATTGTAGGAACATTAGTCACTGAGTTTCCCAGTTAATTATCACCAATGCATCCTGTATTTTTTTAATTTGCCTGTGGATATGTGCTCTTTTGTTCATGAGAAAAAGCTAAAGATTGCCATTTTTGGGACTGAAGAATTTAGGGAAACCTGTAATTCAAATCAAGGTAACCTCTTTTTTTTTTTTTTTTTCCCAGTACGCAGGCCTCTTACTGTTGTGGCCTCTCCCGTTGTGGAGCACAGACTCCGGACGCGCAGGCTCAGCGGCCATGGCTCACGGGCCCAGCCGCTCCGCGGCATGTGGGATCTTCCCGGACCGGGGCACGAACCTGTGTCCCCTGCATTGACACGCGGACTCTCAACCACTGCACCACCAGGGAAGCCCAAGGTAACCTCTTAAAGAGTTAAGAATGTGATTATGATTTAGAAACAGATTATGATTTAGAAGCAGACATCTGATTAGTTTTATTATATCCAACTTGGAAAAAAAAACCTGTGTGAATACAAAGGTGGAGCTCAGAAAAAGACATTCCCCAAAGTCAGAAGAAGTTGGTAATAATTACATGGGATTACTCAAAGGGAACTGGCCTAGGCATGCATGACCTATAACTTAGAGAGGAGTTTGTGTTCAGGAGAACAGGAAGTTGTTAAGATACTAAGAAGTAACATTTTCTGAAGACTCTGTATGTGTTAGGGACATTACCTGCAATGTTTTCTTTAATCTTCAAAATATACCAATTAAGGCTCAGAAAAATCAAGTACCACATACAGCAATACGTATGACAGAGCCAGAACTGAACTCAGGAATGTCTGACTCTGGTGACCAAACCCTTAATTATTGAAATAGGCAATGGCTAATATAGTACTTAATTATTTTACTTTATCTACATCAGTCACTAAAAAGCTTGCTTGATATAGTCCAAGATGCAACCAGCTGCTTGGGCAAAGTTCGGTTCCTTCATGTTCAAGGTTGAAGACTGGACAACGGGTTGGGTGAATTCACCTAAGTCTTTCCCTCAGTGACATTCTCCTAGTGCTTAGTCCCCTTCAAGTGACAGTATCCAGATTGGCTAAATGACCAAAACTGGTTGAAAAAATAGTCGTAGTGCGACAGTAGTGCAACAGGACTGGGAGTTGGAAGACCTCGTTTCTGATCTCAGTTTTGTCACTAAGATGCTGCAAGACAAAGAAATTCATCCTGCCTCCCTGAGTCTTGGTTCTTCATCTATGTATTAGAGTAAAATCTCCATGATCCCTTTTGGCTCCGGTATTCACTGGCTGTCCAGTGGTAGGAAGAGAAGCTGGAGGTTGACCTCACTTTTGGGAGGCTCCCAATTATCTTCCAGGTGCCATACTGAAAGGAGCAGCAGCTACATGAAACCTTGTATACAGCAAAACCTCTGAAAGCCATTACCTTACAACATGATGTGGTCATCACTGTTCCCTTGCCCTTCTGGCTCTGCAGGACTATTCCTGGAAGGGCCAGCAGCTGAAATAGTACTTCTGGGAATCTAAGGGTGGTGAAGAGTGGGGAGCACAGGTACTTCTTTGAGGCCCACTGGTAGGAAACATAGAGTATCCAGGGAGTGAAGACTTGTCCTCCAGTGCCAAGGTACACTCAAAAATGATAACAGCTAACATGTCTACAGGCTTTGTAGACATTGTCCTCTGATCTGATATGTCATTTCAGCTTCCCAACAAATCTTGATGGAAAGGAAGGTACATAATGGGTACTATATGTAATTAAAGGAAAGAAATGGGCTTGGGAAACACACACACACACTCTTTCTCGTCTTCATAGGAGCTACAAAACTCCTAAAACTGCCTTCACTTTTATTTACAGCATTGGCAGGATAGTAACGGCACCATCTCTTGAGAGCAATGAAGCCAATCTTGTGACGCTGAGTCTCTTACCAGCGGCCCCAGCTTCAAGGAAGGATAAAAGTCCCACTGGAAATTAAACCCAGGCCCCTCTCCTATCCCATCCTCCGCCACTCATCACCACCCCATCCCAGGTCCACTGCTCTAGCCACACTCAACCATTCACAGACACTCACACTCTTCCATGCCTCCATGCCTCTGCCTATGTTGTTTCTTCTGCCTCACAAATCATTTCCCCTCTTTGCTTGGTAAACTACTACTCATATTTTTTCAGACACATCTCAAATGCTAGCTCATGCAAAGACTTCTTTGATACAGCCTCTAGTTGTTAGTGACTTCATGCTCTGCTTACCCAAGTAATTTGGACATCTCTAGATTATTGAAAAACACAAAAAACACTGAGATTATTAATTCAATTATCTCCACCCTTCACCCCCAAAGACATGAGATCCTCAAGAGGATGGACCATGATGAATTCATTTTTGTTTCTCTGGAACTGAGACCAGCACCTAGCACATAGGAGGCACTCAGTAGTATGGCTGGAGGGATAGATGCATGATTGGATAGGTCACTAACTGACAGGAAGAACTCTAGGTCATTCTCCATCAGGCAGAAGTTTAATTTTAAAGGGTAAAGTAAGACAGTATGATACACAGAGGATATATTCTTGCCTCAAGTCCTGGAAAGACCATGTTCTGCCACTTGGGCAGGAATGAGAAGGATGTTAAGAGTAGACAGGGTAAGATCAAAGGCCCAGGGTCAAGGGCAAAGCCCAGTCCAGAGCACCCACGGGATGGTCTCCTTCAGGACAAGGAAGAGGTCGTACAACTGGCCCCAACAGAGACTGGAAAATGCTGCGATTACCTGTGGCCAAAGGTTTCTCCAGACCTCCCAATGTAAATTACTAAAAACAGCACTGGCATCTTGTGACACCAAGAGGGTGCAGCAGTTCAGCAAAACTCTAAATGAAAAACAAGTTTCACATTCTAAGGAATGAATGGATAAATCCTTGTAAACATGTCCAGTTCTATTGGGCAAATTCAGAACACTGAGTATTCATAGCTTAAAAGGATTTTATAATCTCCACAACTATGGATGACACTATTGGACTCAGGCTCCCAACACTGGTCCTAATAAATACTGCTGGTGAAAACCCCTTGGGCATGTTTCCACGAGGGCATTTCCTCTTCTTCCCCGAGGATGGAGCAGCCCTAGTATACACACTCCCATCTCCTGCTTCTATACTCTTTACTTTTTCCAGCCTGGGAAGTAGGAATCGTTTAGCTGATCCATGAGACTCTGGAAAAAACCAACACCTACGGGGCCATGTGGAAGTGGAGCAACAGCCTTGAAATGGGGTCAGTAAAGGCTTGGCATGTGTCTACTTGAACAACCTGTGGGCTCTTTGGATTTAAACCACCTGAGGGCCAGTGAGCTCTTGGAGTTTGAGTTTAAATTCAGCAGATCAAGTGCCGAAGCAAGCCCAGCCAGATGTCTTGTCTCTTTGTCTCAGCTCCTTGGCCTGCCAATGAATGGATCAAGTCAGTGCCATGCAGGTCCCAAGGTCCAGAAAAGAGGGTAGGATTCCCCCCACTGCTCTTTAATTCAGTCTAACCGAAGTCAATATCACGCTTTGCTTCAGGTGTCTCTGTGAAATTTTCTCAACTGGTTGGACTCTGGAGAGGGACAGTGGTGAGTTCTGACATATCTATGTCCCAAACACATACATGTCATTAGTCAAGATTCTTTAGCTATAATTTTAAGCCTACAGGACAAAAATATCTAAAATTCAGCTTCAGTTAACTGCAGGGTCTATTTTACTCTATGGAAAAGCGATATTCCCAATCTTCCTCAAATAAGTTGTTTCAGTTATTTGGGGTTTTTTTGTGAAGGAGTCTGTAATATTTCCTGTCTGGAAAATCTCTGAGAGACTTGTTGTAGAAATGAGCTCTCATTCGGGGGAGACGGGGGGCGGTGTCTTCCACAGGAGCCCTTCTTAAGTGGTAAACAGGTTAGTGAAAAAGGACTGTGAACACTGAATTTATGAAACAAAAGCATTGTCTATCAACTTGTAGTATCATTTAATTCAAAAGAAGTTATAGGGTCCATTAACTATTAGGAATAATCAAAGCCAAAGGGGGACTTATTTAATCAAATCCTTCATTCAAACATATGTTCAACAAATACTTCATCAGTATGTACCATGTGCCAGGTGAAGGGCCCACAGTGTCCGACGTCTAAAACGTGGTCTCATAAAGGGAGAGAGACCCAGTGAAAAAATGCAGTCTCCCTCCCCTTAAGGAATGGTCCCGTTTACATTGGCTTCATCATCATTTCTGCCTCTCATTTAACAGTTAGTTCCTGCATTGCCTGGCTTCCCTGACCCCACAAAACTAATGATCTATAAGCTAACACACTGTACCTTTTTATGTAACAAAGCTCTTTCTGTAACGCAGATAGTCACTCTATAATTCATCTATGCTGTACACACGCATAAAGTGGCCTGCCCCAATAATACAATGAAGCACTTTCCCCAGGAAGTGAAAAAGCAATGGAACCTGCTGAAAGAGAACCTGGATAATCAATTAGAACAGGTGGGATGCTGCTTCTCTTCCTAAGGGTCCTTCCTCCCTGCTGATCTCTTCCTTCTTGTTTGCTTTTGATACATGTTTAGGATTAGATGGGTAACCAGGGAATGATCCACAGAGAACTGAAGGTCAAAATCTATTGACACAGATCATTTAATTGGACTATGGGTATATAATTCCCTACAAAATACTGCTTTGGGTTTTCTCCATCAATTCTGAACATGAAATCAACTAGTATAGTTTTAATTGTCAAGAAATATCAAGGGTAAGCTGAGACGAAGCGAGAGAGTGGCATGGACATATATACACTACCAAAGGTAAAATAGATAGCTAGTGGGAAGAAGCCTCATAGCACAGGGAGATCAGCTCAGTGCTTTGTGCCACCTAGAGGGGTGGGATAGGGAGGGTGGGAGGGAGACGCAAGAGGGAGGAGATATGGGAACATATGTATATGTATAACTGATTCACTGTGTTATAAAGCAGAAACTAACACACCACTGTAAAGCAATTATACTCCAATAAAGATGTTTAAAAAAATGTCTACTATATTCTTTTGATTCACAAAACTATTTTTTTCTTTTACTTTGTATAACGTTCCCAAACCAAACCATCCAAATACCTCCTTAAGGAAGGCATTAGGTAGTAACATTTTATCTTTGGAAACTTGCAAGTAGTTACTTAAAACATTGTAAATTTCTTCCCCTGTCCTTGAAATGCACCATATAAATATTGCATTTGATCCTTAACTTACACTTCATAAATAATTTATTTCAAAAATGTCCCTCCATAAGACTATCAGTTGCTGAGGTGTTCAGTTTTCAGGGAAAGCATTTATTTACTGCATGAGCCCAGGAAGGCTGGTAAAGACTTGGCTAAAAGCTCCACATGGAGCGAATTATGGTAATTATATTAATGCTCAAATCCATGATGTGCTGTTCAAATCTGTTAAAAGGTTTTGCACTGTAGTGTCCACATTTGATGGGTAATGAGTCCACTGGAAATGTTTAACACTTCATAGGGAGGCTTCCGAGATTCATTTCTCATAGTTCCAAGAATTGCTACGACTGCCTGGAGGTAGCTTCCAGAGGAGTTTCTGAAAGTCCCAACTGAGAGTGCATGTCCTCTTTAACATCCTCCACTTCTGGTTCAGACTGAAACTACAAGTTCAAGTCACCAGAAATGAAAATCAAAGGAAACATCATACAATTAATTTTGATGACTGGGTACGTTTTAATTCATGTATGGTAATATTCTCGTTAATGATATGGCTCCTTAGGACATCCATTAAAAATCCATTAACAGGCAAAATCTAATAAAATTATTCTGGAAATTTTCTGCTAGATTAGCATTATGGACTTGTAATGAATATTTCCTGTAGGTATTGCTCTATTAGCAGAGCTAATATACTAATTAAACATGGGTCTTGTGTTGGAAGGGAGGGGAGCACAAAAAGATGAAAATAATCAGAAAATCAGAGTTGAACTTGAACCCAAGTCACCTAAGATAACTGCTAAAATCAGTAAACATCACTAGAGCTTTTAAAAGCAAAAAGTGTGGACATCCCAGTACCAGCCACCCCAGTCATTCATTTACCCACTTATTAATCAAAGAGTAATTTAGCTGCTAAAATGTGCCATGTCTTGTGCTGGGGCCAGAATACAAATGTAAATAAGTGAAAATCCACGGGTCAAGGAGCTCATAGTCTACAGTAGAATCAAGACATGTAAACAGGTAATCAATGTGTACTATAATAAACCTGCGTTCAACACACCACAGGAATACTCAGGAACAAACAACTAAATTTGAGGGAAAGGGTGGACATATAAATTTTAAAAATCACTTAAACAATGAAGCAATTGAAGTTGAAATTTGTGTTCCAGTAAAATACTAGCTCCTTCTAGGGCCTCCCACAGGGAGGGTTTCAATCCTGACATCATTTATTGGTTCTGCATGTGGTTACAGAAAGTTACTTATATCTCTGATTCTCATCTGTAAACAAGGTAACAGTACTTTTGTCACTGGTTTTAAGAATTACATGCAACAAGGTATGTGAAAGCACACAGAAATGTGCTTGAAATATAGAAGGGGAAGGAGGATTAGCATTTATTTGTTGCCTACTATACACACACATAAACATTATTTGGAAGTCAATACAGCAAAATGATTAGAGCAGGATTTGGAATCCTCCAAACATAGGTCTGAATTCTGCTTCTACCATTTGCAAACTGTGCAACCATAGGTTAGACACCTTCCCCTTTCTGAACCTTGGTCTCTTCAGCTGTAGAACAGGATAAATAAAAATAACTCTGTTACACTGTTTTGAAAATTTAAAAGGATACTGGTTGTAGTGCAATAGTATCACGTCTCAGAAACAGTAAACTATTAGTTTTCATTCTACCATTAACTATATCTTTCATAGGCAAGACTATAAAGATATACAGCATTATGAGACTTGTCTAAGTTCATACCATCAGTGCTAAAACTAAAACTACCCTTGCTCCCAGTTCAGTGTTTTAGACCCAACTTGCCTGAACCCCTCAATTACAGGACAAGAGTCCCCTCCGCTAGTACTCAGTCCTGATGCTTCTTCTTCAAGGCAGGGAGCTCATGGGGAGCCTCCAGAACACCAGACTGGGGACTCAGGACTTAGTGGCCCTGCTTTAGCTCTAATGACCAGTGCACTAGTACCTTGGGGTTGTGGGCTAAATTTTGTCCCCAAGATTCCTATGTTGAAGCTCTAACCCCCAATGTGACTGTATTTGGAGATAAGAGTCAACAAGGAAGTAATTAAGGTTAAATGAGGCCAAAAGGGTGGGGCCCTGATCTGATAGGTTTAGTGTCTTTATAAGAAGAGACATCAGAGAGCTCTCCTTCTGCACACACACAAAGAAGAGATCACATGAACACACAGCAAGACGCAGCTGCCAACAAGCCAAGAGGAGGCCTCAGAATTAAACTACCTTGTTGGCACCTTGACCTTGGACTTCCCAGCCTCCAGAACCATGAGAAATAAATTTCTGTTGTTTAAGTCTCTCAGTCTATAGTATGCTGTTATGGCAGCCAGAGCAAACAAAGACACCTGAGATATCTCTTTGCCACCGTTTTCCCTTAACTCTTTCCAATCCATCTCAATTCAAACAATTGTGCTCAAGTCAAACACATTCTGTCAGTAGATATTTACCAACATCTTCTATGCCAAGATACTCAAAGGTACGGCAGATACAGTCCCTGCCCTCCAGAAGCTTTTGGTTGAGTATCACTTTGCTGTCTGGCTGCCCATTTCCCCTGCTGGACCTAAGGCACTGTCCAAAACCCCAGTCTGGCTGGCTGGAGTCCTGACCCGTCATCCTCTGGTTGGCTCCCTCAGCCCCCAGAATAAAAGACTGACTCTATTCTCCAGTTGCTATCTCCGTTGCTGGCTCCAGATGGTCTGAATACCCAGAATTTTAAAACTAACCAACCATCATATGACTTAAAGTTTTAATACTTTTTATACCCTGTGAACTTATATCCACTCATCAGCTGAGAGCCCATCACACTCTGACTCCTGTCTAGGTGTGGACTACGGATGTTTGTTCCAGTCAAGCTCAAACTGGCTTTGGGTGCTAAATATCGGACTTCTGCTTAATCCTGCTGGAGGCCAGCCATACAGCCACATCAGTTCCCTCAGGTCCCAGATATCCCAAGGAGGAAGTCTGCTTTGGTAGAAAAGTATAGAGTCAGAGACCCTAGTCCTACTATTGACCCTACAACTAAACAGCAGACAAAAGAACTGAATCTCAGTTTTCCCATCTGTCAAATGGAAATAGCTAGACAAATAGGTTTGTGAGGGCCTAATGAGATAAATGAATCACCTACCAAATCACCGACCAAAGGACTTAGAATGCAGCTGATGACTAATGACTGCTGCTTTGCTCTCTTCCTCCCTTCCCCTGGTCCCAAGCTCCTCCCCTTCTCTACCAGCTCAGATGCTATGACGGTTTCAGTAGAGCCACAGGAAGTCCAGAAGGGTTCTTTCTGCATACTACCCTGGCTCTGTTCTTTACCCCAGATTTAGCTATTAGTAGTTGAACAGACCATGGACAACTGAGCTATGTTGTCCACAGCATAGCAGCATAGATGCTATGTGGATCTTTCATATTTTTATTCTTATATTCTTGCAATCTAAGAGAGTAGTCATGAGGACTCCACCAGAGAAAGGCTGGACTGAAACGACCTACTAAGTGACTCGGTTATCAAGGGGGGTTGAAACTATGGCAGACACTACTAGTTGTTCACTCATATTTTATAGCACAGCTCTCAACTTCTGGCCAGTCACACGAATGGTCACCTGACTGCCTGGCCAATTACCACATTTCCCAGCCACCCCTGCAGCCTCATGAGGCCTCGTTAACAAGTGCCAATCAAATATATACACTACCAAATGTAAAATAGATAGCTAGTGGGAAGCAGCCGCATAGCACAGGGAGATCAGCTCAGTGCTTTGTGCCCACCTAGAGGGGTGGGACAGGGAAGGTGGGAGGGAGACGCAAGAGGGAGGAGATATGGGGATGTATGTATATCTGATTCACTTCGTTATACAGCAGAAACTAACACACCATTGTAAAGCAATTATACTCCAGTGAAGATGTTAAGAAAAAACAAAAACAAGTGCCAGTCAATAGGATGTGATCAGAAATGATGTGGCCAATTTCCATGTTATGCTTCCTCCAAAGGAATGTGGATGGATTCTTCTGGTCCTTTATATTCTTCCCACTAACTGGCTGGGAACTGATGAGAAATGAAGTGGCTAATCTGGACCCAAAGTTGGAGGACATGTTATGAGAATGGCAGAGCTGCCTTATAATCACTTACCTCTATTCTACTACATAAAAGGGAAATACTCTGCCATCCTGTTTAATCTGCAGTACTTTTAAATTGTCTCGTTACAACCTCCTAGCCTGCACACTAAACAATACAGAAGTACTTCTCTTTAATCAGGTATAATTGCCTACCTGATGACAGCTTACTAGAATCGTAGGTAGTAACTATAAGAAAAAAACATCTTTCTGTGACATGAACATGTAAACCTGAAACTTTAACATATCAGCTACCATTATATGTACCTAGTATCTGAATTCTTTTACCAGGTAAATTCCTACCAATCATCCACACCTTTACTACCCAGTTAGTGTCGCATAAAACTGGAAGTCAGGAACCCTACGGCTTTAGTCAGGAACCACTGGCTCACGTTCCAGTTTATGTCTGCTCCTGATCCTCCCAATTTTGACCTCTTCAATTATTTTTTTTCTGTATGGCCTTGCCTGGTTCCTTGAACCTAAATCACAGACATTTTCCTAGGTCTGACTGGAGACAATCCATACACATCCCTTTGATTATGCTATTCCCAGTTGCTCCATGCAAGTATCTTCCTCAGTCTAGCCCCACGTCTAACAGTTTACATTTCAAGGCAGCTTTTCATAACTCAGTTCCTATAAGCCCCAATACAAGGGCCTACTAGTCATGGCCTACCCATCATAACTTACTCGCTTCTCTTGGAAAAACAGGGCTGTGTTCCTATATTTTAATTCAGACAAAGACAAACAAAAAATAAACACCAATATATTCAAGTGTACATACACATAATCAGAAAAAATTATTTTTTTACCTATTTTGCTGTAATTATCTGCAACCAAGTCTTCCAAACCAACCATCTTCCAGAAACTGTCATCCCAGCCTTTCTCTGCAGAGTATGTCCATTTGCACACCAGGGAGCAGAGAGACCTAAGAAAATGGGAGAGAGGTAGAACCAATAATATGAGCCTGGTTTCCTTTATATTTTGCCTAATACTCGTCCAGATATCTGCAATAGTACTGAAAAAGTAGAATAAATTGACGTAGGTAATTACTCATCCCTGTTTAAATCAAAAGCCCCCACTGACACCTGTTAATGACCGAGAGCATCTTTCTCTTTCAAAAGGCTCCCAGCCCTTTATTTAGGTCTGGATCAAACAATGTATATAAATATTTGTATTTATATCTATATTCATATTTACATGACATTTGTGGGATAAACAGAAATTACAACAATGACTAGCTACTTGATGATACGGAGCATTATTATTAAGTGTTAGGTGTGAAACTGATAATTGTGGTTATGTTTTGAAAAAGGCTTCTTAGCTAAATGATACATACTGAAACACTGATGTATAAAATGATATATTGGGCTTCCCTGGTGGCGCAGTGGTTGAGAGTCCACGTGTCAATGCAGGGGACACAGGTTCGTGCCCCAATCCGGGAAGATCCCACATGCCGCGGAGCGGCTGGGCCCGTGAGCCATGGCCGCTGAGCCTGCGCTCCACAATGGGAGAGGCCACAGCAGTGAGAGGCCCGCGTACCCCAAAAAAAAAAAAAAAAAAAAAAAAAAAAAAAAAAAAGATATATTATCTGGGATCTGCTTTAAAAGAGCAAGTGAAGGGGAAGTGAATGGTGTTGCAGATGGAACAGAACCGGCCACGGGTTGACGGCTGTAGGGCTGAGGGTGGCTAAATGGGTGTTCGCTATACTTCTCTATTTTGTACAGGTTCAAAATTCTCTACGATAAAAAAGTAAAAAAAAAAGTTATTGGTATAGATGTGATAACTGCAGTCTAAAGCAATATTTAACAGAAGGAAGACTTGCTTCTGGATGGCATTTTACTCTCCAGCTTCATTTCTCATCAATTCCCTCTTAGTATTCTACACTCCAGCAATAAAGAATCCTTTGCAGCACTCTGAAAAGGTCACATTCTCGAACACTTCTGTGCCTCTACCCTACTTCTAGGTGCCTGGAAAATTCTTCCCAGCTTCTTAACCCTGATAACTTGAAACACTTCCTTTAGACTAGACTGAGACCCCAGTTCTAGCTTAGATGCTCCTCCTCTGAGATTACAGTGCAGGAATCAAATCTCACACAGACCTTATCACACTGTATAATTAACTGCTTCTTTATATATCTTCTTCCCAAGAGTCCCATGCCTTCCAATCTGTTCTCCCTTGTGTCCAGAGCAAACTTCATAAGGTAAAACCCGATGACACCAACCCTTGATTCAAACCCTTCAATTGATCCTCATTCCCTTCAGGAAAAAGTCCCGTCCTTAGCTGGGCTTGAGCGACCCTCTGTGACATGACCATGCTGACCTCCACCTTCTTCGCTTGCCATCCCCACCCTTGCTTTCTCCATTCTGCAACACTGAACTACTTGAAGTATCCTATAGTGGCCGTGATTGCCCACTTCCCTGTACCTTGAAACCTTTACTCCATTCTGCCCAGGATGTTCTTCCTTGTTACGTGTCTAACTGCTGATTAGCCTTCGTGACTCAGTTCAGACTCTGCGCCTTTACAAAAAGCCCCAGTGGAGGGCCAGCTGAGTCCAAAGCCTCTTCTCCAAGTTCAATGTGGACATACCTGTATCTTAACACTTAACACAATGATTGCCTTTGCCCCTTTCCTTCTCTATCTCTGCCACTAAACCAGCAACTCCTTCAGAGCAAAACCAGCCCTAGTTATCTCCACATCACCAGTACCTAGTCCACATTCCGCCATATGTCAAGCCATGATGAATACTGATTGAATGGAAGCTCTAGAGAATGAATATGGTCTGTCTGCCTCACCACAGGTAAGTGATAAACCTGGGGAACGCTTGCAGTTTTACAGATAAACCAAAACCTACCTATCTCATTGAGCCAATAGTCTAGGCCTATCTCATTCAGTCATTCACAGTGATTCACTCATTCACTCACTCACTTAACAAATATTTAGTATTCAGTCACTATGACCCTGGCACTATGCTAGGCTCTGGGGAACCAGTTATATGCAAAAGACCTGGTCTACTGCTCTCCTAGAAGCTGACAATTTAATTGAGGAGACAGTGATCAAACAATCACACTAAAATCACATCCTAACAAAAACGTTCTGTAGAAAGTAGAGAGAGAAATGAGAACTTTTGGCAGGAGAACCTGGTGGGAGAAAGGGGGAGAAAGTGTCAGGGAGGGCTCCACAGAAGAGCTCACATTTTGTGAAACCTAAATGTCTTTTGAAAGCAAACAAATGTTATTTCTCAGTATTTTTTTCACATGTGGCATATATGGCAGAACACATTGAGCTAAGTTAAGTGGCACCAATATATTGAAGGAACACTAGTCCCAGTAGAAACTTAATACATATGTGCTAAACCCTTCACCTTATTTAAGCAAAATAATTTTTTGAGGTATAAAGAAAGCAGCCATCTATGCAGCATGTTCTGAAGAATATACAATAGATAACTCTTCCTGGCACAATGCCTGAAATTCCAACTTTTTAGAAGCTATGATAGCTCACTGGAAAGAACAATGAAATGAAACAAAAGACTGTGTGGAAGGATTACTTCTACGGATCGATCCACATAGGACAACTCTTCACTCACCAAATGCCCCATTCATTTGCAGACTTCTGTGCCTCTATTCTGTCCCTTCCATCTTGACTGACTTTTGCTCCTTTCACTCAACGTTGTCTACTTGGAAAACTCTATGTTGTTCTTATGGTCCAGTTCCAATGTGTCCTCTGCACAAGTTTCCTCACTACCTCCAAGCTAACCTCATGGCTGTCTCCTTTGAAGTAGCATTATAACTTGGAATTGTTTCATTGCAATTCTTAAATGCTGAGGCAGGTTGAGTTCATGGTCCCAAGTCTTCCACTCTCTAGGTATCCACATACTTTGCCACTTAATTTGTAGTGCTACACCCTCCTCCTCCCAACCTCACACTGTGGGCAGGGCCGCCTTTCCTACCTCTAGACTTTGGATTCGGTCATGTGACTGGATTTGGCCAAAATAATGAGGCAGAAGTGACTGCATTCCAGTTTCAAGTCTAAGCTTCAAGATACATTATGTGTTTCTGCTTGCTCTCTTGAACTTCTGAGAAGATCACTCAGGGTTAGCCCACTGGTGCCAGGAGGAGGATAAGAGGTATGTGGGGCAGAGCAATGACCACCAAGCCCAGGATCCCTGGATCAGACATCTCCAGGGAGCCAAGACTGGAGGGAGTGAGTCCAGCTGAGAACAGAAGAACCACCCTGCAGAGAACAGCCTAAATGAGCTACCTGTGAGTCAAATAAATGATTACTGTGTTGAACTACAGAGCATTTGTTGTGGTTTATAACAGAGCAATAGTTAAACAGCTCAACACTTTACAGCATAACTAAGCAATCCAGGTAGACTCTCCCTCCCCACCCCCAATAAGGGCAAGGAGAGGGATGTCCAGTTCTCGCAGCAAGTTAGAATAAGTGGCCAGAGAGTATGCTTGGAGTGAAGGTGACCGAACCCAGGAGGCAGGAAGTTTTACAGCTGCAGATGCCTCTGGTAAGTCCCTCCTGCAGTAGGGTTATTCAGACACTATGTGTGTCCCTTCCATTTGGGTCTCTTTAAATCAACTCTTGGGTAATATGGATATACGAGCGCAGCACAACTGGCAATACTTAGAGAGTACATCTGAGGCCACAGGTTCTCCAGAAGCCCTCAGCAGAGAGAGAGCAAGTACAGGACTTTGTCTTGTTAGTAAGTAAAGGCAAGCTAGCAGCAGCAGAACAAAAGGTTTGCCTCCCTCTGAGGCTTCTATTAGGACCACTGTTGTCATTCCCTCAGGTGTGTTAGTGAACAACCTGCACTCTCAGGATAGCTATTCACCCTCAGGCGAGCTGACCTATCAGCCTGTGCATGTGTGTGTTCACGTGCACCTACATTCTCCTGTGTGAGAGCACGGGTGGGAGGAGTGATTTGTAGGATCAGAATTCAAGATAGGAGCCCAAGAAAGACAGGGGTTATCCTAGCAGGGTGAATTGTTTCAAAGATTGGCAGCAGGAAAGGAGAGCTGAGTCCACCCAGGGAAAAGGGCCACTCACTAGTTGTTCCCTGCCAGCAAGAACACCAGGGCAGAAACTGCTGCAACTTTCACTGCTTTCAGATTTGTTAATGTCAAAAAGACTATAAAAGCCTATAGCCTATATGAGAGTCAAAAGAACATAAACTAAGGAGTAGGCAAAACAAAAATAATACCTAACTTAGGGGACTAGTTTACCTGAGAGAGAAGATCATACAGAACACCTCTAAGAGGAAGGTCTCAGTGAGGTAGAAATGATGAAAACAATTGGAAGAGAACACCAATAATGAAAGCAATGAGAAATCAGAAGGCAGTATGAAAGACTCTGAATTAAAACCACTAACTTTCAACTTTATTAAAAATTTCTGTAGGAGAATTAAAAACACAAAAGAAAACACTGGCACTGTCAAAAAGTGAATTAATTATCTGGAAGACCAAGTGAACGAAATATCTTACTACCTGTAACAAAGACACAAAGGAATAATGAGGGAATAAGTAAGAGGCTTGGAGGGCAGATCTGGCAGCCTAACATGAGAATAACAGGAATTCCAGAAGGGATTTTTAAAGAAGAGGAAAAGGAAAAAAAGAAAAGATGAAGGAGATGTTCTAATTAAAGAAACAGAGTACTAGTTTTTTATTTATTTATTTATTTATTTATTTATTTAAACTGGCTGAAGCAAGATTTAAGTCTGCAGTGAAAAGTCTCATTAAGTCCAGGAAGTGAATCCAGGAAATACTTGAAGTTCAAGCATAAACAGAAAATTATACAAGCTTCCAGGCAGAAAGAATAAGTTACTTACAGAGGCAGGCAAGAGATTCAGCCTAGCTAAGGAATTCTCATCTACAACTCTGGAATGTAGAAGACGGTGGAAAAATGTACAACCATTAAGAAAAATGATCCAAAAATCCTATATCTAGAAAAAATATTATTCAGCTGTTGGGGAAAGGAAAAGATTTTCAACGTGCAAGGATTCAAAAGGAAACTTCCCATATACATTCTCTGAGGACAATACTTGAAAAAGAACATAACCAAAAAACAATTGCTTCTGAGCAGCTATCTCAACAGAGAGGAAATCAAAGACTAGAGGAAGCAGGGGTGGTGAACCCTGATATTAATTCATATTCTCTCTCTCTCTCTCCATAGTGTGTCTGCATACATATATATACATACACATGTATATATGGGTACATACATATTTAAATCTAAATAGATGATGATCATGTAAACAGAAACTTGTAATATTAAGCTTTCTTGAAACACAACAGGTATGCTATATCAGAAGGAAAATCTAATGATAGCCTGGAACTGAAAATATTAAGTTAGCAAAACATCAAAGTCAGACATTGGACAAGGGGTACACAGGAAAAGGACTTTGTATGTGTGGGCAGAACATAAATTTAATGTTGGTTGTAAGAAATGATATGGTAATCACTAATGGAAAAAAAAAAGCTTAGTGGAATGCTCAAATTAACAAGGAATAAAAAGGTAATAAAGAGAGAATTAACAGTGAAACCAAACTAAACCAATTAAAATAAAAAGAGAACAAGTAAGGTAATATAAACAGAAAACAAAAATAAAATATAAAGAATAAAATCAATTATTACAGTTATTACAACAAATGTGAATGAGCTGAATTCTACAACTGGTTAAAAGATAATAATCACACTGGGGTTAAAATTAAGGGATATCTTGCTTACAATACAGGTTTTAAAAAATGTGATAAAGAGGTTTTGTTTTTTTATTTAAAAAAAAAAGGGCAGCAAAGAAATGGCAAATACAAATTTTTAAAAATATGACAACATAAATATCCGAGTAGAATACAAGATCAAAAATATTAGCAAAACAAAGAGGATGACTTCAATGACTAAACACTCAAAGAAGAATATTACCATTCATTTAATTTTATGAACTGAACAACATAATGTGAAACATAAAATAAGAGCTCTTAGAAAAAAAAAAGGCACTTGAAAAGAGGGACAATTTATTTAAAGCTTTTATGATTCTTTGAGAATTTGAAGAAACAGGTAAACCAAAAGAATACTACTACTATTATTGAAGAATTAAAAGACTCCAATGCAGTCAACAAACTCAATTCTATATATTCATATGGGGAAGAGAAAGGAAGAATGTTTTACAATACAAGCAGAGACCAGATGGGTAAACTGGTATTTCACAAAGAAATTGAGAGGTTTAAAATATTTTACTGGAAAATAAATATGTCTGAAAATTAATAACCTAAGAAGGTAACATAAGAAATTATGAAAAACAGTACTAGATTAAACTGAAAGAAAGATCAAAAAGGAGTAGTAAAGATAAAAACAGATGAAAGACATAAAACAGCACGATAAAATTCAGGGAATCAACAGAGCCAAAACATGCTTCTAAGAAAAGACAAATGAAATAGAAAAGCCTCTGGTAACAACTGAGGAAGAGAAAAGAAGAGAAGGTAAAAATAACACATATCATGAATGGAAATGGGGGCTATAACTACAGATAAGGCAGACATTAACAGGAAAAAAAAAGGAATTACATGAATAACATTATGCTAGTAAACTTGAAAATTTACATGAAATGGACAGCTTAAAAGAAAAATAGAACTTATCACAACTGACTCAAAAACACAGGAAACCTTAATAAATTTATTACCATTAAAGAAATTGAGTCAGCAGTTAAAAACCACTGCTCAAATAAAACTTCAAGCCCAGATGGTTGTACTGGAAAGTTCTAACAAATGTTCAAGGAACAGAGTGCTCCAAAATATTTCAGAATCTAGAAAAAAAAGGAATGTTCCCCAAGTTAATTATAAAGGTAGGATAACTATGTTACAAAAACCAAGCAGAGATAAGAAACAAAAATCAGAGGCCGCTCTCACATTATGAATGAGAACATAAAAATTCTAAATAAGACATGACCAAATTTAATATAAAAATGCGGAAAAAATACATCAAGAACAACATTCAAGAATGTTTTAATAACAGAAGATATATGGATGTATTTTACCACAGGATTTTATTAAGAGAGAGAAAAATGATCAACTCATATTGAAGAATAGAAAATATTTGATGAAGTTAAATGCCACATCAAGACAGAAACTCAGGCTTCCATGGTAGCACAGTGGTTGAGAGTCCGCCTGCTGATGCAGGGGACACGGGTTCGTGCCCCGGTCCGGGAAGATCTCACATGCCACAGAGTGGCTGGGCCCCGTGAGCCATGGCCGCTGAGCCTGCGCGTCCGGAACCTGTGCTCCGCTACGGGAAAGGCCACAACAGTGAGAGGCCCGCGTACCGCAAAAAAAAAAAAAAAAAAAGACAGAAACTCACTAAAGTGGCAATAACAGAAGCTTCTGCTTCTAAACATGATGGAGTAACAGAGACTGGATTTTATCCCCCTGCCTTAAATAACTAGAAAAGTCCAAGTAAACATAAGAAGCAATGGTATTCAGACCTTGAACAAGCGGCAGCACAGGTCTGTGATCCCTGAGAGAAGGAAACAATGCGGTTAGCCCTAAGATGGTGCTGGCTTTCTGCCTGGGAGCACACACCAGACCACAAAGCAGAAAGAGGGATGCCAAGGAAAACACAGCAGTATCATGAAGCTAAGGGGACCGAGATCGGAATCCAGGGAATTTAAGGTAGCTGGAAGCACAGACTTCCTAAGAGGAGGTAGCAATGCAGAAAGAGGGCCCTGAAAATTTGCACAAGTGTCCCATGAACTCTTTGCTGACTACTGAGATGTAGATATGCACACTGACACTCCGTGAGGTCTGATGAAGGAATGACTGGAAATCTAAGAGCGGAACGGTTCTGACTTCACGAAGAGCTAGGAGTCACTTGAGTTACTAAAATTAAGAGTGGAACATCCTCACCGATCACTTGAGACATTCACTGGAGACCCTAAAAGACACATGCCTTAGCAGTGTGACTACACTACCTGCACTAACAAAGTTTAAAAAGAAGTCTACAAAGGATAAAACTAAGCCCAAAGTACATTAATAGCCTCCCACGCAAAGTAGCTCAACAATCCTTAAAAGAAGCCAATAAAATCAAGACACTCACAACATAAAACTGACCCTGTTAGTATCTAATAAAAAATATTTGGGGGACTGGTTCAAGATGGCAGAGTAGAAGGACATGCACTCACTTGCTCTTGCAAGAGCACCTGAATCACAACTAACTCATGAACATTCATCGACTGGAAGACACTGGAACTCACCAAAAAAGATACCCCACAACTAAAGACAAAGGAGAAGCTGCAGTGAGATGGTAGGAGGGGCACAATCACAATAAAATCAAATCCCATAACCGCTGGGTGGGTGACTCACAAACTGGAGAACACTTATACCACAGAAGTCTACCCACTGGACAGAAGTTTCTGAGCCCCACGTCAGGCTTCCCAACCTGGGAATCTGTCAATGGGAGGAAGAATTCCTAGAGAATCAGACTTTGAAGGCTAGCAGGATTTGATTGAAGGACTCTGACAAGACTGGGGGAAACAGAGACTCCACTCTTGGAGGGTAAACACAAAATAGTGACCACATGAGGACCCAGGGAAAGGAGCAGTGACCCAATAGGATACTGAACCAGACCTACCTGCTAATGTTGGAGGGTCTCCTGCAGAGGTGGGGGGCGGTGGTGGCTGTGGCTCACCGCAGGGACAAGGACACTGGCAGCAGAAGTTCTGTGAAGTATTCCTTGGTGTGAGCCCTCCCAGAGTCTGCCATTAGCCCCACCAAAGAGCAGGGTACGTCCCAGTGTTGGGTCACCTCAGGCCAAAACAACCAACAGGGACGGAACTCAGCCCCACCCATCATCAGACAAGCAGATTAGAGTTTTACTGAGCTCTGCCCACCAGAGCAACACCCAACTCTACCCACCACCAGTCGCCCCCATCAGTAAGCTTCCACAAGCCTCTTAGATAGCCTCATCCACCACAGGGCACACAGCAGAAGCAAGAAGAACTATAATTCTGCAGCCTGTGGAACAAAAACCACATTCACAGAAAGAGACAAGATGAAAAGGCAGAGGACTTTGTACCAGAAAGAACAAGATAAAAACCCCAGAACAAGATAAAAACCCCAGAAAAACAACTAAATGAAGTGGAGATAGGCAACCTTCCAGAAAACGAATTCAGAATAATAATAGTGAAGATGATCCAGAACCTCAGAAAAAGAATGAAGGCAAAGATCTAGAAGATGCAAGGAATGTTTAACAAAGACCTAGAAGAGTTAAAGAACAAACAGAGATGAACAATACAATAACTGAAATGAAAAATACACTAGAAGGAATCAATAGCAGAATAACTGAGGCAGAAGAACAGATAAGTGACCTGGAAGACAGAACGGTGGAAATCACTGCCGCAGAACAGAATAAAGAAAAAGAATGAAAAGAAATGAAGACAGCCTAAGAGACTTCTGGGACAACATTAAACGCATCACATTCACGTTATAGGGGTCCCAGAAGGAGAAGAGAGAGAGAAACGACCTGAGAAAATATTTAAACAGAAAATTTCCCTAACATGGGAAAGTTGAAAACTTTCCCTAACATGGGAAGAAAATAGCCACCCAAGTCCAGGAAGAACAGAGAGTCCCAGGCAGGATAAACCTAAGGAGAAACACACTGAGACACACAGTAACCAAACTGGGAAAAATGAAAGACAAAGAAAAATTACTGAAAGAAACAAGAGAAAACCGGGTAATAATATAAAAGGGAACTCCCATAAGGTTAACAGCTGATTTCTCAGCAGAAACTCTACAAGCCAGAAGCAAATGGCATGATTATTCAAAGTGATGAAAGGGAAGAAACCTACAACCAAGATTACCCTAGCCAGCAAGGATCTCATTCAGATTCGGCAGAGAAATCAAAAGCTTCACAGACAAGCATAAGGTAAGACAAGTCAGCACCACCAAGTCAGCTCTACAACAAATGCTAAAGGAATTTCTCTAAGCAGGAAACACAAGAAAGGACATACAAAAACAAAACCCAAAACAATTAAGAAAATGGTAACAGGAACATAGATATCGATAATTACCTTAAATGTGAATGGATTAAATGCTCAAACAAAAGACACAGGCTCGCTGAATGGATAAAAAAACAAGGCCCCTATATATGCTGTCTACAAGAGGACCACTTCAGACCTAGGGACACATTCAAACTGAAAGTGAGGGGATGGAAAAAGATATTCCATGCAAATGGAAATCAAAAGAAAGCAGGAGTGGGCTTCCCTGGTGGCGCAGGTGGTTGAGAGTCCGCCTGCCGATGCAGGGGACGTGGGTTTCGTGCCCCGGTCCGGGAAGATCCCACATGCCGCGGAGCGGCTGGGCCCGTGAACCATGGCCGCTGAGCCTGCGCGTCCGGAGCCTGTGCTCCGCAACGGGAGAGGCCACAACAGCGAGAGGCCCGCATACCGCAAAAAAAAAAAAAAAAAAAAAAAAAAAAAAAAGCAGGAGTAGCAATACTCATATCAGATAAAACAGACTTTAAAATAAGAATGTTACAAGAGACAAAGAAGGACACTATATAATGATCAAGGGATCAATCCAAGAAGAAGATATAACAATTATAAATGTATATGCACCCAACACAGGAGCACCTCAATACGTAAGGCAAATGCTAACAGCTATAAAAGAGGAAATCGACAGTAACACAATAACAGTGGAGGACTTTAATGCCTCACTGACACCATGGACAGATCATCCAGACAAAACAATTAATAAGGAAACACAAGCTTTTAATGACACAATAGACCAGATAGATTTAATTGATATATATAGGACATTCCATCCAAAAACAGCAGATTACACTTTCTTCTCAAGTGCACATGGAACATTCTCCAGGATAGATCACATCTTGGGTCACAAAGCAAGCAAATCACAATTGGTAAATTTAAGAAAATTTAAATCATATCAGGCATCTTTTCCGACCACAATGCCATGAGATTAGAAATCAATTACAGGGAAAAAAAACGTAAAAAAACACAAACACATGGAGGCTAAACAATACATTACGAAATACCAGCGATCACTGAAGAAATCAAAGATGAAACCAAAAAATACCTAGAGACGAGCTACAATGAAAACACGATGATCCAAAACCTATGGGATGCAGCAAAAGCAGTTTTAAGAGGGAAGTTTATAGCTATACAAGCCTACCTCAAGAAGCAAGAAAAGTCTCAAATAAACAATCTAACCTTACACCTAAAGGAACTAGAGAAAGTAGAACAAACAAAACCCAAAGTTAGTACAAGGAAAGAAATCATAAAGATCAGAGCAGAAATAAATGAAATAGAAACAAAGAAAACAGTAGCAAAGATCAATAAAACTAAAAGCTGGTTCTTTGAGAAGATAAACAAAATTGATAAACCCATTAGCCAGACTCATCAAATCCATAAAAATAGAAAGGAAAAAGGAGAAGTCACAACAGACACTGCAGAAATCCAAAGCACCATAAGAGACTCTATGCCAATAAAATGGACAACCTAGAAGAAATGAACAAATTCTTAGAAAGGTATAACCTACCAGACTGAAGCAGGAAGAAACAGAAAATATGTACAGACCAATCACAAGTAATAAAATTGAAATTTAACATCTTCCAACAAACAGAAGCCCAGGACCAGATGGCTTCACAGGCGAACTCTATCAAACATTTAGAGAAGAGCTAACACCTACCCTTCTCAAACTCTTCCATAATATAGCAGAGGGAGGAACACTCCCAAACTCATCCTATGAGGCCACCATCACCCTGATACCAAAACCAGACAAAAATGTCACAAAGAAAGAAAAACTACAGGCAGTATCACTGATGAACAAAGATGCAAAAATCCTCAAGAAAATACTAAGCAAACAGAATCCAACAGGCATATTAAAAAGTATCATACACCATGATCCAGTTAGATTTATCCCAAGGAATTCAAAGATTCTTCAATATATGCAAATCAATCAATGTGATAAACCATATTAACAAATTGAAGGAGAAAAAATATATGATAATCTCAAAAGATGCAGAAAAAAGCTTTCAACAAAATTCAACACCCGTTTATGATAAAAAACCCTCCAGAACGTAGGCACAGAGGGAACTTATCTCAACATAATAAAGGCCACATATGACAAACCCACAGCCAACATCATTCTCAGTGGTGAAAAACTGAAACCATTTCCTCTAAGATAGGAAAAAGACAAGATTGTCCACTCTCACCACAATTATTCAACATAGTTTTGCAAGTTTTAGGCACAGCAATCAGAGAAGGGAAAGAAATAAAATGAATCCATATCAGAAAAGAAGAAGTAAAGCTGTCACTGTTTGGCAGATGACACGATACTATACACAGAGAATCCTAAAGGATGCTACCAGAAAACTACTAGAGCTAATCAATGAATTTGGTAAGGTAGCAGGATACAAAATTAAGGCACAGAAATCTCTTGCATTCCGACACTCTAATGATGAGAAATCTGAAACAGAAATTAAAGAAACACTCCCATTTACCAATGCAAAAAAAAGAATAAAATACCTGGGAATAAACCTACCTAAGGAGAAAAAAGACCTGCATGCAGAAAACTATAAGACACTGCTAAAAGAAATGAAAGATGATACAGACAGATGGACAGATATACCATGCTTTTGGATTGGAAGAATCAACATTGTGAAAATGACTATACTACCCAAAGCAGTCTACAGATTCAGTGCAATCACTATGAAACAAAAAATGGCATTTTTCACAGAACTAGAACAAAAAATATCACAATTTGTATGGAAACATGGAAGACCCCCAATAGCCAAAGCAATCTTGAGAATAAAAAACGGAGCTGGAGGAACCAGGCTCCCAGACTTCACACTATACTACAAAGCTACAGTAATCCTAGTATGGTACTGGCACAAAAACAGCAATATAGATCAATGGAACAGGACAGAAAGCCCAAAGAAAAAACCCACGCACATATGGTCACCTTATTTTTGATAAAGGAGGCAAGAATATACAATGGAGAAGAAGACAGCCTCTTCAATAAGTGGTGCTGGGAAAACTGGACAGCTACATATAAAAGAAGGAAATTAGAACACTCCCTAACACCATAAACAAAAATAAACTCAAAATGGATTAAAGACCTAAATGTAAGGCCAGACACTATCAAACTCTTAGAGGAAAAACACAGGCAGAACACTCTATGACATAAATCACAGCAAGAACCTTTTGACCCACCTCCTAGAGAAATGGAAATAAAACAAAAATAAACAAATGGGACCTAATGAAACTTCAAAGCTTTTACACAGCAAGGAAACCATAAGAAGACCAAAAGACAACCCTAAGAATGGGAGAAAATATTTGCAAATGAAGCAACTGACAAAGGATTAATCTCCTAAATTTACAAGCAGCTCATGCAGCTCAATAACAAAAAACAAACAACCCAATCCAAAAATGGGCAGAAGACCTAAATAGACATTTCTCCGAAAAAGACATACAGATTGCTAACAAACACGTGAAACAATGGTCAACATCACTAATCATTAGAGAAATGCAAATCAAAACTACAATGAGGTATCATCTCACACCAGTCAGAGTGGCCATATCAAAAAATCTACGAACAATAAATGCTGGGGAGGGTATGGAGAGAGGGGAACCCTCTTGCACTGTCGGTGGGGATGTAAATTGATACAGCCACTATGGAGAACGGTATGGAGGTTCCTTAAAAAACTACAAATAGAACTACCCATATGGCCCAGCAATCCCACTACTGGGCAATATACCCTGAGAAACCATAATTCAAAAGAGTCATGTCCCACAATGTTCACTGCAGCTCTATTTACAATAGCCAGGACATGGAAGCAACCTAAGTCTCCATCGACAGATGAATGGGTAAAGAAGATGTGGCACATATATACAATGGAATATTACTCAGCCATAAAAAGAAACGAAACAGTTATTTGTAGTGAGGTGGATGGACTAGAGTCTGTTATACAGAGTGAAGTAAGTGAGAAAGAGAAAAACAAATACCGTATGCTAACACATATATAGGGAATCTAAAAAAAAAAAAATGGTTATGAAGAACCTAGGGGCAGGACAGAATAAAGACGCAGATGTAGAGAACAGACTTGAGGACACGGGGAGGGGGAAGGGTAAGCTGGGATGAAGTGAGAGAGTGGCATGGACATATATACACTACCAAATGTAAAACAGACAGCTAGTGGGAAGCAGCCACATAGCACAGGAAGATCAGCTCAGTGCTTTGTGACCACCTAGAGGGGTGGGATAGGGAGAGTGGGAGGGAGACGCAAGAGGGAGGAGATATGGGGATATATGTATTTGTATAGCTGATTCAGTTTGTTATAAAGCAGAAACTAATGCACTACTATAAAGCAATTATAGTCCAATAAGGATGTTAAAAAAAAAAATCTTCCAAAAAACAAAAGTCCAGGACCAGATGGCTTTACAGGTGAATTCTCTCAAACATTCAGAGAAGAGCTAACACTCATCCTTCTCAAACTCTTCCAAAAAGCTGCAGAGGAAGGAACACTCCCAAACTCATTCTACCAGGCCACCAACACCCTGACACCAAAACCAGACAGAGATACTACAAAAAAAGAAATTACAGACCAATATCACTGATCAATATAGATGGATAAATCCTCAACAAAACAGTAGCAAACATAATCCAACAACACATTAAAAGGATCATACACCATGATCAAGTGGAATTTATTCCACAGATGCAAGGAATCTTCAATATATGCAAATCAATCAATGTGATACACCATATTAACAAACTGAAGAATAAAAACCATATGAGCACCTCAGTAGATGCAGAAAAAGCTTTTGACAAAATTCAACACCCATTTATGATAAAAACTCTCCAGAAAGTGGGCATAGAGGGAACCTACCTCAACATAATAAAGCCCATATATGACAAACCCACAGCAAACAGCATTCTCAATGATGAAAAACTGAAAGCATTTCCTCTAAGATGAGGAACAGAACAAGGATGTCCACTCTCACCACTGTTATTCAACATAGTTTTGGAAGCCCTAGCCACGGCAATCAGAGAAGAAAAAGAAATAAAAGGAATACAAATTGGAAAAGAAGTAAAACCGTCACTGTTTGCAGATGACATGATACTATACATAGAGAATCCTAAAGACGCCACCAGAAAACTCCTAGAGTTAATCAATGAATTTGGTAAGGTAGCAGGATACAAAATTAAGGCACAGAAATCTCTTGCATTCCTATATGCTAACAGTGAAAGATCAAAAAGAGAAATTAAGGAAACAATCCCATTCACTATTGCAACAAAAAGAATAAAATACCTGGGAATAAACCTATCTAAGGAGGTAAAAGACCTGTACTATGAAAACTATATGACACTGATGAAAGAAATCAAAGATGACACAAACAGATGGAGAGATATACCATGATCTTGGATTGAAAGAATCAATACTGTGAAAATGACTATGCTACCCAAAGCAATCTACAGATTCAATGCAATCCCTATCAAATTACCAGTGGCATTTTTTACAGAAGTAGAACAAAAAAAATCTTAAAATTTGTATGGAGACACAAAAGACTGTGAAAATCCAGAGCAATCTTGGGGGAAAAAAACAGAGCTGGAGGAATCAAACTCCCTGACTTCAGACTATACGACAAAGCTACAGTAATCAAGACAAAATGGTACTGGCACAAAAACAGAAATGTATATCAACAGAACAGGATAGAGAGCCCAGAGATATACCCACGCACCTATGGTCAACTAATCTATGACAAAGGAGGCAAGGATATACAATGGACAAAAGACAGTCTCTTCAATAAGTGGTGCTGGGAAAACTGGACAGCTGCATGTAAAAGAATGAAATTAGAACACTCCCTAACACTATGCACAAAAATAAACTCAAGATGGATTAACGACCTAAATGTAAGACCAGACACTATAAAAGTCTTAAGAGGAAAACATAGGAAGAACACTCTTTGACATAAATCACAGCAAGATCTTTTTTGACCCATCTCCTAGAGTAATGGCAAGAAAAACAAAAATAAACAAATGGGACCTAATGAAACTTAAATGCTTTTGCACAGAAAAGGAAACTACAAACAAGACAAAAAGACAACCTTCAGTACAGGACAAAATATTTGCAAACGAATCTATGGACAAAGGATTAATCTCCAAAATATATAAACAGCACATGCAGCTCAATATTACAAATAAAACACAACCCAATCAAAAAATGGGCAGAAGACCTAAATAGACATTTCTCCAAAGAAGACATACTGATGGCCAAGAAGCACATGAAAAGCTACTCAACATCACTATTAGAGTAATGCAAATCAAAACTACAATGAGGTATCACCTCACACCAGTTAGAATGGGCATCACCAGAAAATCTACAAACAACAAATTCTGGAGAGGGTGTGGAGAAAAGGGAACCCTCTTGTGCTGTTGGTGGGAATGTAAATTGATATAGCCACTATGGAGAACAGTATGGAGGTTCCTTAAAAAACTACAAATAGAATTACCATATTACCCAGCAATCCCACTACTGGGCATATACCCAGAGAAAATCCATAATTCAAAAAGACACATGCGCCCCAATGTGCACTGCAGCACTATTTACAATCGCCAGGTCATGGAAGCAACCTAAATGCCCATCAACAGACGAATGGATAAAGAAGATGTGGTACATATATACAGTGGAATATTATTCAGCCATAGAAAGGAATGAAATTGGGTCATTTGTAGAGACGTGGATGGACCTAGGGACTGTTATACCGGGTGAAGGAAGTCAGAAAGAGAAAAGCAAATATCGTATATTAATGCATATATGTGGAATCTAGAAAAATGGTACAGATGAACCAGCTTGCAAGGCAGAAATAGAGACAAGATGTAGAGAACAAACGTATGGACAGCAAGGAGCGAAAGTCGGGGGGCGGATGAATTGGGAGATTGGGATTGACATATATGCACTAATATGTAGAAAAGAGATAACTAATAAGGACCTGCTGTATAAAGAATAAATATAACTAAGTTAAAAAAATATTTGATGAAACAATGGCCACATATTTTTCTCAATTTGATAAAAGCTATCAATCCACAGAGCTAAGCTGAATGAAACCAAAGCAAGATAAACACAAAACCACATCAAGATAGATTATAATCAAATTATTTTTTTTTAACGTGAAAAAAGAAAATCTTAAAAGTAGTCAAAGAAAAAGAAACATTACAGAGGAGCAAGGATAAAAAAGTCTTCAGACTTTTCACCAGAAACAACACAACCCAGAAGAAAATGGAATGACATCTTTAAAGCACTGAAATAATTTAAAAAGAGAAAAATCAACACAGTATTCTATGTTCAGCAAAAGGAAATGTGGAACATAGGCTTTTTCAGACAAAGAAAAGGTGAGAAAATTCATTTCCAAGAAACCTTCATTGTAAGAAATGTTAAAGGAAATTCTTCAGGCAGGAGGAAAATGATAATAAAGGGAAATATGAATTTACACAAAGGAATGAAAAATATCAGAATCAGGAAATATGTGGGAAATACAAAGGACTTTTTATTTTTAAATTTTTCTAAAAGATAATTGATTTTAAATCTTTATCTTGAAAAGAGAATTTAGAAAAATATCAATGCATTGTGGGACTTATATGTACAAAGAAAACATATGACAATAGCAGCACAAATAATAGGGAGACATGAAAGTATATTATATGTGACAGGGTATAAAATAATTTTAAGGTAAACTTTGATAAGTTAAAATGCATATTATAAATCCTCGGAGAGCCAGTAAAGAAGAGATAAAATGAATAAACCAATTTGGGATATAAAACAGAATACTAAAAAATATTTCAGCAATCTAGAAGAAGGCAGGTAAAGGGGAAGATTACATAGAATATATCGAAGAAGTAAAAAGCAAATAGCAAGATGGTGGATTAAAACCCAACCATTAAATGTAAATGGCCTAAGAATTCTAATGCAAGGACAGAAATCATCAAGCTGGATAAAAATAAAAAATAAAATTCAACTATATGCTGTCTACAAGAAACCTATTCTAACTATAAAGACACAAATAGGTTAAAGAGTAAAAAGACAGAAAGAGATATTCCATAGAAATACTACTACTAATAAAGTGGAAGTAGCTATACAAACATCACAAAGTAGACTTCAGAACAAGAAATATTACCAGGGAAAATGAAGTCCATTACATAGTGATAAAAGGGTCAATTCACCAAGAAGACTTGTGGGTTAAAGAGGAAATCATACTTTTTTAGAATGGCAACTTGAATTCAACTAAAGTCAGATTTCTTTTTTCTTTGTTTAACTCAGAACTAACAAACAAGCAGTGTAAAAACACACATGTGAAATCAAGGATTCATGATGGTATAATTGGGTGTGGCCACCTAGGGTTGCCCTTGTTTTTTATATAGGTGTGCCTGAAATTCAGTGGTCTCAGTGGCCCACATTGATTAAAGGACCTGACAGATTGGAGGAGTCTAGAACTGTGGGCTTGCTGAATTTTATACTATCTTAGGCAAGAGTGTGTGTGAGTGGGTAAGGCCAGGAGGTACTGAAGGATCTACCTCCTCATCATAACAGAATGTTATTATTTTATTTTGTTTCATTTCCTGATGTTCTACCTGGCCTTCTGGGAATTTCAGTATATCAGCCCTGTCAATGACCTCCCACAGCAGGGACCATATCTGCCTCATCCATCATGTCTTTCCCCAGCAACAAGCAGAGTGCCTCTCTGGCAAATTCTGAGAGCTCAGTGCATGCTTATTAGGTAATGAATGAGAACCCTAGGATGTCAGTTACAGGAGGAAGCTTTCAGGTTCCTAATCACTTTTTATTTGTTTGTATTCTAAGGCCCAGATCTTCAGCTATTTCCCTCTGCACAGGCCCTAAGGGAGACAGGAGTTAGAACCCCGGAGTGTCCAAGGGCAGCAGCAGAGCTCTGGGCTCCCTGAACAGACCATCCCCCTAAACAGAACAAAGAGCTCTGAAAATGTACTTTGCCTACCTCACGTACCTCCCATCACCTACTTCCCCAGACACAAAAACATGCCAAATCTCAAACACATCTTTCTTTTTCTAAAAAATGAAAAACAAAGACACTTCCAGTTAAAGATGCCAGACTGACTAGACATGTTGACCTCTGCTCCCTTTAAAAATTCTAAAAAAAGGGCTTCCCTGGTGGCGCGGTGGTTGCGAGTCCGCCTGCCCATGCAGGGGACATGGGTTCGTGCCGCGGTCTGGGAAGATCCCACATGCCGCGGAGTGGCTGGGCCCGTGAGCCATGGCCGCTGAGCCTGCACCTCCGGAGCCTGTGCTCCGCAACGGGAGAGGCCGCGGCAGTGAGAGGCCCGCGTACCGCAAAAAAAAAAAAAAAAAAAAAAAAAAAAAAAAAAAAAATTCTAAAAAAAAATGGCAGTGGAAGAATATTTCAAAAAGGCAAAACCCCACAATGTCAAAGAAGACAGGATAGAAGATGACAGCAACAGAAATCTGAAAGCCAGAAAAGACGGATAGATGAGTAGTAACTCTCTTGGTAGACGTGGAAAGATAAAACTTAAGTAGCAGTAGAAAAAACCCAGAAGCACAACGATTACCTTAAAGAGACCCAGAAAAGTTCAGGACATGGAAAGTGGGAATAAAAGTGGGGCTAAAGTCAATAGGATGGTTGAAAGTCATGTAGGAAGAAACTAGACCCCCCCCCCGTGTGCCCTCATGATGAGCAACCTGGACACTCCTTCTCCCACACCCTGAAGAAGACTCAGGTTTACCCTCAGACAGAGTGGGGTCCAAGCCTCAGACAAGAGTAGAGGCATCTTGACAAGACCAGAGAGATGAAGTAAGGGCCTGCCTTTTCACAGGCTGGCCTTCGAGGTCCTTTCCCCAACTCAATTCCCACAGCTCTGGCTGCTAGGTGTATACCCTGAGGATTTGTTTTTAGAGAATCTGGCAAGACAAAAGAAAAAAACCTAAGGGTAGTTGGGGAGATAGAGGGTATAGAGAGAACAGGCCAGCCAGATGACTCTAGTCTTAGGAGGATTAAAATGACAGAATCTAAAACCATTTTTGATGATCAATAGGGGTAACTGCTATAATTATCATCATCATCTTAAAAAAACACATTAATTCAAAAAGTATTACCATGGGCCCACTAGGTAATAGGCTGGTGGGAGCCTCCAAACTCCGGGAGAAACAAAGGGAAAGTGTCACCAAGATTCTAACCATGAAGCAGCCAGAACAAGGAGAACTTCTGACTTTCCTGCTTTTACCCAGAGCAAGGCACACATCAAAAGCGCATGCCTGCTGAGTTCCAGGGGCCTGATCATTATCCCATATTTCTCCAACATGATTTTATAAAAATGAAGTCAGCACTGCTGCATTATTTATAAGCAGTTCACTGTATTGACACTGCCAGGCCCCCACTTTCAAGGGAAACCTTTTGTTCTCTGCTTGGGGAAGGCAGAACCTGGAGAGTCTCAATCGAACAAGTGAGTGGATAACAGAATAATTGGAGCTGAGAGTAGGGATAAATTACCAACGTATTCCTGGCTATGGCATTCAGTACACCCCAGGCCTATGATGGCTCTGCTTTTCCAAGCCATATAACAGACCGAATTACCAGCACTGAAGATACAGCTCGTGGGGAGATATGACTTGGATAGGATTGCTAATTGTATCAACAAAGAGACCAAGAGGGTCTTATTTCTGAAGAAATACCACTGCACCCATCAGAGCTGCTCCTGTTAAAGAGCTGTCAGGCTCCAGGCTTGTTACTATTGACTCTGTACTTCATCAAGACTTGCTGACAGGTCCAAGACGGACCGAAGTAACATATGCCATGATGCAACACAGGACAATATTAAATTGCCTTTTCAGTTAGGCTTGCCGATAACATGGTTCGAAGGTGGCCGTGACAATATGGGGAGCATGAAAGGAATGAATAAGTAATCAAGTCCAGGGAGCTTTCCCATGCTCCAAAGAGAACGAGACTAAGAGTCAGAAAACAAAGGATTCTAACATCGCCGCCAAAACATTCCAAGATCTTGCTGAAGCCCCTGGACTCAGGGGTTTGGATTTATCTCCTAAAATATAAGGATGGTAACAATTAGAGGGACTATGAGAGAAGGGGGAAGAATAAAGGCGAAAGAGAAAGGAACTAGAGAGCTTTCTGAGTCCCTGCTATACTCCAGGCACCGTACCCAGGACTTCTACGGAGGTTATCGCAACTGTTCCCACAACCCACTGGTAAGGATACTATCAGTATCCCCATCTGATAGAGCAGGACACTAAGGCTCAGTAAGGTTGGGTAACTCATTTGAAGTCAAGCATTAGGAAAGAGCAAGGCAGAAATTCAAACCCTGGTCTGATCCATTAAAAGTCCACGCTTGTTAACTATGCACATATTCAGGACAGTTCATGAAAGGCTATTTACACATCACTGCAAAGGCCAATCAGAGCATGTGAAGAGTATAAGAAATTTGAGATATTTGATTTCTTTGTGTTGACCTTGTCCGTGATTTCCTTTTCTTAATAAAGAAAAAACATGAGACTAAAAAGAGATGAAGAGCTCAAGAAACACAGAGCTCTAGGGAGCAAATGAGTCGCTGCCTTAGGTTTCCTGTGAGGATGGTCTGATAAAAGTCAAGCTGTTCAGGATGCACACCGTAGGTGGGGACACAGGGACAACAATGAGATGCTCATTCAAGATGGGGAAATTAAGATTGCCTTTGAGATTTCAGCTGTAATGTCAATCTGTCATGAAAAAGAGTAGAAATCTGCAAAATTAGCCTAAAAAGACTAAATGGGTTCCAGGACATTCAGAGCTCCCAGTAACCAGACTGACAGCATCAAGATGGCTAAAGAAAAAACGTTAGTCAGATGGATGGTTGGTCTACATGAGCAGAGGAAGAGGCGGGAGCAGAAGACAGAGAGGCAGAGATGACTGTCAGTGGGGAAAGGGAAGAAAGTTCCAGGTGGAAAGAACCACACGTGGCAGGGGCTGGCAGTGGGAAACAGTACAGTGCAAAGCACATCTCAGAAAGAGCCTGCAAACCTCAAGGGCTGAGCGTTTTCCCCAAATGAGGAAAAAGGAACAAAAGAGCGATCCACTCCCTCCGTCCTACGTTCAGTAACAAATATTCAGTAAGCTCTTAATGTGTACCAAGAACAGATATTGTCTCATGGGGCTTAGAATCTAGCAAGAGAGAAAAATCCATGAAGGGCTCACTCGAATTTCTAATAAATACTATGAAGGGCATTACAGGGTATTCATAGAGCTTACGGTATCAAAAGACATGGAGAACGACAAGAATTTATATCCTGCCTTAGATTCTTCCACTAAGTGGGCAGGGCTACGGGCTCAAGGGTTTCCAGTGGCAGACCCCAGAGTTAAAGGCCATTAAAACGGGGCTGCTGGGGCTGCCTTTTGATGGGAACATCCTCAGATTTCACCCCCCTCCCCTGGCCCCTGCCTCTGGTTTGCCTCTGCCATTGCCCAGCTCTTTCTCCATTCTGGTGATGCTGGGTTTCTAACTCAATCATTTCAGGCTTATTCTGACTTCTCAGACATGAGCCTCGATCTCAGCCTCTTGGCTCTGGTCATCCAAAGATTCACCACTGGTCCCCCTTCTAGTTCTTCCAAACCTCTTGTCTTTAAGGTCCCACATTCCAGTGCTGGCTTCCTCTGCAAGGTCTACCCTAGTATGAATATGAGGTTATTCATACCAAGACCTATTCCCAATCATAGCTGTATCTTAGTATAACTTAGAAGAGATTAGGACATATGCACCTATCCCAGTCTGAATCACAAGGGAGAACTTTCCCAAACATTTTATGAGTTCCAATATTAAAATATCTCTTCCAAGGTTAGCTCATCTTGGCCTATCCTATTACAGGACAACACACTGTGTATCAACAGAGACAGTGGTGTCTATACAATCCTTATCTTTCAACATTCTTCAGTCCTAATGGCATCCCAAATGTGCCATTTGTCAAGCTGAGCACTGGGCCTGATCCAACGTTATCTAAAGTGTACACATCAGTAAGCCTGGGATCTAATGCTACAGACAAGAAATAGATGAAAAAGAGCAAAGCTATTCTAATGCAACTACTTGTGGTGGGGAGCAAGGAAAAGAGAGTTATATTAATACATGGTCATTTAGGGCTGGTCTGCCTTGAAGAGATAATTTAAGATTCCTGGCAGAGGATGAGAAAGGGGCAGATTCAAATAGCTCTTGCCAATTGGCCCCATGCGTTCCTTTATTCCATTTGGCCATTTGGATATTAGGCCTTTGGAGCACCCAACAAACATCATCTTAACTCAAGAATACTCTTCAATATAAATAAATGCATAAACAAGTTATAAAACCAACACATCCTTGATAAGCTGGGATTACCTTTACAAATTCCCCTAGTTATAATAAGAATTATACTATGCTATAGTTTAGCATAGTACCTAACATACTGTAGGCACTCAACAAATATGTTTTAGTTTATCTTTTAAGAGGCATCGACAACTGTTCTTTTGTCTTTCAACTGTTTTGAAAGACATAGTGACTTCCTTTACAATAAACATTCCAAACTGCTATGCTTGATTTTGTCCAGTGATACCACCTGCAGGCATTCAATACTTACAGCTCCTAAGAATATTTAGCAGATCTTATAGTTCTAGTTCTCTTTCTCTATTAATTTTGGTTTGGTCTCTAGAAATGATGCCATTCTTCTCCCATGGTGCAAAATGCACAAGTGCTTGGAGAATTCTTTCCCTCACCTATTCTCCCTTTGTCAGAACTCACTATACTCCAGGTACTGAGGATGCCGACATGAGGATGGCCATAATGATAAGTGGAGGTCACCACGGTGATGCCAGTGCCCTTCTCAGTTATGATGCCAACTGTTCTAGCAACCAAGGAGCTGCCTGCTTACTTAGCTTGCAGAGCCGAGAGTTTTAACACAAAGTAGTATCTCTCTAGCACAAAGGGGAGAGAGCCAGATTAAGACTTTTCAAACAAGACAAAGAGGAGAAAACATTAAAAGAAAGAGTTGGTGTCCGGAAACAATAAATGCTAGAGAGAGAGTGTGGAGAAAAGAGAACCCTCCTAACACTGTTGGTGGGAAAGTAAATTGGTAAAGCCACTATAGAGAACAGCATGAAGGTTCCTTAAAAAACTAAAAATAAAGCTACCATATGATCTAGCAATCCCACTCCTGGGCATATATCCGGAGAAACCATAATCCGAAAAGATACATGCACCCCAATGTTCATTGCAGTACTATTTATAATAGCCAAGACATGGAAGCAACCTAAATGTCCATCGACAGAGGAATGGATAAAGAAGATGTGGTACATATATACAATGGAATATTACTCAGCCATGAAATGAATTAAATAATGCCATTTGCAGCAACATGGATGGACCTAGAGATCACCATACTAATTTAAGTCAGACAGAGAAGGACAAATGTCATATGATATCACGCATATGTGAAATTGAATTAAAAAGTGATACAAGTGGACTTATTTACAAAACAGAAACAGACTTGCAGATATCGAAAACAAACCTTCTGTTACCAAAGGGGAAACGTAGCGGGAGGGATAAATCAAGAGCTTGGGATGAACATACACACACTACTATATATAAGATAGATAACCAAGGACCTACTGTAGAGCACAGGGAACTCTACTCAGTATTCTGTGATAACCTTTAAGAGAAAAAAATCTAAAAAAGAATGAATATATGTATATGCATAACTGAATCACTTTGCTGTACACCTGAAACTAACATAACATTGTAAATCGACCCTTCTCCAATAAAATTAAACTTAAGAAAAAAAAGAGTTGGTGAACTACAAGTATAGACTTGAAGTTTTCATAACTTTCAAGATATCTTGTCTCTAAAAAAAGGAAGGAAGGGAAAGGAACAAAAACAGGAAAATGAAATGGAAATGAAAAAGAAAAAGAAGCAAACAAAAAGATGGCCTTAAACCTAGGTTCTCAAGGGATGAACAGGCAGAACACAGAGGATTTTTAGGGCAGTGCAACTACTCTGTATGGTTCTATAATGGTGGACACATATTTACATTTGTCCAAACCCATAAAATGTGCAACACCAAGAGAGAACATTAATGTAAGCTATGGATTTGGGGTGATTATGATGTGTAAATGTAGGTTCCTCCATTGTAATAAATGCACCACTCTAGGTGGGGATGTTGATACGCATGTGTAGGGCAGGGGGTATATGGAAATCTTTGTACCTCCTGCTCATTTTTGCTGTAAACCTACAACTGCTCTAAAAAATAGTCCATTAAAAACAATGACAACAACAATTTCAATTTTCAATATCCTTCAGGGATCAAGATCAAGAAACAGTACATCAGCTCTTCAGAAGGAGGATACAGTCAGATTTGCTATTAATGGCAAGAAAATGGCAATTTTGTGACTTAGCCATTTAAGCATTTACAGTAAATATCATCTCTCTAGCCTCAGGGCGTTAACAGTCTCTTGGGGGAGCACAGCACCCTAGGATCGCCCAGCATACATGGGGAGAGCAAGTGTTTGAACCCAAACAGTTAGCTTCAGAGCCATGTCCTTAACTATAAAACACACTGCCTCTAGGAGCATACCCTCTGTGTGACACTGACGGGGGGGGATTTCACAGGTGAAATACAAGGTATTTAAGAGGAACAATGCAGGAAGAGGACAACCCTACCTGGGGATATTAAGGAAGCTTCCCTTAGAGGAGTAGTTTGAGCTGTGAGTCCTGAAATGTGAATAGGAGTTCACCGGGGAACCGAGGTTGTGGGCAACATGTTTTAGGCATAGTGTGTGTATCAAGGCATTCAGTTCAAGCACGATCCTGCCTCCAGATGGGAGACAAAATACCCAGCCTCCTCAGGGCTCCTCCAGTCTTTTGATTTCACTGCTGCTATGAGGAAAGCATTACTGAGCATGTACAGAGTCTGGATCAGACACGGTGATGCTTCCCTGCATTCATTTTCTTCATCCCTTAAGGAGAGTAATAGTAGTATTTATCTCACAACTTCATTAAGTGAGTTAATTCACATAAAGCATGTAGCACAGCACCTGGTATACAGCACATGCCCAACAAACAGTAGCCATTTTTGTTCTCATTGTTTTCATTCATCATCGTCGTCATCACCACCGTATCGTAGCTACCTCTGATCAAGGAAAGACTAACGAAAGAAATATTCAAATGAAACCTTGCTTTGAGACAATGTTAAGAACACTGCAGAGAAATGAGATGGGTTTTCAGCTCTGAGTTGACCATTATGTGAACTAAATGAAATAATAACCTAAGCAACCCAGCTCACTCTTGCTCAACTCAACGTAAAATTGAGTTAAAAACTAAATTCTTTTTTTAAAAATTTTATTGGAGTATAGTTGCTTTACAATGTCGTGTTAGTTTCTACTGTACAGCAAAGTGAATCAGCTATACGTATACATATATCCACTCTTTTCTGGATTTCCTTCCCATTTAGGTCACCACAGAGTATTGAGTAGAGTTCCCTGTGCTATACAGTAGGTCCTCATTAGTTGTTTATTTTATACAGAGTATCAACAGTGTATATATGTCAATCCCAATCTCCCAATTCACCCCATCGCCCCCCTTTCCCTGGTATCCATATGTTTGTTCTCTACGTCTGTGTCTCTATTTCTGCTTTGTAAATAGGATCGTCTATACCAATTTTTTCAGATTCCACATACATGCGTTAATATACAGTATTTAAAAAACAAATTCTTGATTCATATCTGGCATACCAATATTGGGCCCAAACTGTGCCCCCTCAGCAAAGTTAGGGTCAAAACCAGTCAGAATACTTCATGCATCATGGAGTGATTCATTAATTCCCAGACACAATTTTGCCAGCACTGAGCATGGCATCACAGAGATACAGAGGCGAGCACTGGATCTCCGCCCTTGAGTAGCTCAGAGGGAGGAAGGGAACATAGTCATAGGTACAGGGGGAAATGCAAAAAATCAATGTAAGAAGGTTTTTTTTTTGTTTGTTTGTTTTTCGGTACGCGGGCCTCTCACTGTTGTGGCCTCTCCCGTTGCAGAGCACAGGCTCCGGAAGCGCAGGCTCAGCGGCCATGGCTCACGGGCCCAGCCGCTCCGCGGCATGCAGGATCCTCCTGGACTGGGGCACGAACCCACATCCTCTGCATCGGCAGGCAGACTCTCAACCGCTGCGCCACCAGGGAAGCCCTAAGAAGGGTTTTAATGCGAGCAAATACAAAGCTCTAGGGGAGCACAGAAGGCTTGAGAAATTAACTTCGTGAACCAGAGAAAAAATGAAAAACGTGCCTGAGATACACATCCTAGGGAAACTAGGGTGAGCAGTACTAAGTTATCGGTGGTTTGCCCATTCTCTGATTGAAACAAACAGCAGCTTCCCGAATGGGTCCTGCTCCCACTCGCTTCTGTGCCTCATCATGCAGTTCCCTCTGTCTGAAACACCCTTACATTACTGACCCGTAGTAAATCTTAATCACCTTCAGGTGTCGATTCCTTTGGGAATTTGTCCAAGGGTGTGCTGTTCACCCCGCCTCCATGGTACTTCCACTGGTCCCTATCCTAGCATGGGCTGCATTATGATTGCCTGCTAAACTGTCTCCCACCCTCAACTGTAAACTAGATGTACACTCTGCTTTTTTGACTTTCCAGTAAGGCTAACACATAGAAGACATTAAATAAATATTTGTTGACTCAGTACCTATCACTGATGTCTTCTTTAACCTGCCCGCATACCCATTTTATTCTTGTATTGGAAGTCGGCTTTGAGGGCTACGGCTCAACTGGAGCTCTACCACTGCAACTCAGTCCATATGCTGAGTTTTTAAATGCATTCAAATTAAAAACAAAACAACCAACCAACAAAAGGGCCCAGAGGCCTCTGCGCAAGTGTAAGTCAATATCCTTGCTAAACTAAATAAGGAAGGGAAGTTGCCTGCTTACTCTTCTTTTTAATAACTAGCACAAAGGAGCTCATGGGGTTTCTTAATTGAGAAACCATACAAAAAGGTAAAAGTGCACTTACAGTGTACCATGTCTTTTCTTTTTTATCTCCTTTAAAATGATCATGTGTTTTTCTAATTGTGAAAGGCTTATTTATAAACCAGATCTGAAAAAAAAAAAAATCCATGGGCCTATATTTACTGTTTCCCTTGTGGCATCATTTCTGTTTCTTTTGAACCTTGCAAAGCAGGGTTTATGACAAACAAATCATGTCTTGTACATTAGGCAACCGGAGAAACTGAGATGGGAATGACTGATGGCAGGCTTAGAAAGAAACCACCATAGATAACAGAGGATCACAGTATTTCAGTTACTCACCAACCTGGCTGGATCCACTGATTTTAATGGTGTGAGACATATTTCTAGGTACACCTGAAATCAATGATCACTTACTAATCATACCTAGCCTGAGTATTTTTAGGCAAAAGACCAGTCAATTAAGAGTGTAGGGCTTCCCTGGTGGCACAGTGGTTGAGAGTCCGCCTGCCGACGCAGGGGACACGGGTCCGTGGCCCGGTCCGGGAAGATCCCACATGCCGCGGAGCGGCTGGGCCCGTGAGCCACGGCCGCTGAGCCTGCGCGTCTGGAGCCTGTGCTCCGCAATGGAGAGGCCACAACAGTGAGAGGCCCGCATACCGCAAAAAAAAAAAAAAAAAAAAAAAAAAGAGTGTAACATTCAATAGTTTGGAAATGCACAACAGAAAAGAATGTCAGGTGGAAGGGAAAATTACACCAGGGGAAGAGAAGGATATGGAATGATGGAATAATCATTTTTAGGAAGGGAAATACCTTCAGTTGAAAGCAACTGTTTTCCATTTCTATGAAAGCAACGAGCATAAATTTCAGTAAAGGAGGACTCAGATTAACTGAGAGAAACTGCCTAACTTACAAGACTAGAAGACACGAGTTGGCATGAGACGACATTCTTCTTCAAAGGGATCTTTAAGAAAGGACGGCCATGTCAGTTTAAGGTGGCTGGGAACTGGCCTGAAGAGAAGAGAATGGATGATGCAGGTGACTTCTAGTTTTTATCATTATTATCGTTGTTATTCTGGTCCTAAGATTCTGCAATTCGTTTGATTTACTGTAAAGCCAACCCCTTCGATCTCAACAAAAGAACAGTACTGAAGAGTAACGTTTCTGGGAATTTCAAAGTCATGAAAACAGTTGTGCCCAATTTATGGTCTTATTTAAATAAAAGCGCACAAGTTTCCCTTTAGATTGCAGTTTAGTAAAAGACGCCGAACGGCTACGCAGTGCAGATTCTGTGGGAGGTGACGGGGCAATGGAGATAAACCATGAGTCCCAGTCCTCAGTCCAATGAAGGAGGGAAAATGAGCCCATTCATTACTGTGGTGTAAGTGACACTAATAAGCAGCCTTACCGAAATCCAAACCATGGAGAAACAAAACATAGAAAGGCAATATGCAGTTGTGCTTTCAAGTGCTGGAAAAAATCTGAGAAAGAAGTAGATGATGAAGTTGGTATTAAAAAGTCGTACGATGGTAAATGCTATATACACATTATAAACAAAGACACAGAAGTATGAATACTTGAATCATGCCTGGGAACAAGGAATGGCCTCGTTTAAACTGAACAAAGGTAGCTGCTGGGAAGTAATAAGAAAAAAAAAGAACTTGAAACTTAGCTTGGGTCATGGAAATGACCCAGTATGTTAAATCTCTAAAGGTGAGGCGAGAGATATTTATTATCCTTGGGTCAAAATAAAGTCATTTCCTAATTATTTCCCCCTCAACTGGAAAAAGTCAGACCAAATTTATTATGGTGTTTCTTAACAGAAATCCTAACACTGAAAAGTTACAACTTAGGCAATTAACTGATAACTGCTAAACACATGCAAAGTCTTGGACTTGCCAGCCACTGTAATGCACCCATAAGGCACCAATATGGATTGGACTGCCTAGTGGAAGAACAGCTAATGGGACAGCCTTGGCACTTTCAGTAAGGGTTTAAAAATATTGTCACAATAGATACCGGACTCTGAAAAATCTTCCAAACCAGAAGCAGAGAAACGCCAACATAAGCCATTTGGGAAAAAAAAAAAAAATCTATGACATGCCTAAACCTTAGAGCTGGCTGCTGCCGCAGAATTTGTAAAACATTCTGGGTTTACAATGAATAAAGGAGGAAGTGAATAAGTTCCCAACTGGTACTTACCTCTCAAGTAAACAAAAGAATGTTTCAGGATGTTGTGTAATGGAAAGGGCACAGGCTTTGGAAACAGGTAGTCCTGGATTGAAATTCTAGCTCTGCCACGTGCTATGTGATTAGGCATGGTCAACTCTCTGAACCACTCCATTTTCTCACATCTCAGGTGGGGTAATGACATTGAACTTAAAACCTTGCTGTGAGGAACAGATATACTGTAAAGGACCTCCTGGCACAGCAACTGACCTGGGCAGGCCTTCATTAACAATAACTAGTATTAGCAGTACTCCTTTTTCTTCAGCTTCACTTGGCACATTTAAACACACACACACACACACACACACACACACACATACTATATACTTCTCCTGAAATCTGTCCATCAAACCTATGGAAAATCTCCCCATTAAATGGTCTCTTCTGAAACCCCAAGATCTCTTCCCAATTGGTGCAGAGACCACATGGGGAGGGTGGATTTTATATCAACACACAGTTCTCTTGTCAGCCTATAAATTGGCTCAGATTCCCTCCAAACAGAGTCTGTTCCCCTGAGCTTAATAACTACTCTAGATTCAGAAAGGGTCTGAAATATTCATGTTTTCAGTGGTATTTACGTGAGAACTCCAAACCAGAAGATTTTCAGTTAAATATCTACCATCATCCTGGTCCATTAGACCAATCACTGCCACATGCATATGTGCACACGGACATACTCTCCAGAGTGAGCTGCATGTTGACACATCTGTAACATCAGTGTAATATGTACTAAGTATTTCCCTAACACTTCCCCCAAGGCAGTCACTAGACTCATCGCTTAGGAAGTGGGATGCAGGACAAATACGTTCTCAGCCACTACATGTAATGGGTACATGAAATTTCTTTTCTGTTGACTGTTGTATACCTTTGAAGGTTTCCAGAATAAAAAGTGAAATCAAGTGAAAGAGGATTTAGTGACATGGAGGTCTAAATGCTGACCTTAGGGAAAGTCAATCTGAATGCCAATTCTGGGCCAGTCAAGGAAGAAAATAAGATAGATATGGTATCTGCCCTCCTGTACCCTGGAGGGAGCAGAAGAGGTCAGCATTTAACATAAAATCATATCAATACTTACAGCTGTCTTAAGTGGGAAAAGTGCAGGGTACTTTGAAATCTTATAATTAAGAGGGCCCCAATCTACCCTGGGGGTCAGGGAAGGACTGCTTGGGGAAGTGGCATCTCAGTGAGACCCGGAGGGTGAAAAAGCATTGTCCAGTGAGGCGTGAGGGAGAGGGTAGTGTCCCAACCAGGAGGACAGCCATGCTGATCAAAAGAAAAAATGGTTAGCCACCTTTGACACGTGTGATTTTTGCCTCCCAACAGTCCTGGTAAAAAGAAACAAAATTAAACTAAGTAACTGACTCAAAGTTGCAGAGCCAAAATTACTAATATTAGCAACTGCGATTTCTCTTCCAGATCCTCTTCAACAAATATCAGTTGCCCACCATTTTCCAAGTCCCTGTGAATGTGTATACAGCGAGATGTGTACACACGAGGTAGTTGTGTCGGTGGGATGAGAAACCAATGAAGTTCTAGGTCTCAAATAGTGTTATTAGCTAAAAAAGCAAGAGTTGATGTGCCATCCTTAGGCTTGAATAGGTACAGAAGTCCTGGAGATGAGCTAGTGAGCCATGTCTGGATCTTACCATGACTGAGAATGGGCCGGTCCAGGGTGGTGCAGACTGTAGGCTTAGCTAGTGCCTGGCCTGCAGAGAGAGCTCCACTACGGGGTGGGTGGGGGCGGGGGATAGTTGTTCTGAGGGCAAAAGCGGGTTTATCTGCCCCACACTTTTCCCTTCTGATTGCATCTCTGTACAGACCTGGTTTCCCACCACCAACCCTGAAGAACGCCCAACCTGGAGGTCGCGGCAGATACCGTCACACGTAATGCAAATTAAAACACAGGGCTCCTCAGGCGACAGCAGAACTCTGACCACCCCCACCCCCCGCCATGCCCCTGCCCATCCCCCAAGGAAGAAGAGAAGCTTCTGAGGAGCTGGAATCACAAGGACTTGGTGAGAGACTGCCTGAGCGTGGAGGGGAGGAGGAGAACAAAGCCTTCAGGACGCTATCCTGGGCTCTGGATCCTTCTTCAAAGACAAAATCCATGTCTGAAGTCACCTCTTCAGATCTAATTAATGAGGGGTCAGGGAAACGAGGGTCTGAGGCGTGGTATAGTGGGCTAGTCGGGCCAGAACTTGTAAACACCCACCTCCTGTCTGGTTCTCTTGACCTTTCTCCAAGAACAGTGACCTCAGGCAGTGGTAAACAAAGATCACCCCCGAAGGGCTAATTTTAGTCCTCATTATAACAGTCAGAGCCAAAGCTCTTCCCTTTCCTGCGCTGGGACAAGACAAACACAGGGCTCCTTATCCCTGTAGCTCGACCTCTCTGGTTACCAGATACAGACAGACATCTGTGAAGGGCAAGCGCCCGCCAGGCTGTGGAATCTTATCAGGGAGATTTCCCAGAGAAGGGAGGTGGGTACAGTAGATTCAGGTGCTCTTCATTCACTCACTGACACCCAGTGATTCATTCACTCAGTCCCTGGACAAATGTTTACGTAGCACCTGCCACCTAACAGGCCCAGGAAGCGACCCTGCGTACACAGAGATGAGTGAGATGAACCGGGTGCCCTTCTTGGGGGCCTGGGCAGAAGAGCCAGAATCAGAATCAGACAGTGAATCACAAAAATGACTATGTAGCGACAGTGGTGATCAATGCAATGAAGCGTACTTGAGAGGCATCTAATCTGGTCCGGGGGCTTGGGTACAGATTCCTGGGGAAGGAGCGTTTAAGTTGAAACTTGAAGGATAATGAGAGCTGAGGGAAGAGAATGTGAAAAGGGCTGGACCAGCCAGAACGTGGACTGACTAGGTGGCAGCAAAGTCAGAGTGGCTACAGCAGGGAGGGAGGGTGTGTAGAGAACCGGGGGCCATGGGGCTGGAGGCGATGCAAGGCCAGACATCAAGGTTTATGGCCCATGCCAAGTGCCAGGGACGCTAACCGGAGAAATATGGGGAGGCAGTGACGGGTTTCAAGCAAGGCGCTGTCACGATCAGCTCAAATCTCGACTGTGCCATCGTTAACCTATGTGACGTCGGGTGGGTCTCAATCTCTCTGATTCTGCACCGTGAAGTTAGCCTCCTCCCACTTGCTGCCTCATTCAGTCAACAGACATGTCTTTATCGTGTGTCTACTTTGTGCTGGCCATGTGTCACCAATGGCATGAGACAGGGAACAGGACAGGTCCTGGCATTCTTGGACCTCACATCCCAGTGGGGGAGTCAGCCAGGCAAACACGCGTGCCAGGGAGGAGACCAGCAGAATGACAAGGAGGAGAGTGACGCAGGAGGCTGCCTTTGGACAGGGTTGGCAGCGTGGGCCTCTGAGGAGAGGACCCTGGAGCTGAGGCCAGAGGAATGACAACGGTCCTTCAGAAGAAGGAGAGACTTGGGCAGAGGGGAGAGTGACCGTAAGGGCCTGGGGCCTGTGCAGCTGAGCAACTGGAGCTGAGCGCAGACCTGATGGCACGGGGCCTCCTCGGAGCAGGGACGTTACTGTGTGAGCCACTGGGAGACTGCGAGGGACCTGATCTCAGTGACCCTGTGAGACCACTTAGGCTGATGTGTGGAGGATGGACAGGAAGGGGGCAAGAGTGGAAGGATGAGATCTAGAAGGGGGCTGCTGTGCTCTTCCACCATTGGCCACAGCACATGACATTTCATCACCAGCCAGCTACTGGCTTCATAACCTTGGCCAAGTTACTCAACCTCTTTGCATCTTAACTAGCCTCATTTACAGGGGCAATAATACCCCCTACCTCACACTGGGCTGTTGTCATTTGTAAGGGACACAGAACAGAGCTTGGCGGAGCTCTCAATACATCTTAGCTACTCTCATTCTCTCACTATTCATTTTCTGTCCACCTCTGCTACTGGACTCTGAGCGCCTCATCTTTATCTGCCCAGCACCTGCGCCAGGGTTTATCCTAGATACACTGTAAATTAGGAGTCACAAATGGCTGACGGAAGACCTAAATGGGCCCAAAGACGTATTTTGTTTGGCTGAGGCAGAGACTTCAAAGTACATGAACTGTGAATGTCTTCAGGCTGCGGGTGCTCTCCCCAGCTTCCTGGGTCCCTCCTCACCTGTCTTACCTCATGCCTGCCAGTGTCTTACGTGTGTACTGCCTCTGCAGGCACTCAAGTTTGTGACCTCTAGTAAACACTCTGTGGACTAAAAATGTGAGTGCTTGGAACGTCTTTCACAAATGTAAGTGACATGTAAACCACGCAATAACTCAACTCTCTACCCCTGTCTCCAGCCCCCAGGGGAGCAATGGGCCACAGGGTCTGACTTTCCAACTTTTCTTCATACAGTCATTCACCATGTATTTCCTGAATACTTTCTAGGCCCTAGGAACTGGGAGAAAAAGGCAGAGATAGAGTCTACCTTAATTGAACTTACAGCAAGCACCGAAGAACGAGGATGCTGCAGTCTTCTTGGGTGCAAAAAGTGCACTAATCGTATATAACACGGGGGAGTCTAAGCCTTTTGCACAGATTATCTTATTCTGCTCTTATAATAACTCTGTAGGGATAGCTTGGACAAATAGGTTACTCTATTTTGTAAACAAATGAAGTATCAATGAAGCTAAGTATACTGTCCAAAATGACACAACAAATAAATGGCAGATTTAGAATTCCTGTCCCTTTTCATCAATAAAGGCAATGCAAGCACAGAAGGGCTAACTCCCTTTGTAGAAAAACCTATAAAGCTTTCTCCTTGCAACATGCTACAGGCCTGAGAATAATATAGGTGACAACAATACCCAGACATTGACCACCACATGGTAACATAACTTAGACTGGCTTAGATGGCGGGAAAATTATGACAATGGGGCTGGCAGAGAATAAGAGACTTGGGTTGCAACAGAGTTCTCCATGGGCTCCACATGTCACCAGTGACACATCTGGAAATAGAAAAGAGAAATCAGGAAATAGAACACGGCCCCTGTATTGCCAGGAGAGTTACAAAAGCATATTTTTGGGTAAGGCGATGAGATTTTGCCACATGGTGCCAGGCCAGACAGCAGATCTGCAGGGCCCAGGGAGATCTGCCTCCAGAGGGACCCTCTCTGGTATTTCCCAAGAAGGCTTGGCATACTCAGGGAGATCACTGCAGCCGCCTCCGCAGACACCCTCTGAGTGTAGCAAGCCTCCTCTCTGTACAGCAGACACACAGAGGCCTGGAAAACACATCATCATCTTTGAGAGACGCAGCAGCCTTACCAATCCTGAAGACGTCCTTTCTGGATGTGAGCACTATTCAAGGCTCCTTGGCCGTCACTTGATTTAAATCAGTGGTTCTTAACCAGGGGAATTTGGCCTCACAGGGGACAGCTGGCAATGCCTGGGGACGTTTTTGGTCTCCCTGACAGGGAAGTAGAGAGATGTAAGACTGGCGTTTAGTGTGTAGATGCCGAGGATGGTGCTAAACATCCTACAACACCCCACAGGACAGCCCTGCAACAGAAAATTATCTGGCCCAAGACGTCAAGAGTGCCAAGGTTAAGAAACCTGACTTATATATCTAAAGTACTTTCTGATTACTGACTATATGCCAAGCCTTATGCTAAGCTCTACAAAGACAAAGCTGAACTGGAAAAGTCCTTTTTCTCAAGGAGTTCAGATTCCAGCGGGAGAGATAATCATGTAAAGAAACAACTGTCACTCAGTGTGATTGGACTGAAAGCTGGTGGTGGGCTCTGGAGTAAGAGGGCTCTGGGTTCGAATGCTGACGTGGCTGTCTATGCATTAGCTGTGTGACTTTGTGACCAAGGCCACTTAACCCTTCAATTTCTTCTGAAACTCTGAATGGGAAATGATACTGCTTCTACTCCTACTACTATTATTGCCCCTGCTACTATTATTACGACTGCTGCTAGAGATCTATTGCTACCACCACCACCATTACTGTCACTGCTGCTGCTACTACTTCTACTACCACAGAAGTAGAGTACCAGACAGCCAGGAGGCAGGAAAGATTGGGAAGGAGAGATATGTACAGCTTCTAGAATGTGCCCCTAAAGGGAAAAGTATGTTTCTTCTTCATCCATCTTTCATCCTGCTGCCTGGAAGGAGACCGAGGCCGAAAGCCACCTCGGATCATGCGTACAAGAGCATCACATAAGGATGGTTCAAAGCCACCTGGGTTCCTGGAGGATCTCATGGAAAGCATCCATCTCTAGACTACCACGTAAGAAAGAAAGATGCCATCTTATACAAGCCACAAATAGGACTATAACCTAATAACACAAAAGTATAGAAGTTGATTAAGCGAGTTAAGGAAAGGGCATTACTAGCAGAGGAAATAGCATGAGCAAAAATACAAAGAGTTGAAAGAGAATGAAGGGATCCAGGTTTTTTGATCCCTTCTACCAGGAGAGTGGCAGAGGGTGAGCTGGGAACATCAGGGAATAGCTAGATCACAGCAGGCCTGAACTCCACACTAGGGAGGTAAGACTTGAAAACTGCAGGCATGGGATGCTACCGAAGGGTTTCAAATGGAGAAGTAATAGATCCACGTTCAAAGATAAGACTAGAGGTGGATGGACCACCAGTTTTGGGGAGGGAGGTGAGGAGTGAGAAGGTGAGGTGGGATAGAAGTTGGGGGAAAGGCAGGAAGGACGGCGGGAGCCGAGGAGCCCAGTCAGGAGGATAACGGATCCCAGAGGTAGTTAAGGGGCAATATAATAGTGTTTGCCCCTCGTTTAGTGAACAGTAATGGATATGGGAGGTATGCTATCAAGGGTTTTGGTTTGGGTAATACTGATAGCACCTTCCGTATGACAGGAAACACTGAAAGAAAAGCAAAATTATTTCAGGGAAAAGGAGTGGAGCCTGAGGTGCCTGTGAGCCAGCAAGTAGAGATACCTAATGAGGAGCTCGTTGTGCAGTCTGGAGATCAGGAGAGAATGCAGGACAGACATCCAGATTGTGAAGTTGGCAGCAGACAGTGGGTATTTACATCACGAGACCACGTGACATTTTGTTGTACTCTGATCAGACTGAGGCATCTGACCCGCTGTATTCAGGTCCCCTCCAATAACCAATGGAGAAGTCCACCATCTCCTTTCCAAACGTATTGTGGGCTAGTATATTTTTTTAAAAATCCACACACTGGGGAACAGAGCAGCTGGGCAAGGTTCAAAATTTCTAGAGGACACTGGACCATATCAGAAACAATGCTCTTCTCAGACCACAGCCTGTTTCTGAAGGAACCCTGATGGGGCCCCACCACAAGCTTGCATGCAAGGCCCACGAACACATCTGACACCTGCAGAAGCCATACACGTTTGGGACTGACATGTACACGCTGCTATACTTAAAATGGATAATCAACAAGGTCCTACTGTATAGCACAGGGAACTCGGCCCAATATTATGTAACAACCTAATTGGGAAAAGAATTTGAAAAAGAATAGATACATGTATATCTGAATCACTTTGATGTACACCTGAAACTAACACAGCATTGTTAAATCAACTATACTCCAATATAAAATAAAAATTAAAAAAACAAAATGTCTCACTGCCCTGGGACTTTGCACCAAAAAGATATGAAACAAATCCCCTTGTAACGCCAACATTCAGTGTGGCTCACGCAAAAATGTGCCACAGAGCACATCCAGATAGTACTTTCAAGGCCCCTAGAGCAATACTTTGTTTTAAATAGAAGTGGGCGTTGACACCACTAGGAAGGATCCGCCAGTGGCTCCAGTTATCACAGGGCAGAAGAAGCCCAGTAATTATTTTCTCCCCAAATGGTTAATTCTCTGCAAGTTAATTCTTGGCTTTTCTAAAACAGGACCCGAAAATTAGCTCTTCACGTGCAAGACTGCAGACACCGGACCCAGCACCAGCTCCTGGCTGGCGGTTATTCCTTACCACTACTTCTTAAGAAGTGAGGAGGGGGCAGGAAGTGGGGTTTTGACTTAGGCACCATTTAGCCAAGTGGAGAGAAAAATCTCCCTTTCACTCTGAAACAGGATCAAACAGCTATAAAATTTATCGGACGCAACTAAGGCAAGGGTGTTGGGTGAAAAGAATCAAAGAAAGAACTATGGGCTGAGCTCAGGAGGGTGTAACAAAATCTGCACCTGTTGTCACTCACTTATTACCCCAGATCTCCCAGGCAGCTTAGATTTAAACCAGACAGGCCTGCGGCCCAGCCTTGCTGATGCTGGCCTTTTTTACCTATTAGCACAAAGTCAAAAACGTGTGTGAGCATGCAGGCACACGTGGGTGTGCATGGGTGCCTGTGCATGTCTGCTGGAAACGAACTGGGAGGGGGGGACCTGGAAAAGAGTGAGACTTCTTCTTGTTGGGTAGAGGCAGAGGCGAGGCAGCAAACTTACCCACAAACAACTTCAGCCCAGAAAAGGCAAATTCCAGATTCCCTGATATTTGCAATTTGAGGGTTGTATTTTCAAGTCTATTTTGATTGAATCCCCAGAATTAATCGTTTTCATAAAAGGAAAGCAACAGCACCAAATGAACTGAGTTGACTGGAAAGACAGAAAGTTCCCCAAGCAAAAAAATCAAGAGGAGAGACTGCTGAAGTAGAAAAGTACTACTCCACTTACCCTCTGAAGAGCCCTATTTTCACACACATTTTAAATCCCTCTCTATATACTTAGGTATGTGTATTTATTATTCTTTAACCTTTAAGTTTCTAAGATAGTTTTTTAAAAAACAAAAACAGAATTATTGAAATTAAATTTAGCAGGGCCAGCAGGAGATTCACTTTTCTAAAGGTCTACTCCAGGTCACCTATTCGGCAGGTCACCTCTTTTTAATCTCTTGCATTCACTGCAGTCATACATCTGATGGTCTAATGTTTTCAGTTTTTTTTTTGTTTGTTTTTTTTTGGTTTTTGCGGTACGCGGCCCTCTCATTGTTGTGGCCTCTCCTGTTGCGGATGGAGCACAGGCTCTGGACGCGCAAGCTCAGCGGCCATGGCTCACGGGCCCAGCCGTTCCGCAGCACGTGGGATCTTCCCGGACCGGGGCACGAACCCGTGTCCCCTGCACCGGCAGGCGGACTCTCAACCACTGCGCCATCAGGAAAGTCCTAATGTTTTCAGTTTTCACGAAGAGGAAGAAAGTTTCCCGCTGCATGAGGTCAGTCACATGGTGACCAGCCACTCACACGCTGGCTGAGCACTCCTGGACCAGAGGAGCTCCCTCGGCCCCAGCCAGGGGACAGGGCCCAGGAAGAGCAGCCGGGAACCTTCCCTGCTCACACTGGGAAGTAAGGGCAATATTTTCCCCAAGTTCTAGAGGACAGAAGAGACCTAAGCAAGGGGGATACTCGCCCCACCTTTCATACTCAAAATCACCTCTAATGTTGCCAAGTGGTCCACTCAGTACTCGCCAGCACTAACAGGTGCCATCAGAGACTCCAGAGGTGGGCAGTCCTCAGCTCTAGTCCCAGCCACGGGGGCAAGTTGCCTAACTCTCTGAGCCTCAGTTATCTTCCCTGAAAAAAAGCAGTAATAGCTTTGAAAGTTTAAATGAAATAATCCAGGTAAAAAAAAATTCTGTATGGGTCTTCAGCATGTTCACAATATTTGTTCACAATATTTCAAAAGTGCTTTGTAAGCTCAAAAGAGATGGGCAGATAGCAGTTAACAAATCTCTTGAGCACCCTTCTGATCTCTGTGTCTTTAACATCCAGTGCCATTCCCATGGACATTTAATGACAATCTTCCAACTGGGGAGTGGTGCAGGGTGGTGGTTGAGCACTTGGGTTCTGAAGGCAGGCAGATCTGAGTTTGAATTCCAGTTCTATCACTTATTAGCTGAATGACTTTGGGCAAGTCATTTTAATAGTTTCTCTCTCCAAAAGAGAAGGGTCAAGGGGCTTCCCTGGTGGCACAGCGGTTGAGGAGGTCCGCCTGCCGATGCAGGGGACACGGGTTCGTGTCCCGGTCCGGGAAGATCCCACATGCCGCGGAGCGACTGGGCCCGTGAGCCATGGCCGCTGAGCCTGCGCGTCCGGAGCCTGTGCTCTGCAACGGGAGAGGCCACGGCAGTGAGAGGCCCGCGTACCGGAAAAAAAAACAAAAAACAAAAAAAGAGGAGAGTCAAATGACAGAATCTCAAACTCTCAATAAAAGTCAGATTGTGTGTATGTTCCTCACCTTCATTAATAAAGTCTCAGGCAATGATTAAAACTGGAAAATGTTACATGATCCCTGTAGGACACATGGAATCATAAAATAACAGGGGCAGAAATTACCATCAAGTCAGGTAATATCTGGCCTGTGAGCCACTATCCCTGGGTCCATACACTTGGAGAACATCAAGAGTGGATATGTCTTTGTCGCTTAGCTGAGACTGACTTACCAGTCATCCCCACACTGCTCCAGACAGCAATTTCCAATCTATAAGAACAGGCATGAGAGCTAATCTATCCGATGTTCCCAATCCAGTCCTACCTTCCCGTATGGGAGATAAGACAGCAGGAGGCCATGGCGGTTAAGGGACCTGCCAAGGGTCCCGCCTCTAGTGGGTGATGATCCTGGCCCCAGAAAGTAAACCATCTAACTCCTCATGCAATGTTACTTACATCTCCCGCTCTGCCTTTCCGAGTTGCTCATACATCCTCAGGGATGTGAGAGAAGCTTCTTTTTTTTTTTTTTTTAACATCTTTATTGGAGTAAAATTGCTTTACAATGGTGTGTTAGTTTCTGCTTTATAACAAAGTGAATCAGTTATACATATACATATGTTCCCATATCTCTTCCCTCTTGCGTCTCCCTCCCTCCCACCCTCCCTATCCCACCCCTCTAGGTGGTCACAAAGCACCGAGCTGATCTCCCTGTGCTATGCGGCTGCTTGAGGGAAGCTTCTTTGACCCCCTCTTTGCTGTCCTCCTCAAAGCTGCATGGGCGGGGTGGGGGGGGGAGTGCACTTAACAAATGACTGCTAAGCTAACTCCAACAAGTCCTTTCTGTGGCAGGTGAAGGATGAAGGGGAAAAAATAAAGTATCTTTTTCAAACACTTTGATTGAAGATATACAGGTTTACAAATATTCCTAGCCAAGTCTGCTTCTCATTGGCGTGAGCAGACAGAATTCTTACAGCCCACAGAACCTGACCTGTAACTTTAGCCACGGCAAAGTGAGTCACTTCAGCTGCTGGGGGAATGCAAGGTGACCAGCCCTCACCTCCACCATCTCCATCTCCGTCTCCCTTGACCGTGAGTAAAGCAGCAGCTATGCAGTTGGTGCCACCAGATCGGCGGCGGCCTGAGGCCATCTGTTTCTGTCTGGCAGGCAGGATCCCAGCATGCGCTGGTTCCAACTGGATTTTTGTGGGGAGGGAAGCAGAGAAGGCCCCAGCTGCTGTCACCAGACAAGGAGGCGCCTTCTCCTCACCTCCATCCCGGGCGCCCTCCATGGACCTGAGTTCCCAGCTGTCCTGTGGCTACAGACTCTCCTTGCCTGACTCAGAATACTAAACGTGCCCTCCCTCCAAAGGGAGCATTAAAAACAATTTGCTGTGTGTTTATTCATATCTGTGATAGGGAACGGAGGGTGGGGTAGAAAATTAGACTTATTCTCTTTTGCAGGTGGTACCATCTGTTGCAAGATTTTTACTTCCCTCAATTCCACAACATGCCTGGCATCCTCAAAGTTTTTGAAACAAAATAATAATTGTAATGATAATAACCAAGCCTGTATCAGCATTGCCTGACCTTGCTTAGAGAACTGTAGGCAACTACACCCCTTTCCTCAATGTTCAGCTCACCCAAAGCAACCTGGATTGCCAAAACTGTTCCCGTCCACTCATTCAACACATATTGATTGGAACTGACTACGTACGTTCTAGACACAGGTCTAGGCACTGGGGAGCAAGCAGGCAGGGGTCCTGCCTTCATGGAGCTTAGATTACATTTGGGGGATTTCAACGACTAAACAATATATTTAGATGACTAAACAATACAAAAGGGGAAACAATGTATTTCCAGAGAGTAGTAAGTGCGATGGGGACTTCAATGTGGAAGGTAGAAAGAGTCCCTGTTGAGGGGTCTCCCTGAGGAGATAACTTCTAAGGTGAGAATTGTGAATACACCACCATGCTTTGGTATTAAAGCATAGTGTGCTGTTTTATTGAGCCCTGAATTACTGCTATTTTTGTTGGCATGATACTGTGATTCCAGACGTTCATCAGCAACTTTGTCCTTCTCGACTATTCCCGTCCAACTGTTCCCTCCTTCCCCTCCTGGATGCCGCTAGAAAAGACAAGCACTTCCTGGCCCCTCTTATGCCACTGCCGCTCTGGTAACCCCTCTGCCCCCACCCATCTCCCACTGGGGAGGGGGAGGAATTGGGTCCCCAGCAGGGCCACCTACCGGATTCGTAGGGACAGGGACAAAACCACCTGCAATAGACGAAGGCAGAAGAACTGCCCGGAGGCTGTGGTTCTGAAGGCTCAAGTAGGGTGAGGGTGAGGGTGAGGGTGAGGGTGAGGGTGAGGGTGAGGGTGTGGAGCTGATGTTAATCGTCCTCCCTGAAGAGACAGTAGCTTTACAGGGAGCCCAGGGGAGCGGGAACTGACACCAAGAGTAGGACCAGCAGTAGAGCCCAGAGGAAGGCTTCCTACCATGTGCCTACATTTTTGTGTTTGAAATATATTAAATGTCACTGTTTAAAAAAAATTAAGAATTGCAAACACTCTTAAAATATTATTCCTTGGTATGACGTAAAATAAACACTGAAAAACCAATTCCATTATTTTGCTCCAATACTACTGCAGGAGAAGGGCCCTGCTGATCTTCTGAAAAATGAAAAGAGCTAGAGGAGAAGAATTTCAGTCAAAGGGACTGGCACACTCAAAGAACCCGAGGCAGAAAAGAACTTGGCATCTTCTAGGAGCCCAAGAGAAGCAGATGTGTGTGAACAAAGTGAGAAAAGGAGGGATGGCATAAAACGAGGGGAAGAATTAGGTAGAGGCCAGGATCATGACCTCAGTGAAAACTCTCACACCAACACACACACACACACACACACACACACACACACACACACACACACACAGCGGAAGGAAAGTCAGGTGTATGTTGTTTCTCATGGGAAGAGTAGCTCCAATTTTTCCACCTCAAAAAAACAGCTGATTCCCATCCCCCTCTTCTTCTCATCATGATCCCCCCGCCAGAAAAGCCTTCCCTTCAAACAGGTCCCTAGTGCTAGGGCAGAGGGAATCTATGTATCAGGTGGGTAGGCTGGAGCCACATACCCCTCCCCCAATTCTTCAAAGTTAAAAAAAATGAATAGAAATGTGAGAGAAATCTCCAAAGAACATGAAAATAGCCAGAAAATTGTGAAATCTAACTCTGATTCTTCTGTGCCAGTTTAACAATTGTGCCATTTTTATCAAATTTAACTACCTCCTCTAAATAGTCCCCGTTTCCCAGACATTTAGTCACACTGTATCTGCACCACTGATTGAGAGCCTAATTCATGCTTGACATTATGCTGCATGCTTTATATATGATAACACTTTAGTTCCTCAGAATAAAGAAAGTAATATCAATCTCATTCTACGGGTGAAGAAACTGAAACTCAGAGATCTTAAAGTCACAAAACTGGTAAGTGAAAGAGTCCAAATTTGAACCTAGATCTCTTTGGTTCTAAAACCCATCTTCCTTCTAATACATCAAGAGCCCTACAAAAAATTCTGATTCTCTTAAGACTAAAGCCACAACCAGTTCTGCTGATTCCTCAAAGCCGAACTCCTTCACAACGGGTGTATTGTGAAGCCCTCCTTGAACACTCCAGCCAATAAGCCAGCCTTCCTTTGACCTTGAACGGCACTGCATAGTGAATACCATTCATCTGTTCCGTCCTGTGAGCACCTCCTATGTACTGGGCATTGTTCCCCGCGTGATGATACAACAGGAGACAAGTTAAAGGCCCTGCCCTCAGGGAGCTTCCAGTACAGTGGGAGAGACAGGCCATAATCACATGGAAAAGTCAAATACTGCCAGGCACCACGCAAGTTAGAACTAAATTCTATCCATTTTCTTGAGGTTCTTTTCCCCTCTGTGTCTAGAATAGGCTGCACAGCTGTAAGTGCAAGGACTCGGGCTGTTCCTGATGCAGGGAGGAGTAGGAAATGCAGTTGGAGGGACAGAGCCAGCCCAGGAAGGGTCTTCATTGCTATGCTGAGGGGCTCAAGCAATGGGGACTCACTGAAGGGATTTCACAAGTGAGGAGCATAATCAGACCTACATTTTTAGGAGGATCTCCTCTGAGGAAAGTGACCTGGAAAACAGGCCACAGGAAGGAAGACCAGCGTGCAATACACTAGCTGAGTGACAGGGAGTGCCTGGAATCCACTGGGGGAATTTTTTCTTTCCATCTGACATTCTGACCTTCACACTGTCAGAGAAAGCCAAGACGCTGGATGGTGCTCACAAAACTCCCACATCTCAGGCCTGTGACAAGGTACCGCACACACACACACAAATTCAGATATGGGCAAACCACCTAGAAGAGGCTTCTGTCCCTCAGCTGTCATGTTCCTTTGCCAAACAGTTCCCAGTGATGACACCTGGTGTTCTGAGCAGTGACAAAGCTATCAGTGGGACCTTTACCCAGTACTGGACCAAGAAAAACAAACACTCTGGTACAGCCCAGCAAAGGAAGCTCTGGCAGCCTGCCCCATTGCTAGGGTTTCCTGACCTCTAAACAGATTTCCCCTCCTGTTACACAATCCTCTGGGGCCAAGAAAGGACTGGGAAATGGGCGGCAGAGTTCAGAAAGGCTGCGTGGCACAAAAGACAAACAAATCTGGGTTCAAATACTCCTTCAGTCATGGGTTCACTGTGTGACTTCAGGTAAAATACTGAACTTCTCTGAACTTTAATCTCATCAAATGCAAAACCGAGTAGTAATAACTGCTCTCCAGGGCTCTGGCAAAAATTAAAGGAGAAAACATAAATGATGAGTCAACTCGACTACAATACCAGGCACTCGATAAGTGTTAGTTATCTTTTTCCTGACTTTCCTTTCTGTATTCACCATTTATTTACCTTATGCTTATGGTAATAACTACTAGATGCAAAGCCCTGCTCAGAAACAGGTCATCTTAAATGAAAACAATTAAAAACAATAACACCAACGGAAAACTTGCCACATCCGTTGTAATAAAGCAGAACTATATGAAAATACAATCTCGATCAGCTCCTTGAGCAACTGGAATCCCTCCAATCTATCAAAAAAAAGCAAAAAACCCTGAATCTAGAAGATCCCCAACCGAATGATCATAAGAATCATGGGAAGCTAACAAAATTACAGATTTGAGCTTCTGTTTTCACTCAGATCTACTGTATCAGAATTCCCCGCAGGTTGCCCAAGTGTCTTTACTAAAAGGTTTTTTTAAAAAATTAAAAATCTCTGCAGGTGATTCTTGCCATCATGACTTACTTTCTGAGGCTAGTTTGGGGGTCAATAATCTAATCTCTCTGTCTGCTCAGACACGGACCAAATCAAACCAATCTCATAGCAAAACCTCAAAGCCAGGAACTCCTTCCAAGTCACAGACAGTGACAACGTAAGACTGGGGTCCAACGTCCTCCTTTGAAAATCCACACTAATGGTAAGAAGTTAACTTTGACCCCCAATCCTTCTCATCATGGCAAATAGTTTTACAAACCAGTTACAGTGACTCATGTGGGGGGAGGGTGGCCTAGTCAAGTTTTGTCCTCAGCCCAGTAAGACCACTTAGAGGTCAGGCAGGCACTGGCAGCCTGCCTCTTTCATCTGAGTCTCCAGAAAGTGCCTGGCCTCTGTATTGCCATGATAATATGTCCCAAGTATATTTGCAACTTGATACGAAACATGTGTCTTCTTGTCAGCCCCAGTGAAGGTCAGGAAGGAAAGAAAAGCAAGAAAAGAAGATAGACAGTAAAACAGAAAAGACAGACAGGAAGGGAGGAGACAGAAGGACAGGCAGACAGGAAATAGGGAGGGAGGGAAGAAGGGAGGGAGGGAGAAAGAGACAGAGGGAAACAGCCACAACTAAAGGGGAAAATATCCCTCCATTGGGGTTTAGGGAGGTGGGAATAGAAGCCAAAGGCAACCAAAAGAAGTTCCCTTAGGAACCCAAGACTTTCAGAGATGTCCAAACTGTTAAGTTTTTAAAACTTTTTAGCATGTTAAATTATAAACATGTTCAAAATTAGAAAGAATAGTTAGTGAACTCTCAGGTACCTATCACCCAGCTTCAGGTAATTTCAACTCATGGCCATCCTGTTTCATCAGTACCTCACTCCAGTTCGTTTTAAGAGGATTCCAGACTTTGTATTATTTTTCTGCAAATATTTAAGCATGCATCTATAAAATGTGAGATATCTTTTTAAAAGTAATTGCAAAAGTATCATAATTTAAAATAATTCCTTAATATCACCAGATGTCCATTCTGTGTTCCTACTTCTCCTACTATTTTACTTTCTTCTTTTAACAGTTGTTTTTTGAGTGAAGGTTCAAATAAGAACCATATATCAAGAGTGGTCCATATATTTCCTAAGTCTTTTCATTATAGTTTCTCCTCCCTCTCTCTTTTTCCCCCCTCTCTGCACTTTTTTTGTTGTTGTTGTTGAAGGAACTAGTTCATCTAACTAGCTAGCGTTTATTTATTCTTTGTCACAAAGAGATTTCCCTGTTCTAAGAAAAGACTTGAGAAGCTTCATTAAAAAAAAAAAAAAAAAAGAAGAAGAAAGAAAGAAAAGAAAAAGTTAATGACTGCTGGACAAATCCCTCAAAAACACCTTTGTTGAGCAGGTGTATGTAAAGCAATCAGAAACATGCCCTAGAATAGCACTGTTGGCACAAATACCCCAGAAAATACTCATGCCCAAAGCTCCTTGGTGGCCAGGAAGTTGGGGAGCAAATTTGGGCCCTCTTTGTGATCACTGGAGTCATCCATTTCTGTTGGTCTCATTAAAGAGCAAAAAGGACATTTAAAAATTCAGAAGACCTTTTCTGGACATCAGAGATCTCCAAACTACAGTATTTTGATCATTCCAGGGTAGACGAATCAGACATGTACAGAGTGCACTGCTCTTAATAGACACCAGTATACAAACACTTGGCAAAATACACTTGGGGAAGTCCCAAACCCTACAAGATTGAAAAATAATTTGACAAACTCAGTGAACACCATATGCCCTGGACTCAGTCTGTCCCTTCTGTTCAAAGGTGTTGGACTCAGAGAATGGATGAGGTTCCCTCACTCCTCTCATCAGACCTCCGTAGAACATCAAAGACTGACATTCAGGGTGAGCCACAGCCTCTGCCCTTCGAGTGTTACTGGAGAGGCAGCGGACCTCTGCTTCCACAGGGGCCTGCACAGGTACACACCCACCCACCACCCACTCTCGGAAAGATGACTTCATGAACCAGGCCTGGTCAAAGGGGCAGTCTCTTTTCATGTCATCACCTCTGTCCACTCCACCGTTGGAACTACTCATAATTCCCACTGGACGTAGGTCTGGCCACTCAAAATCAGGTTCAGGAGACATTTTTCTGATGCTCACAGTATCTGAAGTCAGGACATCCGGAGAGAAAAATAGCTGTGCATGGACGATATTCCTTCATTTTCATTCCTAGGGTGAGGTATAATTCTGCTTTGTGAAGAGCCCAAAGCTGTTTCTTATATTTTAATTTATATTTCATAATTTTAGGAATCAGTGATGATATAACCAGTGAACAAGCCAAGATGCTTTCTTGATGAGTATGGTCACATAATAAAGACTCTCAGAAATCACTACACATTATCCCACTCCAAATTAAACTTCAGAGGATTCTGTACTAATATGCTTACAAGTAGGAAAACCAACCTAGCAACAGCTTAGCAACATTTATTGTAGAGTTCTCCTCCCTCAGTCTGCAAAATTGGCTTTGAAAATATGTTGTGTACTCACAGGGAAGGATTACTATGTTGAAAAAAAAAAATCCATGGACACATAATTTGCATTTGCTATTTTTGAAGTCCACGTGGGTTATTCATCTTTGCTGATGGCAGACACTCCCAGGCAAACCTCCATATTGTGCTCAACTCTGGACCCAACTTCATAAATGAGGAGTGCAGCAAGGCTTCCTTTTCCCCTCCAAGGGCCTTTCAGAACTGAGCCATGGCGAAGGAGCTCACTTCCCCATTTAGAAATAACTCTTCCAAGGCCACAGTAAGCCTCCCCAGTCGATTCCCGTCTCACAGCTTTCCAAAGGTCACCAATGTTCTCAGAGTAATATTCAGCACCATTCTCTGGCTTTCCAGGTGACTCTCCTGGGACATGAAAAGAGCATGTCCAAGTCCCACTCTCACACCTCATTTAAATCAACATTGCTTCTTGCCCAGCCCACAGTCAAGAAGTTAGTGGGGACAAGTTATCTGCTTGGTTGTCAATATCTGTACAGATGCAATTAGCATGATATTTAGCAGATCTTTATTTGTACCCAAGACACAAAAGCTTAACCTGTGTCCCTGTCATGGATATTCTGTAAACAGCCTGACATGATTAGGGAGACACGTATGTATACTCATTAACAGAATGACTTGGTTTATACTACTACTTTTGTTCAGGCTCTTCAACAGCTACTTAATTGGTCTTCTCTGCCTCTAGCTTCCCTTGCTCCAATCTGCTTTTCACAATGGTGCCAGAGGATTGTCTAAAAAGCCAACATAACTGTATAATTTCCAACTTAAAAACCTCTGATGGTTTCTTGTCACTAAAAATATTTTAAAAAACAAACAAAAATGCCAGAACAAAAGAAAACAACTTTGACATGCACTGAGGATACCTACAGTCTGGTTGTCTCTCTTCCTAGCCTTCTCTATATACCATTATCCCTAAAGCCTATTTTCTAAAGCCAAATATCTTACCATTCCCTTTATTGCAGCATGGTAGGCCTCTATAAACTTCCATACCTTTCTACATAATGTTACTCACAAACCATGGCCTTTGGGCCAGATCCAGCCCACAACCTGTTTTTGCAAACCAAATTTGATTAGAACACAGTCATGCCCATTCACTTACACATTGTCTCTGAATGCTTTCTCACGAAAAAGCTGAATAGTTGTGACAGATACCATGTAGAAGCAAAGGCAAGAATATTTAATATCTAGCTCTTTACAGAAAAAGGTTGCCAATCCCTGGTCTAGAATTTTGGCCTCCCACTCACCCCCTGCCCCAGCTCCTCCCTCGGAAAAATTCTATGCATCTTCAGGAGATTTATACTAAATATGTATATCCCTATCTCTGAGAACCAGGACATCTTACTCTTTCTGTCTAATGTTTAAGCTATTCCCCTTAGCATAAGAAAATTCTGATGTTGTTTACAGTGGCCATGTCCCCACCTCCAACTGATCAGTCTTGATGGTCTAAGCCGGTGCTGTCCATTACACTGCAGTGATGGAGATGCTCTATGCATGCACCGTACAATAATGCAGCCACTTTCCACACATGGCGACTGAGCACCTGAAATGTGGTCAGTGAGACTGAGAAACTGAATTTTTATTTTATTTCATTTTAACTGATTTAAATTAAAACAGCCACTATAACTCAACAATTAAAACGACAACCCATTTGGAAACAAAGGGCAAGAGATCAGAATAGACACTTCTCCAAAGAAGATACACAAATAGCTAGCAAGCACAAGAAAAGATGCTCAACATCAGTAGTTGTTATGTAAATGCAAATCAAAACCACAATGAGATACCACTTCACATCTGCTAGGATGGGTAGAATCAACAAATGGAAAACAACAAGTGTTGGTGAGAGTGTGGAGAAACTGATTCATTTCCATCAGGATCTATAAAATGCTGCAGCTGCTTTGGAGACAGTCTGGTATTTCTTCAAAGGGTTAAACACACAGTTACCATATAATCCAGTAATTGCACTCCTAGGAATATGCCCAAGAGAACTGAAAATACGTTCACACAAAAACCTGTATATGAATGTTCACAGCAGTATTTATAATAACAACCAAAAAGCGGAAACAACCTAAATGTCCATCAACAAATGAATGGATAAACAAATGCGGTATATCCAAGTAGTTGACTATTAACAAGTCATAAAAAGGAACTGATTTTTAAAAAGTACTGATACATGTTACAACTTAACTGAACCTTGAAAAACTTACGCTAACTGAAAGACCCCAGACACAAAGTGCCACAGACTGTATAATTCCATTTATATGAAATGTCCAGAACAGACAAACCCATATGGACAGAAAGTAGATTAGTGTTGCCAGGGGCTGGGGGTAGGGGTAATGAGGAGTGACTACTAATGGATATTGGAGCTCTTTTGGGGATGATGAAAATCTTCTAGAATTCGATAGTAGTGATGGCTGCATGATCTTGTGAATATATTAGAAACCACCAAAATGTACATTTAATATGATAAATATTATGGAATATGAATTATATTTCAGCAAAAAAAATTTTAAATAGTCATAGCTGGCTATCAGATTAGATTATGTAGACCTAAGTGAACCATGACAATCTTATTCTCCCTTTCCCCGTCTCCCTTGTAGTTACAAGTGGCCATGCAACCTAATTACACCCAATGATACCTAAGCGGCAGTCCAGTGGGAGTGTAAAAGTTCTTACGCTTCTCATTAAAAAAAGAAAGAAGAAGAAGAAGAGGAAGAAGAAAAAGAAAAAAGGAGATACAGCTTTCTCCATTTCTTCCCCATTCTTCTAGCATTAAAGGTAGATGTAACGTCTAGAGCTACAGCAATTATCTTGCAACCATGAGGTAATTAGCATGAAGGAAAAGTCTACAGAACTAAAGATACACTGGCTTTGACATGGTCAAACCCCCTTTGGACTTTTATTTAGGAGTGCAGGAGTAGGAAATCAAGTCTACTTGTTTAAACCACTGTAAAATGGGTACATTGTTAAACGAGTTAATAATATACAATAAGGCATCCAAAAAAGTTCCTAGCACTTGTTAAATACTCCGTAAGTGTTAGGTATTATTATTGTCATTATAACTCAGTGTTTCTCAACCTTTTTTTCTCCATCAACCCCACTAAAGAGACTTTTTAGACATTCCTTTCCTTATCCCTGCCACCATGAAATTTTAATACCTGTATATCTGTTTACATTGTTAGGTAGGGACGAGCTTTAGAAAGCCACAAACCATTGTCATATCTAAGATTCTTTCACCCTCCAGAAAACAATGTTTGCACTCTTGCAAATATATTCCTGATCCATGTTTCTTCCCCACTGCAACCCACTGATCTAAATAAAAGCTTCTTGGTATTGTCATGAAGCTGAATGCATTCCTAACTGATTCATCCTCCTCCACTACAACCAATGGATTTAAATAAGAGCTGACATGATTGTATAGACCCCACCTCACTGGCCACAACAGATTCCCCTGGGACTAGATCCTTGACTAAAGCTGAGACCTTTATAACATACCACTCCCATGGGTATAGTTGATTCAATAAAGGGGGTGGACCTGACCCATATGAAAATAATCAAAATTCTTCCCAGGATTTTGGAATTTGCTGTTCTCCATTGTAGAAGCTATGGTATGTGAGGCTGAGGACTCCCTGTAGAGAGGTGGGGGAACCTGAGCAACAGGAATGGAGGCAGCATTTACAAATAAGAGACAAGGCTGGTGATATGGAGATGAATAAAACATAGCATGGACCTAAAGGAGGTCCCAGTCTAGTACAGGAAGTAATTGCAACACAATGTGCTAAGTGCTGGGAATAGCCTTGGGCTATAGGTGCTCAGAGGAGAAGCACTGGGGTGGGGGGCGGGGGGTGCCCAGCAGAGGCTTCCTGGGGATGCAACACTAGAACTCAGCCTATGGCCACATCACAAGAAATGACATACGACGGTCTGTCCACAGTCAAGCCAGCTCTGCTGTGGCTGCTAATTCACACAACTCAGTAAGGCAGAGAGCACAATACTAGCCAACAATCATAATTTGAAGGGCAGTACCAACATATTTATTAGTAGCCCTTATGGATGTCTTTCTTTTCCTGACAGTAGGGAATCTGAAATACCGAAAAATACAATGAACAAAGAAAGCAACGATAAGCTCAAAACACAGTTGTATCTGTTTTACATAGAAAAACAACTTCACCGAGATACACTGCTCACATTTTACTATAGCTTCTTCCGGCCTTTTCCAAGTCCCAGTCAACAGCACTGAAATATTTTCTCTTTTGAGGCTCTCCCAAACCTTTTGGTGTAGCATTAACCTCACTCCCATTATATGATGAGGAAACACGGGCTTGGGGAACTCTGAAGAGCTGAGACTCGCTCAGTTAGCAGGTGGAGCAGATGTAATTCTGGTCCAGACTCTCTGACTCCAAAGCACAGCCTCCATCACCACCGGACTCTTCCACAAATATCTGACCACAAGAAGCAAGCAATCAGAAGGAATGCCCCCATGTCCTAGGCATCTTCCATCTGCCTCTCCAGATTCACTCTCCTTCTCCTTCTCCTTCTCCACCCTGCTTTCTGACCCAGGATGCTGATGGTGTGGATCACACCAAAAGGCTCTCTGCCCTCTGGCCTGGGTTTGGCCAATGCGGGGGACACTGAGGGGTATCAGCAGGCAAGAGGGAAGTGTGGCCTGGCTGTGGCTCTCTACCAAAGGTCACACTGCTGAGCCTCTCCGTACACAAGCTCTCCAGGACCTGGTAACACAGCTGCCCCTTGCCCTTGGCACCAGCTCCATTTTTGGTAGCCCAGGGGTCTTGCACACTATCCCTTGTGGTTACCCCACACTTGCCCACTCTTCTCAAATTACCCCACTGGAGTGTGCCACCTGCTTCTTGCAGGGACTTGGGCTGATACACTGACAAAACAGAATGGACACACGTGTTCCAGTGGGGACTGGATGAATACCAGTGGAACCTTCTCCCACCTTCTCACTCTTCTCATAATGGCAGTTTCCAGAGAGGGAAAACAAAGAACAGCTATGATTATGTGAAGATGGAGGTTAAGTGTACTCACCACCTCATTCCTCATAATCCTGCCTGATCTATATACCCTGAATGGACATAAGATGTTTCCAGGTAAGCAGAGCCTGGATGAAGCGCTATTTGAGGTGAAGATCTGGGACTTTAAAAAAGCTTTTGTCCAAGACTGAGTGGTATGCCAGGTCACTATTAATCAACCTTTCCTTCCCCCCTACCCCGTCCTCTTCCTGGCCCTTCAAAAGCTGAATCTCCTGCACCAACAGAAGAGATCAATTTTAGCGTAAGGAAGGTTAACAGCTGTCAATTCCAAGTTCCATTTTCCCTTAACTAGTAAAAACAAGTGTCAAAATAGTCATGTTAGAAGAAAAATTCAAACACGCTTTGATAGAGTTACCTTCATAATTTCCCATTTTCCGATGAATTTCTGTAAGGGATACAAACTAAAGCCGGGGTACCCAACCCCTGGACCACAGATCACTATCGGTCCGTGGCCTGTTAGGAACCAGGCCGCACAGCAGGAGGGGAGCGGTGGGCGAGCGAGCAAAGCTTCATCTGTATTTACAGCCACTCCCCATCGCTCACATTGCCGCCTGAGCTCCGCCTCCTGCCAGCATTCTGGTGAGCTGTATAATTATGTCATTATATATTACAATGCAATAATAATAGAAATAAGGTGCACAATAAACGTAATGCACTTGAATCATCCTGAAACCATCCCCCGCCCTCCGGTCCGTGGAGTAACTGTCTTCCACAAAACCAGTTGCTGGTGCCAATAAGGCTGGGGACCGCTGTACTAAAGGATCAACGGATTTCTAGAGGGAGAAAAACATCAGGAAAGTGACCTGGAACCACACTTAAACTGACCTTGGCCTCATGACTTTATCTCAAAACTCTAAAGTATAAATCTTTTAGAAAAAGTGCACCAGACTATAAATGGAAACCTTTCTATATTTTTTCCTTAAACAGGCTAAGTTTGCTAGATCCCAATAAAATTACAAATATCAGTTTGTTCTTAAAGATGAAAAAAGATAAGTGCTTGTTTGTGCTGTTTAATCAATAGGCATGAACGATGGCGTTGGTAACATAGCACTTTCAGTTACCTCTCAAGGCTGGCTGCTTCTTTATTTGCTAAATAAATCCTGCTCAGCTTTACCTCTCTACTTGTTCATCCTCCTTTTTTCTCCTCAAACAAATGCAATCAAATAATCAGTCGCTTAGGCCCACTGATTGTACGTCCCAGATACACTGACTGTATCCCTTTCACTCTGTCACTAAGGAGCTCATGACCTCTTGATGTCTCAGTTGGACAGAGCAGGGCTTCTCGATCTTGTCACTGCTGACATCTAGGGATGGATAATTCTCTGTTGTGCAGGATGTCTTGTTAGTGTAGGATGTTTAGTGGCACCTCTAGCCTCTACTCCCAAGATGCCAACACCATACCCCCTCGTTATGTCTCCAGACTTTGACAAGTGTCCCCTGAGAAGCAAAATCACCCAGGCTGAGAACCACGGAATTAGAGAATAGCCTCCTATCAGGTCCACCTCCATCTACTCTTCACCCTTTGGAATTTATCCACCTTACAAGGGACAACCATGTCATTCCTCCCATTTACCCTAGGTTGAAAGCCAAACTCCTTAGCAAAAAATGCAAAAAAGACCCTTGATTGGGCCCCCGCAGGCTTCTCTGGCCTTAGCCATCCCTTTAGTACCCTACCAGCTGTGTGCTTCAGGTGGATGGGAATTATGCCAATATCCCCACATAGTTTTCACATCTCCAGGCATTTCTACTCACTGCCACTCCTTCCTTCCATCCACACTAAAACTGCCCTTTTTCTCACTTCCCACCTAGAGAAATTCCCAATCTCCCTCTACAGTAGGGGTTGCAAACCCAAGTGCATTCAAGGTCAGGATGGTAACATAAATGAGTAAAGCTGAGGGGACCACAGAGCGCTCACCTACACTTAAAGGCAGCCCCTGCCTCTCAGCTCCCTCAGCTCTAGGACACTGTTCCATACAAAGAATAAATGGCCCAGTGTTGCCAAATCTGAGAAGCCGGAGGTCTGGATTTTTATATTCAGTACCTGAATTACTTTTTTAAATAAATAAACAAATACGGAGTAGCTGAAACAAGACACGTCTACAGGCAGAACCTGTTGACTACCACTTGCTATTTATACTCTAAGGACCTCTAAGCATTTACCACTGCACCCTGAGAGTGTTTACATACCTGTTTCCTCTATAAGCATGACAATATCTTAAGGTCTTAAGGTCAGGTCCCTGTGTCTTTCATCGGTTCTTTCATTTATTTATTCATTTGTTTTAATTCACATATCATTTTTCTTCTTTCTTCCATCTACTCACCCAGTCATCCATCCCACTCACCAATAAATAGAATTACGTGCCTGTAAGCACTTTGTTAAGAAGGCAAAAGTAGAAAGACACGGTCCCTGCCCTCAAAGTGTTCCTAGTCCAGTGAGAAGAGACACAGGCAAACAATTATAATACACACGCTCATATTACAAAGGAATAATGTACTCAAAGCACAGCACACGGACAACAGAAAAAGCACTTAAATCTCCCTGGGGGAGTCAAGTTGGCTTCAGATAAGATTTGAACAAAGGGTAGAAATCTGCCAGCTTGATAACTGAGAGAGAGAGAGAGAGAGAGAGCTCTCCAGGCCATGGGAACAATCTTCGCAGTGGTGTGGAGGCAGGAGAGAGATGGCACATTTGAGGAAACACAATAATGCAGTTCTGGTTTAAAACAGGGAGTAAAAAGGGGTGAAATTTCACAGCATGTCATTCTTAATCATGCAGTATTTAGTGCAGTTCTTGGCACCTAGAAAATACTCAAAAAGTGTTTGTTTAATTCATTCATGCATTCAAAATTGGGCAGGAAGAAATGCTAACCAAGCACAGCTTAACAATAATTAAGCCGTTCCTTCAACAGGACAGCTATGCTAGGGGAATACATTATAGGAGCTGACTGAAGAACTGTTACCTGAGCTAATATAATAATTACTCAATTAGTACAATAATAATAGTAATAAGTGACATTTACTGAGTGCTTATTATAGGCCGGTACTTGACTAAGGGTTTCACAGACATTATCTAATTCAGTGGACATAAGGATCCTATGCAGTATTATTATTCCCATTTTATAGACTAAAAAATAGACTCAGAGAAAGGAGGTGGGGCTCAAACCCAGGAATGTCTGAATCCAAAGTTCAAGCTCTCAGTCACCACAGTTACATTTTTTTGGTGGAAAAATCCCCGAGGGTTTCTTGAAAAGGCTTTTGGTTGTGTTTGAACTCAGAGCATCAGAGTACCAAGGAACAAGCTTGCTCTCTTGTGGGTGACTAAAATTTGTCCAAAATAAAATCTACCCTCTAAAGTAAGCAGAGAACTGACCACCAACTGGGTATTGCCACATGGTCATAATGCAGTTGCCAGCAGCTCTCTCCATTAAAACAAAACAAAATAAAACTCTCTAGAAAATGCCAAGGAAAGGGGAGGCAGGCAGAATCTCCTTCCAGAGCCAGCCCAGGCCAGGCCTGTCTGTTGCGGACAGCTGGGCGAAGGCTGCCAGAAGATGCAGACGACCTACAGAGAACCCACCCAAAAACGGGACTCAGAGACAACAGGCAACAGGCTCCCGGTCACAGGGGGTCAATTTTGTTTACTTTCAGACACCTGGACTCCCTTATATATCATATGTGTAAATGACATTAAAGCGTCTTCAGTGTGAACACTGAACTTTCACAATTTGCACTGAACTTCTCTGTGATTCAGCTGATTTCATGGATGAAGAAAATGTATCTAAAACAAGGAGCTAAAAATCTGCAAGGGAAAGATGTGTTTTCAAATACCTCCTGAGTACTTATCAAGCACCATTTTATATCAAGATGATATTGTAACCAAAAATATATAAATTTATCAACTTACTAGAAGAGGTCTACTATAAGCAAATCTAGGTAATTCTAGTTGATTACTTCCACTTCTTACACACTTTCCACTTATTTATTTATTTATTTTCCACAGAACTGTTCTCTTTTTTTTCCAACTTATTGAGGAATAATTGACAAATATAATTGTGTATATATTAAAGTATACAACATGATTATTTGACATACATATACACTGTGGAATGAGTACCAAGATCACACACTTGTTACTTACATCTCCTATAATATAGATGAGCAATTCATTATATTGTACTGATGAAGAATACACATTCTTCAATTAACATTGCCTGGGTTCAAACTGCTACTCTGCCACTTGCTACTGTGTGATTTGGACAAATTACAAGTTTTCTCCAAGTCTCAGTTTTCATCATCTGTAAAATGGGTATAATAATGGAGCCTTAGCTATATTGCTTCCAAAGCTACCTGAATAACCGAATTAAGGTTGTAGAAGAAGGGCAAAGAAGGCACATTGAAAAATATTTAGAAAGTAACACAAACAAGACATGGAGATGGACTTCTGAATATGACGTTGGTCGGAAAGGCAGGCGTCAAGACCGAAGCCAGGTTTCAGCCTGGACCTCTTAGAAAAGGTGGCAAGTCATTAGGATGAAGCAGGCAGGAAAGGGGCAGGTTGGTGGGGAATGTGAACCTGGGACCTTCTGGTAGGAGACAACTGTGGAAAGCTATGTAGTTATGTCCAATACACACTACTATATATATAATAGATAACTAGCAAGGACCTTCTGTACAGCACAGGGAACTCTACTCAACATTCTGTAATAACCTATATGGGAAGAGAATCTGAAAAGGAATGGATATATATATATATATATATATATGTCTCCATATATATATCTATATCTCCATATATATATATCTCCACACATATATATATATATAAAACTGATTCACTTTGCTATACACCTGAAACTAACACAATTTTGTAAATCAACTGTACTCCAATAAAAATTTTCAAAAAAAGCTATGTAGCTATGTCCAGTGGCTACTTATATTTTGAAGAAAAGTGCTGGAAATACAGATTTGGAAGTCACTGGCTTAGAAATTAAATCAAGAAAACCAAGCCATGTACACTGAGTTACCCCAGAAAGAATATTTCGGCAGAAGTTGCAAACCAGTGGCCCATGGACCACATCTGGAACACAGACTTGTTTTGTTTGGCCCCCACAGAGTTCTAAAAAAAGTTTCAGCCAACGTATAAAACTCCTAAGATTGCAAATTTTTTTTTTTTAATCTGGATTTCTGGTTTGCCTTGAAAGACCAAAAGGCTTTGCAATACAGGGCCAGCATCCCCTCTCTTTAGATCATTTCAGGAAGCCCCCTTGAGACCAGGCTCCTGCTACACGGTTCACCATGGCTGTCCCCACTCGTCAGCATGTGCAGTTATTTCAGCCTGCACCTCTTATCTGCTATCTCCAGGGATCCTACAGGAAGGCTAGTTTGTGTCTTCTGCTGTACAACCCCTGGCAGAATAAAAAGAGCAAAGAACAAAGGTCAGGAGCCTCTGAAAACTAATGTAAAGAGACTCTAGAAGAGGAACCTGTGAATGAGACCCGGACAGAAGTGTCAGAAAGGTGTAAGCACGTGTGTTATCATCAAGTTCAAGGGAAGAGAAGGGTCAGGGATTTATCCTTGACTAGTCTTTGCCTGAAACCTCCCCTCCCCCACACGAGCAAGTCTTTTCAGCACCAACTTCAAACTAGATCCTCAACCTAAACACTTTCCATCATCTTTATGACTGGTCGAGAGCGCAGTCATTTCTCACTTGGATTATTGCAATTGCCTCTTGCCTGTTTCTACTCTTATCTCCCAACAATCCGTTCTCCACACAGCAGCTAGAAAGAGCCCATTAAAATGTAAATCACATCATGTCACTGGTTTGCCAAAACTATGCAGTGGCCTCCCCGTACTTCTGGAAAAATTCCAAACTCCGAAGCACACCCTATAAGGTCCTACAAGGAGTGGTCCTTTTCCACCTCTGTTGGCCAGAACTCCAACAACTAGCTCCTTGCTCACTGTGTCACACTGGCCTCCTTGCTGTGCTCTTCAAACAGGTCAAGTGTACATCCCGGCTCGGGAGTCCTTGCCTTTCCTCCTCTTTCTGGAGCTTACTTTTTCTCCTTAGTCCCTCTCAGCTCAAGGTCACCTTCTTAGAGAATACTCACTAACCTTCTCCAAGCCATTCCTTGTTTGACCACCCTTCTACCATCTCCCTGTTGCATTTTCTTCCAAGCACTTGTCATTGAGGTGAATTATTTTTATTTGGTTACTTGGTTATTTCTGTCTCCCCACTATAATAGGCTCCATGTGACCAAGGTCTTTATCTACCTGTTTATAATGCCTCACACAGAGAAGGTCTCAAGAAGTAAGTTTTAAATGAATGAATGAATGAATTGGAATAAATGCATGAACATATGATATTATGGAAGTGAAGGGATTATAGAGAATGAGTATTAAACACAGAAAGCAGAGCCTGAGCAAGAGGTTTAAGTATCGACACTACAACAGGAAGTGCAATCTCAGGGAGCAGGAGGGAAGGGTAAACAAAGGGAGTGAAACAGATAAGGAGGAGAGGTAAGATGAATTTGCATTAGCAAGCTGGCCCCACTAAAAGAGGCTGATTCTCCATCCCATAGTACTATCTCCCAACCTCCACACTCCAATCCCCCGAGCCATATAAACTGTCTCAGAATATCCACGATGGGGAGAGACAGAGCATCAGTTCCCCTACACATCCAGGTTGTGTATGTGTGGGTACAGAGGGAGATTCAGAGGTGGCATCAACAGGGAAGCCCCATGGTTCAGGATGGACAGGTGAGGCACTGTCAGTTTATACCTGTGGGATGTCTTTCAGAGCCCACGCACACCTGGGTGCTGCATCGGCAGCTGAAACAAGAAACAATGCAACTTTTCTTTACCATCCTCCTGGAGGACCTGGTATGGGACTAAGAGGTGCCTGATACACAGTAACATAAGAACCAAGAATACCCACTGCCTGTAACAACAGCAGCATCAGTGCACTGGGGAGAGTAGAAATCATATTATAGTGGATGAAGGAGCGACTGAGAGGAAAGGAATCAGCACAGCAAGAGTTGGCTTCTCTTAAGAGCTCCTTGGAGAATCACTGATTCCAGGGCTGGGCAAGGAAAGTACTAAGTGACAGCCTATAGTGCCCAAAAGTAAACGTGTGCTCAACCAAAGATGAGGACAAGTCTAAAGGACACAGAAGCCAAAATGAAAGGCTTCCCAATGGTTAAGTCGATGACTATCTGGGCAACAAAATAATGATAATAATGGATTATAACCAATAGAATAAAATAAGTACATACTGATATTAATAAATAATTGAAAGAATAAATAAATGGGAGACAAGGGGAGAGCCACCTAAGGAGAGCTCCAGTTAATAAGTACAGAAGGAATAATAAACATAGAAAAACACCTGGCAAAATCACAGGAATAATTGTCTCAAGCAAGAATTAATAATAGATACCAAAATTAGTGGGCAAAGGTATGATAGGAAACATGATATTTACACAGTCTCAGAGTTATCTCCCCACAAGGGGTAAATAGTAACTTTGCAGTGGAAAACTTGGAAGACACAACCTTAGCCAAGTGACATCACAAGTTAACCTCACCAGTGATGGGACAAATTGATATCGTGTGCCTCCTGATACGGTGCACTGTGAAGAGCACATAATTTCTGTGGTTTTCCTGCCAAAAACGCAAAACCTGAATGTAATCCTGAGGAAACATCACATAAATTGCGGGACATGACACAAAACAACTGGCTGGATGCTTCGAAAATGTCATGGTCATAAAAGACAAGACTGAGGAACTGTCCCAAATTACAGGAGACAAAGATCTGACAACTATATGCATCGTGATCCTGGATTAGGTTCTGGTCCAGAAAAAGAGACATCAGTGGGACAACAGGCAAAACTAGAATAAATTCTATACATCAGATAACAGTATTGTATGAATGTTAATTACCTGATTTTGACAATCGTGCAATGACTATGAAAGATGTTGGTGGGAGAGAGAGGAGGAAAATGTGACGGGGAGAGATACACAGAAGCTTCTAATAGTACCTGAAAATAGTGTCATTTTTCAGTAGGTAATAGGTACATGGATGTCCATTATAATATTCTGTATACCTTACATACGCATTATATTATTCTGCATGTATAAACATGCCATAATACTTTTTTAAATAGGGAAGAATTTTAAGTACAATGAAAGCATAACAAATGTCATTGCGTTCTTTTAGGTTCTGTTGCCTAAGGCTCAGAGCCTGAGCCCTGTTCTCTCTTGGTTTAAAAAAAAAAAAAAAATAAGGATGAAGTATTAGGAAGTTATAAAAGGCATCCTTACACTTAAGACTTTCTCCTTAATATAATCCAGTGGTTTATAAGATAGCTGAAAAGGGGCGTGTCGTGTCACTTCTTAACTCTGTGAATCAGTGTTCTTTAACCCCTATCCTTCCACTACTATAAGTCATCTTATGAATCCCTTGAGGTCCCCACACGTGCTCCCAGGGATGTGTGTCCCATATGCTGAGTGGAGGGAGAATAGTGTTGGTGTAAGAAATACTTTTGGTGTAGGTTCAAATCCCTACTCCTCCACTTAATTAGTAGTGTGAGGTGGGACAGGGAAGTGACTCCATTTCCCTGAGTATTTCCAAATCTGTAAATGAGAGGACACTTTGAAATTGTTATAAGGTTGACTTGGAAGAATAAAAGATAAATAAAGACCAAGTAACTGTGCCTGGTACATACACACAGATACTCACATCTGAGCAATATTCATCATTACTGTTGCTACCTTTGTTTTTAAGGAAACTGAGACTGAGAAAGCAAGCCTACCTCTGCCTTGAATCTCTAGAAATAAAACGAGATTGCAAAAGAGCATGACACACAACACCTCTGCACTCATGGCCACATATCTACCACTTCTAATCTGAGTGGCTTTACCCCAATATTGGGACGTTGTCCTAATGTGGGGAGCTGGTGTAGTGGGCATGGCAAAGGTTAGGCAGTCACACCTGGTCTCCAAGGAGTCACCTCCTTGTCCCATGTGATCTTGGGCAAATGACCTAACCCTCAAAGCTTCAGGGATTTCCTGTCTCAAATGGGGAGACCACCACCCTCTCATAGGATTCTGATTAGAATGTACCCTGCATGGATGTATATCGCATAAAACAGTGCCTGACGCATCATAGATACTGCACAGATCTTAGTCCCTTCCTTTGGCAGGAATATTAAAAGAAAGTAAGCTCCAAAGAGGGGCTGTGGAAACCAAGGAGGAAAAAGTACTGGGGGAAAGAGAAAAACAATCCACAAACTGGGCAATCCAGACTCATTGTAATCCTGGTTAGACCCTAAATTTCCTGCACCTTGAAGAGCTTCAGTTTCCTCCACTGTAAAAGAGAAACACTACGGTCTCCTTCGCAGGCTTGTGAGGGTTCACGGAGGTATGGAAGTATGTTCCGTGGGGCCAGGCACCCGCTGGGAGATGAATGCACACAAGCTGGAGCTAAAGGAAGTTGCGTGGAGACTCCTCCATCCGCTTAATGCCTCTTGCTCCCTTTTTCAAGAGCCTGAACCATCGCTGAGAGTTCAAGGCTCAGGGTCTGGAAGCAGTTATCCCTTCAATCCTTCCCTGCCTAAACCATCCATAGCCCTGGCTCCTGACTCCTCACAGAGGAAAAAAAAGTCTCCCCAAGGCCAAGTGAAGCATCGTGGTACTTTCTAAAACCCACACTCCTACTCGCAGGCCACACCACAACTTCTGCCCGTGTTTTTTTGAAGTCTACATTCTAAACCTTTATTTTAATCTTCCTAAGCAACCCAGAAAAAAAAAAAAAAGACCTAACTCTATGTCTGTGTTAGATTTTAGACACTTCCTAAAGGATGGATTTAAATGTCATACTCTTGACTTCGGAGGAAAATCTGAGGATAAAAGAGGGATTAGGAATTGTGGGATGGGGGAGGATGGAGATTTGAAGACAAAATCAGGTTAAGGTTACAAGGATAAAGTTAAAGAAGAAAACAAAAGCCCTGTTAAGGCTGCCGTGGTTAAAGTTACAAATAAAGTCAAACACTTCATAGATCTCTAGTTCTCGAACCCGAGAGAGCTCTGGGGCAGCTCTCGTGTGAGCCTGAACAACAGGTTAATTTTCAAGCAGGAATCAAAGGGGTTGGGCCCCAGGACAAATAGATTGAAAGCCCAAGCATAAGCCCGGTTTCAGGGAGTTAAAAGGAATGCAGACTGCCCCAAAACACACAAGTCGTTTGTTTTTTCTGCCACCTTTCCAACGGTCATGTCTGGAGTGAGGATAAACAGTTCTGGGGGAAAAAAATGATGTGAAGTACAGACTTTAAGAAAATAAAACACTAGAAGAACGTTTCTTAAAGAGTTATATGTGTGCCTGCATATACATACATATATATGTAGAGAGAGAGAGTGAGAGAGAGAGAGAGAGAAAGAACAAGAGAGAGAGAGAAAGAAAGAATAAATATTGATATATACAAATATATGCATGCACATGCGGATGCCAAACTTACCCAAACTGCTGCATGTTTCCAGGTGTGAATAACAAAGGCTGAAACCAGCCTTTAAGATGCAGTAGGTTATTTTTTTTTTTTTAGCGAAACCAAAATTTTTTTTACAACGGCATTCCATAAATAGTGAAGGCTGTCTGAGCAACATTTCAGGTTTATTTAATAAGATTAAACTGCATGCTTTTGGTTATTATTAATAGCATATTTTATTCTAGGTTGCTTAAAATTGTATTTGGAAAGTCCCAGATAGAGGAGCTAAGAAAATGAGAAGAGAAAGCTTCCTTTTATGGCAGCCCCACTGGGTGCAAGGAATGGTGCTAAGCGCTGTTCACGTGCTGTCCCATTTTACCTGCCCAACTGACTTAAACTGTAAATATCAAAGTCCCAAACCCACACAGCTTGCAGAGCCCATTCTGCTTGCCCCAGAATCTGAGGCTTTTTCCATCATCATTCCACATTTCCTTCCAATGAAATACTGAAAGGTCGAAGCAATCTTTCCCAGTATTGCTGTGAGGACAGAGAAAAGTCCCATATTCCTGGGACAGGAAAAGACCAAAGGGATAGGAAAGTAAGGCAGAAGGCAGCTTTTCTGTGATCTCCACTTTAGTAGAAATGAGACAAGAAACCTTTTGGTCCAAGAGGTAAAGCAAATAGATGAACAATTTACATGTGGCAGGTGACAAATATTTAATGCCGCTTGGAACAGTGGTTCTTCAAAAATGTCTTTCAGCTCTGAGGACCCTTCTGTGAATCCACACTTCAACGGGTGTGGTCAAGGCTCAGAGAAAATACATTTTTAATAAGGACTGTGCCAACACGAGAGGCTCAAAATGGAATGTAAGACCCACAAGGGACCTCATACTCTTGGGATAGGGTCCTAAAGTAAAGAAGGGAATAAAGAGGCCAGAAAAAATATATATATTCTAGGGAATGAGGCCCTGGTAGAACCCTGTCAGTATAATTATCAGAATGGATTTCTTTCCCCCCTCAGTGGATGAGCTAGTCAGGTTAAGGGGCATCATATTCCAGACAAATACGCTCAGGACCAGAGGCACTGGCTGCTTTCCAACCACCAGTGGCATCTCAGCTGCTTAACCTGTGCACAACGCAGAGACCAGCACCACACAGCACATATGGCTCTGGTGCTGATGGCTCTCTCCACTCCTTTCTCAGTCTCTCTCATATGGTGTTGGACTCTTGCTATTATTCTCTTTTTTTTTTGGTCTTGTTTTGGTGTTTGAATCTGATGCTTTACCCAGGGGACAGGGAAGAAACTCAGAGATTAGCAGCAGCAGGAAGCTGCTCCCACCTGCTGGCTGAAAGGACAAAGGGAGGAGGTATGGTTGCTGGAGCCCAAGAGCCGGGGTCACTCAGCAGAAGCTGGAGCCATGGGAACCTACCCTGTGGGTGGGAGAGCCATGCAGAGGATGTGGCCACTGCCAGCGGTGCTGTCCGAGGCAGAGGGTGAAGGACAAATGCTCTGGCTTCCCTTTCTCCCATCCTCCCATCTCCCACTGGTGTCAAATTGCCAGAGGGCAGGGGTCAACCATCTGGAATGCAGAATAGAGCAGGACAGGGCAACAAATGGATCTGGGTGCAAAGAGGCCAAAGGCCAACACCATTGATGAGTTAAAAGATATGTCACAGAACAGTGTGTCATGTGACACCATAACTGCTAAACATATGCACATGTAATTTAAGCAAATGTATACATACTGCACACAACACAGAGACTGAGCTATTGTGAGACGGAAGAGAGAGCAAGAAGAGCGGAAAGATACACAGGCGGTTCTCAGTATTAGATTCTACAAAGTCTCCACAAACACAGACTCATCGCTCCTAGGGGAAATACAGGGTTAGGTTCCTGCAAGCCTCTGGTTCCATGTTTACCAACTGACCAATATATAACCTTGTTTTTGTGTGCTTCTGTTTAAAAGCACACCATTTAATATATACTGTTGATTCATTAACAGTGAACTCAATAGCCAACAGCATTTAACTCATGTCTGAACAAAGCTTATCTAATATATTTTCTCCATAACGCACAACACAGCCTTCTTGCACTTAGAAACACAGACAGCCCTTCCGCACTATGCTTGGGGCTCATTTAAACAGTAAAATCACCAACAAGAAGCACAAAAATGAGAAAAAATGGGGCACTAATAGACCACAAAAAGGACACATTTATAACACGATAACAGAAACATGAGGGCAGAGGGTCACCTTGCTCAAACTCCGCTGGGAATGAGCACATCAGAGCAACTCAGAAATTTTTTTGCTGCTCCGTGCATGTCTGAGAAGGACCACAAAAGCACCACTCCGTATTAATTTGGGAGTTACAAATAAATTTCACTGAGTAGGTGAGTTTGAAAATACAGAATTTGCAAACAATTAGAACAGAGCGGACATCAAAATATTTAAAGAAAAAAAGTTGTCCCTAGATGGTAGGAGATGAAAATGCTTTTTGTTTCATTATGTAATTTTCCTTCCTCTTTATTTTCAACTGTTGCCTGGCCTGCATTAAGCTTGTAATTAGTGGGGGGAGGAGAGAGATTCAAAATTTAAGATTTCAAAGAGAAAGAAAAACTAGGAGCAAAAGCATTTAAGAAGTGGAATCATTTAGCCGACCAGAAGGTCATGCTAGATATACCCCTGGTGAGCAGAATGGGTCATCCTCACTGTGTGATGTGAGGGGCAGTCCCAAGGTGCCCCCACTCCAAATCTCTACCACGCCTCCAGCCAATGACCCAAGGAGTGAGGGGGATGGCTGCAAAGGCCAATCGTGGGACAGGCTGAGGGCAGGAGGGGCACATGAGCTACCTTCTGAGTAGACAGCCAACGTTCCCATTGGAACAACCCACCCTGGCTTCATGGACTCACACCGTCACCATCCACCTCTAGCAAAATCTCTCTTATGCTCATTTCAAGTTTACTCGTGAGAAGACGTGAGCCTCTTTCAGATCAATTCAGCAAATATGATTTGAGCCCAAACTGTGTGAGCTATGTACAAACTGCTGTACAAGGTGCCAGAAGAAATAAAGCACCATTTTGCCACCAGTTTTGTGTTTTACCTGTTTGTAAATAATGTTCTATATGCTTTGAGAATAATCAGAAGGTTTGGACCCCTAACTTCATCACCTTATACTGATAAATGGCTTATATTTGTAAAGCATTTTATATTACTAGCATTCTTATATATACATTATCACCGGGCTCTAATTGTCTGTGTTAGTGATTTGCATCCTTCTGGCACTGTATGTACACCTCTCCTATGACATATTACATCATCTTGATTTATTTATTGGTCCATTTCCCCTCTAGTCTTTGAGCTAGCTTCTTGAGGACAGGCACTGACCTAGTAGGCCCTCAGTAAGCACTACAGAATTATTGTGTTTAGATGAAATCTTCACAACAACACTAAAGTGGGAATTATTTAATAATTTTTACAGGTTAGGGAAGAGAATCAGAGGGATGAAGTGATTTGTCCAAGAGCAAATTATGAAGGCTCTGACCCTGACCCCACACACAGTGTTCCTTCCCTGTCCCAGAGCTGACACATCCCACAGGGTACATGTTATAAAAATGACTTCAGTCCAGCCAAGTTCTAGAAACACAATTGCATACAATACCTACTGGAACATCTATCCATCTTCTTTTTTTTTTTTTTTTTTAACCCATAAAGCAAGAGAGGGAGAAAAAGGCTGTGCCCTGGTACTGCTTTCTATCTTCGTGTTCAAAAATATTTACCAACAGTAAAGGATCCTTTTGAGTTTAGAATGGAGATTCAAATAAAAAGTGTCCATTGAGTTACTTTAGATGCACAAACCTACTCCAGTGATTGAAAAAATGAAATAAAAAATCTATTTTATGAGATTCTTCAGCTTCAAACCAGGAATAAAACTAAGTTGCAGAATTGAAAAAGCATCAGAATAGCAGAAAAGCATAGTAATTTAGCTCTCTGTTCATTCCTTACGCCATTAGCGAGCAACTTTCAATCTTTAATCCTCCTTCACGAAGCTGCTTTTACTGTCCCATCTGCTCCTCTTACTCATGCCATCAGGATCTTATAATTAAATTCTAATTAAAGTTTAAGGCATGTAATAAAGAAAACACTTGCGGAATGCCTTTGATTCAAGAGGCCAAAATAACATTTCAGCAGTTTGAAAAATGAATTATATCCTTCTGCTTAACAAGCATCTTTAAAATGGAATTAAAATGGGAAATTCCAATCTTCCATGATTTCACCAGCCACACATTATGTAAATATGGTCATCATCATGGGTTACATTTAAGTCGGCTGAAAACATCATGAAGAGAACTCTGCCCGGCATGCACAGTATGGATGTGAGCTCAGTGGCAATGCAGGAAGCAGAACTTTCATAAAAACCATGGTGGTACCTTGAAATATGGACATGCGGGCCCTGAACATCAGCAACTTTCTACCACAACTCCTGAATGCTGAGAGAAAAGGGTTCTCACCCTCCTCATCTCATCGCTCACCAGACTCGAGCAAGCCTACCTTTCCAGCATCTTCCAGACCTATCTCCTCTTCCACTACATTAGGTCAGCCCTCCAACATCCCTGGGAATTTTGCAATACTTGTCCACTGCCAGCCCCAGTCCTCTGCTCCAATCCACACTCCACTCCACCTTTGTTAAGCATCACTCTCATCAGGTTGTTCCACCCGGACTATAGGTTACAATTTAAGAACAATGATCATTGTTAATTATATGATTCTATAGCTCATATAATCACCATCATAATCGATACGCCAGACACTGTTCGAAGTGCTTTATGTTATTATTCAGATTCTCACAACCACCCTGTGACGTATGTCCTATGATTACATCAGATGAGGAAAAGGAGGGACAGAAAATCGAGGTGCTTGCCCAGGACCACAGGGGCACGAAGCGACGGGGCCAGGGTTTAGAGCCATGCAGTCTGACTCCAGTCTGCGCCCAAAAGCCCAAAGCCTGAGTAAAGCACATGGGGACATCCTGTTCTTCTCTCCAAATGCTCCTGACATGTGCCCTATGTTCTGCTTATGCCAACAAGCTCCACCTCTGCAGACGCATCATGGTCTTCCACACCTACGGCTTTTCACCTGCTGCCTGTTTGCCAGGTGGTGCTCGTCATCCACCTGGTAAATTCTTGTTCATCCCTTTCCTATCCTGTGAGGCCTGTGCTAGTTCCCTGGACAGAGCTGATCACTCCCCTTTTTGCGGCTGCAGAATCTAGAATCTACAGGACCTCCATTATGGTGCTAATTGCACTGCAATGTGACTGGGGGAGCCTTGGTTTCATCTCAGCGTCCCTTAAAGGCAGGGCACACAACAGGGCTTTGATAAATGTGCGAGGAGTAAAGAAACCGAGCGTTCTCTAAATCTATACACTGGCCATACACACAGCATGGTCCAGTCTTTGTCAAAGTTAGTATAGAGAAAAAAAAATGTTACTCTCTGGTATGATTTATAGAGAGAAAGGAAAGAAAAATCATATGTTACTTTATAAATCCAAAGAACACCTATAAAACTCTTCCAGAAGCATCCAGCTCACTGATAATGCGTACCTTGTTTTACTTTTTGACAATCAAAATGCATGAGTTCCTTTCTTCCGTGACCCTACAACCTTTAAGATGAGCCCTTTCCAGACCATAGCAGGGGGCAAACAGTAGGCTTAGGCTCAGCCACACAAGGCTGTCTGGACTTGACTGTGCTACTTAGGTCCTAGCCTGTAATCCAAGGCCTCAGGAGCCCAGGGCCCCCACTCCCAGGCTTCCCTGAACCCTGGCTTCTCTACCAGCCGAGGTCTAAACCACTGAGCATCTCAGCTGTTACCTGATTTGCCATCCAGGGTTCCACTGAGACTGGAGCCTTTTCCTTGACCTGATGAGCCCCGACAAACCTTGTTTCCTTTCGCCCAATTGTTCCTCCCCCTGGGGATTTGACTGCCCCTAGCCTACCCTGCCACTAGCTTGGTTCTGTTCCAGGCAGACCAGCCACTGTGAACCACACCACTGCTACTGTGTCTAAACGCCCAGGGTCCCTCATGCCTAGAAATTCCTAAGCCATGTCTTCCACTAGGTGAATAAACACCAGGCACAGCACTAGGTCTTTTATGTAGCTCTATCTCAAATTCCTCAAAGCTTTCTTTCAAAAAGATATAATTACACTAATTAGTCCATTCAACCAATCTTCACTGAATGCCTACTCTATAATAAGCAGGACAACAAAGCTAGGTGACATGCCCACTGTCACACAGATGATGAGCAGCAGAAGTGGGATATGAAAATAGATCTTTGTCACTCCCACGATATACCCCAGCTTTTGGTCCTTTGTCTTTGTCCTTGAAAAGATGACGAGGTACTGAAGAAAGGCATGCACTCAAGAAATCTAAGGATATCACCCTTGATCATGGCACACACAAGTACAGATGACAGACCCAACCCTTCACAAGACCCCAGTCTACGTTTCCATGCCCTGTCCACTCCACACCACCCACTTTTCTCTGGACATGCAATGACTTTTCACACCTTCATCCATGTTCGAGTCTTTGGCTGTAATGTCCTGTCTCCACCTGTGCACTGTATTCACCCCTGCAGCTCATTCACTCGTCATTCTGTATTTATTAAACAGCTGCTAGGTACCAGCTCCTGTATTGAGTGATGAAGATACATGATTTAGGCCCTGCCTTTAGAGAGCTTACAGTCCAGTGGGAGGTAAAGATGAGTAAACACACGAGAACACTGAATAGTATGCCCCAGGGCGGGGGGGAAATGCAGGCTGCCCTGGTAGCTCAAAGGAAAGGCCTGGAACCCGGTCTTGGTGCTTCCTCCCTGAGACGCTCGTCTCCCCATTCCTTCCCTCATTCTGCCCCCAAGCTCACCATAATTCATTGTGCCTCACATGTTTCTCATTGTACTGTACACTCTGCAGTTACAACATTTTTCACAGTGAAACATAATGTATGACATGATCATTTATCTTCATTTTGAGAACTGAGGGAACTGATTCTTTTTTAATTGACAAATACTTACTGAGCGGCTTGCAGGAAGGACTGTACTGGTCATGAGTCTGAGTTTTATCGTTTAAATCCTGGCAAGTACTTAGAAGCCAAGTGACCTTGGGCAGGTTATTAAAATCTCAGTCCCGCGACATTTTCCACATCTCTAAAGTGGGGATCAATCAGGAATACACCGAAGTTCAGCACGGCGACAGTACTTACCCCAAAGCACTGCGAGTTTTCGTCTTTGGCCTCAGTCTTTGCATTGCTCATTTCAACCCCAGTTTTGGCATCACTTAACCTCTGTGTGATTAGTGACAATGATCACAGTGAGGTCTCCATCCTCTCTATCCATATCAGTAATACGAGGCAGTTTGGGACTTAATGTTAATATCTTAATATCACTTCTAAATATAGGTAAGCGATTTAGATCCAAAGGTGGGTAGTAAGGGTGAAACTATACTGTTGGGGGTTAAGGAGTGAATGGGTAAGTGAATAAATGAAGAAAATGGGCAAGGATCCTTCATATGGAGGATCTGACACCAGAAGGAGAGGGAGAAATGGGGCAGTAGTCTGCAGCCCAATTTTACAAAGTGTTTTCACTTACTAAGGCAGGCAACACAAGCTAAAACATCATGGAATATATTATATCTTTACATACCAGTATAAGGATTGTTGCTGCTTCTGAGTGCCAAATATGTATGTATAATGCTGACTCCACCCTACCCATCCAAACTGATTTGGTTCCCAAATGCTTGGCTTCCACTGAGCCAGTTTTTTTTTTTAAACAACTTTCAGAATAAACAGAAAAGCAAAATGTCGAGCCAAGACATTTTCATGTTCAAGTCCATGATTTTGAACATTTGTGAGTTGCTTTACATAGCACCCAGATTTAGTACCCATCCATCTACTTCTAGACTGGATAGAAAGTACATGTACACACAGATACCCAGACACCAAATATAGCACCAAATCATACATGAGATTCTGAAGTTCTCAGAAATGCAAGAACCCAGCCTTAAGAACTTTCTTTCAATCCCTACAGATATATACATGACATGAGGAACAGAAAAAAGGAAAATTCTATTGCATGGAAAGCTGCAATAGGAGGTGATAATAATATCACAGTGCATGATGTCAAGAGTGCCCAGTAGGTACCAAATACTTAACGTTCAGTATGCAATCCTGACAAAGAGTTATTGTTATTCCTATTAGAAATGATAAAACTATGGCTTGGGGAACCTAACTAAGTAGCCAACTAAGAACAAGAACTTTAGAGAGTCAGCTTTGCTACTAATCTAGCTCTGTTACTTTGGGCAAGCTTCTTAGTATCTCTAAACCTTAAGTTACTCATCTATGAAGTGGGTATAATCACACATACCTTGGAAAGTTAAAGTAAGTTTTGAGAGAAAAAGAATGTACATAAAGTACCTAATATAATGCTTGGCATTGTAAGTTATATTCAGTAAATGACACCCATGTTGATCGTTATCAGTATTGCCCAAGACTGTATGACCAGTAAGTGACAGAGGGGGCATTTAAATTCATATTTGACTGATTCTAAAACCAACACAAACGACAGCACTGAGAACTTACCATGTGCCAGTATTACTGTGTAAAAGCTTTACACGTATTAACACAATCAACGGTCTTAATAAGCCTATGAGAAAGATACTATATTATCCCTACAATATAGATAAAGAAACTGAGATATAAAAATGCCTCATAGCTATTAGAGGCTTGACAGGCTTCCTCAGCCCCGATTTTAGGTAATTCCAATAATATATTATTCCCAACACTACAGTCATTTATCCTTCATGATGAGGTGCCTGCATTCTGAAACCACGTACAACATCTCAGATATATTTTGGGAACAGAGGGCATACCGAAAGGGACCCTGCTTGAGTTCTTTAAGAGGACAGGAACTATTTAAACATAAAGTAATATTATTTTTACTATTTTGCAGAGACATGAATAAGATGCATCAGGAATTTTATTATCCTAATTAGCCAATCAGGTTCTAGTTGAATCGAATCAGACTCCTCTCTGGCTTTTCTTTCTCATTCTGCAGAATTTCAAGACATCTGGACTGCCTGAAACACACCAAAGAATGGTCCCGGAAGCCACATGTGAACTGACCCTCGTGGCCCAAAGCCCCCAAATGGACATAAGTGGAAAGGTCACCATATTCTATTTTCCCATGGCAAATGGCCTTTGGAAACACTTGTGTTTTTTTAATTTCTTTTTATACTTTCACAGTCAAATGATCATGATCAACAAGAATGAGATAAAATTGACTGCAGCTGGAGAAAAATGCTGACGTGAATGGCTAAAAACATCATGCATAGCTTGTAATAAAAGGGTACAGGACCATAATGTAAGTCGAGGCCCCCTCTAAAGTCACATCTCATTAAGACTAGAAGCAGCAGCTGGTTTCTCCCAAAACAAGTCCTGCAGGAACAAAATTAGAAGGGTTCCCATCCTTTAGATGTGCTCTTGAAAATATTAAGTCCTTGATGGGGATGGATTTTTATAGACAGTTGACAGGTCAGACCTGAGTGCATGTTGTTCTAAAGGTCAAAGAATTGGCAAAAAATGGATGTGACTGCTGTCAAACTAGAATGAGCTCCCTTTGAAGTTGGAGGCTTAGATGAACCGAATCTGAAGTGCTCTCTTTAAACGAAGCAAAGACGAGGGTGAAAAATAAAAACGCTGCCCTGCGTACGCTGAGACGTCTTTTAAGTAACTCAGGTGTACTACCCTACTCTGCTATGCTGGCATGACCCGCCATTAAAATCTGGGTGAAAAGGAACAATCCCTGAAGTGGGATGGTGTTAGCAAACAGCCACGATGAACACCCCACTCCCTACATCCTGGAAAGCTCCGCGAAAAAAACCTCCCTCAAAGTCCTCCTGCTTCCAGTTTAATCAGCTCAGTACTTGCCTTGCCCTCTATTTATTTGTGCTCCCCTACTAATCACTCCCCCCAGCTTGTATTTTATTCTACAGATGACTTCAGGCCAAAATGTGCTGCTATACCAGCAAACACTTGAGTTGTTGCTGTGGCTGTTATCATTCATGAAGTTTCACTCTGTTGTTATCTGAACCTTCTCTGACTTTCAGTTTAGTAAATCAGACTACTATTCCACCTCAAAAATCAGAAACACAAGCCTGTGTCCCTTGTCCCCTCAGCCCCAGTAGCTGTGGAATGGAATACCAGCAGAATTAAGGGACGTTCTTGCACACTCAAATATCACAGAAATGCGGTAATTTGTCTTTATTAATAGGAGGTCAAATACCATGGACCTCTGACAGTTGCATCAATATTTTTACAGTCCTTAGGTCTTGACTTGCACCAATGGCCTCTTTAACACAAAAAAAAAACCTTAAGACTAAATCTTGACACAGTTAAATCGCTTTTAGATACCTTTTTGAAAACAAGGAGATTTAAAACATAAAATGTCTCACCTGGTGCCTGGTTTTCTCTGGAATTGGACCTCCCAGAATTCCATTCCTAGGAATACAAGTCACTCTCTGGAGTACTTTGGGGTCCTTGCTGCTTTGCAAAACCTACAATCCATTTCTTAGGACACCCTCTGGCAAGGATGCTAGTGACTAGCTCTAGCTCTTACTGCTTCCCTCAACACAGATACAACCAGTACGGCTTAAACAGTTGGTGGGAAATGTAAATTGGAAATGGAAATGATCTAAGTGTCAACGGATGGAAGGATGAAGATATGGTATAGGTATACAGTTGAATATTATTCAGCCATGAAAAAGAAGGAAATCCTGTCACTTACAACAACACAGACAGAATTTGAGGGAATTGTGCCAAATGAAATAACTCAGACAGAGAAAGACAAATATTGTATGATATCACTTACATGTGGGATCTGGAAAAGTGGAATTCATAGAAACAGAGAGGAGAATGGTGGTTGCCAGGGGCTGGGGGTGGGGGAAATGGGAAGACATTGGTAAAAAGATATAAACTTCCAGTTATAAGATGAATAAGTTCTGGGTGTCTAGATATAAACTTCCAGTTATAAGATGAATAAGTTCTGGGTGTCCAATGTACAGCACGGTGATTATAGCTAATAACACTTTATTATATACTTGAAAGTTGTTAAGAGAACAGATCTTGAATGCTACCATGGTGACCATTTTGAATATATAAGTGTATCAAATCAACACAATGCATACCTTAAACTTACACAATATCATATGTCAATTATACCTCAATAAACCTGGGGAAAAATTAAAATTTTCTTATTTTCTACCCTGGAAAGGAAAGGAAGGGAAAGAGAAAGGGAAAGAAAAAAAGAAGAAGAAAAAGAAGAAGAAAAGCCAAAAGAAGGAAGTAAAATTCCAGAGAAAATGATTTAGTCTTGGGCCGTGGTTCTCATCAGAAGCCCCTCTAGGATTTGTTAAAACACAGATTAATGGGTCCCACTCCCTGAGTTTCTAATTCAATAGATGGGGTGAAGCCAGAGAATCTGCATTTCTAATATATTTCCAGGTAACGTTCATGCTACTGGTCTGGGGATCATGCTTTGAGAACCACTGGTTTACGGTAAATAAACACCTAACAAATGAACTCTTCACTTTAGAAAAATAGGTCTCTGTGGGATTCCCTTAATAGTCTGTTAACAAATAAGTGCTGAGCTAATTAGTGCTAATCACAGGCAGTACACCATTGTGGTAAAAAGCCTGCATTCTGGGGCCAGACTGCCTGGGTTCAAATCCCAGCTCTGCTGCTCATCAGCTGTGTGGTCTTGGACAAGGTCCTTGGCCTCTTCGAGCCTCAGTTTTTTTCTCTGTAAAATATGCATGGTAATTATAGTACATATAAAACAAAGCTGCTGGGAGGACTGAAGGAGCTCGTATGCCTGAAGTGCACACAACAGTGCCAGCATGTGTTAAATACTGTTATTAGTATAAAATACCACTAAAATTATTATTATACTTTTTCTACTAGAAGAGGTAATAATAGTTCTTCTAGAACTATCACCCTGTGTCAATCCCAGGGTTAGGTCTTGGGGACAGAGCTGCAGACCAAACATGCAAGGTCCTATACTCACCAAGTTACAGTTTAGAGCAAGGAAGACACAAGTAATTATTTACAGAGCATCATCTGCTTAAATCAGAGGGCTGGAAGCAGGGAAACAAGGAAAACGCTACAAAGTCATTTCAAATTGAAGATCAATCAGACATTAAGAACCTTTCTTAAACTGGAGTAAAAACCAATGGGAAAACATGATTCTGTGTAATCATACCATACAGCTCTTCTGGAACAAATGATTGTGGCTTTTAAAATATAATGATATGAAAAGAAAAATTCTTTCCAGTCAATCCCCCCAAACTTCTCTGCACCTAATATGCATCCTACACTCTCCAAATAATTTCAACGAAGGCCAGATCTTAGGGCCGGAGGGAGGTGATCAATTCATTACAGATCGAACAAGAGGTGGAGACAAGTGCAGTGTGAGAGGAACTAGGGTCTTCATCCTTTCTCCCCTGCTAGAAAGATGGGCCACAGAAAGGGGCACCACTTTGGAGCCATGTAAACCTAGGTTCAGATCCAGCCTCTCTGCTCCTTAGTGGCTGTGTGATCTTGAATGTGTTCCTTGATCTCTCTGAGTCGCAGTTTCCTCATCTGTGAAAAGGACATACTGTAATGACACGAAAAGAAACACTCTTTCCAATCCCTCCCAAATTTCTCTGCACCTAATATGCGTCATACACACTACAAAGGTGAATAAACTGTGGTTTCTTCATCCAAAGGGTTCCGAAGCTAGTACAAGAAAACCATGTGCCGAGAAATAATTGCAGTACAACGCGAGAAGTGCTAGAAAACTAGAGGACCAATGAAGAAGGAGTGTCTAACCGCCCCGGGGAGTCAGTAGGGCTTCACAAACAACAGGACACTGAAGATGGATTCTGAAGGATGAGCAACAGCTCAGCAAGGAGAAAAGCAGGCAGATGATGTTCTAGAGAGAGGAACAGTATGTGCAAAGAAGACAGGAAAAGGCCCAGGGACTGGGCAAGACGTCTGACAGGGCTGGAATCTTGGTGTGTGATGAAGAGTGGCTGGAGATAAAGACAGCTCCTGTCTCAGCTCTGTGAACACATCACCAGTTTTCCACATAATGAAATTTATTTGAAGCCATTTGGATGATGGTCAAAGATGATAAGGAAATCAATGCATAAAGGGATAGTCTGTGGGCTTTTTAATGTAAGTCTGAAGTTGTCCTTGCACTATCCCCCTCAGAAGGTCAATGCTTTAATGGCAGACATGGGTATTCAGCTCCATCTATGTGGGTCTCATATACCAGTAACAAATAACAATCACAGCACCAGGGGAAGCTGACATCTGTTGAATCCTAAGCACGCTGTCCTACAAGCTTTATACACGTGAATGCTTACAATCTCTACAGCAAGCCCACAGGGTACAAATAGGAAAATGAAGTGCAGAAAAGGTAAGAAGCTTGCTCCAGGTCACACAATGAGTCCCAGGGCTGGCGTGTTACCCCAGAGCCCAAACTCAGTGGCTACCTTGAGTTTACATTCCTTCTTCCGTGAAGGGTGCTCTCACACCACTTCCAGGGCAAATCCACATCTTGAAGGGCCTGAAGCTTTTATATGGGGGAACTCGTAAAGAAAGGAATACAAAATTATGAATACAAGATCACGTACAGTAATGAATATTTACAATAAGAAAAAAATTAAAACAAATACCTGGAGCCTTGGGGATTTAGGTTCCCTTTCCCTGAGATCAGAAATGCCTAGGTAGAAATGCTTCCTGACTGCAACCCTTCTCCACCCGGAACATTCTATGCCTCCCAACAACTACCTGCACTCATAGGGCCATGCGAGCAAGGGTCCCTGAAGCTTAAGCTTCAGTGCGTTCACTTCCTGGGAAGCCCACCTCCACCACCGCCTCAAAGTCTCTTAAACTTTCCCAAACCCTTTAGACAAAGGTCAGATGTTAGGGCCAGAAGGAGGTGATCAGTTCACTACAGACCAAACAAGAGGAGGAGACAAGTGCAGTGTGAAAGGCACTAGGGTTCCCATCCTTGCTCCCCTGATAGAAGGATGGGCCATTGCAAGAGGCACTGCTTTGGAGCCATGCAAACCTAGGTTCAGATCCAGCCTCTGCTCCTCAGGAGCTGTGTGATCTTGAACATGTTCACTGACCTCCCTGAGTCTTGGCTTCCTCATCTATAAAAATGATACACTGTAAGAATCAAATAGGATAACTTGCATATTGCCCAGGAATGTCAGCTCCCTTCCTCCGGGTAAGCCTTTCCTGGACTTTCTCCTCCTTTGTGTCCCTTACCCCACCCCAATTTCTGAGGTGGGTAGGTCAGTCCCTTCTCTGTACTCCCAGCATATTCTGTAGAGACCTCCGCTTGAGCACATGATTCTCTTAGTAATTCAGCAAGTACTCCCTGGATACAAAGATGAACACGGACATGCTACCATCTTCAAGAAGCTCACGTCTAGTGGAGAACCACAGGTCAGGGAGCCTTTCTCGGGCTGGGGCCGTGCCTCATTCCACTGGAAACCCTTGGACATGGGGCAGGTCAGACCCAACTCTCAGCCAGTGCCTGTGCCAGCCTCACTCGCCTGAGCCCCTCGCTCAGCTCCACTCTCATCAGGCCCCAGTGACGCTGCTGGTCTGCACATCCATCGCATGGCTAGATCAATGAAGTTTAGTTTGCAGGGCACTGGGCCCACTGTTGGCTCTCACCTCAAGAACAAAGAAGAATACTGGCCCTTCCAAGGCAAAACAAAGGCCAACTTCTCCCCCATGGATCCCTTTTCCTTTATGGGCAACAGTATGCAGACCCCTGGTCCTCCACTGAACTACATTTAAAATAGCTTTTGTGAAGGACAGACACGGCGGCCATTTTCGTGTATGTGTGTGCCCGCAGCAATGAACTGATTGTAACGCGAACAATGCGCACTTCTTCCCACTTCTGACAGAATAGATGACATTGTGTCGTGGGCTGGGGAGGGGGTGGGGGCCTAGCGAAAGCAACCAAGCTGTAAGGTTTATGACACGAAATTCTGACAAAAAGCATTCTGAAGCCTCTTTCCCATCATCAAAAAACCACACTGGGCAAGATCAGAGCTTAACAGCCAACCAAAAAAACACATTCAATTCCTGAGATCATTTTCCTGAAATAGAAAACTACATATGTTTCTCAAATTTCACATCAAGCCACTGCAGAGGCCAGACTGCAGGGCCGAATTGGGCCAAAGTAAGTAAGAGAGAGAGACAGACAGACAGACAGACAGAGAGGGAGAGAGAGGGAGAGGGAGGGAGGGAGGGAGGGAGAGAGGAAGAGGAGGAGGGGAGGGGGGAGGGGGGAGGGGCTGGGAAAGGGAGTAAAGAGAAGAAAATGAACCCATTCTTCCACATCACCACATTTCTCTAGCACAATCTAAACTTACCAACACCCCCAGTTTCACAGAACTTGTAGTTAGGGTTGCTTATCGGGCAGTCTTTACTTTGTCAAATTAAGACACATTGCCTTGGATTAGCAAGACTCCTTAAATTCAAAATGACTTCATGGTTGGCTCAGAGTTCAGTGTCTCTAGGGCCAGCCGCCAGGAACATATCCACTGCGGGCCTCCCCGCCCCCTCCATACTGACCTGCCTGACTTTTCCATGGAGACCGCAGAGCAAAAGCCCAGGCAGACAGGCTGTCAGTGCTAATTAAAAGTCCAAACACCTCTTCAGAAACTATCTCCAGCTCAATATTTATACAGAATATAAGACTCCTAACAGGCAGAGCTGGAGAAGGGAGCAGGAGGTTGAGGGCAGAAATAGGCTTGAATGGCATTTGGAACCCATTAATTTTTAAAAGACAGGCTGCCACTCTATACAGACCCAGAGAGGTTCAAAATGTAACGAAACCAGGAAGATGAATGAGCCGAAGATTGTTTAGAAAGCCTGCGGAGAGCACTCAGCTTTTGAAAAGAATAATATCTGGGCAATAATGAGAGCTGACGCTTTTTATTGGTGAATGCAGTTTTTGGCACCTTCCCACAATACAGGTTGACAATTTTTCGTATTTAACAAAAGGAAAGGTAATCTTCTAAATGACTTGGGAACAAAGGACTCCCTGACTGCAATTTCTCAATAACATTTAAGAATTCTCTTCAAAAGCCCTTGACGATAATTTAGAGAGAGGAAGGAAGAAAACAAGAAAAAAGGAAGGTATACTAAAAGATATTAAACCAACTGGAAGAGGTGAAAAAAAGAAGGAAAGAGTATAGCATTTTGACACTAAATTACATCCCCAAAGGTTGAATTTAATGTTAGACTTTTACAATACTTTTTCCAAAAAATGAGGTGTAAGAAAGAAGCCAAAGCAAGACTTTGGTCAACACCATTACCTCTCAGACTCAGAGTTTTAGTCCAGGGAGGGGCTAAATGGATCACTAGCTCAATCACCAAATCTTGCCGACAGACCAAGTGCCAGGGGCCCAAGGTTACCTGGCTGGACCACACACATCTTCCAAGCTTCAAACCACGCCACCTGTCAAGGCCTCACAGCCCTTACAGTATCATGGGTTCCAAGACTGAATACTGATACCTTTAATCAGAGTGAATGAAACTTAGAGGCTACTCAGAGTCACACAGGTACAGCATATTCAAAAGGCCCAATAACTAGGTTCACAAGAGTTCACCTACAGTGACAGCCATCCTGGATAGCAAACTAAGAGGCCACCAAGACTGAGATGTCCTGTCCATCCTGAGGGAGGCCTTCTCGGGTCAGAGAAAGGACCCCTAACAATGTATGATGTGGGGATGTCCCCTTAAAACCTAACTCACACTTCACTTACTAGTTTCACCTTCAGGGTGAGACCCTTCTGGGAGTTTGTCATATCACCTGGAAAATGAGATCTCTATTTTTTAGCACTTTTACAGTTCCAAAACATTTTTGGCAAAGACTCTACCATCATACTATTTGTAAATGAGGAACCCCATCCCAAGATTGTTCCACTTTACCATATTAAAGAGCAAACAAAACTAAATTCTAAAAGTGATTCGAGGTCTCAGAGAAAACTGTTAAGTAAAGGAAATGCTACATAGCTGCTCAATTGGAAAATTAGTCATACTGGCCGTTACCTTTCAGGCATACAGAACTCATGTCTAGAGGTAAGCACATGAGATCTGAAAAAAAAAAAGACAGAGGAATGGATAAAAAAGATGTGGTATACACACACACAAACACACACACACACATACATACTATACTCAGCCATAAAAAAGAATGAAATAATGCCATTTATAGCAACATGGATGGACACAGAGACTGTCATACTAAGTGAAATAAGCCAGACAAGACAAATATCCTATGATATCACTTATATGTGGCATTAAAAAAAAAAAGATCCAAATGAACTTATTTACAAAACAGAAATAGATGCACAGACATGGAAGACAAACTTATGGTTACCAAAGGGGAAAGGGGGAGGGATAAATTAGGAGGCCGGGATTAATATATACACACTACTATATATAAAATAGATAACAAACAAGAACCTACCATATAGCACAGGGAACTATACTCAATATTTCGTAATAACCTATAAGGGAAAAGAATCTGAAAAAGTATATATATATACATATATATGAATCACTGTGCTGTATACCTGTAACTAACACAACATTGTAAATCAACTATACTTCAATATATATATACACACATATACACATATATCTTAAACAAAAGACCTAGAGGGGCTTCCCTGGTGGCGCCGTGGTTGAGAGTCCGCCTGCTGATGCAGGGGACACGGGTTTGTGCCCCGGTCCGGGAAGATCCCACATGCCACAGAGCGGCTGGGCCCGTGAGCCATGGCCGCTAAGCCTGTGCTTCCGGAGCCTGTGCTCCGCAACGGGAGAAGCCACAAGAGTGAGAGGCCCGCGTACCGGAAAAAAAAAAAAAAAAAAAAAAAGACCTAGAACAGTACCTGATACACAGCAGGTATTCAATAAAAACTGGCTGTTATTATTTTTTTTTTTAAGTTATGGGAACTGAGCAAATTCAGACCAGTGGTTCTTATTGAAGGGTGCACATCATAACCACCCAAGGTCACACATTATTTTACCACCTTTGTCCCAAAGGACAAATGTGGGGATTCCTAACCTTTTCCATCGAGATTTGCTTTACTGATGAAAAGTGAAAGAAGAAACCTCAACCTTCCTCAGGGTTGGACTCAACGGAGCAGATAAAGAGGGACAGTCATTGATCCCCTAGTTAAGCGTTAGTGTAGGGCAGCAGCAGGACTCCCAGTCACTGGGGGTCTGTGCCTCAACTGTAGGCATGGGTGAGAAGCCATGATATGAACACTCCATTCCCCTCCTGCCCCGACAGCCCTGGCATATTCCATTCTCTCCTGCCCTTCCTGGACTTTCAGCCTCTGAATACTGATGGCCTGTGGTCTCCTGCCATCTGCTCATTTCTTCACGCCCACAACAGCTCTGAGACCTTTGGAGATACTCTCACACCCTCTGACTCACAGAACCCTGCAGGAAGGCAAGACAAAACCCAATAGGGGAGAGAAGTTGCCCAACAGGTTATTTGGTTTCTAAATGGCCCACTGTCCCCACCCCACCTGTAAGCTGTTTAACTGAATTTAGCTTCACCTTAAAACGTAAAACTAAAAAATAAAGACTGAAGGGAAAGATAAATGAAAGTAGCACTTCCTGTGTACTACTCTGTATTGCAAACTGGTTAGAGGTTTCACCCAGGGTGCTCCATTTTCTCCATAAAACAAAGCCATGTAATTTTTGTCCCCCTTCAACCATAAAAGGAACCTGGGATTGAGAAGGATTAAATGACTTTCCCATGTTCACCCAGCTGGTAAATGGCAGAGCAAAACTGTGAGCTAAGGAGTATTTGGCTCCAGCCCTTACAGGAATTTGAATAGTTTAAATAAATGTGTACCTACCTACTGCTAGACTAGAGAGAAGAGACCTCTTAGGTGCTCTATTAACATACATGCAAAGAATAAATGAATGAGTAAGTGAAATGAATGAAGGAAGGAAACTATGAGCTACAGTTGTTTCAAACTATATATCACCACCCCTACGACCTGTCCTGTGCTCACCCTTCTCTCTGTCGGTATTATAGAAGGATTATAAATTAGTATCTGGGATAACGGTCAGTGTAACTTACTGAGAAATTACAATTTTGTGATTATCTTTTTATTTGCTCAGTATTAAGTCTCGCTTTTTTTCTTTAGTAGTAAGAGAAACGCAATGCACCAACTGAAAGCCTATTTTATCCAGGCTCTAGCTGCGTGTGAGCATAAACCAATGACATGCAAGCAGAAGTATTATGCAGCTCTTCAAAGAAGGTTCTCTAAAGAAGGCTGACTCAGGTGTGTACATCCTTTTTATGCAACTCCCACCTTCCTTCTTCCTGCTATATGAAATGTGGGCTGAAAAACAGAGACTCCATAAGCCATTTTGGACCATGAGGTATCTTTGAGAATGGAAGTCAGGGCTGAAGATAATGAAGTAAAAATGCCAAAACAGTTAGTGTCCTTGATGAGTTTGTGGGACTGTCATAGTAGCCCAAAACTCTATACATCTGTATTTACTTACAGAAGAGAATGAACGCCTGTTTGTTCAAACCACTATGATTTTTAATTTTCTATTTTTTCTATTACTCATCAGTGAAGAGATAAGGATAATTTTTATTCTGTAGAGAGTGAGAGCACTCTTCTTTCCCCAAAATAAGGGTAAAGGAAATCTAATATTTACAGGCCATTTCTCAGCACTATTAAAGATACCAAAAAATAAGCTGATGCGAGAGGATGACTGAATCATTCTTCCTAGAACCTAGAAGAACGGTTTTATACCATTGTTCTGAGAAATCATCCTTCAACACAACCATAAAACAATGCATATCAAAGAGTTTTACCATCAATCATATCAGAAATAACTGTTATTTTTTTCCCCAGAACTCTTTAATTTTATGACACTACCTTCAGAATCTTTGTCAAGTTTCAACCAAGTTCTGGCCAAAAAATGTTACCTCTAGGATGACCTAAATTCAATCAATTTTACTTTCATTTAATAGATTTCTAACAAAAAATCAAGTCGTTAACCACAGTGAGAATCCACTGTACAGTTATGAGGGTGACTATAATTAAAAAAAAAACAGGAAAATAAAAACAGGTGAAACTGTAGAGAAATTAGAATCCTCATACATTGCTGGTGGGAATGTTAAATGATGCAATTGCCATGGAAAAGTTCAGTGGGTGGGTCCTCAGAAAGCTAAACATAGGATTACCAGGTGACCCAGCAATTCAGCTCCTAGATATATACCCACAAGAATTGAAAGCAGAAACTCAGATACTTATGCATCAATATTCACAGCAGCATTATTCATAATAGCCAAGAGGAAGAAACAACCCAATTATCCATCATGGGTCCACCAACAGATGAATGGAAAAGCAAAATGTAGCATATGCATACAATGGAATATCATTCAGCCATAAAAAAGGAAGGAAATTCTTACACGTTACAACATGGATGAATCTTGAAAGCATTATGCTAAAGTGAAATAAGCCAGACATATAAGATCCTACTTATATAAGGTATCTAGAATGGGCAAATTCATAGAGACGGAAAGTAGATTAGAGGTTAATGGGGCAGGGGAAGGCAGGAACAGGGAGTTGTGTTACTTAATGGTTACAGAGTTTGTGTTTGGGGTAACAAGTTTTGGAAATAGGTAGTGGTAATAGCTGTTCAACGCCATGAATGTAATTGATGCCACTGAATTGGACACTTAAAATGGTAAATTTTATGCTATAGATATTTTACTAAAATTCATAAAAATGTAATCTATCAAAAGCACTGAATTATACTTTAAATGAGTGACTTGTATAGTATGTGAATTCTCTCTCAATAAAGCTTTTTTTTTTTTTTTAAATCAAGTCTTATCTTAGATATGCAACTGAGTGAGGTAATCAGGACGTCAAGTACTAAGGAAGGGATGTGGACTGCAGACAGGCCACCAGAGGCAGATATTATCGTGGAAGTCTATCCCTTCTTCCTCCCGTGCTGCTGCCTCAGCCCTTAGGGAGGATGAGCCTGCTCCCTGCCTGCTCTTCTCTCCACTAAGAGTAGCACCAGAGGAAGCGCAGCTGACTTTGCACCCCATCCCCTGACTTAATTTTCTCCAAGGGGGTAAGGGAAATCCTTCTGATTGTTGTGACACTGGAATATATTAAGCCATGTATGAAGGGGTCACTGTGTTAAAGATAAGGTACTAAGTCATTCCTAGAATAACACTGAGCCCACGCCTTCACTCTCCATGCCCAGGTGCAACCAGTGTGCCCTGGCTTTAGGTAAGCACACCTCAGCAGGATCTGCATTCATGTTGCTGACTCAGTTACTTGACTTGATGACATCTGGTTGGCATATCGGGCCTGCCTTCCTCCATATAAGAACACATACACCTGAACATGTAAGTGCTGGTTTAGCCTCACTTCTGAGCTGCATTATCCACCCAGTATACCAGAAGCTCTATACATTAAAGGTTAACAAGTATTTTCTAAGATAATGAGGTAGGTTTTCATTCTTCATCTAGCTAATATGCTCTGTATGTAGTCTCTATCAGTCAGAACTCCAATGGCAAGGAAAAGTGAGTGGCACTTTGAACAGGTAACAATAGGGTACCTGTTAGGAATTTAAATAATGAGGATTAATGTTAATGGTCCTAAGTGTGATAACAGCGCTGTGGTTACACAGGAGAAGGACAGTACTCTTGGGGATCACATTGCAGAATTTATGAGGAAAGAAGGTGGTATCTGCAATTCATTTATAAATGGTTCAGCAAAATAAACACATATATGCATGTCAGAGATAGAACACTTCTGAGCACAATGTAACAAAAACGCTAATTGATGAATTATAGGTCTGGGGTCCCCAACGCCCCCGGGCCACAGACCGCTACTGAGCTCCGCCTCCTGTCAGATCAGCGGCGGCATTAGATTCTCGTAGGAGCGAGAACCCTACTGTGAACTGCGCACGCGAGGGATCTAGGTTGCCCGCTCCTTATGAGAATCTAATGCCTGATGATCTGAGGTGGAGCTGAGGTGATGCCAGCGCTGGGGAGCAGCTGCAAATACAGATTATCATCAGCAGAGAGGTTTGACTGCACAGAGACCGTAGTAAATCAACTGCTTGCAGACTCATATCAAAACCCTATCAGTGAGTGGCAAGTGAAAACCAGCTCAGGGCTCCCACTGATTCTGCATTATGGTGAGCTGTATAATTATTTCATTATATATTACAGTGTAATAATAAGAGAAATAAAGTGCACAATAAACGTAATGCACTTGAATCATCCCAAAACCACCCCCCGCCAGCCCCAGTCCCTGGAAAAATTGTCTTCCACGAAACAGGTCCCTGATGCCAAAAAGGCTGGAGACCGCTGATGTAGGTAAAGATATGGTGTTCCATATACCATTCTCTCAACTTTTCTGTAGCTTTAAAATTTTTTCAAAAATAACACCTTGGGGAAAATAGTAAAATGAACAAACAAAAACATGAATTCTCACCAATATTTAAGAAAACACTGAAATCCAATATAAATATTAGTAGTTGACATAAATAGGCAATCAATACATGTAATACTAATAGATACAATTATTGACATTAATTGACATAAATTAACAAAACAAGTGGTTGATAAATATAAGAAAAGGTAACTGCATTTAATAATAAAAATGCACATTAAAATAAGAGATCATTTTAAGCCTAAAAACTTGGCAAAACTAACACAGACATTATACAGACATAAGATAGAATATTATACGGGTATCAAAAACATGTTTTCAGATAATATTTGATAGGGAAAATACAATAATACATAGAGTAAAAAAATAAATTGCATAAAGTAGATTTATAATTTAAAAAATGAAATACAGTAATAAGAGTCATTAAATAATGATACTATTTTTGAGATCCTGGAGATTATATTTGGAAAATGACTATAGATCTGGATCAATAACCTGCCATAATCTTCTCCTGACAGATTAGCAAATAACCATAAGAAAAATAACAGAATAATAACATCCCTTATAAACCCCACACATAGAGAACCATGCAAATCAGGAAAATAATTGCTATTTTAAAAGGATTACAATTCTAAAGAACATAAATTCATCTCAAAGTAGAAAATAGAATATTTACTGACAACTTTCACAGAATTGTACATTGTAGTGGGGGGGAGTAATATATCATATACAAAATGTAAGGAAAAATAAACCTGAGATTCTAGAAGCTCAGCCCTGTTTCCCCATATGCCATAGAAAACTCAGAAATTCTAACATATAACTTCTAAAGCAAACTAACCAAACTGTCTCTTGTGCATAAGGAACTCAGTAATCAATTTCTTTTTGTCCAAAGAAATAAAAATAAATGAATTGAGAATAGACAAATCTTCTATAAAAATAATTCAAAATAACGTATGTAGATAACTCCATCTTTAAGGAATTGAAGCATAACCCCCTACTCCTAGTGTTGGCTGTACATGGTGATTTCCTTCCAATAATACAAGACAGAAAGTGGAAAGGAACCTGACAAACAATACCTCAGCCAGATAATTAAGATCAACATCAACAGTGGTGACATGCTGCTAGTATGTACCCTTGATATGATATGACATGATGAGAATGGTACTTAATAGAAATAGGCAGTGTAGTCTTCCTCCCCAGGACATACTTCCCATGTCTCATCATGAGAAAAACGTCAGACAAATTCCATTAGAGGGACATGCTATAATATATATGACCAAGCTTCAAAACAGTCAAGGTCATCAGAAGCAAAGTTGAGAAACTGTCACAGCCAAGAAGAGACTAAGGAGATATGACTAACTGTATATGGTATCCTGGATAGGATCTTGGCTATTAGGTAAAAACTAAAGAAATATGATTAAGTATGGAATTTAGTTAATAATAATGTATCAACATCGGTTCATCAATTGTTAACAAATGTATCACACAAACATAAGATGTTAATAATAGGGAAAACTAGGTGTCAAGTAAATGGGAACTCTCGTACTACCTTCACAACTTTTCTGTAAATCTAAAACTAGGTTTAAAATAAAGTCTATTTGAAGCTATAACTGAATTTCAAAGGACATACTTTTAGATAATTTACAGAATATTGCCAACCCTCGATAATCTAGGAGAAATTGCTCTCAGACCACAATGTTAGAGGGAGTTCTTCTCCTGAACAGCAGTTGGGTTCTTATGTGTTCACTCAGTTAATCCTGATTATGTTCTCACCTTTTCTTTGGCCACTAGGAAGCTTGGAAACAAATCAATTAGTAATTATGATGAACCATATAGTTTCTATGAAGCTCTTGGCTTTATCTTATTCTATTAATATTTCACTCCATTGTGACTTTTTAATATTTTTATCACTGCTTTTATCTTCTATTATCAGTCACCTCAAATCTCTTTAGAGGGAGGATTTATACATATGCATATGTTTTTGTCTGATTATACAAAATTTTATTATTCAAATTTCTGACTTCCCACTTCTCATGTTACCAAAATTCTGGACAGTTATCCACTAAAGGCTAGGATGTGGCAAATTACTACAACGTTGAGCTTTAGTTCTTGAATTGCAAAATGGTGATACCACCACCTGTTTTAACTGATGGTTGGGAGGACTAATGGGGTTCACATTTGTTAAAAAGTTAGCACAGATATAGAGAATACAGTCAATAAATGATGACTATGATGATTATATAAATTATTATTTTAAAAAATAGCAATAATTATTTTCATCAATATAATGAAAAGAATGGAGCTGAATTACAAATTAATCATAAGCCAAAGTGGTGATTTTCTCAGTGAGCCAGAAAAACAAGAGTAGCTGCCATATTTTAGAAGGTAAGAACAATAAATAAAGCGAGGGGGGAGGGGAAAGCAGGAGAAGAGAGAAAAACAGATAAGAGGAGGAGGAGGAAGACTTCTTACACACCGTCACTGCCAAAAACAAGTCTGAAGGCTTAAGACAAGGTGAAATCTGATCACTTTTTCAGCCATGACTCCACTAGAATAATAAAGAGAAAAAAAGAAAGGGAAAAAAAACACCCTCTAGCCTTTTTGGCACCCATTTCCCCAAAGCCTCCCAAAACAATCACAATAAGAGCCAGATAAACACCAAATCTGAACCTCTCCTTGGCCCAGAGGATGCCAAGTTCATGTTCCACTGTCCAGAGTGTTTTTTGGCATTCGTACATTCAAACTCAGACCCTCATCTTCCTTATTCTAGAAGATGGAAAGACAATGGGGATTTTTCATTAAAAGAACTGTGAATTGTTTAAATACTATGTGCTACACATTTTATCCACAGTACCTCTAACCCTGACAGGACTGCCAGATGAGGACCTGAATTTGGGCAGGGGGTGGGGGAGGGGGAGGGTGGTAATTTACTCCAGCTTCTCACAGACAGTACATAGCAGAGACGTTGAACCCAGGTCAGTCTGACTACAAGGATTTCCCTCTTTCCGCTAGGCCAGAAGCTTAATGCAAAGACTCCCTGCCAAAATCGATACAGTAAGGAAACTAAATAAAATAGCTAGGGCTTCCCTGGTGGTGCAGTGGTTAAGAATCCACCTGCTGATGCAGGGGACACAGGTTCAAGCCCTGGTCTGGAAAGATCCCACATGCTGCGGAGCAACTAAGCCCGTGTGCCACAACTACTGAGCCTGCACTCTAGAGCCCGCAAGCCACAACTACTGAGCCTGAGTGCCACAACTACTGAAGCCTGCATGCCTAGAGCCCGTGCTCTGCAACGAGAGAAGCCACTCAATGAGAAGCCCAAGCACCGCAATGAAGAGTAGCCCCCTCTCGCCACAACAAGAGAAAAGCCCACGTGCAGCAACAAAGACCCAACACAGCCAAAAATAAATAAATAAATTTATAGAAAAATAAAATAGCTAATTCCTTCAAAAACTTTCTCAGCGCTGTGTTGGAAGTTCTTCTGTCACCTTACTCAGTCAGTCCATACAATAACCCCATGGAGTAAGTATTGTCATTACCCCAATTATATTTATAATTGAGAAAGCTCTGAGATTACTTGTTTCGCCTGATCATGCAAGTTGAAATAGAGAAGAAAGAATGAAGAGATTGAGGAAACAACAAAAAAGAAAAACAGATGTAAGAGAGAAGTGTGCCTGGGAGAGGGCAACAACCTTTACAAGAGGAACTTGGTGCCTGGTGCCCAAGGTCCACAGGCTCAGCTCTCCAGGAGAGCAAAGCTGGAAGGGAGGCCTGTGAAGGTGCTGGCGAGTATGGACAAGGGGCGGGGAGGGGACTGCAAATACACGCTAAGGAAAGTAGAATGAGTCATGAGTGTCTCAGCCAATAAAAAATGGCAGGGATGACTGGACAGTCAATAAATCATTTCTGAGCACTAAACTTTCTGCTTCCTCAGGATTTCAGATTGTCACAGGTGGGCAATGGAAGCCCCCAAGCATGTTCTGATAGGCCAACGAAAAGCTGTCCATCTTTAAATTTACCAAATCCATCCGACCTTTCAAAATACGTCCAATCTTTCACAGGTATGGACCACCTTACATATTACTTTCATGTATACTCTGTTAGGCAATGTTGTCCCAACTTACTGGACCATATAACCACCTGGGGCACTTGTTAATCACACAAATTCCCAGGTATCCCATAGGGATTCTGATTCAGAAGGCTTGAAACTGGAAGCCCTGAGGATCTGGGCTTTGAATAAATGATTCGGCTGATTCCTATAATCAGGCTAGTTTGGTATCACGATCCCCATTTTATAGATAAGGAAAGTGAGATTCAAAGAAGGTAAGGCCACTCCCAAGGTCACCAAACTCTTGCATGGCAGAACTGAGGATAAGTCATGTTGTAACTCCACAGTGGATAAGCAAAGCAATGCATTTAAATCTATCTGAGCCAGAGCTAGCTTCAAAAACCTGGCTTCTTGGTGTCTTAATATGGCATTAGACACTTGGAAATGGGGGTGTGGACTATCTAGCACTATCAGAAAAACAGGGAGGACATCAGTGAATTGGATTGATTAACATCCAAGGAAAAAGAGTCCTCCTCCATCTGTAGTTCTGCTTCTGAGTTCTCAAGGCTTGTGGGGGCCAATGGATTGTTACCGCTACCCACACTATTAGCACTGTTTTGACTCCTAGGTCCATTTGGCTAAAATAATCAAAACATTTCCTTCACTACTGCACAAAGATAGGGAAAAAAAACTAGAGAAAGGTCCTGCCAGAAATAACTCTGGACAACTAATATCACACCAAAAGAGGAATGTCCAGATGAGATCTTCACCCAAACAACCCCCTCCCCATTGATGATAACAATATAATGGTGACTAATTGCACCTTCTGGGTTAAAGTTCAGACCACTCCTCCAGAGCCCTCTCCCCAGAGAGGGATGAGTACCTGAGGTTTACTGAGGCCATTTTAATATGCACGTGAATCCCCTCCACCCTAGCATTTCATTAGTGGGAGGGGAGAATAATCAACAAGATGAATGATGTGCTTGTGAAATACATCTACTATCTCCTTTCTGGAAGCCCCTGCTGCCAAATGAACTATCACACTCTCATCAACTCTCTACAAGGAAAATCCAAATCATACAAAACGAGATAGACAGAAAGAGCACAGGGAAAATGGTACTCCCATTCCCAGCTTCTCATGAGTTTAAATAAAAGGGAAAATAGGGAGGATTTAGCGCTCTCTAAAAGAGATGACTTTAAGATATACCTAAATATATACATACTCATGCAGGTTTTTTGGTCCTCTGGGAAATGATCCCCTTTCTCATATGCAATTCTAAATCATTTCCAAGATAAGAAGACCCCTCCCTGCCCTACTGCCCCCTCCCCTTGTGCATGCCCTGAAATCTGAGGTCAAGATGACAACAGGTTTGCATGCTTTGAGGGTACATGTCCAATCTGTCCATATATATGCACATCTGTGCACACATCCATTGTAGCAGCCACAGTCACACTCCATGAATATTTTTAAAATTGTCTCTGATGTGTAGCACGTAACTTATTTATAATATTTGTAATTTCTTGAGAAATACTGTTGACTTCAACATACATACTTCTACACTCTGGGATGATTCAGGTACGTTGATATAAAAAGCAAAATAGATTCATTAACACACCCATCTAGTTAAAGTTAAAACCACCTTCCTTGAAAAACATAACTCTTGCCTTAATTTTAGGGGCCAAAAAATGTTTCTTTTATTCACCACGTAAAAAGCACCTTTGGAAAAATAGTCACATTTCACAATGGACTATTCACGTCTCCTTTAAATGTGTCCAATTTTAATGAATGGTCTTCACCTTGGATACCCACATTCCAGGCCTCATAGGAACAATGGTGTTTGGGCATGTGCAGTGGAAGTGGAAGATGGATTCAAGATGTTTCAAGTACGCAAAATCGCATGCAGATGTACAAACAGTACATCCAGTCAAAGCGAGTTAAGAAAGCTATATATATATATATATATATATATATATATATACACACACACACAGACACCCGAGAATGGATGAACACAAATAAAATCCAACTCATAATTAACATACCGTGCTGTGACACCTGTTGCCTTCCACGATAAGAAGTCTGGGAGATCAAAGAAATGTCCCGCCTTATCCCAGCAAGTCTCTCTCAAGTTCTGCCAAATTAAATACATATTAGAATCAATTATGGGCTATTTTTTCTCCCCCTCTCCTCTTTCAATAATGTTTCAAAATTTTCAAAACAAAAGCATAGCCAACAATGCCCAATAAAACATCTGTTCAGGGGCTGGGAATGGTGAGTGATATAAAAGCAGTACTATACAGGAAAGAAAAATTGGCAATTATTGATCCTTCCAAAAATGACTATAATTTCCCTTTTATTCCTCTTTGCCAACCTGGAGCAGGAGGAAGTACATTCTGCAAGGGTACGCAATCCGTCTTCCCAGTGAAGGGCAAGAGGTTACTCTTCAAGACACATAAAAAGATTTCAAAGCTGAACAGCTGTGAACTGGGGAGAAAAACCACACTAAGAAATTACCCGATGAAATGCAATGTGTCCTGCCATGAAAAAGTCTCCCCAGGCTGACTGGCTCCAAAGGCAACAGGAATGATAGTCCCTGTCCACAAAGAACTTCCAATCTAAGCCAGAGAGAATGGTACGGAATCAAGCTATTCTTATAACTTTTTTAAACATTTGTTCCTTCCAATTTCTTCCATGCTGCCAATGTGGTCAGATTTTTTTTTCCTGCCACTGGGCTTTTCCTTCCTCTGCCACCTCTGTCCAGAACACTCCTTCCTCACCCACCACCCTGCTGCTCTGCCCACTTTGGTTAACCCAATCCATCCTTCCCTGGGGAGGTCTTTCAGGATCTCCTCCTCAGGTGAGGTCTGGCTGTCATATAACCCATATCACCCTGCAAGTAGTTGTATAATGTCCTTCTCTTCTGCTAGACTGTAAGCTCAATGAGGTCAAGGACCTTGTCAGTTTTATGCACCATAATATCCCACAACTGTCTTTTCTCCTCCCCGGCACAGAACTGGACCCTTAGCTGTGAGGTAGAAATCACATGACTCCAGTCCCCCTGACACACTTAACTGGACTAGGGGTGGACATGTGACCTAACTGGGCCAATCAGATTCCTTCTCCCAGGAATTTAGATTCAGGATCCAAATGGAGTCATTTAACTTCTGCCTTTGAATGGAATTGGAGGTGAGATAAACTTGGAAACTGTGAAGTGGCCATTTTTTTGCCAAGGACCTGGAGAAGTAGGACTTCAAAAAGAGAAGAGCAGTAGAGACAGAAGCAGCAGCAAGGAAGGTTTCCTACCACCCAGGCAACTCTCCATGTCCTGGTTTCAATTATTCCCTCCCCAAGAGGCTACAACAAAAAGGAATGTATCCTAAGTACATGGGTATCTTTGGGAACCTAAAGGCAACAAGACAGAAGATCCAAAAGAGACATATTCTAGTATCTGCTAGCAGGTGACACATAGCAGACGTTTGATAAATATGCATTGAACAACTAGACAAACTGCTCAGTTTCACCTTCCAATCTCTCTCAGGTGAGAGGCGCTTCAGAGTTTACAAAGGGTTTCCACATGTGTTACCTCCTTAGAACAACACAAAAGTCCTGAGTGCTGTTCTATCTATTTTATAGACATACAACTATTCTTTATCTATATTTGGCCTCAAATTCTATGAGTTCTTCCTATTTTCTCTTCCGCTATCACCACTCTCTGAACACAGACATCCACGCACAGCAGAGAAACTGAGTATTAACCCAGGAACAGGGTCCCATTAAAACAATAATAACATCAAAAGGGCTCAGATGTAAAAGGCAGTGTTAAGCCCATTTTCTGTTGTTGTTGTTGGTTGTTTATTTTAAATTCCTAAGCATTTGGGTGAGCACTTACATCTAGAAAGGGCTAAACTTTCCTTTGAACACCCATACGTCTTAATGTTAAACAAAGCAACACTTAAAGTTGACTAAATATGCCAAAAGTAGCTCTGAACTAGCAGTATCTTTATATGCTAATAGATCAGTCAGAACATGGTAGCCTTTGAAACTATGAGTCAAGCTACTAGTATGTCTTCTGGGTAGTCCCCCAAATCTCTTTCCATGTGCTCTGTGGTTTCGGTGATCAGTTCTCAGGGAGAAAAGGCATCCTCCTTCTAAAGACTTCAGAAATCCAAGGCCAATCAGAAATAAACCACGAAACCACTGCAGCAACGATCAGTGCTACCAGCCAAAGCCAAGCAGTCTTCCTCAACTCAGAAAATAACTGCTTCTGTTAGATCTTGTATACAGTCATTACAGACCTTGCAAAATGAGAGCTTTCAGCCTGTAGCCACGCAGACAGCCTCTGTGGACAACGGAACCCAGGCAGAATGTCTCAGAGACAGCATCAGGCCTCTGGCCAGAAAGAGACACATCGGGGGCAGGAGGGACAAAGCAGCCTGGCGGCGCCATCTTTTCTCGAGACGACGCCGGCTTCACTGAGCAAAGCCAGAGACCCTGGCTCAAACTCTCCATAGAAGGAGTGACCAGAAATGGCATCATATAAGGAGTGCGAGGCACCCTTAAAAACGCACATGATCCTGGGGGAGAACACAGCAGTAGTATTCCCTGCCTTCTCCACAAAAGCAAAGTCTGCAGCTTAGCCAGCAAAGGAGAGGGGGAAAGCGTTTGCCTGGATGAGAGGAATGTCTCCAGAAGCCTGATCCCTTACTTGGAGATGCTGACACTACCTATGAGGTTCCCATGGTGTTCTTAGGTTGGGCTACATGATTCACAAATGCTTAGTCATCAAATGCCAGATTGGCCAAGGGCCTATTAGCCCCCGGGGATGGATTCTTAATCCAGTTCTATGAGAAAATCTCTCCAACCCTGCCTCTCCCCAACCAGCGGAGTCCCAGCCAAGGGCCTCAATCTTACTGAATTAATTCTATCCTTGGAACCACTGGGCCTGCATCAGGCACAGCGACTGTCCTCTTAGATTCTTCCACAGCTTACAACAGTGCCCCCACGTTCCTCATCTCATTGGATTCTCAGGACGGTTCAGAGGTGGTAGGTGATACACAACAGTCTGCACGTGAAGGATGCAGAAACTGAGGTTCAGATGACAAGGCCTTAACCCAAAGCCACACGGGGCTTCCCACTCTAAAGTGAGCGTTCCTTCCTTCCCAGGCCACAGTCACCACCCTGAGGCTCCCAGATCTAGCAGAGCTGTGGGTTTTTGCCTTTTGGAAGCATCATGATGGAAGCTATTACCATTCTTTACAGAAGAAAAGCCCTCCAAAACACATTTTTTCTAATGTTTTTTGTTTGTTTGTTTGTTTTTGTGGTACGTGGGCCTCTCACTGTCACGGCCTCTCCCATTGCGGAGCACAGGCTCCGGACGCGCAGGCTCAGCGGCCATGGCTCACGGGCCCAGCCGCTCCGCGGCATGTGGGATCTTCCCGGACCGGGGCACGAACCCGTGTCCCCTGCATCGGCAGGCGGACTCTCAACCACTGCGCCACCAGGGCAGCCCTCTAATGTTTTATTAAACTTCAGAGATTTCACTTTCAATCCTGGGCAACTCATTTAACTTCTACATCCCTCATAACAACTTCCATGCACAAATGGTACACGGGCTAGAGCAAACACAGAGCAGGTCCCCGACACAAGCCAACTTTAGGCGCATCTCATAATGTGGGTGCTGAATCCAGTTCAAACTAGGAGCTCTCTGTGCTGAAGGAGTTAAGCCTCTCCTCCAGTTACCAAGCAACTAACAAAAAGTAGTCTTTTCAAGGAAAAAAAAAAAGTAATCAGCAGTGATTGGGGTGTATGACTTGGCAATAAAGGCTTCTGCGTTCCAATAACAATCCTTTGAGCTAAGCAATCCCTCAGGCTTGAAAGCCACCAAAGAGAACAAATCTCTTTTTTAATCATCTATTACTTCATAAAACCACACTCAAAGCACACACAGCTGCGGGTCTTGGCAGAGGGCGGAGGTGGAGTAGTGTATCTGAGGTTCAAGGCCAGGCAGCAGCCACCCCACCAGCCTGGGGCAGAGAGTTGGAGCTTTCTCCTTTTCCTTCTCACTGCCATGTCCAGGGAGGCAGTGAGGTCTCTGCTGGCTTCTAGATGCCAAGGGAACTTGAGGGTAAAATGAAGCAGACACTGCAATGTATGTTGGGAGACGTGAGGGTCTAGGAGCAGCATGGGAAAGTAGGGATGACCAATTAAAAAAGGATCAACTAAGTATTTTGTTACGACTTGCAGTGGGATTCTATCTGGGCTCCCTGCTGTGTGCAGTGAATGAAAGGGAAGAACAGAGCTCCCTAATTCCCTCCCAGTAAATGGTCCTGCCAGAACATCCCAAATACTCACGATGTTGTTTTCCAGCACAACGGCCCTTAAAAAAGCAAAACCTTATCCTCACTCTATATTCACGACTAAGAATTAGGGCACAGGCTGATGGCCCAGAAAGGAGAGATGTTTCAGGAAGAAACTTAATCCTCAACTTCATTCTTTAAAAAAAAAAAAAAAAAAAATGATGCTGAAAACATGGACTGGGTCATAATCCGCAAACAGAAACGTCCCAGAATGAATGAAATAACTGTTTCATACTCCCATCCACAGAGAAAAAGACCAAACATTGCAGATATTTTAAGTCAGACAGATATGCTGAGAGGTTTGTGCTACCAGTGACATCTTTCTAAAAACTTAAAACTTACCATGACGTTTCTTTGTTTAAAATGGTTCGACAGTTCCTTGCGGCCTAGAATCACATTTTATCTCCTTGGCATGGCTCTCAGGACACATAACTTAGCTCCAATTTGGCCATTATTTGTTATGACTCCTTCTTGGCTCACTGCCCATCATCCCTGTCTTCCTCACTCCCCACCCTGATCTCACCTCATTTCTTTCTCTTCCCAAACGCACTGCACTCTTTCATATCCCCCTGACTCTGCTGAGGCTGATGCTGCTACTTGGATTGGCTTTCCCATCTTCTCTCATGATCAAACGTCTACCTTCGATTTTCAAATGCAGCTCAAATATCACCTTTTCAGTGAATCCCTCCATCCCTTGCTGTGTCCTTATTATATATTCACGTGCCTAAGTCCATCTCAAAATTTCAAACCCCTGGAGGGCAAAAAGCCGCTAACTTTTTTAAATGCAAAAAGTTTCAGGAGGTATAAAGAAACTTAAAGTCAAACTCTTTTAAAGTAAAATTACAGGGCTTCCCTGGTGGCGCAGTGGTTGAGAGTCCACTTGCCAATGCAGGGGACACGGGTTCGTGTCCCGGTCCGGGAAGATCCCACATGCCGCGGAGAGGCTGGGCCGGTGAGCCATGGCCACTGAGCCTGCGCGTCTGGAGCCTGTGCTCCGCAACGGGAGAGGCCACGGCAGTGAGAGGCCCACGTACCGCAAAAAAATAAATAAATAAAAATAAAGTAAAATTACAATGAAGCTGGAGAAAGATGTGTGCAAAGGAAATGGTAATTAATAAGATGATGTATGATGATAATGTAATGAGCCTGATACCAAGGTTTGGTAAGTCAGCCTCATAACTTTCTCATAATATTTTTTGTGTGGCCCTATATCTGCCTCTAATGAGTAATCACAAACAGGGTTCAGAGAAGGGAAAGGGCTTTGGGGTCTGGGTGGCCAAAGAAGACTTCATGGAGGACAGATTTGAGCTGAAGCCTAAAGGTCAAGTAGAATAAATATTTATGCTACTGCTGAGAATGACACCCAAAAAACAAAACTCTAAAATGACAAGGTAGATCACCCCCTTTAGAGAAGGTTTTGTTTAACTGTACTGTACCTTCACAGAATTTATTTATAAAATGAAAGAATTCTATTGTATAAGTTAAATTATTTAATTTTCAAGAACTGGATACATATATGCATCTTCCCCCCACACCTCCCCTAGAGCTCTACTGTTCTACAGAAAGGTAAATTTATAATCCACACTAGAGCAGATTTTCCAACCATAAAAATGTTATCATTTGCATGAAAACGGATCGTATTCTGCAAAGCTGACTTTGCCCAGGAATGTGATACACCACATGCATTAGGAAAACAAGGCTTTGGTATGTGGGCCCTAAGAACTTTGGAGTCAGGCAGACCTGAGTTTGATTACTGTCCTCACCACTTCCCAGCTGTGTAGCTTTAGGCAAATTAATTTCTCTAAGCCCCAGTTTCCTCAAATGCCACATTACTAGCATCTACCTCAAAGGACGTTGGGAGGGTTAAATGAATAATGTGGAGTGCCTGATAAGTCAACGGATTTCACTCTAATTACTACTGCAGAGCTTCACGTGTTTCAAAGTGCTTTAACATGCATGATCTCATCTGACCTGTATAATTCAGAATAGGGGAAAGGTAAGAAATTATAACCTCACCTTTCAGGTTAAGAAAGTAAAACCCAGAAAGGGGTCACAACTGTCCCAAGGTTACACAACACGTAAGTGGAAAGACAGACTAAAATGTAGATCTCTAATGCCCAGCCCAGTGCTAGTTCAGGGGTCTGCCTCCCTAAAGCACAATAAAATGCAGAAGGAGGAAAGAAGGATGCCATGGTAACCTAGATAGCACAGTTCCTAGTGGGTGGTACTGTCTGTGGAAGGGAGGGTTCTAAGAGAAGAGAGGGCTTTGGACTGGGTGAGGTCTTGGAACAGACATGAAATAAAGTGGGAGACTTGGACAAACAGAGAAGTGAGGAGGTCTTCCTTACCACCTCACTCTCTTGGATCCCTTCATGCCCTTCTCATCATTGCTATTCTATCTCCTTCCTGAGCTCCTTTTCCTCAGTTTCCCTTTAAATACAGAGAGATGTTCTTGATTCATCCAAATGCTCTTCTCACTTTTCACATGCTTCCTGGACAATTTTAATTATTCCCAAGGTTCCAACCAACTACTAGTTGAGTAACATGCACGATCTCAAACTCTAAACTCTCCTGAGACACGTCTCCTGGATGCGCCACCGCACCTCTAACTCGACACGTTCATAACAGAATCTGTTATTTTCCCCAAATGTTTTCCTCCTCCTTGGTTTTCTATGTCAGGGGATCCAGTTACCCTAGGAGTCATCTTCTCCTTCTCTCTCATTGCTTACATCCAATCATCCTTCTAATTTAAACTCCCAATTAATCCATGAAGAGGTTCCCACCTCTTCACGCCCCCTGTATTAGTCAGAGTTCCCCAAAGAAATAGAACCAATAGGAGACTACATATATATCTTATGTAATATATATATATACACCTTATATATAAAATACATATCTTATAATATGTATATCTTATATATCCTATATATATATCTCCTTCGTATATACGACATCTATGTACATTTGTATATTTCTTCATATATGTATATTTATTATCAGGATTGGCTCACACGATTATAGAAGCTGAGAAGTCCCAAGATCTGCAGTTGGCAAGCTGGAGACTCAGGGGTTCCAATCTGAGTCCAAAGGCCTGAGAACCAGGAGAACTGATGGTGTAATTTCTAGTCCAAAGGCCAACAGGCTCAAGACCCAAGAAGAGCCAAGGTTTCAGTCAAAGACAGGAAAAGACCAATTTCCAGCTCAAGGCAGTCAGGTAGGAGGAGTTCCCTCTGTTTCAGCCTTTTTATTCTATTCAGGTCTTCAATTGATTAGATGGGGCTCACTCACATTAGGGAGGAGAATCTGCTTTACTCAGCTGACCAATTCAAATATTAATCTCATCCAGATACACCCTCATAGACACACTTAGTATAATGTTTGAACAAGTGTCACCCTGTGGCCCAGTCAAGTTGACACATAAAATTACCCATCACACCACATCTTCACTATCCTATTTTCAGTCCATCACATTCTATCACCTGGATTATTGCTATCCTGTCTATGGTATACCACAAAAGTGGCCAGAATTCTCCCCAACCCTGTATTCATGCCCTTTGCAGTATGACTCTGTAGCTCCTCGCATTAAGAGGTGAATCTAGAGAAATGCAAATCAAAACTACAATGAGGTGACACCTCACACCAGTCAGAATGGCCATCATCAAAAACTCTACAAATAACAAAGGCTAGAGAGGGTGTGGAGAAAAGGGAACCCTCCTACACTGTTGGTGAGAATGTAAGTTGGTGCACCCACTATAGAAAACAGTATGGAGGTTCCTCAGAAAACTAAAAATAGAATTACCATATGATCCAGCAATCCCACTCCTGGGCATATATCCAGAAAAAACTATAATTCAAAAAGATACATGCACCCCTGTGTTCATAACAGCTCTATTCACAACAGCCAAGACATGGCAAGCAACCTAAATATTCATCGACAGATGAATGGATAAAGAAGATGTGGTACACATATACAATGGAATACTACTCAGCCTTAAAAAAAAGAATAAATAATGCCATTTGCAGCAACATGGATGCAACTAGAGATTATCATACTAAGTGAAGTAAGTCAGAAAGAGAAAGACAAATAACATATAATATCACTTATGTGGAAACTAAAATACAACACAAATGAACTTATCTATAAAACAGAAACAGACTCACAGACATAGAGAACAGACTTGTGGTTGCCAAAGGGGGAGTGGGCTGAAGGAGGGCTGGAGTGGGAGTTTGGGGTTAGTGGATGCAAACTATTATATACAGAATGGACAAACAACAAGGTCCTACTGTATAGCACAAGAACTATATTCAATATCCTATGATAAACCATAATGGAGAAGAATATGAAAAAAGAATGATATATATATATATATATATATATATATATATATATATGTATAACCGAATCACTTTGCTGTACAGCAGAATTTAACACAACACTGTAAATCAACTATACTTCAATTAAACAAAAAAGAGGTGAATCTGTTTCTCCACCACTTGAATTGGGGCTGGGCTTAGGACCTGGCTTGACCAATGCAATGAAGCAGAAACACCACTGTGCTACTTCTGAACTGAGCTCTTGAAGACCCTGCTCTTGTCTTCTTGGAATGTAGAGCTGCCACATGAGGCAGCTCAGGCTGACCTGCTGGAGGATGAGAGGACACGTGGAGCAAAAACCAACCGTCCCGGCCAAGGCTCCACACATTCAAGAGAGCCGAATAGAGCTAAGATCAGGAAACCCAGCAGCCCTCCGGGGACTCCTGAACGCATTCAGCGGAGACAAGAAAATCCATTTAGATTAGCTCATCCCTAATCAGTAACCTGCGTAATTACAAGGTAAATAAATGGTTGCTTTTTAACTCCATCAAGTGTTGAGGTGGCCTGTCACTACCCTAACTGATACAGCCTCTTTCAAATTTTAACCCCCTCAATTCCCACCCTCTACACAGCCAGTTAGAATGTAATGGCCTATGTAAAATGAATATTTGACTATATAAATCATTCATTCATGCCTTCATTATTTATTTGGTATTCTCTACATGTCAGGTACTGTGCTCAGCGCAAGGGAAATGAGAGCAAACAACAGACACAGCCCCACCCACAGGGAGCTTTCAATCTAGTACCCTTTGCACCCTTCAAAGTTTTCTACTACCTTTGGAGTTAAAGATTAAATTTATTAACGTGGCATGTAAAAACCATGCCTTACTTGCCAGCTTCGTCTCTGATAGATCTGAGATACTGCACTAAAATCACATACATTGTCCTTTTTCTCACCATTACATCTTTATTCATAGTGTTCCTTATCTGGATATCCTCCCTCCCTCACCTGGCCAACATGTGCTCATCATTTAGGACTCAAGTCTTACGCACTCCATGACATCTTCTCTGATTCCCCTAAGCTGGGTAGGGTGTTCTGTGCTATGCCCCCATAATACTCAGTGAATATCCCCATCATAGCCCTTCCCATCATCTGTTCACATGTTTATCTCTCTCCCTAAACTGAAATCTCTAAGAGTCAGGGACTGTGTTTTTGTTCAGTCTCGCTGTTCCTAGGACCTCGCACTGTATCTGATCTATAGACAAGGAATAACATTAGGTGAATGAATGAACAAATAAATGAATGAGCAGAGATGTGCAAGCTAAACAGGAGTTTATGTAAATGGAAATAAGAAATGAATGGATAAGTGAATGAGGTTGTGAATAAGGACTGTCCCAGTTTCTCTTTTCTCATTCAAGTTAATGGCTTTTCACCATCTGTCTTAGGGGCAGAGACATATCCTAGCCAAGCCAGACTGCCAGGAAGATAAATTTCTCTTCTTAGGGTGAGCAGGTCCTTTGGAGAAGTTTCATTTTAATTGGAAAATGGATTCATTCACTTGCTGGCTGGAACTCCTGTGTCAGTGCAGCACCAGGCTGAATGGCTGCCAAGCATACTGGAGAGGGGGCTGAGGTGGGAAAAGTGCTCCATCAAATGTTGAGTGCTCTGGGACATCTGAGGACAACCTGGTGTCCAGTCCAGGCTGGCTCCCAGTGGTGACCCTCTTCTTTCTTTCCCCAATTTCCTTCAACCCAAACTTTGCTCACCCCCAACACATAAAGGATGGGTGTACTTTACGGTTCCATTTGGCACTTCTCAGGGGCTCATCTGGATATGTATATATGTGTATATATACCTCCTTCTTTATTTATACCACTGTCATTTCCTGCAGGGCACAGACAAGGTCCACGACTGAGAAATCCCTTCACTACTCAACTAGTAGAAGAGCAGAACTTCATAAACCCTTCCATATGATGGATGTGTAACAGTCCAATGTCACAGAAAACATCCCTTTCTAAGGAACACTTCTGCATCTTTTGTGAAGGGTCCTTGTATAGGGCACTGAACACTGTAAGGTTTTTGTGATCTGGCTCCAGGCTTCCATTTAGCCTCACCTCTCAACACCTCTGCGTTTCAGCACCCATCCTCTCCCCTGTCCGATTCCTCAAACTGACTGATGCAATGGTAGTTCTAGTAACACAACGTGCTACTCTACATGGAGGTGCCTTTGCACACTCCACTGCCTCTTCTCCAGAGCCAGACCGCAAGGGTGCATATCCTGGCTCTAATACGTCACAGCTGTGTGACCTTCAGAAAGCAACTGAACTACTCTTCACTTCTACTTCTCTGTCCTATGAGAATTACAGAGGACAACAGTACTACCTTCACCACAGAGCTGTTGAGAGAACAACGAGCAAGTGCATGTGAAGTGTGCAGAACACCAGCTGGCTCAGAGAGAGCACGTCTTAAATGATTGTTCTTATTAGTTAGAATGTAGTCCCGCCACGTTTCCAACTTCAGGAAGGAGCTGGGGCTTTGGAGACTGACACACTTCAGTTCAAACCTTGGTTCTCCTAAGGGAACCCTCCTATACTGTTGGTGGGAATGTAAACTGGTACAGCCACTATGGAAAACAGTATGGAGGTTCCTTAAAAAAACTAAAAATAAAGTTACCATGTGATCCAACAATCCCACTCCTGGTCATACATCCGAATGAAACTATAATTCACGTCATACATTTTATCCATTTAAAATGTACAATTAAATGGTTTTTAGTATATTCTCCAAGTTGTGCAACCATCACCATGATTTTAGTACATACTCATCACCTTAAAAGAAATATGTTACTCATTTCCCCTGACCCCCACAGTCCTTAATCTACTAATCTTTCTATCTCTATGGATTTGCCTATTCTGGACATTTCATGTAAATGGAAAAAGTGGTATTTTCGCGACCAGCTTCTTTCACTTAGCATAATGTTTCCAAGGTGTGTTTGTGATGGTTTTACTGCTTTTATCATGAGCATTATACCTGCTTGGAGAGAAAAGACAAACAAACAAAAAACAAAAAGATACCTGCACCCCTATGTTCCCAGCAGCACTATTCACAATAGCCAAGACATGGAAACAACCTAAATGTCCATCAACAGATGAATGGATAAAGATGTGGTACATATATACAATGGAATACTCCTCAGCCATCAAAAAGAATGAAATTATGCCATTTGCAGCAACATGGATGCAACTAGAGATTATCATACTAAGTGAAGTAAGTCAAAGAACGACAAATACCATATGATACCACTTATATGTGGATCTAAAATATGACACAAATGAACTTATCTACAAAACAAACAGACTCACAGACACAGAAAACAGACTTGTGGTTGCCAAAGGAGAGGGGGTGGAAGAGGGATAGACTGGGAGTTTGGGATTAGCAGAGGCAAACTATTGTATAGAGAATGGATAAACAAGATCCTACTGTATAGCACCAGGAACTATATTCAATATCCTGTGATAAACCATAATGGAAAATAATATGAAAAAGAATGTATATATGTGTATGTGTATATATATATATATGTGTGTGTGTGTGTATATATATGTATGTATAACTGAATCACTATGCAGTACAGCAGAAATTAACCCAAAATTGTAAAGCAAATAAGTTTTAAAAAATAATAAAATTAAAAAAAAATAACACCTTGGTTCTCCTACTTGGTAATTACATTACTCCTGGCCAGTAGTCACCTAATATCTCTGGGTTTCCCTTTGTTCACTGACAGCAGTGTTTAACTCATTATATTGATAGTAGGATTCAATTCAGTGAGGTTATGCATGTTACAATGCTCATCCTGGCACATCCCCAGTAAATGTTAGTTTCCCCCACAATCCTTACTCTTCTCAAATTATATGGGGCCTATCCATCTTCCCTATTAGACTCTTAGGTCCTTTTAAGGAAGGACCATAATTAACTCACCTGTAGCCCTACAGTTAACATGAAATAACTATTTCTTAAATGCAATACTTATTGACCATGCAATAATTTGTCTATCAGTCCTGGTTTGTGGCCAGGTGTGTGCTACATATGAAGGTAACCATAGATGAAAGGCAGGAATATACTGGTCCTAATCCTCAGGTTGCTCACTGGTGAGGTATAGCAAAGAGTCTGCATAGGAAACACCCAGCCATGATATAGAAGTAGCACAGAATAATTCAAGTTTGAAAATATCTGATTTATAAACTAAGGATGCTGCATGGTCATGAAAGAAAGGCACTGTTGTGGGCAGGCAGCAGAAGGAACGTATTACTTGGGAGGTAGTGTCTGACTTCGCTGTGGAGGGAAGGCAAAGACTAAGGAAGGTGGGATGGAGGGCAGTCCAGCTGGGGCAACGGGCCTGAACAAAAGTGCAGGAAGAAGCAGCACCTGCATCCCTGGCCATGGAAAAGGAGCCCTGAGAATGTCAGCCTGAGAGATGTGCACTGAAGTGGAGTAGGAAGCAAATCTGAATTCATAAGACAGGCCACAAGAGAATGGGGGGACCTTGAGGTCTGAGCAGGGGGTGACTTGTGACTCCAGTTTTAGGAAGGTTAGGACAGAAAAAACATGGTGGGAAATCTGGAGGGGAGAAGAGGTGGAAGGCAGGAGGACCAGTTTCCATACACATTTCTGACAGGGAAGAAAAAGAACAGAGGAAGAGGAAGAAAGAAAGGAAAAGGGAGGCAAAAGAGAAGATGAGCGAGAAAGAAAATGAAACAAAGATAAAGTGGAAGAGAGAAGTGGCGAAGGAATGAGAAGAAAAAGACAAAAGCAAAAGATGAACAGAGAGAGAAAGGGAAGATGGGGTGAAGAGAAAGAATAGTTTAAACATGAGAAGGAAATAAAGTGAGAATGACAGAAAAAGAAAGAAATGAAAAAGACGTGTGGAAAACAAGAGCAGGATCATGACAACGTCCCGACAATGAGACATAACGTGGAGAAGGAAGGGCAGAAGGCAGAGCCCCGCTCGCGGTCTGCAGCCAGCCTCTCCTCTGGGTGAATGAAGTCATGGCTGATGTCACCACCTCTGAGTCACATGCCCACCAGAGAGAAGGAGGAGGCCCCGCCCGGGGTTCCGTCCCACCCTCCTGGACAAGAGGGGTTCATTCTCTGCCTTGCGCTCCGGGACATTGTCTAGTCTGGTCCTGAGAGGACTGAAATGAGGAGGGCTTCTCCTTGGGCCCAGGGAGGACACTGCCGCCACAGAAGCACACCAAGCCTGTCGTCACTGGGTTCTCAGATCCAGGCCCTGAGGTGCGATGGTCAGAACAGGGGCGACAGAAGCTTCTGGCTCTTCTATGCCTGGGGCTAGGGCTCCATCCCATGATGTCCAAAAAGAAAATTCCCACAATGAATGGTACTGAATACGCAAAAGGGCCTCCAAAGGTGCTTTTAGACTGAGCTAGAACTGCTTTCTCACGTTCTAGGCTCGCACCACGCTCTCTTTGCAGCCCCACGGAGGCCTCCTTTCCTCGGACTGCCAGACCTCTTCCCACGCCAGTCCATCCACCCCACTGAGTGCTTACCTCCATTAGCCCCCAACCTACATGTCACCTCCTCCTGACTCCTCTCCCCTAACCCGGGCATATTTCCATAAGGAACTGAATTTCCATCCTACCTACAGAGCACTGTGTCTTTATTTCTGTCCCTCTTCTAGAATATGAGCTGCTTGAGGACAGGGACTCTGGTTTACTGCTATACTCCCAGCATTTAACCAAGTACTTGAAATAAAATAAATTTTCAATAAATATTTGCTGAATGAATGAATGTCCTTGGTCAACTCTGGCAGGAACCGATGGGTACCATGCTAGTATTTTTAGACCTCTTCTGAGGTCTAAAGACCTCTCCTCTTACAGCCATCATCCTGAGAATGCTGGTTACTGAAGACAGTACCCCATAAGCTACTAATAACAGTGCAAGTGGAACTGCTCTGTAAACAGTCGCTTGGGGCATCAGAGGATGGATTTACTCTCCCCCTGATTCCTCCAGTCTCCACAACCCTGGGCCTGTGAGCTGCTGTGGAAAGGACACAGGCTTGAGTTAGATTTGAGTTAGATGCCCTGCTCTAGCACTCACTCCTAGCCTGTTCCCGCAAGCTCAAACACAAATACTACTACCTACTCCCCAAGTTGTCCATCAAGATTAAGCACGGTTAAAAAAAAAAAAAAAAAAGGGCCTACCCTCAGACCATGTGGATTTTTCCCTTCACTCTTAGCTCTCCTAATTGCATCTAGAGTTAAGTATATGAAAAATAGACCTCACTAACCTGTTGCCCAGAAATCAACTTCTGTCCTAATCATCACCTGAAAATACATCCCTACCACCAGCACCCTACAACTTACCAAATACCTTCTGATACAAAATATTGTTGTCAATACCATTTCATGAACAGGAAACTAAGGCGCCTAAGTGAAATGAATTGCCCAAGATCATGCAGACAGTTAAATGAACAACCTGGTGTGAAACCTCGGCCACTTGAACTCCAAACCCAATACTCCTTCACTGCTGCCTGGCTGCTGCTTCCCAGCACATGGGCGGTGCTTGATAAATACTTGCACAGTGACTCACTCCCTTTCTCAGGTCCACGGTCTGGTCTCTGACCCCCAGTCAAAGCCAGACCACACGGCCTCATGCCAAGACAACTGCAGTAGGTTTCATTCTGGTCCCGATTCTCTCCCCATCTATCTTAGGCTCACAGAATGCCAGCACTGAAAGAGAACTTCAGGAGTTATGGCTGTTCCCAAATGCCGGACCCTGAACTGGTGCTCATCCATGACTGGTCATTTTCACTAATCAGTGGTGAATAATACAAATAATACTAGAGAAGAGGAAACCCCTATTACTAATAATATTATGAATAATTAATTGGTAAAAAGATCTTACGTCCTGGTAGCTTGCTTTGCTTTCCTTGGGCAAGCTCTAATACTCTGCACATGCAGCATTACTGGAAGAAAACATTTACCTGTGCCACAGTTCAGACCCTTAAGCGAAGCCCGAATGAGAGACAGAGGCCAGAGGGGGCAGAGCCACTTACCCAGGCAGCTTCTAATTCCCTCCAAACACTCCCTAGTCTTGCATTTTTGAGCCAGAAGACACTGACTCTTGAGATGACACAGCCTGGAAGCCAGACTAAAGCAGCTTTTTGAGAGGGTGTGGGTAGGGGTACTGATGAGGCTGTAGAGCTAAGATCAGACTTCCTTTTACTACCGAGGTCACTCCCAAGTTTCACCTAATCCACAGCCTCTCCATACAGGAAGGATTCAGAGAGATGTAGGCTTTGATGGGGATCCCTGAGTCCCTTTGTCATTCAACCAGCAGAGTGGACACAGCTTCATGCACAGAGACTGGCCTTCAGTGAGGTCTTAACTGCAGAAGTACTGCCAGAACCCTGGGGTTCAGAAGAGCTAAGGAACTAGTTGGATCATTTATTCATTTTGCAGATGTTTCAGGAGGAGGTAAATGCAAAGAGGAGGAAGAGGCCAGCTCTTTGGGAGGTAACTCTAACGTGCTGGAGCAGCGGTCCCCAACCCTTCTGGCACCAGGGACCAGTTTCGTGTAAGACAATTTTTCCACGGACCGAGGGTGGGGAGGAGGATGGTTCAGGCAGTAATGCAAGCGATGGGGAGCGGCAGATGAAACTTCACTTGCCCGCCCGCCGCTCACCACCTGCCGTGCAGTCCAGTTCCTAACAGGCCGCAGACAGGTACCAGTATGCGGCCTGGGGGTTGGAGACCCCTGTGCTGGAGCACAGACAAAATAGAAACGGGTTGGAGTTTGTGTAGTGGAGGGAATCTTAGACCTCACCCGGTCTCAAGCGTGATTCTTTAACTGTGAGTCTAACTTAGGTAACTTTTTTATTCTAGAGTTCATATTTATCTTCAAAATTTAAGCCAAACAAATGTGAAATTTAAACTAAGAGAACCAGGTATCTCATCTGTAGGACAGACTGGGGCACCTTGCCCCTGATAAAGACTGGAGTTGACCAGCTAACTTTTGACTCCTTAAATTCATTTCCTAGAGTTAGAAAACCGAGGTTTTTGCATCCCAACACTGCCAGAAGTAACAGTCAGTAGGTAGTAATCCATCTAACTCCCTCCATCCTCATCTTCTTTATCTGTGAAGTAAGTGCTAACATCTACCTCACAGGATTTTCAAAAGAATTAAACAAGATAGCAGAGTTAAAAGCTAGATAGATAGACAGTTAATAAATTCGGTAGATAGTTAATAAATTCTAGTGCAGGTGTTGATGATGTTTGTAGACAGCACTCAAACAGAGTCAATATCTTAAATAGAATTTAGTAAGTACCTCCGAAAGATATTATTTCAAACTGCTTTCACAAGGGTAACAATATCTCAACTTACTCCAAAAACTTAAGGTGGATTGATTGGATGGATAGAAGGACATATAGATGGATATATATGTGATAAACCAAGTACAGTAAAATGTTAATGGCAGAATCTAGGTGATGGTTCTAAGTGTTCACTATAAAATTCTTTCAACTTTTCTGTATGTTTGACAATTCTGATAATAAAATGTTGGGGAAAAATGGCTTTCACAGCCTCTTACATTTGGTCCTAGACTTGGGAGCCCCTTGAGATTAAAGGATACTCTTGGCTTCCGCCTTGTCTCCCCATCACCAGGCACAACGCCTTCCTCATAGCAGTTACTAGACGAACGTTTGTTTCACTGATTAAATGAATATATCCCTACAATAGCAGCACAGTTATTCTCATTTTGAAGACAAGAGAACCAACAAAAAAAAAGAATAAAACCAACCCATATGTTCAGAGAAATGAGATTTACTTACCCCTCCAGAAGAATGCTGTGACCTGCATCTTGTCAGACTTCTGGCCTCCCTCCTCCCTTTCCCCAGTTAACATCCACCTATCCTGGGCCCCCAGATTTCCAAGCTAACAGTCCACCTTAGTGCAGTTGATCATGCTAATGAGTTCCTGTATCACAACACACATTAACTGCACTGTATTTTTTAGTGTCTTTTCTAAAGACAGTATTTTCCTCCAATAGATGTGACCTCCATTTTAACCACTGTGAGGAAAGAATTTTGTTCGGTTTTTGTTTTACATCGAATCATACCATGTGAGCATAAGGCCAGCCAAACTTAGCAATCTTTCTCTCGCTTCTCTGGTTATACTGTAAATTCCTAGATGTAGCTGACACCCCTACACAGTGGTCGGACAAGGCTGGCAGCAAGGAAGCTGGGCACGTGGACTATGCTATTACAGCCGTAAGTCTAGAAAGGACCAGGAAACAAGAATTCATTTAGCAAATATTTATTGAATATTTTTTCAATGCCAAGCACTGTGTTTGGGTCGGGGAAGACGATAGTCAGGTATGGAGAGAAAGGTTTGGTCCCTCCTCTTATGGAGCCAAGAATCCACCAATCCAAATGAGGAAGGAACATGGTGCAGCAGAAAAAAAAAACAAACGAAAGAAACAAGACAGGATTTAGATCCAAAAGGACCTTCATAAAGACCCAAGCCTGATACCTGTGGACAAGTCATTGCATCTCTTTGAGGCTTACTATATTTATCTATAAAATGTAACAAATAGTAACATTTAACTTGCAAGGCCATGTCACCAATCAAATAAAGAAAACATATGTCCAAGTCACAGAAGTTATAAAGTAAAATACAAAATAAAGTATCATAACAATAGCTGACATTTATTAAATGTTACTAGGTATCAGGCCAAGTCCTTCTTTTTTTTTTAAATTTTGGCCTGCTTTTTTAAATTGCTCTGTTGGACTATAAAAGTAAAAGAATACAGCATATATTTGGCATAAATCAAATATGCAAATGCAGGGATAAGGAAAGGATTCACTGCCCAGGTAAATGAAGGCAGGCCATCAGCCTCAACACTCCATATATTTTAGTTACGAGCCCAGTTTATGGGAAGACCACCCTGGAGAGAAAATCCACAACAGATGCCCTAACATCAGCTGACAGTACCGTCCGCAGTGCTCAAAGGCTGGGAGGAATCTGGTCCAAACGTAAAACGGCCCTAGTATAAACATTCTAAAGAGAGCTTGTCTGATTCAGTTGATGTGTCTTGGATTTTCTTGGGGGTGAAGGGAGCAACATAAAGGGGTTAGTCCCCTCAGAGCACAAAGACACAGAAGAGAGGCCCAGAGGAGTTACTGCATCAATCTCACAAAATAAGCAGTGACTCAAGGTAACAGACTGCAGCCAAGGGATGGCTCTGTGGTAGAAAGGAGTAGTAATACTCCAAACTTCCTTTTCCACAACAGGGAAGAGAAAATGAAAGTACACTCAACTTGCAGTGGATCTTTACTTTGGAATGGAACTATCTGGACAGACAAAACCCAGCAATCAAAAATGGCATGATAAATGATTTGATAAGTTCATGAATCCATCCATTAAAATATGTACTGAGTTATCAGTGTGAGAAGCTAAGCAATTCCCTAGACACCAGGGACATGGAGATAAGTGAGGTGCAATATAGTTTAATGAATTCCAGGGTAGAGGTAAGGGGAGGATGCCATAGCAGACAGAGGGCAGGACCCCAATCAACATAGAGAAAGTCAAGGAAGGCTTCCTGGAGTTCGAAGAATTAGTATAAGTTTCCCCAAGTGAAAAGAAATGATTTTAAGTTTGCCAGGCAGAAGGAAGACCTCAGCAAAGAACCAGAGGTGTAAGAGAACATGAGTATGGTATCCTTAGATCCACTGACCAAGAAATTCCCCATCTGGAAAGTCTTTCCATTTCTCTAAGCATTCTGTTATAGGAAAAGTAATGATGGATTCCTTGAACAAATTCCCGCAGTCTGGGTCTCAAATCCAAGTGCCTAGACGGGTAGTTGCTGGAAAAGGAAATGGTGAGGCAGGCTGGGTGGGGACCACTGTGAAATGAAGGACACTCGCCCCTTCTCGAGGGGCAGCTCCTGCACAACTCTGGCCAGTTCCTTCCACATGGGAATGTGAACCCAGGACTGCTAAATCCTTTTGTCATTTTTTCTAGAGAAGCAGAAAAATCTGGATTTTTATGTGAAATTTCTTAGTTTTTAAATGTTGGACACTAATTCAAAAAAGAATTTTTTTTTCAAGCACAGGGTGGGTCCGCCAAAACCCATCTGGGGACCAGATTCAGCTTGAGGGCTGCCAGCCTGTAACACTACACATGAGCTGAAATGAGCAACAGGGCAGTGAGGGCCAACAGATATAGCCCAGGGGCTGGAGGAGGGCTGGACTTGGTGAGAATCCTGGTTCTACCACTTATTGCGTAGCTTTGGGGAAGCAAGCTACTTAAGCCCTCTGGGTCTTGTTTTCCTCATCTGTAAAATGGGATAATAATACTGTGTCACTGAGGGGCTTAGAGGAAATACTGCATGTAAAGTCCCTCATACAGTGCAGATGGTTTAGGAAAATAATCCCAAGAAGAAAAAAAAAATCCCATGCTAAATAACGAAGTGTTGTCAAACAGAAAGGTTAGCTAGGACTATAAGATTACTTTTTAATGGAAAAGTACAAAGAAGTAATAAAAGCATGATCTTTGTGCTGTGACATTAGCAAACTATACCAACCACAGATAGTGTCTCATTATTGTTTTTTGTAATATACAGCCATTTTTTTTCTATACTGTACGTTTCTTAAGACAAACGCATTTATAAGACTGCACAGCCTCATAACTTTTTTCCCTTTCACATTATAGTGTAAACTTTGTTGTTGCTATACAACTATTTATTATCTACCCAGTACATATGCCAGAAGAATCTTTTTGAAGTCATAAAACAGATCATGTCACACGCATGTTTAAAATCCATCAACCATTTCTCACTGCTCTTAGAATAAAATCGAAATTCCTGTCCACGGCCTCAAGGCTGTGCAGGATCTGGCCCCTGGTCACTTCTCTTACCCCACCTCCTGCCACTCCCTGCCTTGCTCATACCTGGCCAGCCCTGCTGACCTCCTATGCTGATCTCTCAGGTGCTTTCCTCCCCTCATTGAATCTGCTGCTCCTTCTTCCTGAAAGTCTCATCATTCTTGTCAACCAAAACCTCCCAAGAGAACACACTAGCTATGCCAAATCTGTTCATCTGCCATTCTCCTTCATAGCATTTTCCAGAAAACAAAATCACTTTGCATATGTATTTGTCTCCGTGTCTATTTTCTGCCGCTCTATGCTAGAATCTAAGTTCCCAGAAGGCTACCCAGGGCCCTCATCTGTCTTGCTCACCTTGGCAACCTCAGTGCCCATCATATAGGAGACACTCAGCCAAGACTTTTTAAATGAAAAAAATGAACCCACCACCCATTGTTCCCAGCCTCAGATTCTCCTGAAGTCATTACTTCCAAGTTTTTTCCCTGAACTAGATTATTCAAACCCTGCAAGGCAAACACTTGAAGAGGTAGTAGAGTGAAATGGGTCTGAAATGGGTCTATGGGTCTGAAATGCCAAGGTTCAAACCCCAGCCTTGCCATTTATTAGCTGAATAACCTTAGGCAAATTGCTTAACATCTCTGAGTCCGTTTTGTCATCTGTAAAATATGAGACTTAACTTCATAGGGTGGTTGTGAGGATGAGATGAGTTTAACATGGATGAAATGCTTAGACAAGTACTAGGTATATAATAAGCACTGGATACATTTTAGCTACTGTTTTCATCTAATTCCTTATTCTGTTGTTATTGCTTAGTCCAAAAAGGCTGTAATTTTGGGGACTTCCCTGGTGGTCCAGTGGCTAAGGCTCCGCACTCCCAATTCAGGGGGCCCGGGTTTGATCCCTGGTCAGGGAACTAGATTTCACATGCCACAACTAAGAGTTCCATGCCGCAACTAAAGATCCCACGTGCCAAAACTAAAAGATCCTGCATGCCGCAACGAAGACCCAGCTCAGCCAAATAAATAAATACATATACATATACGTGTGTGTGTGTGTGTGTGTGTGTGTGTATTTTTTTTTTTAATTTTTAAAAGGCTGTAATTTTGTGAAGACAGAGACCACTTCTGGGTTCCCACAGTGAAGTGCACAGGCCTCCACAGGAGGGGGATGGGGGATGGAGCTGTTTGTATGGTTCTTGATGTACGTATGCTTACATGATACGAGACTAGGAGTAAGACATTTAACTTTTTTGAGCCTCAGTTTCCTCATTTATAAAAAGAGATAATATCTACCCCACAAGACTAGTGTAAAGATTAACTAATCATTGTGGAATAAAATAATTCTGGGGCTGGAGGCACTGGTGAATTTTAGGGGAAACAAGTAGAAGGTATTCAGTAAGTCAATCTCCTTTGCAATTCAAAGCTGGCTGCTTTCTGGTATAGGTATTACACATAGGATGTGGATGATTCAAATAAATGAATGACTCTGAAAATATGCTTTATACTCTTCTACTATTTTCTATGATTGTCTCTGACAACTCTGTGGTCATTTTTAGGTGGTTTCCGTAGCTATTATTCAAACAGGAAAAGCATACCACGCATTACACTCAGCTACTTAAAGTAAGATATTCTAGTGTTTAAAATTCTCTCGTTTGGTGCTAGAATGTTATTGACATGCCCATCAGTAGAGACAAACATTTTTATGCACAGTGGAAGTGAGAATTAAACTACTCTTTGAATAAGATATTTTACAAATATCTGACTAAATTATAATAATTCCACACAGCTGATATTATTATCATCATTTGACAGCTCAGCATGCTGAAACTCAGAGATGCTGACTTAGCCTAAGGTTGCAAAATCGGTAAATGGTGGAGAAAGATTTAAACGCAAGTGTGTTTGGCTTCAAATCCTGTACTTTTTCTGTTGTTACAGAACTGTATTCTATCTCCCAGAGCTCCAATCTTGTATGAGCTGTACTGCTAAGATCTGATGAATGTAGGTAAAAAATATCAGACCTATGCACGAAATGTAAAGCCAGAGTAACTAACAGAAAAAGACTATAGTTTCCACCAAACTGCCATCCAAAAAGAAATGGTGTGTTTCCAAGAAAGAAACTGACATTGTTTATCTTTAATAAAGTTTCAAGATGAGAAACCTAAAGAAAAGAGAATAATTGTTACTATATCATCAAGAAGAATGAAAGAATAAGGCCAGTCGAGGCCCTTACTGTGCCAGCCTCTTAAGAAGGGACAAGGACCAGGCTTTCCTGAAGTCTAACAGTTTTCTTTTCAAGAGTTCCTACTGCAAAGCATCCAATGCTAGGTGTGCTAGCACCTTCCACAGCTAGCAGGAAGTTATCAAACCACCCCTCTGGCTATCCAAACTCCCAGGTTCCTCCCAAGAATCTACATACACAGGATAAAGCACATTAGAACCAATCAGAGAATCATTTACTCATTTTCCCAATATGTTATCAGGGGAACAGAAGCAGAAGGGCATGGACTGGGGAGATGAAAGGGGCAGATATATTTTCTAAACCCATCAACAAAATCTTCTGACATTCCAGCCAGCTGCCTCCAGACCTTTGGAATGAACAATGAAAATTGCAAACTATAAAATGATTAGTTTTCTGTTCTGCTGACAATAGCAAAAAGAGGAAATGAGTTAAAAGACGGACTGGAATATCTCCATGCATCCGCTACAAGCCAGATAATTATCTTCCATTAACACTGAGCTGTCAGGATCGGCATCAGCCTGTTAACTTGCTTGACCTTCCTCAGCCTGCACCTTGTTACCCTACAATGTTTCATGTTTATAAAGATAGGAGACTCCAGCTGTTCCAGCCTGAGAGAACTTAATTTACATTTGGCCTTCATTAAGATGAGAGTCAGAATCATTGAGACCAAATGGAGAAGCCAGACTGCTGGGGGTTATGAAAAAATCAAATGGCATTTTTCCTTTTATCTGACAATTCTTATTAAGGAGACGTACGTCAACCTAAAACACACAAATCTTCTATGTAAAGGACATGATTAAAATTCCATATTGCAGAACCAGGACCCGAGTGGCTTTACCCAAAAGGTACGGTGGTCCTAGTATACCACTTCTGTCTTCTGAGAAGTCTGAACTCCAAATTCTGCCCAACTCCCTCTGACATCTGATTCCAGGCTAAGGACAAGGAGCACATGAATGACAGCAATACCGAGATGAGCGGTGAGCTCTGACTCCTCCACCTAGCTCGCCCCTGATGGCCAATCAGCCCCAATGTCCTGCCCCAGTGTCCTGCTGCCATTAACCCCTAACGATTTCTGGAACCCATCTCCTCTCCATCCCACAGTGCCTAATTCAGGTCTCATCACTTCTCACCTGGAAAAGTGCAATAGCTCCTCATTGGCCCACTCAAATCATTCAAACAATATTTACTGAGTACCTACTATCTGCCAGGCATTTAATTAGGGATAGGGACACAACAAGGAACAAAATGGATATCATCTCCATCCTCCTGTGGATTACTATGGTTGGAGGGGGTGAGCTTTTATACAAATCATCATACAAATTGACGTGTCATTACAATTTATGAACGATACAATGAAGTAAAATTAAGAGTACAATGACAAGAGACCTCTGATTTATTTGAGGGTCAGGAAAGGCTTTTTTTAAGGATGTGACAATAAAGCTGAGACCTACATGATGAGTTAGAATCAATGGTGAGAAGAGGGAAGAATATTCAAGCAGAAGGCACAGCATCAGAGCATCATTAAGACCAGAGGTAAGCAAACTTTTTCTCTAACAGTCCAGAGAGTAAATATTTTCAGCTTTGCAGGCCATGCAGTCTCCATCTCAAATACTCAGTTCTACCACTGTAGGGCAAAAGCACCACAGACAGTAGATAAACGAACAAGCATGGCTGTGCTCCAATAAAACTTTATTTATGGCCACTAAAATTTTAATTTCCTATCATTTTCACAAGTCACAAAACATGACTCTTCTTTTGATTCTTTTTCAAACATCTGAAAATGTAAAACTCATTCTTAGCTCCCAGGACATCCAAAAACAGGCAACAGGCCAGATTTGGCCCATGGCCCTAGTTTGCCAACCCCTAGTCAAAAGGCTGAGGTGGCAAAGAGCTGGTGTGTTTGAGGCACTCTGAGTGGATCCCTGTGGATGGATCAGAGTGAGCAAAGTGAGAGACACACAGTAAGCAGAGGAGGGAGGTGAAAATGACGTCATACACCATCTTCTGAGCCAGGTTACAAATTTTGGAGTTTATCCTAAGGGCAAAGCAAGGCCAACTAAGTGCTATAATGAGGAAAGTACAAAACCTGGTTTTAGGGGAATTCCCTGGTGGTCCAGTGGTTAGGACTTGGTGCTTTAGCTGCTGGGGCCCAGGTTCCATCCCTGGTAGGGGAACTAAGATCCCACAAGCCACACGGCATGGTCAATAAATAAATGCATATGTACTAATAAAAACATAAATAAATAAACTGGTTCTTACTCCCCCCCACACACATTTTCTCATTCCTAATCCAATCTCTTCACCCTGCCAAAGGTATCTAAGACACTTTCCCCCTTGCCTAACAACCATCCACTAATCTCTCTCACCAAATAGGCCCTTAACAAACTGAGCCCAGGCTACTTACCTGGTCTCACTTCCTACTACACTCAGGGAAGCATCCCAGGCTCCTGTCCTAGGGCCTACACACCTTACCATAATGAACCTCATTCTCTCTAGATGTCTTCTCTACTATGCAAAACCTCCACTCACATCTTGAGGCTCATCTCAAGTAGCTCGTGCAGGAAGCAAATTATTTTCCCTGAAAGCACTCTGCATATGCCTGCATCTCGGCGCTCAGTGCATCCTCTGCTGGCTCTGGTTCCACGCCTCCCTTCTCCTTATGCTCCCCCACCATCGTCCCCGGTGGTCACTGTGCCGCTTGAGGGTAAGGCCGAGTCCTCTTTGTGCCCGTGTCCCCAGTTCCTACCACAGTGCTGGTTCACAGCAGGACCTCAGGTAAGAGTTGGCAAATTAAGGAATGAATGAAGAGTAAACAAATGGCAGCCCAGTAAACTTGGCACAGACTCTCATGTTCTGACGTCGAATGTGCTGCTGAACAGCAGCTCAAGCTACTGTACTTCCCTGTGCCTCAGTCTCCCACAAGCCCGATAAAAAGAAGGTACTGTTTCCCGATTCTCCACACATGGATGCTTTTCAGGATACAAAGGTAGAGCCTTTAGCACTGAAAGTGGTTTTGTGAGTCTGCAGGCCAGCAACATCAGCATCACCTGGGAGCTTGTTAGAAATGCAAATTCTTAGCTCCCACCACAGGGCTACTAAGTTAGAGTCTGCAGTTTAACAAGCTCTCCAGGTGATTCATTTACACATTGAAGTTTGAGAAGAGCTAGCTGTAAGCCGTGCTGGTAGGCTTTAAGGAGAAGGTACGAAACATGATTTTAGAAGTTGTTTTGATTTTGAATTTGTAATCACAGTAAAACCAAAGGAACTCTCAGCAAGGATTCCTGGGCATGCTTACCAAAAAGACAAAAAAAAAAAAAAATTTGAAAAAGTCTGAAAAACAGATTTGAGCCTCAGCCTTCAGGTAGTTAAATGCACAGTGAGGCACTGTTTAGAGCCTTACTCAGAAAATTCCGAAATGGAATTGATTAGATGGATGGATGGATGGATGGATGGTCAGTCTTAGGTCAGAATCATTGCCACACAAATCTAGAACTTAATTATTTTCTATGGGCTTTATTTAGTGCAGTTAGATCTCAAGCGCACAGGTAAATATCCTGACAGGTTCAAACCAAAGGTATATTTCGATCTCCTGGGATATACAGCCCTGAGCTGGCTATGAAGCAGGTGCTCAATAAGGCTCTGGTATTGCACCAATGACCACCTGCCCAATCCTCCTCACTCAATTCAGAACAGCTATTCCTCACCTGTGGTCCAGAAGGGTGACATAGCCAACCCATTTGTTCTTTTGCACATGTTTAGGCTGGCTTAAAGACCATCACCACCCTCATTCCTGGTCCTTCCCAAAGTGGTATGCTTCACAGAGGATTTTAGTACTGCATGACTAATGGGATGAGCTGGGATTTGGAGACCAGGAGACACAGGTTTAAATTCTGCCTGTATCGTCTGTTTGGGAAAGTCATATAACCCTCTCTCTGAGCCTCAGTTTCCCATGCCATCTACCAGGCAGAGGCAGTTAGGATGAGCTCAGTTAAAGTCTATAGCACACATAGCAGAGCGTGGAGGCAGTGCAAATACAAATCAATACACTGCTTTGTATTTCAGGATATTTTTGTATCAAGTTTCCAAACTGATCCAGTCCAACTCTCTCACTTTAGAGATGGAAAAAGTGAGGCCTGGGGATGAGAATTGCTTTGCCCAAAGTCACACAGTGTGATGCAAAGAGTCAGAATTAGGATCCTAAAACCCCCAACTCCTAAAACAAGCTGTGTTTTCAAACTCTTAGCAAATATAGAAGTCTTTCTGCAAACTAAAACTTACAAAATAGCTCAATATACTAAACAAGTAACAAGCCAAGCCTGCCTTGATTACTGACGCCCTTTTTACTTACCTCCCTTCTGCCCCAAGGTGGCAATCCAAGGACACCTCCTCATCACCTTTAAACTCTCCCCAACCCCACATTTGAGTAACTGAAGACTCAATCCACCTGAAACCTCAGGGCCAGTAAATGAATCACGGCAGGTCTTATCATTAGATGGATTCTCTCCTCACCAGACCACCTAGGGGTTTTCAAGTTCCTGCAATTCCCAGCGGACTTGAACTTTCTCACACATCCATCTCTACTGGGAACCATTAAGCTGACATCACCATTCTCCACACTTCATAAATGATTCTAACATCTGGAAATGGGAACCACCTGCAAGTGCCTTAGCCAGAGATCACCTTATCACAAAAGAGTATGGAAACTCAAGTTCAGGTGAGATGAGAAAGGCATTCCATAAAATGCCACTAAGGCCAAAGATTAATCATTGGGGGCTAAAAGTATGTAGAGAAAGAATGTTCCAGTCAGAAGATTTGGACTTGAATCCCAGCTCTGCCACTTTCTAACTGGAATGGTAATTAACCTCTCTGAACTTCAATAGAACAGTGGATATTAAGAAAATCAATTTCAGTCATTTTTAGGTTCAAATCCTGGTTCTGCTTGCATACTTATTGAGTCACTTTGGGTGAGCTGACGAATCTCTATTAGCTTTAGTTTTTACAAATACAGAAAAAGAAAAAAAAACTACTTTATAAGGTTGCCGTTAGGATTCAAAGAGATAATCTGCATCAAATACTTATTTCAGTGCCTTGCCTGAGTTAAGCAGAATGACTTAACCACAACTGAATCAATAAAATGGGATCAACCTTCCTGAGACTTGCTGCAAAAATCAAATACAACAGCCGTGATGAGCAGGGTGCCTGGTACCAATAGATTCAATAAATGGAATCCTCTGCTATTATGAGTAATCGCTCCTCAACGCTATGCTATACTTACCTCTTTTAGCCACAGAAGCTTCGGGGCCTGCATTTCCACGGACATCACGCCCCCAACGTACTGCAGGACACTGTGCTTGGTTTCGTTGATCCTGTGGACCTGATTGACCGCCCGGTGGTCCAGCCACATGATGATGTTTCGATGAGAATCCCCTGACAAAAACAAGGGAGATGAGGACACAGGTGCATCCTTATCCTTCTAATTCAAGGGGGCACTTATGGATTCCCAAGGGCAAAAATCTGCACAACTGCTTGTATAATTTCACACATCAACAAGAAACAAGTGAAAGGACCACCACCAGCACTGACTAGGTACATCCTACCCATATCTCGGACCCTTGAAGAGACGTGCTCTTTGAATATAGTCCCAGGGTTAAACGCCTAAAGGAAAAACCAGTCAAGATCCACCAATTAATTATATTACCATTCATTCTCTCTCAACTTTTCCCCTTCCTTTCCTATCTCACCTATTCTAGAAAAACTTTTCTGGGTACATACTCAAGAAAAGAGCCAATGAAATAAGCCTAAAACAATACTTCAGCTTTTTAAGGTATGTCTCCTTGAAATATGGACAAATATTTTAGGTATAATATCATATACATTTACATAATGGCTTTTATTTGCCTATATTCTCACTTCCTCTAGTCACTCTAATTAAAATTAGTTAATTTAAGTGTTTTTCCTCACTCGGTTGGTTTGTTTGGTGGGGTGGGAAGCACTGGAATTTTTTTTCCATTCTGGAACCAGGCAGACCTAATGGGGAACGTTCTTTCAGTATAGGCAGAAATACTGAGAAAGTTATTTAATTTTTCTTAGCCTAAGTGTTCTTATCTGCAAAATGTAACATATAAGGATTAACTGAGATTTTTCATTCATTGAACAAAAGATAATGCGCATAAAGGATATGGCAAGTACTTGTCACATAGTAGGCCCTCAAGAGGAATAAATCACAGGAAACAGAATTTAAAATCAGCTGGAAAAGGAGCATGGGCAGTGCCCCTCACATCCTACCTCTACCATCCTGCAGCCCACAGAGAAACTAGTTGCCCCTTTTCCCCTTCCCCAGACTCTGCTAATTCATGCTGCACTGATGGGCAAGCCAGTATTCTTTTCACAGTCCTCTGCTTCCTCTGATGGCAAAATGCAGAGAACAGCAAGGAATATACCTGGGAGATTATAAATGGGGAAGATAAAAGGGACTCAAGAGTAATTGAGATAGGCACTTCACATGTTATTTTATTTACTGGCAAAATAACTGCAGCAATTATATAATTTTGCTAATATGAGTGTTTATAAAGCTGCACATGCGCGTTTGTGTGTGTCCCAAGCCTTGTGCTGAACCTCTTGCACACATCGTCTCATTTAATCCTTAAAACAACTCTGAGATCTAAGCCGTTTTCAACGACAATCTGACTCCGAGATTGAAGACATGCCTACTACCTCACAGCTGGGAAAAGCACAAAGTGTTCTTTGAAAGTAGATCTGTGCAGAGAATGGATAAATAAATTAGTAAAACCAATTTAAACTCGAGCTACACACATCAACATGAATAATGATACCAGCTGGGGTATTTTTAAACACAGTATATATTGTTTGTTGTTGTGGGTATACACACATGTGGTAAAAGCACAGAAGAAATGTGTTTGTGAACACCAGCTATGGCAGAACCATTACCTGCTGGGCAGAGGGACGGGGGAGGGGGAGGGCATGGACTGAAGCTTCAAGTGGTTCTTTCTTTAAAAAAAAAAAAAAAAAAGGACTTGTGGCAAATGTGGCAAAACCTCATCTGTTTATCCTCATACATACATAGGAGGCTGTTATCTTATTTTCCTTACTCTTCCATATATTTGAAAAAGAATTTTTAAAACTTACCAAAAAAAGTCAGCCTAAGGACACATCTAAATTAGGTCGTCATCGTAATGAGTTAAGGACTCACTCATTGGTTTGCCTGCCTGGAGAGATTTCAGGTCCCACAAAAACTCCTCAAACAACAGTAATCCGTTTAAAATAAGAGAGAGTACATGAAACCTTCCATAGGTACATCTAAGATTTTGTTTAAACAGCTGAGTGATTCTACTGTATGACAAAACTCTTAAAGTTCTGGTTCTAGTTTCACATTAGAATCTCCTGGGATAGCTTTAAAAATATTGATGTCCAGGTCCTATTCCAGAACCATCACGGAATCAGACTGTGGGTATGTGGGCACACATTCATAAACACACACACACACACAGTCACACACAATGTGGGTGTGTGGGTGTTGGGGGGGGACAATATCTGCATTGCATCTTAAATATTGTATAGAATCTGTCTGCAGCTACTTCAAGACAAAAACACCTGTTGCTAAACTTTCTACTGTAAAGACAGACCGAGCAGCCACTACTACCTCTACATGAAGAGGCTCTTAGAATGACCGACTGAGCATTGTGTAGAATCAATTACTTTATTATATTTATTATGATTATTAATTAACAATGTTCATTACAGACAACAACCTGGAAGTTAATCTTTTTTTCAGTGCCTGTAGAAAATCACAAATAAATGACTCCACTGAAAGTTCACTTCATCTTTTATTAAGCATCTGCTACATGCCAGGCACAGGGCTGGGTGCTGGGATACCAAGAAGAATGTGCCACAGTCTCTGCCCTTACAGAACACGTGGGTAAATGGAAAAACGTCTGTATGGAGTGATGACAGAAGTCCTGGACATGGTACAGAGAGAAGGAAGAGCACAGAGAAGCCCCCAGTTAGCCGAGCCCGAGGCTGCACAGGGAGCTTCCAAGACGCAGGAAAGCTTTAGGTTAATTCTGAAAATGACTGGCCACTGGATAAGCAGGTGAAGAAAGAGTGAGGGAGGAGGGGCTACACAATAGAAACAGCACGTGAAACCAAGAGAGCACAGACCCATAAAGGCATCATATTTTAAGAGAACTGGAAATAATCTGGTAGAGCAGAATTAGGGTTACATAGTCAGTTTACCTTAGGGCAGATTATTTATCCCTGTACTCATTCAATTAATACTGTCAACACCTCACAGGAGGTGTTCCAGGGGTACTTGAAGGAAATGACTGTGAATCAGAAAACCATCTAAATATTAGGTTTCTGTTACAGAGTGGCCTAGGTAGTAACTTCCTCTCTGACCCTAAATTATCTCCCTTGGTTCCTCTCCCTCCCAAGAGCTCCTGTGGCTGGAATGATTCACCCAGTCATGGTCTGAGCTAGGTGGGTTGCAGAGGTAGGAAGCACACAGCAATGGCACCTCTGTCCAACCCAGCACTGGTCTGATCTTGAAAAGGAAGAAAGACCAAACGAGAAAAGGCAAACAATGAGACTATTTTATCGTGTAGGTCAGTGCTCTCAAACTAGTGCACTTAATTTCCTTGGGATTTTTTTTTCTTTTCCTTTTTCTTTTTGGTTACCATCGAAAGAAAGTAAGTTTTGCTGGTCTTATGGGTTTGGTTTTAATGGTGATGGTTAATTTCCTGACCCCACTCCCTGCTCTTCACAATTACTCCAATTAACCAGTCAAGAATGGGTCATTATCAGGTAAACAGAAGTCTTTAAAGGCCCTCTTAATTCATCCTTAAAATCTGAATTTCATTTTCTAGTACAGGCTAATCCATTGCCATTAAAATCTAACCTTAATAGAACCTGTTGAAAGGCAAGAAACTGATGAGGGCACCTGCAGCTGGATGCATTTGATGAATGGGTACATTTTAACCTTTTAGGTGGAACACAGTTTTTTCAACACGTATAATTCAGGTTGCAACCTAGGTAACACTTTTAATAGGAGAACTGTCAACAGGAGGCAATTCTCTCTACAATGAGAAAAAAGATGGCATCCGGGAGGGTGCTGGTATAAGCAGGTTTAACAAGGAACTCTTCCTCTACTTCAGATGTTCTTATTCCTAATGTTTTAGTTGTCCATTCATCTGCACCCAGTAATTCTCCACATATTAGAATTATCGAGAAAACTTTAAAAACACTGATGCCCTAGCCTCACCCCAAGCCAACTAAATACAAACCCTGGGGGTAAGGCTCATGAATTGGAAATCTTAAAAGATCTCCAGTTGATTCTAATGTGCTAACCAGAGTTAAAAACCATATGTTCTAGCAGATTAGAAGGTACAGAGTCCTTGGAACTTAGGGCTCTTAACATCTAAAGTCCCATCCAAAATGAGAATTCCTCCCACAGCATCCCTAACAGACCGTCACCTGACTGCTACTTAAAACAAGCCAACAAAGAAGTGCTGGCAGCCTCCCCAAGCAGCCCACTCTGTGGTTGGAGAGGGCTTGCTGCTGCTGAGCTGAAGTCTGTAGGTTCAGTCCCATTCCTTGGGTCTCTGCTCTCTGAAGTGGTCTAGACGGGGGCTGTCCTGCCCTCCTGGGCTGGAACAATGCCAGCTGAGCCAGTGGTCAGCCACTGAGAACAAGGACGACTCATATTCATCTCTGAAGCCCCAACACTTAATCAGACAGGGATTGGCACACAGTGGGTGCTAGTTAATGTGGCATAAATAGAAAAACGTGTGTGTGTGTGTGTGTGTGTGTGTGTGTGTGTGTGTGTGTAAAAGATGGTCACCATTACCACTGTGCTCTAATCATTCATCCATTTGCGTACTTTTGCAGGGCATGTCATTTATAAAAATCACTGTTCCATGCATTAGGTCCATAGGAGTAAGTAAGACACATTCTCCTAACTTAAGGAATTCATAATCGGACTTAAGAAACTTTTCTGAGCATTCATGCGTCCGGCTCTCACTTAATTCTCACAGCAAAGCTACGGTTTCATTATTCCAATTCTTTCAGAGGAGAAACCAAGCCATGCAGACGTTAAGTGACTCACTCAAGGTGTCACAGCTCAGCAGCAGCAGGGCTAAGATCTGGGACTGCCTGACTCCAATGCCAGGGTGTCCCAGTGTGCCCCAGTATCCATAGCCGCCAATTAAGAAAGGTGCTGCTACAGCAGTGTCCACTACCAAGGATTCTTTAATACAGCCTCGCCCAAAACATGCTTGTGATACCTATGTTGGCAACAACCGACTGAAAATGCAGAGTCACACTCCTCTAGATGGAGCCTGCAATTTCCAGTGCACCATAGTCTCCACTGCTCCCAAATGTCTGCCACTCATCAAAAGGTTAAATGTCAGCTGAATTTTATCTCTGCACATGTGCTGTTGTTTGTCTCAAATCTGGCACACTGTATTCGTTTACATTACCTATCTGACTTTTGGGTTTGCAACCTTGGTGCTAGCACTACTGGCTAGAGTATCCCAAAAGGGACACATTCTCACCACCCATGAGAAACTTCTGCCAGTGGATAAAAGTTGGCACTTACATTTGAAACAGCTCATTACAGTACTCATGAGTGTAATGAGAGAGTGCAATGAGAGTGTAATGAGAGTGTATTAGAACAACGTCATTAAATGTGAATGTCTTTGGTCTGGCTATTGAAAATAGAGAGACCATTTGTTTCCAGCTTTTGTGTGATATATGGTCCTGTCTGTCTTATTCTATTTCCTTTAAGTGAACTTGATTCACCCACTCAAATGAATGTGGTGGAGGAGCTTCATATGCAAAACAATTTCAGGCACAGACAACACTCCCTTCCTTGAAAAGGCCCAGACCAGTTAACTGTTTCAAGGCTACTCACTCTCAGCTAATGATCCCGTGTTCATCCTACATCAGATTTTCTAGTGTGGCTCCCGTGCATTATGGAGCCAAGTCTCTTCCTAATCCACCTAATCCCAATGTCACCCCTCTCCTACTAACCGCTGTCCAAGCTTTAACCTCTAGGGACATGATTTTGGGGCTCCATGCTCCACCTGTAAATCTCACTAACAGTGATAACACTTGATATCATGCTCCACCTGGGCCCCGGCCAGTATCCCACCACCAAGAAAAGAGAGAGAAATGGTCCTACCTTCATGATTCACTGGTAAAGGATGAAACTGCTTATCCAAAACAACCAGAGAACACGTGGCATCAAACCCAAGCCCTCGAATTTGGTTTAAATCAATCCCTTGTACAACTTTCTGTTTTAAAAACAAATAAAAAAAACATAAATTAAAATACAGGCTTTTAAAAGACTGAAAACAGTTATGACTAGAAGGAAATGAATGGCAGAATAAAGTATTTACAACAGAAAACAAATAAAAGTTCAATGTCACTAAAATATCAGAAGATCCTATAAATTAATTTAAAAGACAACCAATCTAATTAGAAATTAAGCAAAGGACATGACAAGTCACTTCATAAAATAAAAAGAAATAGTCAAAGAGTATATAAAAAGATTCCCAACTCCACTAAAATTAAATAAATGTAAATAAAAATATCCCAATCTTTGTTTTTCTTATTGGCAAAAATTTTAAAAATTAAGAGTATATAGTAGTGGCAAGACAGGGAGAAGTGGACCTTCTTTTACATTATCCTAACAGTGTGATAATTTAGTACAAATTTTAAAGAATATAGTATAGTATTTACTAAAATTAAAAAATGCATAACTTTTGACCCAGCAATCCTACTTCTAGGAACCTATCTTAGTGAATTATTAGCATGAGTAAGTAAAATTACATATAAACCAAGGTTAACTGTTTAAGAATATACCTAAAAATTGGAAAAATTATTTTTATTAAATAAATTATGGTATACCTGTAAAACAGAATTTTCTACAGTCATTAAAAATGAAGAGATGGGGGCTTCCCTGGTGGCGCAGTGGTTGAGAGTCCGCCTGCCGAAGCAGGGGACACGGGTTTGTGCCCCGGTCCGGGAAGATACCACATGCCGCGGAGCGGCTAGGCCCACGAGCCATGGCCGCTGAGCCTGTGTGTCCGGAGCCTGTGCTCCGCAACAGGAGAGGCCACAACAGTGAGAGGCCCGCGTACCACCAAAAAAAAAAAATGAGATAGAGAAGTATCTTCTGGGTGTGATAGTATGAAGAGGTTGGCAAATCTTCTAAGCAAAATAAAAGCATAAAACTGAACAACATCATCAAGAACAACCATTTTGGGGCTATGGAACTTGGCCAAAGCTACATAAGAAACTGAGAAACAGTCTTCCTTGAAAAATAAAATTGCACCTAAAACATTCCCACAAAACAACAACTCTAGGACCAGATGGATTCATTGGGAAGTTCTGTGAAACATTCAAAGAATAAACAATACCACTCCTATACAAATTTGTTTAGGATATAGTGAAGGAGAGAACATTTTCCAACATTTCATGGCCAGTACTACCCTGATACCAAAGCCAAACAAAGATATCAAATGAAAAGGACACTGTAGACCAATAACTGCCATGAACGTAAGTGTAAAAATCCTTAACAAAATATTAACAAACCAATATTGTAACATATAAAACATTCATTTTTCACCATGACCATGTGGGGTTACCCCAGGAATGCAAGAGTTGTTCAATATCCATAAATCAATTAATGTATAACATATACTAATAAAGCACAAACACCAAATGATCATCTCAACAGATGCAAAAAATAAATAAAAAATAAAAATCACTCAATAAACCAAGATAGAAGGGACTTTCTTCAACCTGATAAACAGCATCTACAAAAACCTATACAAATCAAATGTTCACCATGGTTTAACCAAATGTTGAAACCAAGTGTGTTATATCCATACAACAGTATAGTACTCAGAAAGAGTACTATCTGTGCAACCACATGAATGAACCTTAAAAACATTACGCTAAGTGAAAGAAGTCTGACACAAAAGAACGCATGTTGTATGATTCCATTTCTGTGAAATTTTTAGAAAGGAATAACTATAAAGACAGAAAACAGTTATCTATGACTGGGGCTGGGAACTGACTACAAACAGGCGTAAGGGAACTTTTGGCGGGTAACAGAACTATTCTAAAATTGAATTATGGTGATGATTGCACAATGTGTAAATTTAATAAAATCACTGAATTATACATTTACAATGGATATTTTATGGTATGTAAATTATACCTCAAGCTGTTAAATATTTTTTTTACAAAGTTGAGCTATAAAAGATGAAATGGAAATACATCCATGATATATTAATAAGGTACAAAAAAAACCAAAAAAATATACAACAAACTGATAATAGTGGTTGCCTCTGAGAACAGAAACGACAGCTGGAGGAGATGGGAGATTTTTCACTTTGTCATGTAATTTTTTAAGCTGGAGAATAACAGATTTATTGATGAATTCTATTTTTTAATTTTTGTTTCTATGGTTTCCTTTTGTGAAAAAGCATGAGTGATCATACTCATTAACATTTCCTGCCAACTTAAAACATGACAATAACCTTTTAAATACCACAAAAGTCAACTCAAATGTGTCCATCACCATTTAAAATGCTCAAGTCGGGCTTCCCTGGTGGCGCAGTGGTTGAGAGTCCACCTGCCAATGCAGGGGACACGGGTTCGTGCCCCGGTCCGGGAAGATCCCACATGCCACATGCCGTGGAGCGGCTGGCCCGTGAGCCATGGCCGCTGAGCCTGTGCGTCCAGAGCCTGTGCTCCACAACGGGAGAGGCCACAACAGTGAGAGGCCCACGTACCACAAAAATAATAATAATAATAAAATAAAATAAAATGCTCAAGTCTTCTTTTTTCCTGTTTTGGAATGTTGTACTTGTCATTTAGGATTCTGTTTCTTACTATTCAATGGGTTCTTCAAATAAGAGCTACACACAATTATTACATATTTTTCAACAAAGAAAAGCATTAATTTTTTTCAAATAATAACAACAATAAATTATAAAATGTCACCATATATTGAGCACCTATGGAGTGTCAGGTACTTTACAAACATCATCTTATTTAATCCTTACAAAACTCACTGAGGAAACATTTAGTATTTCCATTTCATAAAAAAATAAGTGGAAGACTGGGGAGGGAAGGGAACAGCAAGTGGGCTCCAAAGATTGAGAATTTGAACTTAATCCTGTCGTACAGCCAGTCGATGGCAGAGCCAGAATTCAAACTCAGAGCCTGTGTTCTTCCTACTCCACCATACTGCCTGCCTGCCCAAGAGACTCACCCTGCAGAGAGGGCACGTGCTCTATGCAAGAACATCGCTAGTCAGCCATCTGTGATGCCTGGCAATACCTCTGTTCCACATCACCAGGTGAATGCCCCGTACACCTTTACTACACGGATCCATCAAGACTTAGAAGAATGTGAGCCGCAAACCCAAGTGCCTGTCAGCATGGCCTCATGACAATGACCCACAAAGACCTGGTTTCAAATCCTAGCTCTGTCACTCTGGCTATGTGACCCAGGGCATGTTACACAATTCCAGCCATTCTAATCACCCCCTTGCCTTGCTGGATCATGTCTCTGTAGCATTTATAAGCATGGCCTCCTCTACCTGGAATGTCCTTCCAACTTGGCTTGGAAATCTCTGGGTAGTGGCTAAGATCAATGGTACTGGGTGCAGACGCCCTGAGTTTGAACCTGGCTCTGCCACCGACCAGTCATGTGACTTTGGGAAGCCAGAAAACCAGTTTCCTTGGTTACACAAAGCTATTACTTAGACCTACATCTCCTAATGACGTTATGAGAATTCAGCAAAATAAGGTGTGATTAGCCCAACATCTGGCATTTGGTGCACAATAAGTAGCAGCCATTATTTGAGGAAATTAGCTGTCTCCAATCTTCTCTGAACTCATGGAGCATCAATCTTACAATCAACAAGCCAGCCCTAACTTCTACCTGCCCTGCGGCCCTATTGGTCTCTGTGCCCAGAGAGTGCATGCCTGACTTGGGCAAGCCCACCCCACATAGGCCTGCAATTAGTCAAGAGAGGAACTGGGAGGGAACATGTAGAAGATGCAATAAAACTCAATACCAACAAGGCAGCTTTGGAGTAGAAACAAGCATGCGCTACAGTGTCAAAAGAGCCACCTTCTGGTTCTAACTCCACCACTTCCGGATCAGGTAATCTTGCACTAATCTCATCACCTTTCTGAGCCTCAGGTTCCTGAGAGAGAGAGAACTCCTAGGTAAGGATCAAGACCGTCAATTAGTTTGAAAGTACTCTGGAACCGATAAACCTTTGTAGGAAATATGAAGGATGGAAAACTCACTCGATGCCTTACTAACTGTGTTCATGGAATCTTTCTGATGTATGAAGCATAGCATGCTCTGTGTGTCATGTAAGCACATATAAAATGACAGGATAAACAACTGAAAAGTTTGGATAAACTCAAATCCTCCTAAGAATTATGGTGGGAGTGACTTTCCAGTAGAAGCAAAGAAAATATTCTCTACAATCTACTTTATGAATCCCCTCGAAGACCTACAGAGTTCTATATTCTAACCATGGACTTTCAGCCTCAAAAGTGCAGTGTCTCCATCTCTAAAACGGAAACCTATCACAAGGAACTGGAGGAATAATTGTGACATGCATTTAAACCTGATTTGGTTAGGCAGCCACTGTCATTTCCCCAGCCTTATATGGAAATGCCTTATGACCATGCTCATCAGGCTTATCATGAGGACCCCCTCCACTCCCCAACCCCACCCCCATCTAAATCATCTCAGAGAGATGGCTGTCAGGGTCACACTACCCAGAAGGCCCCTGGGACTTGACCTGCTGACCTGAGGATTCTTTTTTATATGCTCATTAATGGAAGAAGAAAGCAGGCTAGTAAACTCACCCCAACAGCTTGGCATCAAGGGAATTTCCTCGGCTAGAGAGAAAGCACATTGCTCTGCTAAAGAATTTCCAGAGAAGGAGACTTCTGCAACTTCATTCGGTAACCTGGTCCATGTCTTGCAACTGTCAACTCGTAGCTATGGGGCAGCAAACAAATGTTTGGGGAAGGGATTGTGCATCGCTTTGTTCTGACTGTGGGAACCAGTTCAATTCTGCATGTGTTTTAAATCAGCAGGCTGTGCCTTATTGGGTGGGGAGACAGCGTTCCTCAGAAATCTTCCAAACTGAGAACTGGAGGGTCAGAGGCATACCTGGTTTTATCTTTGGCTGTATTTGGAGCAAGCGTCAAAGCCTGGGGCCTCACGGAATCCAGCTTGCAATAGAGTTCTATGTGGCTGGTACTGTATTCTTCTAAATCTTGATTTGAATGCCTTTGTCAGCTTTGGGAGTGTGCATGAGGTTATGAAATCCCCAGTTCCCTCAGGCCCATCACTCCCTGTTGCCTACACAATTCAATTATGCATTCAGTCAGTCAGCAAATACAATAAAGCCCCTTCTAAGGTCATGCTGTGCACTCTTCTGGGTATTTGGGAAACAATGGAAAGCAAAATATTTTTTTTAATTCCTTACTGTTTTGGAGGTTACGTTGTAAGGATATACAACAGCCAATAAACCGAAAAGATTATGTCGTGTATGTACAGTATACTACAAAGTGATGTCAGGGGGATCAGGAATGCCGGAGAAGGGGAAGGTAGTTGCTGAGAAAGTGAGATTTGAGGAAACACCTGAAGGACCTGAGGAGCTGACCCTGTAGAAAACTGCAGAAAAACTGTTTCAGGCAGGAGAACAGCCAGTGCAAAGGCCCTAAGGTGGGAATAACAACAAGGCTAATACAGCTTGTGTGGGGTGTATGTTACCTGCAAGGCCCCTGGAGGCCTTCAGCTTTACAAAATCTACTCTAGTGACCAGTAAAATGAACAAATCCAATCCTGGTCCATTACCTACACAGCATCCTAGCTCAGGTGTGGTACTGTCCCTTGAACATAAGGTAGAGAGATAGAGGCCAAACACTGCCATTTATGTCAGTGACACCAACATTCCTCCAAGGACAGAAACTCTGACACTGCCTCTACCTCCTTCCTCTCCATCGTCACCAGGTCCTGTTCGATCTTCCTTCCAAAGTCTCTCAGTCTTGTGCCGCCTCTTTATTCCTCGGCCAACATCCTAACACAGCCCTTCATTTATTAAAGAGACAGTATTAGGCACCTACATGTGCCACCACAGAGGACACATGCTCAACAAGAGAGACATAGCCCCAGGCCTCCCAGACCTTATGGTTCAAACAAATCTCAGCTTCCAGACCTTTATTAGAAGAAGGAAATTGCCTCCTAACTGGCATCCTTGAATTTAGTTTCTGTTCCTCCAAGCCATCCTGAATCTGTTGCTGGTCAGTCTGAAAGTCAGGATGATTCTAGAAGAGCTCCCAACTGGCCTCAGAACCAGCCACCCCAGGTATGCCCCCAACACCAATTCCAGCTTCCCTTCCTCCTCCTACTGGAAACCACCTGCTCCAGCCAGGGATGACTCTAACTTTTCCACCTAAGCGCTTCCGTCCGTAATATTCCTCCTGAACAACCACTCTTAGTGTTCTCAAGCCTCACTTTTAACCTTACATCCTTCCTCAAGCTTTCTTCATTGATTGGGGGTAGGGAGGTCCCAATGTCTTGAGCCATTCATTCTTTTTACATTTCCCGGGTCTACTATGCATTAGGACCTGGGTGAGCAAACTACAGTTCCTACCCTCCTGCAGTACAAAATCTAGTAGAAAAGACAGCTATTAATCCACAAATGGGAATTATTTTATTTTACTTCATTTATTTTGTTATGTTATTACTTGATTATAGAATGATTTTACTATGTGATATTAATGCAAAAATGAATGATTCACAAACCATGTGAAGTTCTATGAAGAAAAAGTACAAGAGATGTGAAAACACTGAGTAAAATAGGACTTAGTTGGGAGGTAACATCGGGCGAGAAACGGCTTCCTCCTTGAACAACTGCCTTTGGAACTAAGATCCAGTGCAGCACTACGCAAGGGACCTTCTGCAGTGATGGACGTGCTCTGTACCCGTGCTGTCCAGCACAGCAGCCACCAGCCACACGTGGCTGCCAAGCACTTGAAGCGCGGCTACTGCAATGGAGGAACCAAATTTTAAACTCTATTTAATTTTAACTAAATTTAAACGGTGACATGTGGCTAGTGACTGCTGTATCGGACAGTATGGATCTAAGGATGAATAGGAGTGAAATATGTCAACGGAAGGCAGGAAGAGTGTGCAGGAAGAAGAAAGAATGTGTGCAAAAGTCCGGCCAGAGGACAAGGGGAGCAGTGCATGTGTGGGATTATGACAGAAGGAGAATATGGGTGGAAGGCAGAGCTGAGAGAAGCATCATGAGATGAGCCAGGAGAGCAGGCTGAAACCAAACCACACAGCGCCTACAGGTCATGTTAAGGATTCTGAGTTCTATCCAAGCAGTAGTATGGGGCTACAGAAGAGCTGTAAGCAAAAGAGTGATCTGATCAAGTTAGCATTAACATGTATCTATCATTCCAGCTCAAGAAGGAGCACAATTGGAGAGGGGAAGTGCACAGACATAGATGAGGTCAGTTACATTCCAAGGCTAATCCAGACAAAAGAGGAAGGTATGTGGTGCTGGAGATGGAGGGAATGCAGAGATCTGGCCTGAGTTCAGGCTTATCACCCACTTCCTGGGTGACTTAGGGAAAGTCACTTAACTCTCTGGATTTCAGTATTTCTTTTCAATTTAACATGGGAGTAACAACCCCTCCCCTACCTACCTTGTATGACAATCAAATGGATAGGAATGTACTTTGTAAACCATAAAGGTTCTATAAATATAGGAGGTTGACATGATTGCTCAATCCCACACGGGTGACTCCCTCTTCTGCTCCTTCTCTCTCCAACCATTACTCACATAGCTGGTACAATTTAGAACAAAATGGTATTTCGTTGGCTTCATGGGTATTATTTTTTTCCATGCAACTGAACTATTTCATCCTTAGGGGCAGAGAACCTGTTGTAGCCCTCACTCCCATATATAATCTAGCGCTTAGCAAAGAGCATAGCACATAGTAGGTGCTCAATAAATATTCGCAGGCTAATGACACTTGACAAATACCTGCTGGCTGAATGGTACCTCCAGCTTATCTTCTTCCTAATGGAAGCTGTTACTAGACACTACCTTGCAATGTTCTTGCCTTGTTGAGGTGATTAAGATTTGCGGCTCCAAAAAGGGATATAAACCCTTAAAATCAAGGACAACATAAGCTCTAGGACTTGTGCGTTTCCATAGAAATTTTTAGATGTGTGGGTATCAACCCAATAAAGACTTGACAGTTTCAGGAGCAGTGGTGAGTAGAACAGAGAAGAGGATTTGGAGCCATCTCAGTAGAGGTCTAGGTCTGTCTCTAATACTCATTAGTTTCAGAGCCTTAATATCCTCACTTGTCAAATAGGAAGTATGGAAAACTATGTCATAGAGTTATTGCAACATTTGAACAAGATAAGGGATGTCAGAATGCTTTCTGTTTGCTTGTTTTTAGCTCTAAGTAACATTTATTCAGCAATCATTTACTGAGCATCAAATTTGTGCCAAGCAATGTGTTAGGTGCTGTGGACACAGAGATGACACTCTCCAAGAGTTTAGCTCATGGTTAAAACAAGTCACCAATTAAAACACAATCTGGTAAGGACCAGATACTGATACAGGTGAAGACATGGGCTCTGGGGCAGCAGAGAGGGACTTCTCACCCTCTTTCTTCTGAGGCTGTCAAAGGGCAGGCAGGGACTGTCAGAGGTCATCCAGGAAGGCTCCCAGGGGGAAGTAATGCTTAATCTTACTTTAAAAGGTACCCAGGAACTGGCAGGTTAAAAAAAAAGATGAGAAAAGAGCATGCCAGATAATGAAAACAACAGATATTTCACTCATTCACGCACTCAACAGACATGAATGGGGCACATTACAAGTGAGGAACTCTAAGGAAATACAGGTAAACAAGATATGACCCCTGCTCAGGGGGGCACACATTTTCCACATAAGCAGACAGCTGGGTAAAGGCACTTGTAATTCATAATGCTTAATATAACAATCAGGATAAGCTCAAAGTTCTCCATTCAGTGCTAATTTAGAAAAAAAATTCAGGTAGCTTAATACGATTTCCAAGATGTAGGCATGTGGAATAAGATGAGGCTGAAGAGAGCGACAAAAAAAGAGCAAGAGGGAGACAGCAGCAGCCCAACCCCTGACTTTGGGTGGTTACTTTACCTCTTAACAGCTCATTTCTTCCAGCTCTAAAACAGAGTTCATAATAAATTGGTGAAGCCACTATGGAGAACAGTATGGAGGTTCTTAACTACCATATGATCCAGCAATCCCACTCTTGGGCATATATCAGAGAAAAACATGGTTCGAAAGGATACATGCACCCCAATGTTCGCTGCAGCATTATTTACAATAGCCAAGACATGGAAGCAACCTACATGACCATCAACAGAGGAATGGATAAAGAAGATGTGGTACATATATACAATGGAACATTACTCAGCCATAAAAGAGAATGAAATAATGCCATTTGCAGCAACATGGAGATTATCATACTAAGTGAACTAAGCCAGACAGAGGACAAATATCATATAATATTGCTTGTACGTGGAATCTAAAAAAAAAAAAAAGGATACAAATGAACTTAGATACAAAATAGAACTAGACCTACAAACACAGAGAACAAACTTATGGATACCAAAAGGAAAAGGGTAGGGGGATAAATTAGGAGTTTGGGATTAACATATACACACTACTATATATAAAACAGATAACCAACAAGGACCTACTGTATAGCACAGGGAACTCTACTCAATATTTTTTAATAACCAATAAGACAAAAGAATCCGAAAAAAATAGTACACCTGAAAATAACACAACATTGCAAATCAACTATATTTCAGTTTTTTTTTTTTAAAAAGAGGCTGTTGTGTGGGAAAAATGAAGTGATTGGTATAAAGTGTTCAGCATGGTACCTGGAACATGATCAGTGCCCAAGAAATGTTAGCTGCCATCATCATCATCATATGGTTACTGTTGTTCTTATTGTTTTTATTAACTCGACTAAGGGGACAGCGTCTGAGGCAATGTGAGCAACTCAGGGAAAAGGAAGCAGTAAGTACAACTGCTCTCAAACTCTTGACTTCCTTAAGTCCTTGAGAAAGACAAGACAGGTCGGGATGTATTTTATGTCACCCCTTGCCCCAGACCATTGCTTCTCAAAATCTTACATGGAAAGAACCCTAACGACAAAAGGAGTGAATATTCCCATGAGGTGCCTCCCTTACTGACATTGACTTTTCAGTATTTCATCTTAGAAATTCACTCTCCTCCATAATCTACTCATTTCTGTTACTGTCATCATCATCGCCATAGGAATCATAGTGCTTACTCATTTCCAGGCACCGTTACCACATTTTATATGTATTAACTCATTTAATCCTCACAAGGACCCAATGCAGATAGGTACAGTCATCATTCCATTTTACAGATGATGAAACTCAAGCAAGACACCATAAGTAACTTGTCCAAGATGACAAGCTAATAAATGTTGAAACTGGGATGTCAATCCAGGCAGTCTGGCTCCAGAATCTGTGCTCTCTGGTGTGTTACCTCTCTAATATAAACATGCTCCCCTCCTTCAACCTCACATAGCAATATAGCTGTGAGTAGGTGTGTCATGTTTATCATATGGCTTCTGACATGCGGCCACATGGCCATACCCCATGCGAGGGGAACAGCCTAAGACCCAATAGCTTTATCCAGGTTTGCTACAGAGAGACATCCTCGCTAAGGACAAATGCCCAGAGCACTCACGTGGCTAATGGGGCTCAAGCAGATGATGAGGTGGCTGCCACCGGGAGATGATTAAAAAATCCAACATTAAACCAAGCTGTACTTAGAGCAGACCTGTTTTTAAAGTAGCTTTTCATCAGGGGATTATATTTTCTTCTTGACAATTTCCTTAATGGCAAGAAATGCTATATGTTGGAAGAACAAAGGAGACCCAAGGGCAAAGCGTAGAAGATTCTCACCAAGGCGGGGCTGGGATGGGGCGGGGGAGGGAGGAGGAAAATTAAACAGGCAGAAGAGAAGATGTGCCCCCCTTTTATTCCTATATAATAATGCTCCAGTGCCTCCCACCCCCACCTTCTCTCCCTGCCTTCTTCTCCAGGGGCACTAACATCAGCCCAGAGCTCATTAAAGTTTAAACAGACTGATCAATACGGACAGAATGGTGAATTGTCCATCTGCAAATTACCAAGCCCTTCATGAATATTTAAGGAACTAAACTAGGAACAGGGAGAAGAGAGAACCCAGGACTTTATTTTTCCCTCTGGAAAAAAACTACAAAAGCATCTGTCGTTCCTGATCACCAGGATATAAAACCAGTCAAGTGAAACTAAAAGGGAACAATTCTCAACCAGCATCACTCTTTTTCCCAAGCCAGCAAGCTGACCGCAAACCAAGGCCACTCGAGATAAATGTCTACCTGGCACAACTGAGAGATGCACTAGTCTTGCCTGACTTCCTTCCTTTCTCAGAACCCACCGTGTTCTCAGGCCACTGTGCCTTTGCACATGCAGTTCCCTCTGAACAAAATGAGGTTCCCCTCATTTGTCCACTTGGAAGGCAGGAGAGTCCAGTGACTAAGGGTGCAGCACTGGAGTCAGACTGCCTTTCCTACTTACTAACTGCATGAACTTGAGTAAGTTACCTAATCTTTCTATGCCTTTGTTTCCTCCTCAATAAAATGAGGGTACCTTACAGGGTCGTTGTGAGGATTCGACTGCATAATGCATGTTAACATGTTTTACACAGCACTGGGCACACCTGAGGGCGCAGTAGAGGTCATCTATGGTTATCAGTGACGTCTTCACATTCGGTCACATCTGACTGAATCCTCTGTCTACATGTTCTGCATCCTCCATCCTGTCTACCTGGAGCCCCTCAGTGTTGGCCCCTTCCTCAGCTCTAGCCACAGTCACTTTGCTCCCAGCACATATCACATTACATCCCAGCTGTCTGTTGGTCTCTGCCATAGACCATGAGCTCCCTAAAGGCAAAGCCTGTGTCTAAAGTTACCCCGACGTTGTCCCTGGCACCAGATGGACACACTATACACACTCAGCAGGTGGGAGCAGGAGAACACATGTGAGAACGCGAGAGTTGAGGCCATACATTTGTGACGATGCAGCACGCAACCCAGATGTCCTCGGAGGACTGCTCGTGGTGGTTGAACTGAGGCTCCCACTGGTTGATTGGCTGGTCTGCGAAAGCCAAGAGGATACCCCTCTGGTCCACCAGAGCTGCACGGACACTGCCTGTCCCCACGTCCACACCCACGTAGTAGCTCCCGAGTTCCTGATCTCCGCCGGGCATTGCCGTGCCTCCACCTGCGGGGATCAAGGGCAAAACCACGTGAAGACCAAGTGGGTCTGCAAAGCCAAGCATGGGACAACTTGAAAGTGGAAATGAAGGGATGCAGCTGATGAACTGGTAGCCACTGATTATTTATTCATCCAACAAAACATTCATTGCTGCCAGTGTGCTAACAGGCACTGAGCTAGGTAGTGGGTGAACAGACAGGCATGGCCTCAGATATGGAGTTTCTGTTCTTGGAAGGGAGTCAGATGGTGAGGATTTACGAACTGCATTAATTACTCAAGCAAAGTCCTGACACTGGGTGAAAAGTGCTATGAGGATAAATAAAGGGTTATAGAGCTGAGAATCTGGAGGCAATAGATATGCATTTTCTTCTCAGTGAATTTGAATCAAAACAAGGACAATGCCCATGGCGCTGAAAAGGAACCTCATCTGCCCAGGCGGCCATTCATTCAAAAAACTATCTACTGAGCACCTATTATGTGCCAACAAGCACTGTAAAAAGTACATACAGCCCCTCTACTCACTACGACTCTACAAGGTGAGACTATTTTTTTCTTCCAGTTTTATTGAGATATAATTGACATAGAGCACTGTATAAGTTTAAGGTGTACAGCATAATGATTTGGCTTTCATACAGTAAGAAGTGATTATCACAATAAGCTTAGTGAATATCTATCATCTCATAGAGATTTAAAAGTAAAGAAACAGAAAAACAAATTTGTGTGATGAGGTATCTTAGAATTTACTCTCTTAACTTTCATACATAAATACAGCAGTGTTCATTTTATGTATCACGTTGCACATTATATTCCTAGCATTTAGTTATCTTATAACCAGAAGTTTGTACCTTTTGACTGCCTTCATCCAATTCCCCTCTCCCCGTGAAGGTGAGTATAGTTAAAAATCTATTTTACAGGTGACTAAGATGAGATGCCAAGAGATACGTAACTTTTCTCTTAATGCTAGGTCCACACACTTAAGAACAGTAAATGCACATTGATGCATTTTATACTGATGGGCAAATAGGTCTCTGAGAAGTTAAAAGACTAAGCCAGCACCACTCAAGAGCAGCCTGGACCCGAGGTCCCACATCTGTCTCATGTCCCTTCCTGTCCTTCTTAGCAGCTTGTGATACAGGTTTGGAGAAGAGGCAAATATACTGCAGCTGTGTCAGGAAGTGACTGGGAATTGGGAAGGAGCCTCGAGGGAGACAGGATCAGGAACTTGTTAAACAATCTGTTTTCTTTACAGACCCCTTGTGAGTTACAAGGAAATCTGACCAGAGAACACTCAGGAATTCCTTGGCCTTCACTGTGGCTCTGAGTCCCTCTGGTCAGATTAGCCCCCATGACACAGACATCTCACAGAGGCTTTCATTTTCCAGATTGGCCTTTTAAAGAATAAGAACAAGCCCCCAAGATACCCATGCTGGTGAACATGCTACAACTCCCCAGGTGAGCTCGGGGCGGCCTCAGCGCCTAGAGTCTCATTTCAACCGCAGCAGCGCTCTGCACCTTTCCACTTCAAAAAGGTAATGTTTCCTCGGCAAGGTCACACCTGGGAATTCTAAAATGAAGTCAGCCAGCAGATGTTCCATTACAGCTTCCTGGCTATTTATCCCAGTCAAAAACAGCTTCATTACAAGTGATAGCTTCTGACTTGATCACGAAGATTTCCCAGAGGTGTGTGGCCCCCTTTGGTTCACAGGCAGGTGTAGAGGCCAATGGGGAAACTGTAGTTAAGAACATGTGCTACCTCCGTCTGAGCTTCAGAGAACAACTCTCAGGCTCCAGCCTAAGTGCCTTCTCATCTCCTCGCCCGTATGACCAGTGGCACCAGTTTTCAAACCATGCATTCCTTCAAGCATCCGAAAGGGATATCTTTCCTTCAAGCCATTACTCGGAAAAATTGAAATACAACAGATCAAAGCAGAGCTTCTCTGTTTGAAGCAAATATCACCCTTGCCTGGCCCTCTACCCTCCCCCCAGCAATCGCTCTGCTGGGTCCTTCCTCAGGACTCAGGATGGCTGAAAACCACTGGCTGAGGCCCTCTGCACGGCATCCCAGGCCCTCCAGGAGCTGCCATCTGCCTGCTGTCCAGCCACATCCACCTCAGTCCTGCCCATTCTCACGCCAAGCTCCAGACATCCTGAACCCCTCGCAGGACCACAGGTGTACCGCACTGCTACAGGACTGTCTCCCCTCATGCTTCTCTTCCCTTGCTACCTCCTTCCTCTCTTGTAAGCCTGCTGACTTCCATTTCAAGATCCAGCTAAACCACCACCTCTTCAGGAAAGACTGCCTTGCCTCTCTCCATGCCCTGCTGTCACCAGAGTACTGTGCCCCTACTTTCTTTGCCAACTTTTTGAAGACCACTCGACTGTGAATTTTTTGTTTCTGTGTCCGTCTCCCTTACTGGCCTGAACCTGAAGAAAGGAACTGATTGATTCCTGGATCCCCAGCTCCTACAATTTCTATATCCCCAAAACCAGTACAGTGTCTGGTACATAACTGGTTTTCAATAAATGTTTACGGAATGAACACCTAGATCAGTGAATCCACAGAAAACAAGCATGAACAGGTTCGGGCTTTAGTGCTTTAATAGTTGGATTCCTAGGTTTGTACTTATCTGCACTAGTGTTTTTCCTTGATTCTAATCTCTGTATGCTTCATCCATCCAATTAACAAATATTTATTGGATGCTTACAACTACATTTTATTAATTCGTAGACACTCATTTTTTTCACACTTAGCTTCTTCAAAATTAGTGACTCGGCAATCAATGGCATCTTACAACTGATCAGTAGCATGTTCTTTCCTTCTTAGTGGTATATGAAATAATGATGCATCTTGCAATCAATGACTGATATTCAAAGAAATGTGGATTGTGCCAGGCACCCTGCTAAGAGCTAAGGATACAGTGAAGGAAAAAATAGGACAGTGCCATGGCTCAGATCTTCCTCGGTCTCTTTATCTGCAAAGAGGAGGAAGCCTGACTGGGCTCGCTGTTCCACCTCCCCGAACTGACCACATACACATCCTCTTGCTGTACTCGGGGTTCCTTCTCTTAGCTTCCCCCTGTCACTACTTGGAAGGGCCCAGGGATGCTATTCCCCAACACTGATCCTGACAAGCCAACAACTCTCTGTCCTTGGCTAAAACTGTCCAAGATTATTCTAAACACTGGAGGGAGAAACAAGGGGAAAAACACAGGAAATGAAGAATCTATACAAACATTCTGGATTACACAGACCTGGCCAGCCATCATCCAGGCTTCTCTGTACTCCTGCCAGTGCCAGTGACAAAAGAGTTCCCCAGGGGGCTGGCCCAGCTCCTCAGGCCTGGCTCCCTCACTTTTGACTGTCTTCCTCTACAAGGAATTCCTCATCTTACCACCCACTACCCAGACATCCTGATTTACCTCCAATAAAATCCAAAGAGGCAGATTTCCACTCTGCAGCTGACTCAGGGCTTCCCCCAGCTCTGGGTTTTGGACCCATCTCTTGGCTAAACAGGAAAGAGCCCATCCTTTGGGAGAACCACCACCACCACCCCACCCCCCGCCCACACACATACACTTGTATGGACAGTGGAGCTTTGCCATTAGACATTAACTCCAGTGCTGCCTGGACCACAGCTGTATCCCAGCGTTAGCCCAGTGCCTGGCATATAGCGCAAACTCACCAAGTCTCTGAGACTCAGTGGACACCTTTAAAACCTATCTTTAGGGAAATAATAAAAGGTACAAATCTACTGTGTATCCGATGCTTTGCTAAGCAGCTTGCTTACATTCTTAATCCACTTTTTATCCTGACATCGACCCCTGAGGATAATTACTGTTATCATCCCCATTTTACTGATGAGGAAAACGAGTCCTAGACTAGTTAATAACTTGCTCCAGTATGTCATATAACTCGCAAGTGATGGAGTTGAGAGCAATCTCATTCCCTCTGGCTCCCAAATCCCTAACCATTCTCAGGATGATATACTGCCTGATACCCTCCATTTAGTAAATGCCCATTTGCCAAGGACTCTGCTAGGTATTTCTGCCTACTCTGTCTACAACTGGCTAACTCAGAACTCAGGCTGACCACCTTCAGAGACTGACCCTTCCTCAACACCAGGTGGCCTCTCTCTGGCAAACTACCCATTTCTAGACCATTTAACTGAGACATCAGTTGGGAAGAGAGTCAAACCCACGGGAACAAGGGCATCTTACCCTCCCTGCACTGTTCGCACAGACCTCCCAGTTCATGTTTTTGTAAGAAATAGATCCTAATTAAATATTTCAAGTTCACCATGTTTCCCATTACTATAGTTTTAAGTGATCTCTTTATGATTGTTTCCACACCTGGACCCTGAAAGAAGAGAAACAAAGAAGTTCAAGCCCTTAGGCAGCTTCCCTGAAACTCAACCCTGTGAGTTATAAAAACTCTGCCAGAGGAGTTTCTGCAACTCAGATTCCTTGTCTCCCCTTTCTGTGCCCTTTGTTCCTGGGTCATAGGTACTCTCGGCTGTGTCCTAGACTCCAAACTGTATTCCAGTCCCTCTTGGCCTCAAGAAATAAAGTAACTGCAAAGTGGAAAACATTATTCCCTTTTCCAATTTGTATTTTTTTAAAAGGATTAGGATCCTCCCGCATGCCTGGCACTTTTATACATTTGTTCATATCTTCTGACTGAAACCCAGTCAAGCTGGTAACCCTATCACCATCTTATACCTTGGTGGGATGGGGAAATTTGCCCTTAGTACCACAAACAGCAAACAACAGCAGCACCTGCATTTGAACCCTGGCCTCTTAAGGCAGGTTTAGGGCTCTTTCTACACACCAACCTAAAAGTGAAACCCAAATCCTTCAAAAACTTCTTCAATATCAATATCAACAACAAAGGCAGCAACAACTAGCATTTATTAAGCTCTGCTCTGCAAACCGCCCACCTGATCTTGTGATTTCACTTCACCTTTGTAACAATCCCGTGTGGTTGGCACTATGAGCCCATTTTCCAGTTTAGGAGATTGAGGTTCTCAGCAATAAAGCTATTTAACATCATAGAGCACAAAACCAGAGGAGCTGGGACTCCAGGCCAGGATGGTATGGCTCCAGAGCCCAATGGATGAATGCTGAGAGTCAGAACATTAGTTCCAATTCATTCATTTCAGTCAAAGATAAATTCTCTAAAAACAAAAACAACTAATAGGTAATATAGGTAGGCTGGTCAGACGGAGAAATAAGGACATAGATTGTGAAGGCCAAGGCAAAGAAAACCTACAGGGAGAAATTCAAGCTGGCTGCACACACGTCCCGAGCCTTACCTAACTTTTCAGTCTACAGGAGGCTCTGAAGGGCAGAAACAGCCTCCCAGCCAAGTCCCCAGCGCAGACTGGACTGGCTTTTAGCCCCTGTTCACCATCAAAAGACTGCTCTTATGATAAATATGTATGCAGTTCATTAAATAATAGCCTTTACAAATATTATTAGAAATGTGCCACAGAAAACCACAGGCTTCATGGCTGATTCTTTAACAAACATGCAAGCTGCTCAAAGGCAACGTGAGAAAAGGAAAGAGGGTCACAGACACGGGAGGCTGTTCTCTGCACAACTATCCCAGAGATTCTAAGGGGTCATGCTCAAATACCAATGCTGAAAACCAACCTTTGGGGATTGTTCTCTTGTATTTTCCTCCTTCTCTTCCCCTAAGTGACCAAAGACCAGTAACAATGTTTCCTAAGACTACAAGGCTCCAAAGTGGATGAGCTTACCTGCAGTCCTATTTCTCAGAGGGCTACTCCTCCAGGACTGACTTGGAAACAGTGTCTGCAAATACAGCGTCCCAGGGACCTGGGAGGGAGCTCAATATCCTCTCTTGACTTTGATCTTTGGTCTTGGCTGGGAGCTCGAGTACACGAGACCCACACAATTTTTTTTTAATTTAGTTATATTGCAATCAGGGGGTTGGGAGGTTTAGGAAGAAAAAGATAAGCAATGAGTACACTGGTCAACTTTAGTCTCTTTGTCAGAAGGAACTAAATACCACTTTAAACAATGCGCACATGCTCTAAGATGGAGAGAAAGTTCGGGATGGGAAGGAAAGTGCTAATCTGGCAATAATATCTGATTCTCCACTGGCTTTACCAAAAATACTCATGGGAGAAAATGTACAGCTTCTTGACAGGTACTTCTCTGAAAGTGAAAGGCTGTCTCCTGCAGCTCCAATCTCATTGTATTCTTTGAACAATGAACTAGGATTGTATAACTGAAGTGCCCAGCACAGTGCCTGATATATGGTACATGCTCAGTAAACGGCAGCAACTATTAGGACTATTAACATGTGCTAACCCTCCCTTTTCACCATCAAATCACCTCTGGACATCTGCAATTACTTAATATGCATGATCTATACCTAGGTATTCTCACCATGTCTAACAGCTCAAACTCCAGTAAACAAATGTTAAGTGCTTTTTCTGTGCCAGGACACCAGGAATAGGAAGCTGAAAAATATATCATTTCTGATTTTAAAGAGCTGACAATTTAATGTAAGAAGCTGATTTTTGAAAGTCAAATGGTGATGCCTCAAGTTATGCCTTGTTGATGTACGTCAAGCTCAATCTAATGCACCTGGTAATATTACACATGGCAGTAAGGTGGCTCCAGATTGCCATCAGAATCTCAGCTATACTCTTGAAGCCAAGCATCTTATTCCAACTCCACCTTTCTCTGCAGAATACAGAGACGTTAGCTGGTAAAAGAAGCACCAGTTTATTGTTTTCATCACTGTTCCAATCATTGGATCAGAAACCCAGTATTTTTCAGGATGTTGAGGATCTTCATGCTTTGGACTGAGCCCATTTTTAGGGACAAATACGAGGTGACTGGAGGAGGGATATGGTATTAAATCAGACAGAAGAACGGCTGGCTGTCCTTTTAAATTCAAAGACGGATTCCAACAGGCAGAAAAGGCAAAACTCCCCAAGTCCTCATGCCTGCCTCACAATGTGGCAGCCACAGGGATCAACTCTGAGGCAGTCCTGGATGGTGGCCAAAACCCACCACCCTCCAAGAGCCACACAGGCAACAGCACAACAGCTGACGCAAAGAAAACACAAACCCCAACCATGCTGAGGCCAAATGCACAGTATAGGCCCTAACAAAATCATGGATGGAAAATCTGACGCATCAAAGGACATCCCCAAACTCCAAAAACAAACATCACCTCAAAGCAAATTAAACTTTGAGTCTCCCATGTCCTCTTCCATAAAACCTTGCTTACGCTCTCTTCTCTTCAATACTTGTGAGCCAATAAAGCAGCTCCTGACTTGTCAAAATGCCTTCCAAGCCCTTTAATAGCCCTACCAAGCTATTCTCTTTGCAGAGAAAGGGAGAGGGGGGCCCACATTTATGACACCCACCCTTCCCTCATTTACAGGGGAGGACACTCAAATCCTGAGAGGAGCGATACCCGGCGGATGGTCACGACGCCTGGAGAGGAAGAAGGCTGTACTCAAATTCAGGTTTGCCTAAGCCAGAGCAGGACTCTTATCCATCCCTGAAATGGCTTGGCTTTCCTTCCCTAACCAAGCTGCTTTCATCCTGGACACACTCAGAACACAATTACAAGTCTGTTCATCCTGTGAAAACTTCTCAGACACTCAGCCATCAGAAACGCCCCTTCCATGCTCTGATTAATAACCACCACCTATGTCACTATAAATGCTACTGTGAGAAACATTAGATATTAACTGAGAATGTTCTGCCCCCCTACTTCCTTCTACCTGGAGACAAGCACAGCGTGTGTCATGCAGTAATAGGGGAATTCCTGGGCTGTGAGAGAGGGAGAAATTATTAATGTATAAAATAGTCAAATACCTTTTGAAATAAAAAGCCTCTAAAAACTCTCCGTCCCTGGAGAGTTCTAGAAGCACCATCAGCAAGCTTCTCTTGTGTGTAAAGCACTGCACCCCCTCCCAGGTCAATCATCCTCCTTGACCCAGAGCCCCATTCCCACAGACACATGCATGGAGGGGAGAAGAAAGATGGGGTCTATCTTTCACAAACCCAATTCACAGCCTGAGTTCACTAAAAGCCAAAGCCTGAATCTGACGGCCTCTTACTCTCATGCCAGGACCCTGGAAGCAGAAAAGTGGCAGAACAGACACACAGAGAGCCAGGGCTGGTGTCCTGATTCTAAATGCGAAGTTATTATAGTTTAAACCCATAAGCCAATTACAAAGCTACGCACATAACAGGGAAAATTACAGGCAAACTTAGTGATTTTTTATTGTTAAGTGGACTCTTCTTTGTAATACGTGAATTCCTACCTCTCTTGGAGTTCTGAACAATTTGTTAAATATATATGTAGTTTATCTCCCTCTTTCACTTTCTTCTCCAAGAGTCTGTTGATTTGTTGACATAATTAACTATAAAATAATATTCTACAGAACTAATCAGACTTTCAAAGCAATATCATTATCATTAGCATATTGGCCCAAATCCACAGCTTTTCTCAGAAAGTCACTCAAATAAAAACAACAGAAGAACCCACCAACCTTGATGACTGCTGTCAGATGTCGGTAAATTCAGGAAGGGCTCAGGGCAGTACAGTATTAGGTAGAGCAACAAAATCCAGTCCCTGCACCATCTTGCAAAATTCCTCCCTTGAAGACAGCGCCCAGCCTGAGGCTGGCTGAGGCCTCTGGTCTAGTCTTGTGTTTACCTGTTTATCAAGAATGGCCAGGTGGCTTCAAGGCCCAGGGTGAAAGGCCTAAAGAATGAGTTACTGGAAGATTATTGGACAGCTTGCCCCTCCAGAAACACGCCCTGTTAAAACTGCCAAGAGCTACACCGTAAGCTTAAACACCATCAGTACTGCCTCTGCCCAAAGTAAGGCCCAAGTTCTTTCTTTGGCCCACAAGGCCCTCAAAGCTACGGCTCTGCCTGTGCCTCTCACCTTACTTCCCTGCCTCCTCCCTGACTGCAACCCCTGAGGCTCCAACTCTACAAAGCTACTAGCAATCCCTCAAATGAAGGTTTGGTGCCTCTGTTCATACTGTTCTCTCCTCCTTGTGACGGAGGAAATAAAAACTTGCAGTTCATAGAAAAAGACATACAATGCATACATGTCAACCTTTAGCCTCACAAATAATGGAGGAAAATGCAAATCAAAAGAATACTGAGATATAATCGTACACCTTAAAAAATGGGCAGAAAATGAAAATGCTGGTACCCATCTTTGGCAAGAGTTTGGGGAAAAAGGCAGTTTCAGACACTTTCAGTGGGAGAATAATTGGTTCAACCTCCTTTCTGTTTTCAAAATCTACCCTTTTACCCAAGAGTTGAACTTCTAAGCATTTAAGATTGTCTCATCTAAAAGATGTATACAAAAATGTCCATTTCAACTTTCTTTTTTTTAAAGGCAAGGGCACACTCACAAAAACCCTGGAAACAAATTCAATGTTTATTTATAGGGGAATTGCTAAAACTGATACAGAAGCAGCTGTTAAAAACAATGAAAAGCTAAAGAAAATTGCTAATTATATGTTATTAAGTAAAAATGCAAGTTCTTAGACACCATAGTATGAATGCATTTGTATTAACTCTGTAAAGAGGAAAAGCAACAGTGGTTCTCAAACTGTGATCTCCAGAGGAGCAACAACAGCATCGCCAGGGAACATGTTAGAAATGCAAATTCTCAGGCTCCAGCCCAGATCTACTGATTCAGAAACTCTGGGGAGTGCGGCTCACATCTGCCAGGCTACCCTGACAGGTGCTAAAGTTTGAGAACCACTGTATTGTATAAGGACCTAACATACAAAACTTCAGGAAGAATATGCAAAAGCCTGCTTACTGCAGTGACATCTAGGGAAAAGAAATGCGGTGGAAGCTTGAAGGGCAATTTTTAACTTCCCCTCTCTGTGCTGTTTGAATTTTCACAATACGCAGCTAGTACTATAAGAAGAAGAAAGAGCCTCGTACTGCGTTGAATTCTACTTTATATGGCTTCCACCCTCTAGTCCTCATTTTTATCCCACGGGATCAGCCACCTAACCTCCTTTGGGTGAGCTATCCCTTAAAACGTTTTAAGATGACTCTCAGGACATCCTGAGTTTCCTTTCCTCTTTGCTATATACTTTTAGCTCCTATAACCCCTCCATGCCGTGGCTTTTCCTAAAATAAAGAGGGAGGAAGAAGGGGTATGGGGCACTTGGTACATTTAACAAGAATGATCTTCAGATACCCATGTTCCCACATGATGCTGTGTGGAGATGAGGGAAGCTGGGCTAGTAGCCCACCGTGAGCACACAGCAGGTCTTCTCTACCTTCCTGGAGGCCCCCTAGATGCAACACATGTTGGGACAAATCAGTAGCCCACCCAGCCCAATACCCAATCTCAGACACTAACATCAGAACAACTTGTTCAGGAAAAAAGGGAAGGGGACCTGGGGTGTCTTCACAAAGTGCCTTTGAAGGTGGGCTTTGAGGTAGCCCTCCTCAAATACCCTACTCTTCCTTTAATAGGTCCCTAGAAATTAGCGTTATCTATTAATATGTCCTGTCAATATGTACCTTCACATGAATCGCAATGTTTCTCAAACTCATATTTTGTGCCAACCCTCGTCTTGGATCAACAGATTTTGCGTGAGCATTTACTCTCTTCCAGGACTGGTACTAGTGACTTAGTAGACAGCTTTGCTGATCCTCCCAACAACTTTGGAGGGTCCACAACCCAGAGACGGGGTAACTAAGGTTCTGTGCATTTAGGTCACTTGCCCAATGTCACAGAGTCAGTAAAAACAGAGAGGGTCTTCAACCCCATGCTCTGTCCACTATGTCACATGACGATTTAAAACAGCCGACCCATAGCCACACTCTAATATCAAAGTTGGCCACATAATTCTACAATCCCAGAATTTCGTAAACTACATTGAGTTTGGTGTATATAAATCATGCTTGATTTTATAATTTGCCTTCTCAACTTTCATCCCCCATAGCTGACCAGAAACTGAGTCCTTTCTTAATCTCTTCATCCCATGGCCAGTGTAGCAGAATTCAAGATACTCAGCTCTCAGCCTGGTCTGCAACAGATTTCAGTGTAACTCAGCCCAAAATCCAGATTGCCCAAGGGACTGGCAACACATACATTTAGCCTGAATGATTTCTACTTTATTTTTCCACTCTGACTGAACCCAGCCCACACACACAGCACTGCATATGTACCTGCTGTATGAACTCTGCTTCATTTTGTCATCCATGTTGTTAAGAACTTTCTAAATAATTTAAGTTGATGAAGGGGTTATAGGACCTCCAGGGTCCTATATAAATCCCTTCCTCACAACCTCAAATAGTCCCTTTTAAAATTTTCTTCAAAAATTCCAGTTGAGGACCTCCACTTCTAGCCAAGATGGAGTAACAGGCACCATATTTACCTTCCCACCTAAAACAACTAAAATAATGAATACAGGAAACTAAGGTTCTCGGGACACTGGACATCAGGCAAAAAACTACAGTAATCTCAAAGAGATGGGGGAAAAATGAGGTATCCTAAAACTGCTCAAGCTTAATGCCTGGGACAGAGGACACAGAAGAGGAAATCCATACCAAGCCCTGCAGTTTCTCGAATTGAGGAGCCAGAGCTAGAGGTCTAAGTAGAACAAGGAGGCTAGAATTCTTGGGGCAAAGTACAAGACAGGAGAGAGATGTACAGGAGGATGTGCTCCTGAAGTATTCAGGAGAGTACCAATCACTGTATGTATGTGAGGAAACTATCTGAGCCAGAAGCACTCAAAAGGATCACAGAGAACAATCAGCGGATTTCACACAGGGCCATGAATAGTGCCTATTCAGACCAGCCAGTGTGGAAAACCTCATAATTAACAGGGTATGGGGTGGAGTACACAGAAGGGTTTTACCTCAGCAGTGAAGAAGAATTAGCCCTACTCAACAAAGCTTAAAGCAAGACTCAAAAGGATAGAACTGTTTCCAAATAACTTACTCATGCCCCAAAACAAAGCTCAAGTGTATTTATAGAAATACAAAAAATATATAGCACTGAAAAGGGTAAAATACATAATGTCTGATATTCAACCAAAAATTACCAGGCATGCAAAGAAGCAGGAAAATACTACTAAAATGAGAAACATCAATGGACACTGACCTAGAATTGACACATTTGATGGAACTAGTAGACACATATTAAAACAGCTATCATACCTGAATTTCATATGTTCAAAAAGCTAAAGGAAAGAGTGAACTTAAAAGTTCACACATGCAAGATTTCAAAAAAGACTCAAGTTGAAATTCTAGAAATGAAAACTAAAATGTTTGAGATGAAAAGTTAACTATATGAGATTAGATAACACAGAAGATTAGTAACCTTCAAGACACAGTAATAGAAGCTATCTAAAATATAACAAAGAGAAAAAAAGATTTTTCAAAAATAAACAGAGCATCAGTGAGCTGTGGAAAAATTTCAAGTGGCCTAATATATGTGTAATGGGAATACCTGAAAGAGAGAACAAAGAAGGGACCAGGAGAAATATATGAGACATAATGGACACAAATTTTCCAAATCTGATGAAAACTATAAACCCATATAATCAAGAATATCAATGAACCCCAAGCACAAGAAATATAAAGAAAACTAAACCAAGAAACATCATAATTAAATTGTTCAAAACCAATGATAAAGAGAAAAACTTAAAAGCAGTCAGGGTGGGGGGTGGCAGATTACGCAAAAAAGAAAAAAAAACTCGCGAGAATGACAATGGATTTCTTATCAGAAATAATGCAAGCTATGAGACAGTAGAGGAAGATCTTTGAAGGACTAAAAGAAAAAAACTTTATGTCTAGAATTCTTTACGCTGTGAAAAAATCTTTCAGAACTAAAGCTGAAATAAAGACTTTATCAGACATACCAAAAATGACATACCAAAATTCACCACCAGCAGAACTGCACCACAAGAAGTGGGGAAAAATAATATCACATGGAAATCTGGATCCATAAAATGCAAGGAAGAGCATAAAGGTAACTATGTGGTACATATAAAGACTTCTAAATATTTTTTGAATGTCTTAAAAAGAGTTGCTTAAAACTAAAATAATAACCATGTATTGTGGGGTTTAAAACATATATGGAAGTAAAATATACAACATGAAATAGCAGTAGCACAGAGGCTATGAGACAAGAATTAGAAATACATTGTTATATGGTTTTATATTACATATGAAGTGGTATAATACCACTTGAAAGTTGACTCTGATAAATTAATGATGTACACTATAAACCTTAAAGCAACCACTAAAATAATATCTGAAAAAAGGATATGCCTAATTAGCCAATAAAGGGGGAAAATGGAATTTTAAAAAATTAATCTAAAAGAAGACAAAAGAGATAAAAGAGACCAAGAAACAGATGGAACAAGTAGAAAAAAAAAGCAAGATGATATGTTTAAAACAAACCACATGAATTGCATTATATATAGTCTAAACACCCTAATTAAAAAGCAGAGATTGTTAGGCCTTGCTTTGTTACCCAGTCTAACTATATGCTGCCTATAAGAAGCCCACTTTAAATATAAGGAGACAAATAGGTTAAAAAGCAGAAGGAAGAAAAGATATACCATAAAAGAGCAATCAAAAGAAAGCTGAAGTTTGCTGTATTAACATAACATTAAGTAGATTTTAAAGCAAAAATATTATCAGGAATAATGATTAAGTAGCTATCAGAGCAAAACATATCATCAGAAATTATGAAATAATAGAGGGGATGATTCACCAAGATGACCTAAAAATCCTAAATATTAATGCACATAATAACAGAGCATCAGAATACATAAAGCAAAATCTGATAGAACTGCAAGGAGAAATGCATATGTCTACAATTATCATGAGAGAATTAAATATGTCACTCAATAATTGGTAGAACAGATAGACAGAAAATCAGCAAGTATATAAAACATTAAGAGTAGTCAATGAAGCTACCTAATTGACATGTAAAAAGCACTCTACCCAACAAGAGCAGACTATACATTCTTTTCAAGTGTACGCGGAACATTTACCAAGACAGACCACATTCTGAGCCATGAAACAAGTCTCAAAAAGTTAAAAGGAGTCAAGTCATACAAAGTATTCTCTGTGACTACAGCGGAATTAAAAGTCAATAATAGTTAGATATGTGGAACATCCTCAAATATTTGGAAACTGAATAACACACTTTTATATAACCATGGGTCAAAAAGACATTAAAAACAACTAGAAAGTATATTCACTGAATGAAAATAAAAACAGCAAAAGTTGTGGGATGCAGTTGAAGCAATACTTAGAAATTTACAGCATCAAATGCCTATCTTAGAAAAGTCTCAAGTAAATGACCTTAATTTCCACCTTAATAAATTAGAAAGAAATGAGTAAGAGGAAGCCAAAGTTAACAGAAGAAAGGAAATCATAAATTTTAGAGCAGAAATCAGTAAGTTAAAAAAGAAAAGGAAAACAATAAAGAAAATAAATGAAACCAAAAGCTGGTTCTTTGAGATGATCAATAATATTAATAAATTTCTGGCCAGAATGATCAAGAAAATAAAGAGAAAAGAGACAAATAACCAGTCTTAGGAATGAGGAGATGAAATTACAAAAGATTCTATAAATATTAAAATGATAATAAGGGGATATTATGAGCAACTTAGATAATATGTACAAATTCCTTGAAATACACAAACTATCAAACCTCATTCAAGGAGAAACAGATAATATGAATAGTCCTATATTATTAAATCAGTTGACTTCTCCTTCTCCCCCACAAAAAAACTCCAAGCCCAATGGTTTCACTGATGAATTCTACTAGATATTTAAGAGAAGCAATAATGGCAATTCTACACAAATTCTTACAGAAAACTGAAAAGAAGGAAATACTTGCCTGTTCATTCTATGAGGCCAGAATTATCTTGATAACAAAACTTAAAATACAAGGAAAGAAACTATATCAATACCCATCATTAACACAGATGCAAATATTCTTAAAATGTTAGCAAATAGAACAGAAGCCAACAAAATATAAAAAGGATAATATAGGTCCTGGCCACGTGGGATTTATCTCAGGAATACAAAGTTAATTTAACATTCCCCCCCAAAAAATGAATGTAATTAATCATATTAAGAGTCTTTAAAAAATGATCTCAATAGTTACAGAAAAAAGCAACTGACAAAATACCCATTCTTCATTTAAAAAAAACAAAGAAAAAACAAAAAAACCGTTTCAGCAAAGATGGAATAGAATGGAACTTCCTAAAACCCTTTCAGCAAAGATGGAATAGAATGGAACTTCCTAAACCTGATAAAGAGCTTCTACAAAAAATATACAACTAACATCATAAATCATAATGCTGAAGATATGAATGCTTTTCCCTAAGCTCAGGAACAAGGCAAGACATTTGCTCTCATCATATCTACACAACACTGCGTGGAGATTCTAGCCAGTGCACTATAACAAAAAAATAAGACATCCTCATTGAAAGGAAGAAGTAAAACTGTCTTTATTCACAGATAACATGATCACATAAAGAATCTGATGGTACCCACAAAAAAGCTATTAAAACTAATAAGTCAGTTAGCAAGATGGCAGGATACATGATCAATATACAAGTAGCAACAAACAACTGAAAGTTGAAATCTAAGAAGACAATACTGTTTACAATAGCGTCAAAAAATGTGAAATACCTAGAGATAACCTGACAAAGACCCATCTACTGAAAGCTAAAAGACACTGCTGAGAGAAATTAAGGAAGACCTAAATAAATGAACAGATATACTGTGTCCATGGGTCAGAAAACTCAATATTTAAGAAGTTAATTCTCTCCCCAAACTAATGTATAAATTAAATGAAGTTCCAATTCAAATCTCAACAGGCCTTTATTTTGAATCTGACAAAATGACTGTAAAATGGAAATGTAACAGATGCAGAATAACCAATATAACTTTTAAAAACAAAGTTGAAGGACTTATACTACCTGCTTTTAATACTTATTACAAAACTACAGTCATCAAAACTAAGTGGTACTAGCATTAAAACAGACAAAGAAATCAATGGAACAAAATAAAACATCCAAAAATGGGCCCACATATACACATGGTAAATTGATTCTGATCAAAGGTACAAAGACAATTCAATGGAGAAAGGATAGATTTTTTAGCAAATGGTGCTGGAACAACTGATACCATATGAAAAAAATAAACTTTGTCCACATCTGGTCCTACAGGTTAACATGAAATGGATCCTGGATTTAATGTAAAATAAAAAACAATAAAGCTTCTTAAAAGAAAAATGGGAGAAAATATTTGAGATCTCAGGCTAGGCATGATTTTCAAGATATCAAAACCATGGTCCATAAAGGAATAAATTGATAAAATTTACATTATCAAAATTACAAATTGATAAATTAGACTTCAGCAAAATTAAGAACTCTGCTTTTCAAAAGACACTGCTATGAAAATATAAGCCATGAAATGGGATAAAATATTTGCAAATCACAGCTGTGATAAAAAACTTATTAATGAGAATATATATAAAAACCTCTTGGGCTTCCCTGGTGGCGCAGTGGTTGAGAGTCCGCCTGCCGATGCAATGGACACGGGTTTGTGCCCCGGTCCGGGAAGATCCCACATGCCGCGGAGCGGCTAGGCCCGTGAGCCATGGCCGCTGAGCCTGAGCGCCCAGAGCCTGTGCTCTGCAACGGGCGAGGCCACAACAGTGAAAGGCCCGCATACCGCAAAAAGCAACAACAAAAAAAAACCTCTTGAAAGTCAATAAGGAAACAAACAGCCCATTTTTAAAAAGTGGACAAAAGAAATAAACACTTCAGCCAAGAAGATATATGAAATATATACAGGGAAATAAGCAACATGATAAGAAGTTTTAAATTATTAGTCATTAGGGAAGTGCACAACAGAACCCCATGAGAGGATTCCACATTATTAGAATAGCTAAAATTTAAAAGAGTGATCACACCAGTTGAAGCAACTGGAATCACTTTGAAATATGGTTTGGCTGTTTCTTAAGTTAAGTATATACCTACCATGTGAACTAGCTGTTCCACTTTTAAGTATTTAACTAACAGAAATGAAGGCTGTACAAAGACATTTATACAAATACGGATACTGGCTTTATTTGTAGTAGCCAAAAAGCAGCAAATAATCCAAATGTCCATCAGTGGGTTAGTGGATAAACTAAATATGGTATAGTTGTACTCAGAAAAAAAAAAAAAAAACACTATGTATGCACACATAACCTGGATAAACTCAAGAGGATTATGCTAAAGAAAAGCCACCGCACACTAAAGATACATATTCTATGACCCCACAGATAAAATCCTAAAAGAGTTTAAATAGTGACAGAAACAACTCACTGGTTCTTGGAGGGATTAGAAAGGGGCATGACCAATCTTTGGGGGTATTAGAAATGTTCTTTATCTTGATTGTAATGATGGTTTCATGGATAAATACATACGTTGAAACTTCTCAAATTAGACACTTTATATATGTACAGTTTACTGTATGTCACATATACCTCAATAAAGCTGTTGAAAAATATCCTAGTGGGGAATGCCTTTTCTTTCCTGTGGTACCTTGACTGCTACATCCTTTCTTCATCCCCTACATTCAATCAGTAATTAATTCCTAACCATTCTATTCTAATCTCTCTCCTCTAGTCACATAGCTACTACACTAACCCATCTCTCACCTGCATTATAATAGCCTCTCTCCAATCTTCACCACTCCAATTCATTCTCCACCCTGCAGCCAGAATTAACTTTCTAAAACACAAATCTGACAGTGTCACTTCAATAGCTGCTGCTTGCTCTGGAGATGCATTTCAAACTCCCTTAACCTGATTCACCTGACCTTCCCTGATCTGGGCTTTTCACTCTCCCGAACCTCCTTTCTGGTGATTTCCCCTTACCCTTTCCAGTCCGCCCATACTAATCAACAATGCACCAGACTTGCATAGCTTTGCCCATGCTGTTCCAAGTCAGATAATCCCCTTTCCTCTGTCTTTCTCCAACCCAATCACACCGATGCTTTGCAACTCAACTTGGGTATTATCTCCTCTGAGAAGTTTTCAATAAAAGCCTATATTGGGCCATTTGGACTTCTCTCAACTCCTGAGAATCTTTTTTTTTTTAATTTTTATTGGAGTATACTTGATTTACAACGTTATGTTAGTTTCAAGTGTACAGCAAAGTGAATCAGTTCCACATATACATCTATCCACTCTTTTTTTAGATTCTTTTCCCATACAGCCCATTAGAGAGGAGAATCTTCTTCTACCTTGCTACAGCACTAAGCTCACTATCATATAATCTCCCTTGCCAGACTAGACAGAAGCAGACTGGATGAAAGCTTGAAAGCAAAGACCAAGTCTTGTTCATCCTTGCTTTCCCAGAGCCTACCACAGGCCAAGAACACATTCCCAAATTAGTGAACAAACAAATGAACACAAGAGCTGGTTTGGATGACCGCCTCTTACATCAGCTGGGTTGACTCTAAATTCCACCTTATAAAAATATGCACAGGTAAGAGGCTGAATAATCTCTGTAGTACATTCTGGTAAAATAATTATTTCAAATACTTTGCGTGGGGGGGGGGGGGGGATGGTCCCACTCCAGCTGTGAGCTTAAGGGCAAGATTCACTACCTCAAACTGTTTTCAGAGCCAGCTGGTAATTGACTGTGATTTGAACCAAGTGAAAGGTTAGGGAAAGAGAACCAGATTCCAGGAAAAGACAAGGCCCACAGTAAAAATTAACACAGCCTGGAAGAAAGCTCAGTCTCCTCCCAGTAAACTTCTTAATTTCATCCAGAAAGACACAGATCTCCACCCTCTGGGTTACTCCTTTCTCCCAATACACATGTTTTGACTTCCAAATCCAGCAGGGAGACTCCCAACCTCCCTCCCCCTCAAAATCAATCTCCAGGCCCTTCTCACCCTCTCTGTTCCCTCAATCATCCTTAAGAGTTCTTGGAGCCTCCCACCAGGAGGTCCTCCTCAGCTGGCTCCCTCCAAGAGCCAGGCCAGTGGCCACCAAGTCAAAAGCCAACCACAGGACCTCATTAACAGGAGATTCCCAGAAGACCACGAGGCAGTCAAAAGGCTGGAAGACCCAGCTGGCAACTTAAAAAGTACGATTTCAGGATATGCAGTCGGTGGATCATAGGAAAGAGGGGAAAAGCAAGCAAAACAAAACAAAGCAGAATTCTACCATCTATATACCAGTTACAAACTAAGAGAAGGCTTGCCTTCTTTCTTACTGACTTGTGGTTCAAAAGCATAATCACTCTCTTCCTCCTGATATCCTATTTTAAAAAGTAACCTAATAATGACTGCTCTTCCCTATCTTGGAAATGACTTGACTTTTTAATTTAGAGACGAAATTAGTTAAGACATGAGAAGTGCTTTAGTGGAAAATAGCCAATGATTAGGGAAATTCACCATTTTGCATCTTGTTCATCTTAAAAAGAAAGGACTTTAATAAAAATAGACACTCCTAGGCCTTTCCTACCCAGGATAACTGTAGCCAAAGAGCATTATACCATCTAAACTAAACTGCACCTCAAACATTACCATAAGCTACTGAAAGCTACAAGCAGCAATGGCCTTAAAATGCCTTAGGTAGCCAGACTGGAATTAAAAGGTTCAAAAATGCCTGGGGAAATGTCCTAAAATACGGTGGGAAGGGGGGGAGAGAGAAAATTAACATAGTTAACTGGATAGTGATGACAGGGGACCCCGGGTTCCAGACATCTCCTAGGCAGCGTTGGGGATGCAGTAAAGGCCCACCCTTCTCTTGAGTGGCCGTACGTCTCACCCAGGAGCGGACACAGTGGACTCAACAAGGTCTCAGGGGCCAACGCACTGCTGGCGTTGGCGTTAAGACTCAGGCGGCCAGACGAGGAAGAGGAGGCAGCGACTGCGGGAAAGGGGAGGGAGGCTTGGGCCCGGGTGCGCTCTCGAGCTGGAGAACGTGCGCGATGCGAGCCTGCGCTTTTGCTAAAGCCCCTGATACACACGTGGGACTGGGCGGAGGGTCACTTACTTGTCCAATCTGAAATTACATTTTAGCTAGCGCGGCCCTGCCGATAACCGCGCGGAGCGGCACCAAGCCTCGGCTGGGCGGTCCGACCCGCCCTCCGCGCGGCCCCGCCCCCGCCCCCGCCCCCGCCGGCCACGGCCCCTATAAAACTCGCCCCGATTGGCCCTTTGAACGGGACTCGGGATTGGCCCGCTCCTGCGCCCTGCCGTGGCCTCCTGCGGCGGTCGCCTGTCGGTTGGAGTGGACTGCATCCTCTTCCGGTTTCTTCCCGCCGCCCCGAGCTTTTTTTTTTTTTTTGCGGTACGCGGGTCTCTCACTGTTCTCGCCTCTCCCGTTGCGGAGCACAGGCTCCAGACGCACAGGCTCAGCGGCCATGGCTCACAGGCCTAGCCGCTCCGCGGCATGTGGGATCTTCCTGGACCGGGGCACGAACCCGTATCCCTTGCATTGGCAGGCGGACTCTCAACCACTGCGCCATGAGGGAAGGCCTCCCCCGACTTTTTAAAGGCCTGAAGTGGGCTCTGTCCTCTCAGGCCGAGAGTTTCCTAGTCTGGGGGCTCTTCTCGCAGAACTCACCCACGCAGACTCCCCTCAGCCGCTGTTGGGTACGTGTCCGACGTGTATCCTGTAACTTCGCTTCTCAACCATGCACTGAACACCAAGACTCCTGCAGACAGGTGTTAAAATAAAGAAATTAATAATAATAATATTTATTGAATGCTTACTTTGCGTGAGGTCTTGTTCCCGAGATACTTTACGAAAATGTTCTCAACTAATTTTGTGAACAACCTTCTGAAAAGGTGTCAGTTTGTAAATGTACAAAACAAATGAACCCCAGCCTCTAAGGAAGTTACAGTCTGGTGGGTCCTGGACACACCTATGTCATTTAATCTTCATGATTCTTACCTTTCCAGTTAGCTAGGTACTATTTGTCCATAGTTTACAGATGCAAAGAGTAGGAAACGTTTTTTAGCTTGTTTTGAGACTCACAATAAGTAACAGGAGGGAAGATTCCAACCTGAGCTCAAACATAAGCCATATCTATTAAAAAGGCAGGCTCCCAAGCTGATGGGACTGAAATTTGGAAGATAGTTTAAGAAGTCTAAACTCTTTATTTTCCTAGAAAAGGAGACTGAGGTGCAGTAAAAGGAAGTGATTTTCGAAGGACACACTGGTCATGAGAGGTAAGCCTCGGTAATAACTGATTTCACAGAACTGGAGTATGGGCCATGTGCATGATAGTCACTCTGCTATCCTCATAACAACCCCAAATACATGCTCTCATCTTGGTCTTACAGGCGAGGATAGTAGCTCAGTGGGGCTGAGGCCACGTGATTAGCTGCATCTGCTAGGGGCCCTGGTTTGGGGATGCCGGAGGAAGAAATTTTCCTCTATCCTTCTAGGTTCTTCTGGCTGGTCTAAGAATTAAATTGACATTATGAACGGGAGAAAATCAGATGAAAGTTTAATAACGTGTACATGGGAGAGACCCAGCAAAACTGAGTAACTCTGTAAAGACATCTTCCACTAAAGACAAAAAAAGGATGTAGGGGGTATTGGTTTATGTCTTCAAAAGGGAGGAAGGCAGTTTACATGAAGATGGAAAAGCAAATGTTTGGTAAACAAATGTTTCCTGGGTGTGCTAAGACAGTGGGACACAGGAATTTAAAAAAAACAAACAAAAAAACCTTCCTAGATTACTCTCGGTCTACCATATCTAGTTCATACTATAGTACAATGAGAGCTGTCTTCCTGGAAGAGGTCCTCTGTCTACATTCTTTAGGCAGCTAAGGAGGACATCCAAGTTTCTTCCTGAGTCTTTTTGGGCCTTGATTGTTTTCAGCTGTAAATAATTCACGTGCCAAAGAGACATTTTGGGGTGGCAAGTTTTGCTCCCGTACAGGGTCATTTTCTTTCTTCTACACCATGACTGTTCACCTTCATTTCCAACAAATATCTGGAGATCTAACCATGGACTCTTTGGGAATGTAGGAGGTACTAAGATCTGGTTACCTGGCACCTGTGTGAATCATCATGTACAACAGGAATGATAATATTAAGACCTCTTCATCTTACCTTTCCAGAGTATTGTGATGAGTAAATGAGGTAACAAATATGGAAATACTTTGTAAAGTGTTAGATGCTGAATACGTGTAAGACAGCTTCCAGACCCTCCTCATTGTACATCAGGAATAGAATAAATGAAATATACTGGTTGCCTTAGGAACTATGGCAGGAGGTCTCATCTTGGCTAAACTTGAATTAATATGGATTTGCTTCCTGGTCTTTATAGATATCTCTGTTACTAGGCATTTTGTATTTGATCTGAGGTTTGTTTCTTCTTATCATCATGCTATCATTAGTGGTAGCACAGTGGCTGGAGCACCAGCAGCCATCTTGGACCATGAGAGGATTTCAGGAATGAAAGCTACATACAGCAAATCCTCAGGGTGCAAGGGCTTAAGTTTCTGACACCATGCAGCACCAGACAGACACCCACTGCCCACTTCTACTTGTAAGAAAGAAGCTGCTCTCTTGTGCAAGACACTTTAATTGTGTGTTTTCTGTCCATGGGGCCAAACCTAATCATAACTGATACATATACCTTACCTCACGGAAATCCTACAGCAACTCTATAAGGTGATAGGTGCAGAAACAGACCCAGAGAGTATAAATGATTTTTTCGGTGTCATCCAGCCAAGTGACAGAGGCATAATTTTGTGGCCCATTCTCATTTTCTTTTAAATGGAAAGAAAATGCCTATTGTGAATGAATGAATCTATTTTTTTCCATTTACTTCCATTCTATTCATTTATTCTAGGAGGTGATAAACTTTTTCTATAAAGGACCAAGCAGTAAATATTTTAGACTTTGTGAGTCATACAGTTTCTGTTGCAACTAAGTCTGCCTTTGTAGGGCAAAGCAATCATAGATAAAAGTAAACGAGAGGCTATGACTGTGTTTCGATACAACCTTACAAAAGCATACGATGGCCAGTGTGCCCCAGTGGGCCTTAGCTTGCCAACCTCTGATTTATTAGATTCTGATGTCCCATCACAAAAGTGCATTGGAAATACATTACAGAGGGTAGGGGGATTGTGACTTTGCAGGCACCCTCACACAGTTGACCAATATAAAGTCCAGTGTGTGACGGTGAGGTCCAGTAGAAAGAAAGATCCCTAAACTGATAATCATGAGATCTGAGCACTCAGTTCATATCTGCCTGAAACAGGATCTATATCCTGAACCAACCTCAGTTCCCTATATGTTAGGAGCAAATAATGCAAATATCATCCCTACTTTCCATAGTTTCCATGGCTACAGGGAGACTGAGATGACATGATATACAGACCATATTTTGAAAGCTATAAATGTTATTCAACTGTGTGTTCACTGCTTCACCTTAGGCAGGGCCATATAGCCTCCTCTGTATCCTTCAGCCCCCCCTGTCCTTACGTCTATCACGGAACTCCTAGAACGTATCAAATGCCTAGTAGTTATTAGTGAATCCGTTTATCCCCACTCCTCGTCCTTAACTTGATATAAAGGGTTATTGTGTTGCATTGGATTAAAAGACTCAATTATTGGAAAGTCTAGATGCCCACTCAAGGTCGCTGCCGGGCAGCGTGGGTGTCATGCGGTCATTGTCCAGTAGACAGGTCACAAGTCACACCCGTGAAGCAGCACATCAGGCTTAAACGAGACAGAAAGAGCTAGGTTGTGAAAGCCTGGAACCAGCTGAACTGGACGTTTGTGTCACTTCCTTCCTGCTCACAGACTGTTTCATGAAACACCAGGAGGCAGACAGGAGTCCTGGCCTTCTCCCTGGTGACCTGTGGAGGCCTTCTGCTACTCTGACTGCATTCTCTGAATGCTTTTCCTACATTAACAACTTGCCCCTCGCCAGAGAAAAGACTTATTTTCCCCGAGACTCTTAGAGCCATGGCACAGAAATAGGTGTGGTTATTCATTTACTCATGAATTCATTTATTCATTCAGATATTTATGTATTCACTCACTTAACAAAGATTTATTGAGTGCCTACTGTTCTATAAAGAGATGGTGTTGAGAAAAACAGATATTGTCCGTGTCATCGTGGAACTGACAGTCACGAAACTGACATTCAGTAAATAAGCATGCAGGTATATATGTGTGTGTGTGTATATGTGTGTGTGTGTGTGTGTGTGTGTGTGTGTGTGTGTGTATAAAGTACAGAGAGGTTAAGCATATATCAATATATCTATATCTATATCTATATGGATTCAGTTGCAAGTAGGAAGAGACATAGGATCTTATGAGAGAGGGGACATGATTTAGACTGAGGTCTAACCGAGATGGGTGATTCTGAGGAACCAGGTGCATTACATGCATTGAAGACCTAAGGGTCTTCAGTAACCTTGTAAAGTGACTACTATCACAACCATTGTACAGATAGGGAAACTGAGGCTTAGGAAGATTAGGTAACTGGCCTAAGGCTGCACTGTTACTATGTGTGGAGCAGGCTGGGCTCTTTCCCGTACTCCACAATGCACAACACAAACCCAGAGGGTGTGAATTTTCCCAGCTCCCACCTTTGCACACACTATGCCTCCTTCTACCGGGAAAGCCTCCCCCGCCATCCTTCTCTTGTTGGATTCATAGTCTGCCTTCAGCGTCTAGTTGAGGGCCTACTTTCTCAGCAAAGTTCCCTCTTCTATCTGAGGCCTCAGCACATCTCGTATTATAAGCTTCTGCAACAATCATCGTGTATTACTCATGCGGCACCGGCCCTGAGACACCTTGTAAAGTTCATTTTCCTTTTTACATGCTTGCACTGGTGGCCTTGCTCCCAGTCCTGTGGGCAGCACGAAGTCATGAGAGCAGACAGACCTGGATTCTTCTCCTAGTTCCTACTTGTTTGCTGAGTGACCTGGAGAACGTTGCTTAACCTCTCTGTAGTTTCCTTGGAGAAAAGTAATATTTATTTCTTGAGATAGATCTTAAAATATGTGTCCCAGGGCTGAACAGATAGTAAGTGTTCCACACTTCTTAGGCTTCTACCCAATTCCATTCCCTAGATCAGAAAGCCTCTGGAGGGTAAGAACCATGCCTTCTACTTTATAATCTCGGCAACTAGCACAGTGCTCTGTAATAGTGGGTATATCATTGGCACATAATTATGGCGGTGACAGCCTTTACCTGCCTCCTGGGTCCCTTGCTCCTAATCCAACTTGTTTTCTCCTGTCTTTCTTCCTTTCTTTCTTTCTCAACTTAGACTCCTTTAAGCCTCCCTTAAACTTGATCCTCTGTCAGAAACAGGTGCCACTGCATACACTCTCTCTTCCAAATCCACACTGTCTTCTCAGGAGGAAAATAACTGAAATAGTTCACTGGAGACCCAACAGACGGTCAGTAAGGGAAAACCACTGACCAGAAAGTCTGCCAAGCTCCCCATCCTGGCCACCACCTAGAGCCATATTTTGTATGCAAAATCATTAGTTTATTCAACTCTCTTCTCTAAAGGATGCCAGTAGCTCATTTCCAAAGATGGGGGAATGTTCCAACTTACTTTATTACTTGCCCTCTGTCTGCCTGCCTGCCTGCCTTCCTTCATCTTTTCAGTTAACAAACATGTACTGAGTACTTGCTAAGTGCTGGGCCAGAGCTGGCTGCTATACTAAAAGCACAGAGAAAGAGCTAGGGGCAACCCATGGTGAGAAGAAGAGGGGGTATTGGGTACCAATAGAAAGGAAAGACTGCGCTAACGTTTACTGGGCACTGGCTCTGCACTTCCACATGCAGTGTCACAGTGATTGCTCCCAGCCATGCACCTGAGGGAGTAGGGATTCCTGCTGCAGGAATGAAGGCTCAGAAAGGCAGAGCAACTTGCCGGAAGTCATCTACCAAAAGACGCCACAGGCCAAAACGAAGAGGCAGCTTCTGCTGAGAAGCTAAAGTGGGCAGAGATGCTCATGTTGGATATAAGGCTTCGGATGAATGCAAGTCCTAATAATCTCACTGGTTTCACCCTGCAACACCAGCTTTGTCTTCCATATGTGAGCTGCTCTCCCACTCCCCAGTTCCCAAACCTCACCATCCTAACCAGTTCCACACCACATACATCCTTCTCCACTAACGCTGCCTAGTTTCAACCCCACAGCCTCTTGGCCATGAGTCATTTCAACAAAAGTGCAAACTATGTGATGAGCCATGACAACAATGTGCAACCCTAAACTCCAATGAGTGTTTTTCTACAACGAGGGAACAGGTGGAAGAAGAGAGTCCAGGGCCATGAGATGATGACAAGGCCAAAGGAGGGGTGGGAGTCGGCCTGTTAGGACATACATGCTCCAGGCCTCAGGGGTGAATCAAAGGAGGCCCCTGGAGCCTGTGCAGTATCCACTGCCATTCACTTCTCGAGAATCATGGCATTTGGAAACCATTAAAGAACATTGGTTTGGGTAGTTTTCAGACTGGATCCTATCGGAAGATGCCTGCACAGAAAGAAGAGGCTGAATGGACTCCCAGGCTTTCCACAATGCCCCCCTCCCCTGCCAGGTTGTTCTCTTCTTCAAGACACCAGATGAGGGGGCTGGTGGGGGCTGAAACCCTGTCCCCACTCTGCCAGCTAAACTCTGGGCCTGCGAGGCTGCTCTGCCCCAGCAGAGAGGGCAAATTTTCCTAATTTGCACAAAGTACAGAATAGGATAGTGGTAACTTTGCCCTCTTGCTGCCAACAACCACACACATGCACACACATACACCCATATAGCCACACAGACATTCCCACAGACTTACACATAAGCACATATACATATTTATACAAACACACATGCAGATATATATACATTATACAAAGAGCACACAGACATATACATAGACACACGAATATATCATACAGTACATAGACACACACAAATGCAAATTAGACCACAATATAATGCACAGAAATATAGACACAAATATACAGACACAGAGTCAAACAGATATGGATACACAGATACACAAGCCATACAAAGACACATACACACAGTCTCATAGCCACTTATACACTGCACACACATAAACACATCCATACGTAGATGCATAAACACAACACACAGGCACATAAACCACACAGATATACACACACATACACAGATATGCACACATACATACATCTTTAACCAGAACAACTCTACTTTATCAATTTTACATGATAAATTCTATTTTCAAAATTTTTATGTGACAAACATTTCACTACTGAAAGAGAATTTGCTCTTTTTGAGGATTTTTTTGAATTCATTTATTGATCAAATGTTTGATGACAATATGTTGAAATAAAATGATAGTAGGAAGTGGGGTACACTCAGACATATTAGTGGCAGGTCTTTCCATGACATGCCTTGTAATTCATTTTGTTTTTATCATGATGAAAAATTTGTGACTTTCAACACTGCTACATAACATATAGAACCAGAACTCCTGTTTTATTGTTTATACACTTTCAGATACTTAAAAATATGAGCCTCCACTCCATCTCCTTCACCTCCCAAAGGACCTCTGGAGCTATGGAAATGATACAGGGACTTGAAGGCAAGGGTGTAACGTTAAGGAGTATACTAAACAGGACTTTTGGTTGTAAGAAATAAAAATACAAACCAAGCTTGATTAAATAAACAACAAATAAACCAAAAGGCAATTTATTATCTCATGTACTTAGGCAGTTCAGAAGGGAGATGAACTTTAGAAAAGCCTGGGTCCAGGGATTCAAATGATGTCTTTAAGGGTCTTTTGTTCTCCATTTTTCATTTCTTAATTCCTATGTTTACTTCATATTCAAGTTAAGAGCAGTGCATGTGGTAGCAAAGATGCCTAGCAATTGCTTTAGCCTTACAATGTCCTCCTAAATCTTGGAAGATGAGGGTGAGCGTATCTCCATGCTCCTATTTCTTGCAAGAATGCTGAACAAAGTTTGATTGGCCCGTTTTTAGTCAAGTGCACATTCCTAGGGATGGATTTGGAAAAGCTGAGCTTTTGAACCTGTACCAGCAGGACTGAATAGTGATAGTCGGGGATGATTCCCCAAAGAGATATCAGACAGGAAGGAGAATACATATGTCTTCCTCCCTACCTCCAGAAGCCTTAGTGCGGTACTCATGGGTCAGGCTCTCTGCTGGAGACTGGGACACAAGATAAAAATATTTATATTCTTTCCCTCTAGGAACCCACAGCCTAGTGATGGAGGTGGCATGTAAGCCAATAGTACAGGACACAGAAAGCAATAACCACAAAATAAAAAAGTGTGATAAAATAAAACTTCATCAAAGGACACAAGACAATCAATAGGCAAGCCACAGAGTGGGAAGAAATACACATATCTGAGAAAAGATTTTAATCCAGATTATATAAAGAATGACTACAATGCAATAATTTTTAAAAATCCCAAATTTTAAAATGAGCATAAAGCTTAAACAGACATTTCATAAGGGAAGACACATGAATGGCTAATAAACCCATGAAAAGGTGCTCAACATCTTTAGCTATCAGGGAAATGCAAATTCAAACTGCAATGAGATAGCACTTCATAACGTCTAGAATGGCTGGAATTAAAAAGAGACTGACATGAATACTGGAGGTAATGTGGAGCACCAGGACCTCCCCTGTTTTCCTGGTGGGAATGTAAAATGGTAGAACCATTTTCCAAAAGCATGTATCTACACTGTGACCCAGCAATTCATTCCTAGGTATTAACCCAAGAGAAATAGAAATACATATTTATAAAAAAGATTTGTACATGAATGTTCACAGAAGCTTTATTATTAATACCCCAAACTGGAAACAACCCAAATGTCCATTAACATAAGAATGGATAAACAGTCGTATATCCATACAACGGAATACTAGTCATAAAAGAGAATCAAGTACTGATTCATACAATGACATGAATAGATCTCATAGAAATTATGTTGAGAGAAAGAAGCTAGACATACAAGAACATACACTGTATGACTACATTTATGTGAAATTCATCATAATTTATTATGGAAAATAAACTTACCTGCATTTGCCTGATGTGTGGAAAGTTGAAGTTTAGGAGGAAGCCTAGCTGTGAAAAGATATGAGAAAACTCTCTGGGGTGATGGAAATACTCAAAACCTTGCTAGGAGTGTGGGTTACATGAGCATCTCTATTTGTAATTGTGCATTTCATTACATGTGAATTTTACATCAAATGAAAAAAGTTTTAGAGTGTAGAGAGTGCTAGGGAGGTGAAGAAAAATCAGGAATGACAGGATGTTGATAATTGTGGAAGCAATGGGTACATCGAGGTTCATTAAACTATTCTGTTTACTTTGTGTATGTTTGTAATATTCCATGTGAAAAAAAATTTTAATCAAATAAATTCATATCTAACAATATGATGACTTCTATGAGAGGAACAGGAAGTAAGTGTTGTAAAACCAGAAAACCTGGAGCAATTACATGCCGAGGGAGTTGGAGGTGGGGACAGGGGGCTGAGAGTGACTCTTGGAAAAGACATTGCAGAAAAGAGAATATTTGATTTGGGACTTAAAGGCCAAGAAGACTAAAGCAGTTGGAAATGCCCAGAATAGATGCCCATTAGAGAACCTTGTGGCACTTCTAGTGACAGAACAACATTGGATCACCAATGATATGTACTCTTCTGAAATAACCCTTTTCTCATAGGAGTCAGCGGAGTGGAGTGCTCAGGGCAGAGGAACCGAAGTTAGGATTTCCCACTCAGAGTGTCCTTGGATGATCTAAGTCACAACCCTTCTCTGCACTTCAGTTTTCTTACCTGTGAAGTGAGAGGATTCAACAAAATTATACCTAAGTTCTCTTCAAATGCTTCACAGTTGTGAAGCACAACTGTGCTTCACAAGCTAGTTGTGACAAATCAAGGAATAAAACAAAGATCTGAAGACATCTCATTCCCAGAACTTTCTTAATGCTCTATTTCATGTATTCTAAGACTCACATTCTTATTTAACATTTAACATCACAGAAATCAGGGCATGCCTTACAATCGATGATGTCAGATAACTAGGCTCCAGCAATGCATAGTTGCATTGCCTGCCTGGAAGTACTTTGTTATTATTCCTGGACAAAATGACTGGACAACCACAGTCATTGACGTTTTAATCAAAAAACCACCTGCGGTCCTTTGGAGGATCAAATATGAGTTCCATTTGTTGTCTGGAAACCTTCTATTTGTACCTTCTAGTAGAATAAGAAAATAGCACCAGCATCAAAATTGGCAAATTGGTACTGGTGGCTTGACAGAAACTTCCAAGACAGCAGAGTAGCTCTCTTTTAAGAAACGCTGCATTCCCCAACTCTCTTGGTGGCTTAGTTGACAATATTGTGTGGAAAAACATATCAACACCTGAGAGGAAAGTGATTCAGAAGAGACGAACCATTCTGAATGTGATGTCTTACGAATACCTTAACCACTGTATTTTGCTTAAATTTTCCTTTTTACATGTACACAAGAGCAATATGTGATTGACATTGAAGCAGCCTAAATGTCCATCAACAGATGAGGGAATAAAGAAGATGTGGTATATATATACAATGGAATACTACTTAGCCATAAAAACGAGTGACATAACGCCATTTACAGCAACATGGAGGACCTAGAGATTACCTAAGTGGAGTAAGTCAGAAAGAGAAAGACAAATATCATATGATATCAATTATAAGTGGAATCTAAAGTATGACACAAGTGAACTTATCTATGAAACAGTAACAGACTCACAGACCTAGAGAACAGACTTGTGGTTGCTGAGGGGGAGTGGAGGAGAGACGGATTGGGAGTTTGGGGTTAGCAGATGCAAACTATTATATACAGAATGGATAAACAGCAAGGTTCAACTGTATAGCACAGGGAACTATCTTCAATATCCTGTGATAAGCCATAATGGAAAAGAAGAAGAAAAAGAATGTATATATATATATATATATATGTGTGTGTGTGTGTGTGTGTGTGTGTGTGTGTGTGTGTATGTATGTATAACTGAATCACTATGCTGTACAGCAGAAATTAACACAACATTGTAAATCAACTATACGTCAATAAATTTTTTAAAAAGAGCAATATGTGATTAAAAAATATGTCAAAGAAGTCTAAAAGAGATTTTCATTAAAAATTATCTAAATCATGCTTAATTATGTCTACAAGAGATTTTCTCAGTATTAATAAAAGTTTAAAAAACTTGAAATCATAAGAAGGCTTTGTCACAACTTAATTGGCAATGCTTTTTCTTTCTAAGAGATATGTAAATTAAGACTTAACTGATGAAATATGGTACTGAAACCTCATGCCTTCCCCAGCACTTTCTTCCTGTTTCTCTATACTTTTTGGAGCCTATAGATAAGGTGTCATTTCTGAGGGCTTTCTGTTATAGGAACTGTGCTAAAGGCTTTACAAACATCCTCTCAGTTATCACACAATAACCTTGTAGGAGACACCATTATCATACCCTTTTAATGTTGAAGAGACTGAAAGATCCTACCCCAGGTTAAAGACTTTGCGCCACTTCCTTTCTGTAATTAGTGGAGAATCACAAAATGAACTTTTCCCAGCCCAGATAAACTTTTTAGAACCCATCAATGACGATAATGCATCAAGCTCCTGTGTTTTGGGGCAGCACTGCAGGAGGTCCTGAGGTTAGAACAGTCACTCACATATACCCCAAGGAAGGCAGGCAGCATGCAGTGGCACAAAAATAAGCTTTGGAATCAAACAGAATCAGGTTTTAATCTCAACTCTGCCACTTGTAGATTGTGTGATTTTGAGCAAACTGTTCTCGGAGCCTCAGTTTCTTCTTCTGTAAAATGGAACTATTGTTACCTACCTCCAAGAGTTGTATGAGAGGTAAATAAGTTCACTCAATTATTCACTTACTCAACAAATATCTACAGAGTGCCTACCTCATGCTAGTAAATGTAATGTCAAATGAATACTATGCAAAAGACCCTAGCAGCATGGCGGGTACATAGCAGACACTCTGGGGAAATTTTGTTGTTCTGTTTTTATTTTTCCAAACCAATGTCCCCCTTCTACTAGCACCTCATTTTAAATTTGCAGAGTCCCCTCCACCTCCAATCTATGATACATACTGTAATCAGATGCCCTGCCATTCCCCGGCCTGGGGGTGAGCATGTGAACCAAGGTAGGTCATGGCCATGCTCTCTCTGGAATTTGAAACTTCAGCAGAGTGACACAGACTGAAAATGGTAGGAGCTCATGCATTCCACCCTTTTCAGAACTGTTCTGCCAGGGAGTGCAGCTGCCTAGTTCCTACACATTTCCAAGCCTGATTCTCCAGTCTTACTATCATTTTTGTTTGTTTTGAGGTCATGTTATCATTCCAAAAATTCCCTTTTGCATAAACTACGCAGAAGTGGTATTTGCAAACAAAAAAATCAGATGCCCAGTAAAGAAACAAACAAACAAAAAAACCACATTAACTCCCCTTTCTCAAGCAGGTATTATTAAGTTAGAAGAGTAGAAGAGGTACAAATAGGATAATTAAGGGCACATAGAAGTTAGAAGTGCTCACTTTAGCAGCATAGATAATAAATTCAGAAGGGATATTCTAAATAACAATGCCATTAACTTACACTGGTTGGGGGTAGCCCTTACTATGGAATATGCATGGTACACACACTGTCTCATGTAAAGATCGCAGATACCTGTGGAGTAGATATCATCATCTTCCGTGTCTTAGTCGAGGACGTGAAAGCTCAGAGAGGTTAAATAACTTGCTTACAGCTACATAATTAGTGGGACCTAGTGCAAAGTAAAAATGCAGGGCCCCATGTTGAGAAATTATTAAGAATTTCAAGATGGTGACAGCAGAGCACTAAACCAAGTTCAGACTCCTTATGAGCATGGTTCCCCCCTTCCCTTACCCTCATGACTGCATGGGTCACATGCCCATAAAGTTGGCCCAGCTTGCTTAAGTTAGTAAGTGACAGAGTTGAGACTTAACACCGAGATCTCTTTGATCCAGAAGTCCATGGTCTCAATGCAAAGTAACCCCCATAGTGGGAGTGCCCCAAGATCAGAATGAAACTGACAGCTATTCCAGGTCATTCAGATTGTCTAGGCACTGCCCTCATCCCGTAGCCCGTAGGGCAGCTGGGGGGACTGAGACGTAAAGTTGATAATCATTTGAACTTCAGAGACTCATAGGGAAAAGCAATTAATCCAGGATCGTCATGATAGGCCAAGCTCTCCCCTGCCTTCCTCCTGGTGTTCTGTTTAGTCCCACCTTTGAGAGGGTCCTAGACCAATTTGACCGAATTTAGAGGAGGCTGAGCAGGATGGTGAAGGAACTGCATACAAGTGTTTATGAAATTAAGAGTGTTTAGCCTGAAGATCAGAAGAATCACAGTTGTCATCAAGTCTCTTTCCTGCTGAGATATAAGGTCTATAAGAGCCGGGGTCTATCCTGCTCACCACAGTACCCCAAGTGTCTGGCACAGTGCCTAGGATATAGTTACTGCTCAACAAATAGTAAGTGGAGCAATCAATTAAACAGTTCACTGAACGTTTGTCAAGTGGAAGAGGGATTAGATGTGTTTTTTTTTTTCCTCAAGAAAGAAGTCAGTGCCAACGGGGTAGACCAGTTTTGACTCTTGGGTATAAGAAAGTTCTATGGCCCCATCATGAAAGAAAAGGCTATTAGGAGGTCCCCTTCCAAAGAGGGACTCAAGTGTGGAGGTGATGACAAGGGTATTCCCCAAAGGCATTCCCTAGAATACCAGAAATGGCAAAGAGGTCTCTGGTCCTAAGGTACTTCCAACTAATTGGTAGTAGCTACCCGGGCCTCTGTTGAGAAGCTTTTCACAGGGAAGCTCCATAAGAAATGGTGCTTTACCTTAGACAGCCTTCTAAACTTTAATGTTTGTGAATCTATGAATCTGTACATTTTCTCCAACCCAGAAATGTTGGTAAGGCTAACTCTAGTGCTCTGAAGTGAGGCAAATTAATTGAAACTAAGTTCACTAAAGTTGTGGGCATTTTGAGGGTTCTTTGCTTCTCAGCTTTGGGCTTAGATACTATAAATATAATATCCAACCCCAGTGGGTGGTCCTGGATGTCGGATTCACCATGCTTACAGACAGCTGTGGGGAAAGAGCTCTGAATAAATCTGTCTAACTAGTAAAGATGGATTACATTACTTCATAGTGATGTTAACCTTAGGAGGCAAAAGTCCAGACAGGTTGAGGAATGGAAAATGAGGACATAAGGGGGGAACAATTCCATTAGCTCTAATCAAAAGAAGAGGCCAAAAGGGGATTAAAATCTATAGCATGCTCAAAAAGGGCAGAGATTAAACCACTCCAACTTCGAAGAGAAAAGATTAAATATTTGCCACTAGTTCCTCTTTCTTTCACCAAGAGAGTTTATTAATTTATACTTAACAGTCTGCCTGCCTCAGTTAACAAGAGTTTTTACAATGAATAATAGACCCACTCATTTAAAACCAAGGAAAAGAAAATCTACAGTGTAGTTCCCATTTCCTCTGGCCTATATTTTATAACTTTATTTAGACCAGGGATTTTAAATCTGAGGATCCAAGCACTCTATTTTTTAAGTAGGATTCAGAGGGTCACTACAGTTTTATTAGAATTTTAAAGTATATACATACAATAGATTTTTTTTTTTCCTGGTGAAATGGCTCATAGCTATTTAAGATTGTTAAAGAGGGTCTCTGATTACACCTCTGGAAAAAAATACTAAAAAATCTTAGATTAACTTCCTCATTTTAAGCTTTCTTCTCTCCTTGATTCAGATATTCACTGAATGCTGGGCCATGTGCTAAACGCTATTCTAAATATTTGTACTGAGTGCTTCGTCATTTACCTACCTCTTGGGAGGTAGGTAACATTGCCTGCCCCTCACCTTTTTTCTTTCTCGAAGCAAACAGACTCAGAGAGTTTAAATAATAGTAATTGTTACCGTTTATTGAACACTTCTGACATGCTCCTTGTTCCTACACTCATTAGATCTTACAACAATCTTGAGAGGTAAATGTTATTTTCTTACTGTGTCATCAGTGACAAACTAAATGATCAAAAAAGTTGAGTATCTTGTCCAAGGATATTTGACTGGGTAGATGAAACTTGAACTTGAGCCCAATTCTAGTTCCAAATCCTCTTCTTTAGTCACTACACCGTACTATTTTTTCTTGGTAGGCTGTAGTACTTGCTGATGTGCACACATATCACTTACCAGGGACTGCTATAGTGTTCACTGTCTGACTGACCTCCTTTGTAGTCTGAGCTCGGTTACACCAACTTCCCTTCCATCGATGGACACTTTCAGAAGATGGAACATATTTCACCAAATAGGAGTAATACAAAAATATCTTACAACTTTCCCCCTCTGGAAATTGTTTCCAGGCCACCCAAAGTTGTATCCACAAGTGTTTGTGTGCTTCCTGCGAAACTGTCTCACAAGAGAGTAATCTCCCTTATTGGGACTCACGGGCGCTCTGTTACCAGGAAGGGGATGGGTCTTCCAGGTGCAGACCGAGAAAGACAGCAACTCGGGACTGATGGAGTCCTCAGAGAAGATACCCCCTTTTCCATATTTCTGATCCTTCCTGATCCTTCAAGGCTCCAGATAAATCCCTTCTCCAAGAAGCCTCCCTGGCTGGACATTTGATCTTGTTAGCACCCCCAAGTCAGTTGAAGAATTGCCTGTGAGCAGAGGAGGTATGAAATATTTGATATAACAATCTCTCACTCACTCCTACACATTTTTCTTTTCTTGTCTGTAACGCGCCAGACATGTCTGAGGTGAGCAAGGTATAGTCCCTCCTCTCGAGTGGTAGGGGAACTACATGTGAAGAAATAATTACAATCACTGTGTTAAGTGCTAATGTAGCGGTATTTTTCAATTAATGTAGCAGCGTAGAAGAGCTAGAAACAACCTCCCTGGGAGTGCTCAGGAAGCCTTCATGGGGAAGGTGACATTTAAGTGTGGTTGTGAAAGAAGAGCAGGAATTTTCCAAGGGGAAAAAAAACATGGTGCTAAAGGCATTCGAGGAGGGTACAGCATAGAGGTGTAAACAGTCACAATGTGTTGGGGAACAACAGTCTTTCGGTTTGACTGGAAGGGATGTGTATTGAGGGTTAAGTCTGAGTTTGGTGCAAGACTGTGAAAGGCCTTATGTGTCGGCTCTGAGGTCTTGACTTTAGCTTGTCTGCACTATAGCATTTTCTTTTAAATTAGTTGAATATTTTATTGCATGTCCCCCTTATTATATTACAAACATGAGTGAGAAATAGAAGTTAGAAAAGGCATTATAGAGAAGAGAAGCAGACAACTGTATAATTAAAACAGTTACCAAAGATGGAAGCAATTAAGCATAGCTATACCAATAATTTCTAGCTTTAATTAAAGATATGTGGGACAAAGGACTGTGTATGCAGTGTGAAGCAAACAAATACAACAAAGAAAATGCTTTGCTCTTAAAATAAAAATTTCAATAAGAAGAAGATTAGGAAGGAGACCAGGAGACAGGAAGGTGTATGTATTGAGTGCCTGTTCTGTGTTGTTGCAAAAACTGAATTAATTGTAATCCTTAGTTCATGATATGCTCTTATCATGTTAGCAGTGAGTAAACTCCCATCATCATTGTTAATAGTAAATTAAAATATTATTGAACCTGCTACCAAACATTAGAACTGGAACGTTGGTGTTTACCCACGTGTTCCTCTTCTTTCCTTCTCCCTCTACCCCCAGCCAAATTAACAACTTTCCAAATGCTCTTGACTCTTGCAATGTTTATTCCCTACTTTTAATATACAGTATGCACACACACATATACATAAACACATTTGCATTTATTATATTACAGAGATTCACCCCCTCTGGTGCATATGGCTGTAGTTTATTCCTTTCACTGCTGAGTATCTTCTATTGTGTAGCTAGATCACCATGTATTTAGCCTTTCTGCTGTCAGTGAGATTGGGGGTTTTCTTTGATTACCTACTCTATGAAGAACTCTCTGATTTTTTTTTTCTCTCTCCAATTTCAAATTTCCCACCAACTCTTTGAGCTGGGTATTATTATTTTCCCTTTATGGGTGAGGACACTAAAACTCAAAGAGGAAAAGAAACTTTCCTGCTGTCACGTGGCCACAGAGTGGCAGAGCCAGGGTTTAATCCAATTCTCTGTGAATCAAAAGCCTGCAGCAGCACTTCCTCCCTTCCTTGGAGGACCAGTTCTTCTCTCGATCCAGTGTGTTAAAGGCTCAGGAGACTCCCCCAGCTCACTTTTGGTTTTTCTGAGTCCCCGTGAGTCACTGCTGGGGTGAAGAGGGGATTTCCTGAGCTGCCCCTGTCAATATATGTCAGAACATCCTGTTCACTCAGACAATTCCATGGGTAGTAGTCAGCTGCACTGAGAACTTCTGCCAGCTACTTGGACAGGCCCAGCAACCTACTAGAATGGATTTCCTCCTTTCCCCCATTTGTGTCCTCAACTGGGTAATAACAATAATAGTAGTCGTAGTAATAATAATAGTAATCCTTTTCTTGTAAAAAGAGCTGTACCATTTCCAAAACTCTCTGAGGAAAATAAGTACTGTTAGCCCAGTTTTGCAGACCAGGAAACCAGGTTTTGTGATTCAGCTAGTAAATGGTGGCTAGTAAAAAGGACTCCTAGTCCAGTGCCTGTTCTGTTTTTCTGTACAAATATCTCCTACTTTGATTAAATGTATCACACTATACTAAAGACTTTAGGATTAGAGTCTGAAAACCCGATATTCAGGCCATTCCCCCAACATCATCCTCACTACTAAGAGTTCCATTATTTCCAAAGTAAAAATACTCAGTCAGGGCTTCCCTGGTGGCGCAGTTGTTGATAGTCTGCCTGCCAATGCAGGGGACACTGGTTCGTGCCCCGATCCGGGAAGATCCCACATGCCGCGGAGCGGCTGGGCCCGTGAGCCATGGCCGCTGGGCCTGCGCGTCCGGAGCCTGTGCTCCGCAACGGGAGAGGCCACGACAGTGAGAGGCCCGCGTACCGGAAAAAAAAACAAAAAACAAAAAAAAACTCAGTCAGCTTTTTAACCCATATAATATCTGCAAACCACAGATTTAGCTATATAACAGCTGCAATACAAGAAAGAGGCAGGTGATTTTATGATGTGGTTTGAAGGTGCTAGAACATCATCACCCATTAATGTCTCTTTCCCACTGTCTGCCACAGAGACGGAAGCTCCACTACTCCTCCATTTGTGCCTTGGTTGTTTTCAACCTTCAAAAAGCTTTTAGGAAAAGGTGAGATCTAGTGTAGGTCCTAGTAAGAAAAATTATTGAAAACATAGACAAAACTTTAGCTGTGTGTTCTTTCAGTATCATGTTGGAGCACTATCTAATAGGCCTACTGTAGGAGTATTAATTTTCTAATGTTTGGCACATGATTTACTATTTTTTAAGGCCCAGAGTCTGTGAAGAAAGATAATAACTTATAGATTTGTTTCCCAGTACAGATGTAAATGATTTTTGTTTGGAAGAAAAATAACCCCAAAGATTATGGTTTTATTGCCTTGTAGAACATTAACCAGTTTTGTGTTTAACCAAGCAGTCTTATTCCAACGTACTTTCTTCAGCACATAAAACATGTCTCACATGTGAATGATTTTTAGTAATCTGCTGGTTCCCTCATTAATAACTTAGATTACTCTTGTGCTCACTCTATAATTGTTGATACTCTTTTTAAAAAATTTTTTATTGGGATATAGTTGATTTACAGTGTTGTGTTAGTTTCAGGTGTACAGCAAAGTGAATCAATTATACACATACATATATCCACTCTTTTTTAGATTCTTTTCCCATTACAGAGTATTGAGTAGTTTCTTGTGCTATACAGTAGGTCCTTATTGGTTATCTATTTTATATACAGTAGTTATATAAATCCCAATCTCCCCGTTTATCCCTCCCTCCCCCTTACCTCCTGGTAACCATAAGTTTGTTTTCTACATCTGGAACTCTATTTCTGTTTTGTGGATAAGTTCATTCGTACCCTTTTTTTAGGTTACACATATATAATTGTTGATATTCTTAAAAAATTATACTTTGACAGTCCAAATTTTTAATGCCAAAAATGAGAGTTTTCTAGCCACTATTGCCGCATAACAAACTACCCTAAAGTTAGTGACATAAAACAGCAACCATTTAATTTACTCACAATGTCGTGGGTCGGAACTTTGGGAAGGGCTTACTGAGAAGTTTTTGTTTGGGGTCTGTCATACCATTTGAGTCGGATGTCTTCTGAGGCTATAGGCGATAGTCTTGATTGGTCTGGGTGTCCAAGATGGCTCATTCTCAGGCTGCAGTTGAGCTGGGTGCTGGCTGGGAGCTCAGCTGGAGCTATCAACAGTAGCCCCTGTATATAGCCTCCCAAACAAATACCTCAAAGCCCCTGTATTTAGCCTCTAGAGCATGGTGGTCTCAGGGAGCCAGACTTCATAGATGGTGGCTGGCTTTCCCAGGGCAAGCATTCCAAGAAAACCAGGTAGAGCTGCATGACCTTTACTGACCTAGTCTTGGAAATTGATAGCATCACTTCTGCTGTACCTCATTAGTCAAGGGAAGGGGACATAGACCCCACCTCTTTTTAGGCAAAGTGTCGAGGAATTTTCTGACTATGTCTTAAAAAGTTACATGGGGAACCACTTAAGGAAACTCACATTTGAGATATTACATTAGCAAAAAGGCGGCTGGGACAAAGATGGCAAGAGGAGGTCAAAGAAACAGAGGTAGGGAAGCCAGAAAGGAGGTTTTGTGCTACTTGAATTGAAAAAGTTATTGGAGCCTTCATTCATTCAGGTTCATAAGAGGGGAGAGAAGAGGCACATATTAGAGAGAATTCGAACTAAAAGTTGAAAAGATTTGGTAGCTGACTGGCTGAGGGCTGCCCTCTTAGCTTTATTTTTTTTTAATTAATTAATTCATTTATTTTTGGCTGCATTGGGTCTTCATTGCTGAGCGTGGGCTTTCTCTAGTTGCAGCGAGTGGGGGCTACTCTTCGTTGCGGTGCGTGGGCTTCTCGTTGCGGTGGCTCCTCTTGTTGCAGAGCACGGGCTCTAGGTGCACAGGCTTCAGTAGTTGTGGCTCGTGGGCTCCAGAGCCCAGGCTCAGTAGTTGTGGTGCACAGGCTTAGTTGTGCTCCACGGCATGTGGGATCTTCCCAGACTAGGGACCGAACCTGTGTCCCCTGCACCAGCAGGTGGATTCTCAACCACTGCGCCACCAGGGAAGCCCCCAGCTTTATAAAAAAGTCTGACTCCACTTTTTGGATGCTTTTAAGCCTCATCCTCCCTCTCCTCCATCTTCTTCCCCACATCTGGCCAAGCTGGTAAGAAAGCCCAGTACTCCCTCCTTTGGCACCAGTGGGAAGTTTAAATCATTCATGGGAACCCTCACCACCACAACCACCATAAAAACCCAACCAAGTTTCCTGCCCCTGCCCTCTCTCAAGCCATTTTTGGATGTACTTGCCAGCCACTCTGATCTTCCCCGAAAGCCTCATTATGTGAGTAATACACCTTTTATAATAACCCTCTTAGTGTGTGTACAGTGTCCTCACACTAAGAACCACAATTTAAGTGGGGATCCATCCTCAGAGGATCATGACAAGTTCCTGGTCACACCAAATATAGTAATTCTGGTTCCTGAATATAAACGATAATAATGGCTAGCATTTATTGCCTTCTTATGCTGGGTGCTATGAGGGAGTCACTATTATTATCCCATTTTACAGGTGTGGAAATGGGCCAAAATAGAGCAGCAAGTGGAGGGGAGAAATTGACCAAGATAATCCCACCGACTTGAAATTTGGTTGAGAAGCCGGTGGCACCACTAAGGGAAGGGGACTTGGAGAAGGTCAATTTCTATGGGAAGAAAAACTCAATTGTAGACAGGTTTAGTTTCTGATGAAAGGGACTATATAAATGAAGATGTCCTTTGGCATTTAGAGATAAGGAATTTATTGGGCACCATGTAAGTGCCAGACACCAGGTAGGTACCCAACAGAGCTCTGGTAAGGAAATGAGAATCTTAGAGTCACCAACATGGTGGATGCTGAAGCTGGAACTTAGATGTCAAGAGAAAGAGAAAAGCAGAGGGTTATGAACTCACATTTAGAGCATAGGAGGAACAGAAAGAGCCAGCAAAGCAGACAGAGAAAGGACAGAGGGCCTAAATGTAGTGGCGTACCTGAGTGGGGTCCAAAACATTTTTTTTAAAGTAAGCCGCCATTTAGAAATTGCCTCTCTGTCTGGGAGAAAGCCTGGGCACCAGTGGAGTCATCTTTCTTTGATCTGAAAGGAGTCTCTCACACGGTGGCCCTTTTTAGTTGCACAAACATAAGGCAAGTGGGCACACAGTGCCAGAGGGAATTCTGTAACAAAGCCTTTTATTTGTGGCTTTGGGAGGCTTCCCTCCCTTCATATTTGAAGTGGATCTCTTGGGTGGATGTAGGAATATTTGCATAGAGACTCAAGACATTGAGATCTGAACTCTCCTTTGGATATTCAACTGTGTTATGCTCTTTCCAATGACTAGAGATGGCCCAACTAAACTCTACTGGCAAAAAGGACACTGAGGGATGCTTAAAAAAATACACCCCATGAAAAAATTTTTGAACTGATTATCCAGGTTCAGTATTAGCCCTGAGAAGGTGCAAAGGAAGGGTCATTTCAGTCAAGTGTGTGGCCTGTGATTCTGCTGGTGGGAATGCTTCGAGGATAGTTGGAACCTCATATGTGGAGCAACATTGGCCAAGAATAACCCTGGGAAGATAATATTGTCCTTCCTTAAAAAAAAATTCTGCAGCTTTGAAAGGGTCTAAAATAGTAAGAATGGCACTAAGGCAGGAGGTGAGCATGAAGGTAACTAGGCGGGACCAGGCTGTGGTGATGACCCCATGCAGTAGTGTCAGAAGCTGAGTAGAGCCACTCATACACGGACCAAAGCCTCCTTTTCTCCCTTTGAGAGTTATTAGAAATAGCACTGAGTTTTTGGATGAGGAAAGCAATTCAAAGAGAGGAAGCAAAAAGAGAGAGGGGAGCCAGAGCCATGCTCATCTTAATTTTTAATCATGAAAATGTGACCTTAATTGCAACCCAAGTTGGTGAAGCAGCTCATGCAGTTACAAGGACAAGAAAAGGCATATTTATAATAATCCTGCTACCATTCTTTGAACACTCACTATGCACATTGTTTTGTACTGTTCCTGATACATAAAAGATGCTGAGTGTATGGTAACTCTGATCAATAACATTATTATTAATATTAGTATATTGTTAGTTCAAGTGGTTAAAGTACAGTCCTGGTAGAATAATTAAGTAGTGATGCCACATCATCTGTCTTTTGACTCTCATTCCTTAAGTGAACTCTGACCAGAGCATGAAGAGCTATTGTTAGAGATACGGAAGCAAAGGCTGCAGCAGAAGGCATCGTCACAGCCCAACAGCAAGCAATGACCATCCTTCTTGCAGCTGGGACCTTGACAAAAAAAGGAGAGGCACACTCCTCACTGTCTAGGGATGGTTATTTACCAGGTCCCTGAGTAGCAGCAGGAGGTGGCTTTGCTTGCTTATTTTTTTGTGCCCCACACAGCCCAACCCTGGAGGACTCAGCCAAGGGGGAAATAATCACTTGTAGGCAGGGATGATCTGGCACATCTCCAGGGTTTGAAGGGGAGCCTTCATTCTGGTAGAGATGTCTCCTCCCCTTCCTCCTTTTTCTCCTCTGCCTTCTCTGTCTCACCCTCTTCCTCCTCCCTTACTTCTCTCCATCCTAAACCCAAACCCCATATTTCTTCATATTCCCATCTCTGTGACCTTGGGAACATTTCCTCATCCCACAGATGTCCCACCTACAATGGCTGTTTGGTTAAGGAGTTTTGGGAAACCCAGGATCCCAAATAACTACCCTTCCTAGAAATTCACAATGCAACTCACCATGCGGAGAGCTCTGAGAAATCCTGTGGTGAAGTCACCCTTTAACTCTGGTCAGCCAGGGCTTCCTCATCTTCTTTGCTCCCAAATGCAATCATGTTTTTTGTTTTTTGTTTTTTTTTGCAATACTTATTAATATCCCTCAGCACTAGGGCTCCAAAGCATTTGGATCAAGGCATTCCAGGAAGACCGAAGAAGTGCAAAGGCACAAAGGTGTGAAACAACTTTGTTTGACGGGGCTGTGGTAGGAGGAGGGCTGGGGGAAAATTTTAAAGAAATTCGTATGCCTCATATGCATAGAAAAGGGGAGAGTGCAGAGAAAGGCCTAATCCTCAGGAATCAGTTTCATGAGGGCACCTATAAATGCTACTCTGAAAGCAAGTAGGGAGGGAAAGTGGAAGGAAATTACATTGTCCCAGTTCCCCATTAAGCCTCATATGTGTCTCTTATATCTTAGAGGTGAAAATTGGAAGATTGTGATGGATGTGCCTGGCAGTGAAATTAGAGAGGAGAACTAAGTTGTAAGCTAGATATTTGAACTTTATTCTCTTTGGTGCTTTTCAGCTTTTGTCTCATCATGGTACATAGAAAATTAGAGTATATTTTATTCCCTACAGCACAGTGGAGTAAATGGAGGAGGACACTTGGCCCAGGGATGGAGGGGTCAGTATCTCAAGCACACTGTAAGCCATTTGGAAAGTAATGGAAAGTAGTAGAAGAGCTCTAGGCAGGTAAATGACCTGGTTAGGTTTGCAAAAGGGAATCCCTCAGTGGGCTTTTTTTTTTTTTTGCGGTACGCGGGCCTCTCACTGTTGTGGCCTCTCCCGTTGCGGAGCACAGGCTCCGGATGCGCAGGCTCAACGGCCATGGCTCACGGGCCCAGCTGCTCCACGGCATGTGGGATCTTCCCGGACCGGGGCACGAACCTGCGTCCCCTGCATCAGCAGGCGGACTCTCAACCACTGCGCCACCAGGGAAGCCCCCTCAGTGGGCTTTAACGGAGACCCAGAAAGAGATCCGAAGCAGCTGGTCCTTCTAGTTCCACAAACTTGCCTTGGTTTCCTCACCACAGGATCTTTTACATGTGTTTCCTTCTGCCTAGAGGTGTTCCCTCCAGCATCCCTGGTCTTCACTTTGTTGTTGTTTGCTCATCCTTCTGATCACAGCTCACATATCACTTTTCCAAGGAAGCTGTCTCTCATTCCTCAAACAGAGTCAGGTCTCTTTTATCACATCTTCTTATATATTTTCCTCAATGCCACTAAATTTAATTTACAGCTATGTCGTTGTTTTACTATATGACCTGCTCCTAACTAGACTACGCATTTGTCACATTGCTTCCCTGCCTGAAAAGCCCTCCCCTCACATCTCCACACACTCAAATCATAGCCATCCTTCCAGGTCCATCTGGAGTTCTATTTCCCACCAATCTCCTCGACTGGAAATATTTTTGCCCTTCTTCTCTGATCATCTGCAAATATGGTTTCCGGACATCTCTGGTGGCTTTGTAGAACAGATATCAGAGGATTTTCTTGCCTACCACTGTTGTTTTCTGGGACTTGCCCTGCTTGTCCTCCAACTTCAGCCACATAGTTGCCATGGGACCTTCCACATGAATCCAGGTTGACAACACCCAAGACTCCAGCTCCAGGGGTGAGCGGGGCAGATACTTGAACTCTGGGCCAATGAGCCCATGCTCTGTGATTTTTAGGTTTGGGTTAGAACAAGTTCTTTCAACCTGTCTCATTAGCTGAAGCTCTAAGATGTAGGACTCTGGAGCTGTCAAGGGCTGTTGTTTTGCTTTGTGTAAATCATGGACTTCCAGTAAAAGAGAAGAATGAAGCTGTACACAGAGAGAAGCAGAGACAAGATACTGTCCTGTCAGCCCTGGAGTCTCTGGTTCCAGTAGTTCCTGTGTCCCAACTATATCCAACCTTCACCTAGCCTTGGAGCTATGAGATATCCATGGATACTTCCAATATTTCTTTCACTCTGTCACCAAGAATACAAGCTAATTAATACATCTTGATCTCTTTTGAGAGCTCTTTGAGATGGCATCATTGCTTGAATTAAGGATAACCAGGGTAGAGAAAGTTAAATCTGCAATGAAGCATCCCAGATTTTAACATATATAGTTTCTAAAACACATTTATCTGAAGTCTCCACTGGGAGACAGCACAATATAATGGGAAGATTATGGGCTTTGGAAATCAGGCTCGGGTTTGAGGCCAACTCTATCAGAAATTGTGACTCTAGACAATTGACTGCACTACTCTGAGCCTTGTCTGTCAAATGGAGATATTAGTACCTACATTAAAGAGTTATTATCACAAGGTATAATGAAAAATGCATTAAAGGACTTGACATAGAATCTGGCTCAGCATAGGCACTCAGCATTCCACATTTCACTGAGTCTAAGATACCATCAGTTGTAACAGGTATCATGATTTTAGGTATCACTGAAAAAGGAAAAGCCAATTAATCTGTGACACGCCATTGATGATATAAGGCATTCTGATTTCAAAGCTGTTAAGCTATGAAAAGAAGTATGTCTTAGAATCGATGAAATGCAATATATTTATTGGGCACAAACGACATAGGCAATAACGTTAGGCACCGGTGACATGGGAGTGAACAAGACTGGCATTGCGGGGCTTCCCTGGTGGCGCAGTGGTTGAGAGTCCGCCTGCCGATGCAGGGGACACGGGTTTGTGCCCCGGTCCGGGAAGATCCCACATGCCGCGGAGCGGCTGGGCCCGTGAGCCTATGGCTGCTGAGCCTGCGCATCCGGAGACTGTGCTCTGCAACAGGAGAGGTCACAGCAGTGAGAGGCCCGTGTACCGCAAAAAAAAAAAAAAAAAAAAAAAAGACTGGCATTACCCCTCAAGGAGATAGGATCTAATAATTAATACATTTCAGATTTTCAAAAGGACACAGAATAACTTTAGACAGTGAATTCCTGGCTTGCAAAAATGCCTAGGACCAAGAAGTAAAGCAGTGGAGAAATACTAGACTTTAATCCTCTTATATGTTGTTAGATCCTATAGCAGTTATATTTTCATGCTCTGCATACAATCCAAAACAAATTGTCTGCTTACAATTAAAATCATGCTGAGTTTCCAAACGTCCAGCCCCCAGGGAGCTATTTGGACACCATATCTTATCCACAATGACGCAATTCTACTTTTAAGGGACAATTAAGGGGTTTCCTTGTAAGTCAGGCCAAACTTTCTCCAAAATACATGAAGGAAGTGCCTAGAAAAGAAAACGTTTGAGGCTTGTTTTCATACTGTCACTTAAGAAAAACAATTTCCAAAAAGGACTGAATTTTTTAAAAAAACTAAATTTGGAAGGCCTGTACTTTTATAGCCCTTTGCAGCCTTTTAGTAGAACAGAACAAAGTCCCTTAGGAAACTTAATGTAACAGTAACCAAATGTCCTTGTTAAGCAGCCATTTATTGGTCTATTAAATCTGATCTGAACTGTGATATTTTGCGGTAAATCTCTTCTCCAACATAAATTGCTTAAGATGGGCTTCTTTAGGCATCTACCCCACTGGAGACAGCTTCAACATCATCCCAAAAAAGGCAAATGTGTTTGCATCTTCCTGGGCAGCTCTTCCAGGAGGGGAGATCTAAAAAGAACTTTTTCTTTGCCTCTTTTGCTTGGGAAGACTTAAAAATGGTTTTAGACATAGTTCAGTCCAATTTTACAGATGAGATGGGGACCAACAATCAATTAAGTATTTAGTATAGTCCAGGTGCTGTGTTAAACCCTGGGGATGCAGAGATAAATAAGATGTTTTCTCTGCCCTCGAGGCACTCATCATCCAATGGAGACAAGAGATCAGTAAGTAGCGTAGTAAGTGCTAGGCAACTGAGCGAGTCCTGCAAATGAGGGCTGGCAGTTGGGAGAGGAGAGGAAAATAAGGAACCAGGATTCATTCAGATAGTTTAAGTGAAGAGAATGTAATGAAGGGACTACTTAGAGAGTGATGGGAGCAAACAAGGGATTTGGGAGCACCTTGAGAATACTAACAGTGAGAAGCCAGTATCTCTTCTAGACCCAAAGGTGCAAGAGGAAGAAATAGTGTATTAGAGTCTGGTAAGAGCTGCAGCCTTGGAGAGCAGCCTCTCAGCAGGGGCTACAGCCACAGAGGGTCACAGCTGCTGCCAGAGGAAAGGCACCAAAGCAAGAAGAAGAAGAAATGTCCCAGCCTCTCTTTGCTCAGCTTCCTAATTTTCCATTGGTGCTTCCCATTGACTGAATCCAGCTGGAAGCCAGGTTGCAAATGTGATATAACTTAACAGAGTCAGCCTCCCAAAGCATAGAGCAGGGCAAAGTAGGGCAGCAAATGGATCTGGAGAGAGGGTAAATGGAGATTAACCAACACATCTGGCATTTATAACTGTTCAAAGTTTCTTATGTGTGTGTGTACACGTGCATACACATGCTCACACCTCCACACCATGCATTTATTTAGCCAATAAACTGAAGTACCTACTATGTAAATAATAGAAATAAAAGCTGCTGGAGACAGTGTTCTTGGCTTTGGAGGTGAAAGGGTAAAATAAATAAATACCGTTTTCACCATATGGGCTTTCTAGTCTAGTGAGAAAAAGACAAAGTAAATAATCCATAAAGCATAATGAGTATTATCTTAAGGAAAGAGGAAGCTTTGGATTGGGTGGGGAAGTAGCTAATCAAATCTAGGGCCCACAGAGTATTCCCCTGAGAAAGTGACAGTTAAGTTGAGACTTGGGGGTGAATAGAAGCCAGCCACCTAGAGGAGCGAGTGGCAGAGAGAGGAGTGTTCCTGGTGGGGAGAGCACACGTGCAAAGGCCCAGAGGCAACGGTAGGTGTCAAGTTCAAGGGTCTGAAAGACTTCCAGTATACTTGGGCCTTGGAGCATGAAGGGGAAGTGCTGAGAGATGAAACTGAAGTGGCAATCAGAACCAGATTGTTTTGGGCCACATGTTTCCAGATTTTGATCCTAATGGCAAAGAGGAATCATCTGAAAGCTTTAATTAGGTTTTTCCCAAGTTTGAAGGGTTACTCGGGATGTACATTTCTCTCAGCCATCCTAACTTACAGGTATATAGGCATGGTTATGCTCAAGAGATGAGCCCTAAGGACAGTAGGAGCCAGTCGACAGATAACAATTAAGAATGGTGTTCCAGGGTTTCCCTGGTGGCTCAGTGGTTAAGAATCTGCCTGCCAATGCCGGGGACACGGGTTCAAGCCCTGGTCCGGGAAGATCCCACATGCAGCGGAGCAACTAAGCCCATGCGCCACAACTACTGAGCCTGCACTCTAGAGCCCATGAGCCACAACTACTGAGCCCACGTGCCTCAACGACTGATGCCCACGCACCTAGAGCCCGTGCTCCGCAACAAGAGAAGCCACTCCAATGAGAAGCCTGTACACTGCAACGAAGAGTAGCCTCCACTCGCCACAACTAGAGAAAGCCTGCAACGCAGCAACAAAGACCCAATGCAGCCAAAAATAAATAAATAAATAAATGTATTAAAATAAATAAATAAATAAATAAATGTATTAAAAAAAAAAAAAGAATAGTGTTCCAGGGACTTCCCTGGCAGGTCCAGTGGTTAAGACTCTGTGCTTGCAGTGCAGGGGGTGCAGTTTCGATCCCTAGCTGGGGAACTAAGATCCCGCATGCTGTGCCACATGGCCAAGAAAAAGAATGGTGTTCCAAGCTGAGGGAAGAGCACATGCAAAGGTTCAGAGACAAAAGAATGCAGAGCAGGATTCAGGAACATTAAGAAATTGTTACTGAATGGGACTGGAGAGCGAGTGGAGAAGGTGATGAAGTGGTGGGACAGGTGAGAGATGACTCTGAGTTATTACATCCTTCCTCCCATGCACCGTGAATTTCAAGGCCATAAACTCTCTTACCACCACTAGAGCATATGCTTTCATTTCTTATATGGTAAATACCTAGTACTGAAATTGCTGAGCCCAGGGGTAGACATATGTTTCACCTTTAATAAAAGTTCTCCTCTCCGTCTTTGCTTGTGCTAATTCCTTTATCTAGAATCCCCTTTTCCACCATCTGTTTAAGAAAGCTGCTTGATAGCAGTTGCTGAAACTGTGTATTAAGAGTGCCAGGGCAAGACAAGAGGATGGCAAGTAGGCAGTAGCCAAGTTGGAGAGGGATTGGGGAGGCAAGTCAACAGGAGTGGGGCTCAAAATGCAGAACAAGTACCAAAAGTAGTGACAGTAATTTCAAGATGGAATCTGTGAAACAAGGAGCTTTTAAGAGCGAGTTAGTTTTAAATCACCATATCCAGCCTTCTTCAGGGTTTTGCACTCCCCTTAAAGCTGCAAGTCTCGGTGCTTATTGCCTAACCAGAGTGCTTTGTTCTTTCCTTTTAATATTCTGTAACATCTGTACATAGTTTTCTTCATTAAATGGTGTGCCAGGCCGTCTTGTAGTCTGGTGATTGAAATGTAAACTGGTACAAACCATTTCAAAGATATTGTGTGACATGTGTATGGAGAATCTTTAATATGTCAATATTCCTTAATCCAGGAATTTCACTAATAATAGTAGCTAATTATTAGTAGTTAATTTTATGTGTCAACTTGACTGGGCCACAGGGTGCCCAGATATTTGGACAAACATTATTCTGGCTGTTTCAGTGAGGGTGTTTTGGGGAGATTAACATTTAAATTGACAGACTGAGTAAAGCAGATTTCTCTTGCTAGTGTGGTGGGCCTCGTTCAAACAGTTGAAGGCCTGAATAGAAAAAAAAGGCTGACCCTCCCCTGAATAACAAGGAGCTCCTCCTGCCTGACTACTGTTGAGCTGGGGCATTGTTTTTCTCCTGCCTTTGGACTCAAACTAAAACATCTGCTCTTCCTGGGTCTCAAGCCTACTGTTGTTCAGGCTGGAACTACACCACTGGCTCTCCTAGGGCTTCAGCTTTCTGACTGCAGATCTTGGACTTGGCAGCTACCATACTGCATGAGCCAATTCCTTAAAAAAAAGAAAAAGAAAAGAAAAGAAAAAATTTAAAAGTCAATCAATCAATCAATCTTCTATTCGTTCTGTTTCTCTGGAGAATCTGAATACAAGAGCCAAATACTTAGTATGTACAGGCAATATTTTAAGTGAGTTATGTGTATTAGGACAATTAAATCTCATTAAACCCTGTGAGGTGGGTACTATTATTATTGCCATTTTACTGATGAGGGAAAAAGTAAGAAAAGTAGAGTTGACATGCCACACCCACACTTGCACATGTGGTAGTTTGCAGAGCTAGAACGTAAACCGAGGCAGTCTGACTTCAGAGTTGGCATGCTTAACACTATATTTCGTGGCCTCTTCTATTTATGTAGACAGATATGTGGGTTATGATCTATACACAAAGATATACATTACCATATTATTTAACCTAGGGAATATTTTGGTACTTTTAACATGTGTAATTTACTTACAGTAATGTGCACAAATCTTAAGTGTTTAGTTCAATGAATTTTTTCATATATGTATAGACCCATGTAACTGCCACTCAGATCAAGCTATAGAACATTTCCTTTATCTCAGTGGTCTCTTGCTTTCCTCTTCCTTGTCAATAACCCATACCCAGAAGTAATCCCTATCCAACTTCCATGTACATAGATTAATTTTGTCTGTTCAAGAACTTCATGTAGATAGAGCCATATAGTGTCTTTTGTGATTGATTCTTTCATCATGCTTCATGTTTATAACATTCATCCATTTTTGTGAATATAAATAGTTTGCTCTTTCTTATTGCTGTGTCCTATTCCATTGTACACATTTTTCACAATTTGTTAATCCATTCCTCCTGCTGATGGACAATTGTGCTGTTTCCAGTTTGGGTCTATTATGAATAAAGTTTCTATAAATTTTTTTTGTACATGTCTTTAGTGGATATGTATTTTCATTTCTCTTAAGTAAATACCTATTGGAATTTCTGCATCTTGGTTTTAATTGATACTGAAAAACAGTTTTCCAAAGTGCTTGAAGTAGTTTACAATGGTACCATTAATGTATGAGAGTTCCAGTTGCTCCATTTCTTTGATAACACTTGATACAGCTAGTCATTAATTTTAGCCATTCTGATGGGTTTTATGGTGGCATCTCATTGTGGTTTTATCTTGAATTTCCCTTATGACTAATGAAATCAAATAGTTTTTCATGTGCCTGGCTATTTGAATAGCTGCCTTAGTGCAGTACTCTGCTCGCTCAGGCAGCATTTCCAGGGTGGCTGTGATTCTGCAATGGTTTCTTCTCCCCCTGGCAACCCCTCCCTCTATGTGGCTTTGCTTCTCAGTTCTGATACCATTTCTTTTCTTTGTCCTGCCATCCTTAAGGGTGACAGTGGGTTCCTGCTAATTGCTGGGTTACTCCTCTATCCCATTTGCGCCTTTAGTTCTCCCAAGACACATGAAATGAGTTTCTCCTATTAAATTCCCTCTATTGAATTACTGGGTCTAGCTTCTGGTTTTCTAACTGGGCCTTGACTGGCCTGGTAATTATTATTTTCTTTATTGTATTCTTTTACATTTTTAGAAATTTGCTCAGCTGTACATAGATGGCTGTTATAATTTTTTTTCTTCCAGTTTTTACCCAAGATGCTAGAGAGGAAATCAAGCATTTGGGCAACTTAACTAAAAATTATTGAGGGTCTACTGTAGGCCAGGTACAAACTCTCAATGCACTGGCCACAAATGATTGTGCTAGATGCTTTAGATACAAAAGCTACAAAAGATGCTTCAGTTGGACCGAGTTGCTACTAAAACTCTTCTGATCTGGGATTCTTGTTTCTCATTTCTATAACCACAAAGAGCAGAAAGTATATCACAGAGGAAATGAAACATAGAATCAATGCATTTTTTGAACAGAAAGGATAAATAAAATTTGTTTGGATCCCAGAATCATGTAGTAAGTGCAGGCTTGACATGCTGATTCTTGGGAAGGAGTCTGGAGACAAAATAATCTGAGAGACAAAGAGAGACAGGGAGGGAGGGAGAGGGAAAATATGAATGTGGAGTGCTTTTGTGCATTGGCTGAGCTCTTCTTTTGAGGGCAGAGCTGGAGAGAGCAGTGCCTTCTTCCTCTTAACGTCTTACTGCCTGGCCTGTCAACATAAACCCTTAAGGGTCTTAGGCAGAGAAAACTGTAGTTGTTTCATTCGCTTGTTTTTCAGAAGCTGGGGAAAGATAAACTAAACTCTACAGACCAATAATAAAGCAGGCTCTGGGAAGTAAGCAGTGGTCAGGTGGGTGTTTCATCAGGGAAAGAGTCATATGGGGCCTCTGTACTCCCCATGCTGTACATCTTTGGAAGGACCTCAGGACTCAGTCTCTCCCTTTAAAAAGCACTTACTCTCAGAGGCGGCATGGTGATGTCTAAAGAACTTGGGATTTGGATTCAGAGTACCCGAGTCTTGATTGAGGCTCTTCACACACACACACACACACACACACACACACACACACACACACACACACACACACACAGGATGATGAGAGCGTGTTATTTATTCTGTGAACCCAATAGTTTCTGCATCTCTAAAATTGGGAATAATAATACTCACCTAACAAAGTCAGTCTGTGAATCAAATCTGCTGCCTTCCATGCTTTAAATTTCCTCATCTCCTTGTGGAGAGAGTCCTCATTCCTTGCTATGACATATGAAGCCTTAATCTGACTCTGTTCTGTCCACTGTCTTTTCCTGTCACTCTGAGTCTCCTGTGACTTACCCATACCTAAGGGCTGGCATATTTTTCTCGGTGATTTCTCACAGCCTTAATTCCTTTACACAAATAATTCTCTCTTCGTGCAAAACCCTTTCTCCATGATCTGGATAGTAAACTTCTCCTCTTACTTGAAAACTCGACTGTTACTTCTTGGTTAAGTCTTCCCCTGTTGCATAGGCCTAATTAATTACACCTTCTTTGCTAATCCATTTCATCTGTGTAAACCTCCAATAGTAACTATAACTGTTTATGTATCTATCTTCCCTAAAGGACTAAGAGTTTCTGTAGTATAAATCTTTGTGTTCTCAGTAACTAAACCATTTTAATTGTCCCATAGCAAGTGATGAGTAAATGTAGATTGAATAAATAAATACAATTTCAAGAGTTTGGAGGTGATACATTTCTGACGAAGTGTCAGGGAGTAGCAGAAAGGCTGAAGATGAGGAAAGATGGATTCTGACCCTGGTCTCGTCTCAATAAGTAACCCCATCTCTCTGGGTCTTGCTTTTCTCATCTTAAAGCAAAAATATGGAACTAGATGGTCTCTAAGGTCCCTCTCAGCTCAGCTATCTTCTGACTGTCCTTCCCTTGTGCAACACAGCAGAGATTCTAGCTCTTTGGCTAAGGGACCCACATCTGAAGGCAGTTAAAAATAACCACAAAGTCAAGTACAACCGACAAATTTTGGTATGGGGGAAGGGTGTTGTATTAGACAAGAAAATCTAGGTTTAACTCTTATCTATAATACTTCCTAACAGCTGTGTGATTTTGCACAGATAAGTCATTTCTTTTCTGGGAACTTTAGTTTTCTCATTTTTAATTTGGGGGGAGAATAAAGCCTTAGCAAAATCTGTATTAGGACTAAATTGTTAATACATTTTAAAACTTGAACCCTCTCTACCAAAAAACAGAGTATTGTTATTTTGATTATTATCTCTCTCACCAATCTGGGGCTTTAAGAGATCTACCTTGAAAACCAGAGGAGCTTTTCAAGATGATTTCTTAAAAGGGATCATTGATGTTGAATTACTGGCCAGAAATTTGCACTCTAAATCTTGTAGACAAAGCCTTTACAATGTTCACCCTGCCAACTGTTTCACTGCTCAGCTGCAGCCCTCAATTGCTTCAGCTTTGAAGTTAGACATGAATTAAACTGTCTCTAGCTTCCACATTTGGCGGGAAATTATTCAGTGGTAAATTGTCTCATAAACTGTGGTCAAATGTACCGTATAACAGACACAATGGGCAATGTAAGCTGTATAATAATTTCTCAGTGACACTGGATGGAGCATGAGGGCTTCCAGAACTCAAGAGAAGTTGATACGTATCTCCTCAAATAAAGCAGTATTTTCTTCTTGACTGTTACTTCGGTGAGAATAAAGCTGTCGATGGTGTATATCTGTATATGTGTATGTGTATATATGTTAGTTCATGACCCATATGATCCAGGCACCAAAAATATAAAATAGTTCATAATGTTTTCATGATAATGAGGATTAAGAAGCAAATGGTTGTCTTGTTCCCCTCCACCCCAGGGTGACCTATATTGAGTGACCTATAGCTGAACTTTCTCGATATTATAAAGAAAAAAGCAGCTGCCCAGTTGTCTACATGGGCCCTTAGTACCACTCGTCTCTCCTGTCCCTATTAAGGACATGGAGAAACATCAAGCCAGATGGATTTGAGAGTCACAGGGCACCACTCTGCAATTCCTGCCAAGACTGTAGAATTGTAGGGTAGCCAGGAGGGTTCTGGAATGACCTCAGAGAGGAGCTGGAGTCCAAGGAAAGTGACCACATGACTTCTTCCCTTATCTCTCACGCAAGACATCCTTCCAGAGAAGTGGGAGAGAGGAGTGCTTTCCAGAGAAGAGGGAAAGGGAAAGATGTGGGAATCACTTTACAGTTTGTCAAGATATGAATCTGTGCAACTAATCTTTTCAGCAAAATAGCATTGAATTTATTGACTATTTAGTTCAATGGTTGCTTGGCCAGTACCCATTTCTATTAATGATTGTGTTTTCATATATAAAATATGAGTAGCATAATATGATGGTGAAGGGCTCAGACCCCAAAATCAGAGAATTTGGAACCAAATTCTGGTTCTGCTATTTATTAGCTGTGTGACTTTGGACAAGTTATCAACACAAAAGCTCACTAGTCTCAATTTTCTCATCTGTAAAGGGAGATAATCTGAACACTTAACCTTGTAGGGATGCTGTGGTGCCTAATGGGATACTACCTATAAGGCACTTAGAAGAGTGCTCAGCACCTAGACTTTCCCGATGCATGTTAGCTGCTTATTATTCTACCTTGTGAGCTCTCAAGGGCAGAAACTGGATTCATTCATTCAACGAGCAATTGCCAACCATGTATTATGTGCCAGGAATTGGAGTTGCAGAGATGGACAACACGCCAGTGCCAACAAGGGACTCAGAGTCTAGTGGAAACAAATAGGTACCTTTCTACAAATACTAAGATAAGTGCTATAGAAGATATGTGGACGATATTAAGGGAACCCAGAGTTGTAATGACTAATTCTTCCCAAGAGACTCAAGTAAGATTCAGTCTTGAAGTTTGAAAAGTTTATGCCAGATTAACAAGGCAGAGAGAACTTTCAAGGGGAACGTATATATTCTCTATGTTAGAAACTTACATGTATCTGTGTGTGTGAGAGAATAAATGTATATATACTCAAGATTGTTAAATCATCTCTGAGAGAGATGATCTGAAATTTCCAGTCATGATTACACATCTGCTATGTCAGTGTTTGTTCTATATATTTTTATTAGGTTTTAGATAAATACAAGTTACGGTTTTTACATCTTCTTGGCAGAATTTCTTTTCATTATTATCTAGTATTCTTTATTTCACTAATGTTTTTTTTTTCCTTAAGTTGTTTTGGCTTAATTCTAATATTGCTGTACCAGCTTTATTTGATTCATATGTGGCTGTTATATCTTGTTTCATCCACTTAGTTTCAATCTTTGGGTCGTTGTGTTTTGGATATGTCTCTTTTATGACTCATGTAACAGGATGTCTTAAAAAACCCATGTGATAATCTCTAGCTTTCAACAGATGAATTTAATTCATTTAAAATCAACTTAATTACCACTTTTTGGATGTATTTCTAGTATTGTTTGTATTTTCTTCTCTCCTTAGTGATAAACAGCATTTAATGGTTCTTGAAGCAAGTGTCTATAGGTAATAAATGCTCTAATTTTTTGTGGATCTGAATATGTCTTTATTTCTCTTACTCTGCTATGGATTGAATTGTGCTCCCCCCCATTCATATGATAAAGCCCTAACCCCCGCTACGTCAGAATGTGACAGTATTTGGCAATAGGGCCTTTAAATGGTGATTAAGTTAAAATGAGGCCATTAGTGTGAGCTCTTATCCAATCTGACTGGTGTCCTTATATGAGGAGGAAATTTGGACACACAAAAGAGACACCAGGAATTTACATACACAGAGGAAAGACCATGTGAGGACACAGCCTGAAGGCAAGCCAATGAGAGGCCTCAGGAGAAATCAAACCTGCCAATACCCGGATCTTGGAATTCCAACCTCCAGAACTGTGAAAAAATAAATTTCTGTTGTTTAAGTCACACAGCGTGTGGTATTTTGTTATGGCAACCCTAGCAAACTAATATATTAATACTTTTGATTGATAGTAAGACAGAATATAGAAGTCTAGGGGAGAGAGATCCTTTTCCCCATCAGCACTTTGCAGGTATCTACTGAGTTCTGGCAGAGATTCCTGCTGATGGGCTACCTGCCATCCACCTCACTGTTATTCTGTGGTAGCCAGTCTGTCCTCTTTCTCTAGTAGCTTTGGAGATTTTCTTTGTATCTATGATGTTCTGCCCTTTTTATGTAAGTACAATTCCATTTTTATTTATCTTTAGCCTTCCTTGTGTTTCAGTCTGAGTCCAATGATCTATGTTTCACGCTGAAAAACTCTCATCCACTATCTTTTCAAATACTGCTTTTCCACCCTTGTCTAGAAGTGGGCCAATAACAAATAGCTTGGCCCAAGTCCTAGTTGCACAGCTGTTTGTCTCCTTCCCATAGCACTACACAAGCCATAGCCCTGGACAACAGGTAGTATGACTTTAAGCCTCCCTTTGTGTATTGGAGAGTCCTGCCCAGATGCTCAATTTTAGCTTTTGAGATTCACTCTGGGTCCCTGCCACATGTGGTTCTCCTTGCCGCAGAAATTCAACTACCCACAGTCTTGGCGGGCTAGGTGAAGAGCCTAGTGGGCCACACCTTTAGCCCCTGATTGTTGCTGTGTTTTGGTTCTATTTCTAGGCCACAGAGATGCTAATCTTTCTTTTTTTTTAACCACAGTTATTTTTGTTAACTTTTATTTTTAAATAATTTTTGGACTCTCAGAAGAGTTTCAGAGATAGTACAGAAAGTTCCCAAATACCTTCCACCAGCTTCTTCTCCTAATTTTAACCTCTCGTATAACACAGTTAGGTTTTTAATGTTTTTCTTTTCTTTTTGTAGTTGATCTCTTATTTCTGGATATTTGGCACTCAAGGACAGTGGAAGCATGAACTTATCAAGCCATACTGACCAAAAGTTCTGGCCCTGGAATCTTCCCATTGACTAACCATTTAATCATCCATCCATTCATTCAGTAAGTATTTATTAAGCACTTATTTTGTTTCAAATACTATTCTAGGCATAGAGGTTATAGCAGTGATCACAACAGGCAAAAATCCTCACTCTTCTGTTGTTAAAATGTTACTGTTGGAGATAGAAAATAAAGAAAATAAAAATGGTAAAATATATAGTGTATTATATTAAGTACTGAGGAGAAAATTAAAGCATGGGAAGAGGATAAGAAGTGTTGGGGTCAGGTAGGGAGGTGCTTTCAGCATAAAATATAGAGCTTGGGGAAATCTCCACTGAGAAGGACAATTTAGTGAAGACCCAAAGAGATGTTGTTATGAGTCATATAGATATCTGGGGGAAGAGAACAGCCCTCAAAATAACCTTGAGAACTAGGCATTATAGCCCCAAGAAAACCGAGGTTCAGAGGAATTAAGTAACTTGCCTCCGCACACAGCGAGTAAATGAAAGACCTGTGATTTGGACCCAGATCTTCCTGACCCCAAAACTTGTGTTCTTATCTGGGTTCTTATCTGGCTAGGCACAGATTTACAAAGCGACACGCATCCCTTCAAAGGTGCATTCCGGTCCTTTCACTCACATAACTTTGTGCTAAGCCATGGTGTTCTCATAAACCTTTCAAGAAAACCTAGAAATCTATTTACAGAGTACTTGAGGTTTTTCAACACTATGTTTCACTGAAGTAGCTGAGCTTCATAAAATACGACTTTGACCTTTCTAGCCAGTGGTCTGGGAGCTTGAGTGGTCATGGCCAGCCTGGAAAGTAGCCAGTGCCTCTGTATAGGGGAGCTTGTTTGTCAGCTCCTGCGCTAACAGGGAAGCTAGTAATTCTTCCCAAGTGTGTTTTTTCTTATTTTCCTAACTTTGGACACTCATATCATCCACTACCATCAAGATATATCATGGAAAGTGAGCCCTTATGAGTAAACTCTACTGGTTCTTATAAAGCAGAGAGAGAGCCAGTTTATATTATAAAAGTTTGAATTACAGAGAACCTTGAAGGACAACAGCACATATAATCATTTCTTTAAAAAGAATGTAATAATAACAACCTGTGCCCAGGTGGAGGTCTCATAGTCATTTTAGTGTCTGTGAGACTCTCTCAAGGGTGTAAATGCAGATTCCTGAGCCTAACCTTCACGAATTAGATTCAGGTCTTGGATGATGACAAGGAATCTGCTTATTCATCACTTACCACCTCCTACAAGTAACCATTCATTGGTCCAGAAGGCTAAATGCAGAGCCCTCCTGAGGGAACTAATGGCTTCTTCAGGATCAGCCACATCCTCCCTCGGCAGTCCCACCACTCCTACCCCTTGCTCTTTCCTCCGTACACTTATCATCTCATGTACACATGCTCTGACCACTCACGCTAGTTCTTATTTCCCTGAACTTCCCCCACCAATATTGTTTTGCTCCAATGAGCCCCTTGCCTGAAAAGCTTTTTCTCTCATCCCTGCATATTAAAGTCTTGCCTCCTGTTCAAGACCCTGCTCAGGGCTCTACACTCCATAAGTCTTCCTAAATCTTCCAGTTAAAATGAATTCCTCCCTTTTCTGTGCTTCTATAGTTTGAAAGAAAAAGGAGGAGAGGGAGAGGGAGAGGAGGAGAAAGACAAGGGGGAAGGGGGGAGGAGAAGAGGAAAAAGAAGGAGGAGGAGGAAAAGGAGAAGAAGAAGGAAGAAGGAGAAGAAGAAGGGTGGGAGGGGGATGGTGGGGGGGAGAAGGAGAGGAAGGAATATTGCTATGATGGATCTTAACACGGCTTGCCCTCAGTAGGTCCAAATAGGTAACTTTTATTTTTCTATCCCTTCGAGGCCCAGCACTATATTTTGCACAAGAAGATGTTCACTAAATTCCTATTGACTCAAAAGAACAGATGAAGATCATTAGCAATTAGCACATTAATGATTACTGTGAAACAAGTGAAGTTCTACCTAAGTGCTGGATATCATAGGTGTCATAAGTAGATTAAATGACCCTGCAACACTCTTGCCTATATATTTGTATACTTGGCTAAGAAATTCCTTGGTTTGGTTTTTTTTTTTTTCTTTTCACATTTTAACTTTCACCCTAAACTATGGATCAAATCTAGTTAAATCTTTTAAAAGTCATTGGTAAGTGGGCTCTGCACTCTTGCTGAGGCTGTGGAGTATACCAGGGTTAAGAATAATAAGCATAGACCATGGAGTTATGACTTCCATCCATTGCCAAATTGATAAATCTCTCTTTTATTTTTTTAAAATTTTTATTGAAATATAGTTCATTTCTAACGTAGTGTTAGTTTCAGATGTGCAGCAAGGTGATTCAGATATATGTATTTTTTTTCATTTTTTAGATTCTTTTCCATTATCAGTTATTACAAGATAGCGAGTATATTTCCCTATGCTATACAGCAGGTCCTTGCTGGTTATCTATTTTATATATCGTATTGTGTATATTTTAATCCCAAACTCCTAATTTATCCCTTCCCCCCTTTTCCCTTTGGTAACCATAAGTTTGTTTTCTATATCTGTGAACCTATTTCTGTTTTGTAAATAAGTTCATTTGTATCGTTTTTGAATCGTATATACCACATCTTTATCCATTCAACTTTTGATGGACACTTAGGTTGCTTCCATGTCTTGGCAATTGTAAATAGTGCTGCTATGTACATTGGGGTGCATGTATCTTTTTTGTTTTGGTTTGGTTTTTTGGGTTTTTTTGGTTTTTTAAATAGATCTTTATTGGAGTATATTTGCTCCACAATACTGCACTAGCCTCTGTCACACAACAAAGTGAATCAGCCACATGCACACATACATCCCCATATACCCTCCCCCTTGAGCCTCCCTCCCACCCTCCCTATCCCACCCCTCTAGGTCATTGCAAAGCACCGAGCTGATCTCCCTGTGCTATGCTGCTGCTTCCCACTAGCTAACTATTTTACATTTGGTAGTGTATATATGTCAATGCTACTCTCACTTTGCCCTAGTTTCCCCCTACCCCCATGTCCTCAAGTGCCTTCTCTATGTCTTTATTCCTGCCCTGCCACTAGGTTCATCAGTACCATTTTTTTTTTAGATTCCATATATATATATATTAACATACAGTATTTGTTTTTCTCTTTCTGACTTACTTCACTCTGTATGACAGACTCTAGGTCCACCTCACTACAAATACTCAATTTCGTTTCTTTTTATGGCTGAGTAATATTCCATTGTATATAAGAGTAGGGGACTTTAACACCTCACTTACACCAATGGACAGATCATCCAAACAGAAAGTAAATAAGGAAACACAAGCTTTGGGTGACACAATAGACCAGATAGATTTAATTGATATTTATAGAACATTCCACCCGAAAGTGGCAGAATACACTTTCTTCTCAAGTGCACATGGAACATTCTCCAGGATAGATCACATCTTGGGTCACAAATCAAGCCTTGGAAAATTTAAGAAAATTGAAAGCATATCAAGCATCTTTTCTGACCACAATGCTATGAGATTGGAAGTCAATTACCGGAAAAAAAAATCTGTAAAAAGCACAAATACAGGGAGGCTAAACAGTGTACTACTAAATAACCAAGAGATCACTGAAGAAATCAAAGAAGAAATAAAAAACTACATAGAAACAAATGACAACAAAAACACGATGACCCAAAACCTATGGGACGCAGCAAAAGCAGTTCTAAGAGGGAAGTTTATAGCAATTCAATCTCACCTCAATAAGCATGTATCTTTTCAAATTATAGTTTTCTCTGGATATATGCCCAGGAATGGGATTGCTGGATCATATGGTAACTCTATTTTTAGTTTTTAAGGAACCTCCATACTGTTCTCCATAGTGGCTGCACCAACTTACATTCCCACCAGCAGTGTAGGAGTACACCTTTTTTCAACACTCTCTCCAGCACTTATTATTTGTAGACTTTTTCTTTTCTCTTAAACGTTTTTTTAAAATTATTTTACACTGGAGTATAGTTGCTTTACAATGTTGTGTTAGTTTCTACTGTACAGCAAAGTGAATCAGCTATATGTATACATATATCCCCTCTTTTTTGGATTTCCTTCCCACTTAGGTCACCACAGAACACTGAGTAGAGTTCCCTGAAACTATTTGTAGAATTTTTGATGATAGCCATTCTGACTGGTGTGAGGTGATACCTCATTGTAGTTTTGATTTGCATTTCTTTAATAATTAGCTATGTTGAGCACATTTTCATGTGCCTATTGGCCATCTGTATGTCTTCTTTGGAGAAATGTCTATTTAGAACTTCTGCCCATTTTTTAAATTGGGTTGTTTGTTTTTTTGATATTGAGCTGTATGAGCTGTTTGTATATTTTGGAAGTTAATCCCTTTTCAGTTGCATCATTTGCAAATATTTTCTCCCATTCCATAGGTTATCTTTTTGTTTTCTTTATGGTTCCTTGCTGTGCAAAAGCTTTTAAGTTTAACTAGGTCTCATTTGTTTATTTTTGCTTTTATTTCCATTACCCTAGGAGACGGATCCAAAAATATATTGCTGCAGTTTATGTCAAAGAGTGTTCTGCCTATGTTTTCCTCTATGAGTTTTATAGTATCTGGTCTTATAGTTAGGTCTTTAATCCATTTTGAGTTTATTTTTGTGTATGGTGTTAGAGAATGTTCTGATTTCATTTATTTTACATGTAGCTATCCAGTTTTCCCAACAACACTTGTGGAAGAGACTCTCTTTTCTCCATTGTATATTCTTGCCTCCTTTGTCATAGTTTAATTGACCATAAGTGTGTGGGTTTATTTCTGGGCTTTCTACCCTATTCCGTTGATCTATGTTTCTGTTTTTGTCCCAGTACCATACTATTTTGATGACTGTAGCTTTGTAGTATAGTCTGAAGTCAGCACGCCTGATTCCTCCAGCTCCATTCTTCTTTCTCAGGATTGTTTTGGCTATTTGGGCTCTTTTGTTTCCATACACATTTAAAAATTATTTTTTCTAATTCTGTGAAAAATGTCATTGGTAATTTGATAGGGATTACATTGAATCTATAGATTGCCTTGGGTAGTATGGTCATTTTAACAATACTGCTAAATCTCTCTTTTAGTGAAACAAGTCTGTTTTACAAAACAAATATGTCTTCTCCCATTTCTTAAAATGTGGACAGTACCTCTCTCATGGGCTTTTATACATCTTAGATTAGATAATATATTAAGGACGTTAGCACAGAGACTAACCCAGTAAGTGCAAATTAAATGGTGTAATTATTATTACAGCTGTTAACAATGATTCCTTCTCTTCTCTCTCCTAAGCCACAGTCAGTAGAGAGCTGTTCTCAGTGTACCCGTTTGCAACCCCTGCACCTAAAGGGTCAGATACCATCCTGGGCATGAGCAAGCCAGGCAAAACTGTTCTGTGGTTGCTCATGCCTTGTAGGTATCTAACCCTTTCTGATGAACTTGATCAAAGTGATCACCTCTTTCTGCTCTTGGTTCTTTCCTTTCCCAATTGAGCAAGGACATACAGGCTTTTGTGGTAGCTCTCCCCACCTCTGAGGAGAACAGCTTGTTCTAGGTATAGTTCCTCAGAGAAAGTGCAATGATGGCCTTCTATGTATTAATTTTTTTTAACTTTTCATTTTGAAATAATTTCAGACTTACAAAAGAGTTTCAAAATTAGAACAAAGAAAGTCTGTATTTTACTCTAATTCCCCAAATGTTAACTTTTTTTCCAAATAACCATTGTATAACTATCAAATTTATGAGAGGAACATTGATACAATGTTGGTATCTAATCCACAGACTTAATGCAAAAGTCTCCAGTCGTCCCACAGATGTCTGTTTTTCTGGTCCGGCATCCAACCCAGCCTCACAGGTTGTGTTTCATTGCCATATCTCCTTGATCTCCTTTAATATGGAATACTTCCTGAGTCATTCTTTGACTTGATACTAGATATACAACCTTGATACCTTTGAGGAGAACTGACTAGTCAATTTCTGGTCAGAATGTTCTTCAGTTTTTCTGATATTTCCTCATGATTAAGTTCTGGTTATGCATTTCTATCAAGAATACCACTGTGGTATTCTCAGTGCATTTTAACAGGAGGCACATGATGTCCATCTGCACCGTTACTGGTGATAACTGTGGTCCCTTGGTCCAGCTGTCTTCAAAGTGGAGATACAGTGGAAACATAAATATTCTGTTTCTCACATTTTTTTGCTCACTAATTTTAGAATCTATTGTAGTTTTTGCCTGAAACAGTTATTATCTTGCTGAATGTGAAATGATGCTTTTCTATTTCCCTCATATCTTACACACTTACTAGTTGGATCTACTCTAACAAGATTTCCCTTCTCTTCATTCATTCATTCATCCATTCATTCTTTCATTCATATATTCATTTATTAATATCAGTATGAGCTCATCGACTCTTATTTTAGTCTTTGGTTACAATTTATTACGTTCACTCTTTTGTGGCTAACATTATCCTAGACTTGGCCATCTGGAGCCATTTCAAGTTGACTCTTGAATCCTTTTGACGTATTCTTACATCTTGCATTGCTTTGTTTTCTGAGGGTTATGCTGAGGTTGTGCTGTAACAGATCAAGAAAATAAAGCCTCTCTGATCCACCTCAGTGAATTTAAGCAACTCTTTTGGTAACCCTGCCCTTCCAATGACTGTGATTTAGCTGTGCCCACAGACTACTCTGTATAACTTTTATGTAGGTGTTATCTAGATGGTGTTTGTGTGTACATCTGATTTTTTTCAATTACTCCTATGTGGTCTGCCATTACTGCCTCTCCACTGGTAGTTTCTCTGAAACCCAACAACACAATTCCCTATGGCCTCTTGGGCTCTAAACCACGCTCTTTCTGCATCATTCCTGCACTGGATTCTATTTAATTAACATTTGATTTTGCATTGCAAGACCCTGATATACATTAGGAGGTCACCACCGATCCATTTATCTTTTAAAGTAACTGGGCTGGTTATTTTTTTAAAGTTCCATCAGGTTAAAACAGTTAGCAATTTTTCTCCTCCCAGTGTCCCTTCATCCTGAACCAGACGGATAATAGATCAGTGTAGGTTCAGATGCATTACAACATTAGTCATCAATTAGGTTTAAACCAGCACTGTAATATACCATTTATCTTGCCTGCCATGGTTCTTTTGAACATTTAATTTTTTAAGGCCTCTTAGGGGTTTTTTTTTTCTTTCTAACTGGCCTCCTGCCTCTCTCCTTTGTCTCTGACACAGTCATCTCCTTAAGGAACAATAAAAATTAGATTTGTTTGACCTGCTCTCAGGGTTCGTTTCAGCAAGATGGATTTTAATAGCTTTGACTGGTTGGGCAGACAGCTTTTATGTAATATTCCAGACATTTACGCACTGTCTTCACTGAGCCCTGAGCAGGTGTGTATGTGAGAGGATGTGCCTGGGTGCCACTAAAGAGCTGCTTACTATTCCTTCCACATCAAATAATCCTCTGGGAAACTGCTTCGTCCTAGATGCGGTGGGCATCTCATTAAGAGCTCAAGTTATTGGCATGTCTTTCTCCTCCTAATAACTTCTTTCTAATCTCCTGCATTCAGCATTTATTGCATCGCTAATGTTAAAAGGGTGCTCTTTGTTCAATGGGGTCTTTCTAAATTGACTTGGGTTGTAATGGGGTCTCTCGATTTTTTTCTAGGTTTGCAACACCTTCCCGTGAATATTCTAATTCAAGGATGGGTTGTCTTCTCAGTGCAAGGTGGATTGAGGTCATGGCAAGAGCAAGAGTTTTGAGGCCACACAAACTAGGGTTTGAATTGTGACCCAGCCCTTTATTAGGTGAACTGTTCTCTGATTCGAGCCGGGGATCCTATCTTCCTGAGTCTCAGTGTCCACCCTGCTAGAATAATGATATTACCTACATCACAATATGTGACCAGTTTTCAGTGAAAGCGTGCAAGGCTTGGAATGTCTGACACAAGATCGGGTATTTTTTTCTTAGCACCACTAAATTTAGCTTTTTCTATGCAAGGTAAGGGTGGTAATATTTATTCAATATTCATACCATGAATGTTTACTGAATATAAATTTGGTACCAGCACTCTTCTAAGCAGGGGAAGCAGCAGTGAACAAAATAGACAAAGATTTAGGGCCTTGTGGAGGTTAAATTCTTGTAGGGGAGACTGATAGTAGACAAGGTAAATAAGTTAAAATATATGGTATGTTAGATAGTGCTAAGCACTACAGAGAAAATGATTGAAAGGATTAAATAAGATAGCATACAAAATGTTCCTAGCCAGTGCCTGGCACATAATCAATAGTCCATTAATAGTAGTCATCCATATCAATCATTATTCATTATTTCACACATTTATTTAACACTTCTCGAAACCACACTTCAAGCTAGGCACAAATGTTGTAATTTGGGGTACTACTGGAACTTTTAGGCATTAAATTCATTTATTCATTCCTACATCTCTTGAGCTTCTATGCTACAAGGCACTTTGCTAAGTTCTGGAATCTAGAGATGAATAAAGTAGGTCCTTGTCCTCAAGTTACTCAGAGTCTAATGGAGTCTTAACTATGACAGAAGCCAAAGAGACAAGAGGAGAAATTTGACGGGGGCCTAGAGGACATTGGATTTGGAAAGGCGACGTAGAAGAAAGGATGGAAGCAGGTTGAGATTGCTAGCTTGCTTTGGTCAGGCTTCTGGTACAACTTGCAATTTCTTGATGCTGATGCTAATGTCTTTCGATGACCTGGGCTCCTGGATAACCCCCTCCAGCTTCTCAGGTCTTTCTCTGAAGCCATCTCTGAAGTTTATCAATATCTGGGTATAAGAGCAGAGAGTAGATGTGAGGTGGGATTCAAACCCAAGTGCTCTGCTGTTAGACAAGCCCTCAGGCTTCTGTTGAAAGAAGAGCTGTAAACTACAGGTTGAAGTAAAGTTTCTGCTGCTGGGGGAAAAAAATATCACTGAGGAAAATGAGTACAGTTAATTGAGATTTTTTTTTTTACCATATTTTAGTATATTAAAATGACCCAGTTTACAAAAGACCCCGAATAGCCAAAGCAATCTTGAGAATGAAAAAAGGAGCTGGAGGAATCAGGCTCCCTGACTTCAGACTATACTACAAAGCAACAGTAATCAAGACAGTATGGTACTGGCACAAAAACAGAAAGATAGATCAGTGGAACAGGATAGAAAGCCCAGAGATAAACCCACGCACATATGGACACCTTATCTTTGATAAAGGAGGCAGGAATGTACAGTGGAGAAAGGACAGCGTCTTCAATAAATGGTGCTGGGAAAACTGGACAGGTACATGTAAAAGTATGAGATTAGATCACTCCCTAACACCATACACAAAAATAAGCTCAAAATGGATTAAAGACCTAAATGTAAGGCCAGAAACTATCAAACTCTTAGAGGAAAACATAGGAAGAACACTCTATGACATAAATCACAGCAAGATCCTTTCTGACCCACCTCCTAGAGTAATGGAAATAAAAACAAAAATAAACAAATGGGACCTAATGAAACTTCAAAGCTTTTGCACAGCAAAGGAAACCATAATCAAGACCAAAAGACAACCCTCAGAATGGGAGAAAACATTTGCAAATGAAGCAACTGACAAAGGATTAATCTCCAAAATTTACAAGCAGCTCATGCAGCTCAATAACAAAAAAACAAACAACCCCATCCAAAAATGGGCAGAAGACCTAAATAGACATTTCTCCAAAGAAGATATACAGAATGCCAACAAACACATGAAAGAATGCTCAACATCATTAATCATTAGAGAAATGCAAATCAAAACTACAATGAGATATCATCTCACACCAGTCAGAATGGCCATCATCAAAAAATCTAGAAACAATAAATGCTGGAGAGGGTGTGAAGAAAAGGGGACACTCTTGCACTGCTGGTGGGAATGTGAATTGGTTCAGCCACTATGGAGAACAGTATGGAGGTTCCTTAAAAAACTACAAATAGAATTACCATATGACCCAGCAATCCCACTACTGGGCATATACCCTGAGAAAACCAAAATTCAAAAAGAGTCATGTACCAAAATGTTCATTGCAGCTCTATTTACAATAGCCCGGAGATGGAAAGAACCTAAGCGCCCATCATCGGACGAATGGATAAAGAAGATGTGGCACATATACACAATGGAATATTACTCAGCCTTAAAAAGAAATGAAATTGAGATATTTGTAATGAGATGGATAGACCTAGAGTCTGTCATACAGAGTGAAGTAAGTCAGAAAGACAAAGACAAATACCGTATGCTAACACATATATATGGAATTTAAGGGGAAAAAATGTCATGAAGAACCTAGGGATAAGACAGGAATAGAGGCGCAGACCTACTGGAGAACGGACTTGAGGATATGGGGAGGGGGAAGGGTGAGTTTTGACAGGGCGAGAAAGAGTCATGGACATATACACACTAACAAACGTAGTAAGGTAGATAGCTAGGGGGAAGCAGCCGCAAGGCACAGGGATATTAGCTCGGGGCTTTGGGACAGCCTGGAGGGGTGGGAGGGGGAGAGTGGGAGGGAGGGAGACGCAAGAGGGAAGACACATGGGAGCACATGTATATGTATAGCTGATTCACTTTGTTATAAATCAGAAACTAACACACTATTGTAAAGCAATTATACGCCAATAAAGATGTTAAAAAAAAAAATAAAAGAAAAACATATACCGTATGCTAACACATATATATGGAATCTAACAACAACAACAAAATGGTTCTGAAGAACCTAGGGGCAAGACAGGAGTAAACACGCAGACATAGAGAATGGACTTGAGGACACGGGGAGGGGGAAGGGTAAGCTGGGACGAAGTAAGAGAGTGGCATGGACATATATACACTACCAAATGTAAAATAGCTAGCTAGTGGGAAGCAGCCACATAGCACAGGGAGATCAGCTCGGTGCTCTGTGACGACCTAGAGGGGTGGGATAGGGAGGGTGGGAGGCAGACGCAAGAGGGAGGAGATATGGGGATATATGTATACGTATAGCTGATTCACTTTGTTATACAACAGAAGCTAACACACCATTGTGAAGCAATTATACTCCAATAAAGATGTTAAAAATAAAAAAAAATAAAAAAAATAAAAAAAATAAATAAATAAAATGACCCAGTTTTAATCTTAACCCTATCAAGGAATTTGTTGTTTGTATGTGGGCTCTGAAAAATGCAGGGGTTGGATTACACTTCTGTCTCTGAAAATAATCCTATGAAATGAGTTAATTTAATCCCTTTATGTTCATTCATGTAGTTATTCATCTGACTATCCACTTATTCATTCTTTTATTCATCCGACTAGGTTTTTGAACATCTTTTCTGCTAGGCACTGTCCTGCACGCCATAATACAGTAAAACGTTGTTGCAGTCTCAAAAAGCTGACACTCTGGATAGCATTTTTCAGAGATTATTTAAATTCTCTTTTACTTTACTAGATATAATAAGTTTAAAAAATAACAGTAAAAATCCTTCCTCAACGTTACTATATAGAACAATAACACTGTGAATGAGACAGGACAAGTATTACCCGCCTTTGTTCCCATTCAACAGGGAAAGAAATCAAGACACTGAGAACTCTAGTGGGAGTAGCAGAGGGTCATTACACACCAGGAAGTAGCATGGTTGCTAGTATTGATAATACAGTAGTGAACAAGTAAGGTGGTCAACCATCCAGATTTGCCTGACACTGTGTTCAGTTTTAAAACTGAAAGGTCTGGTGATCCCCTGAACCAGGGCAGGTGATCCCCTAAGTTGTCCTATAAAATTGCTTCTTCATCACAGGACACTAAGATGTCATGCCAGGAATGTGAAATAAAGTTCAGTATGATTTGGATTAAAAAAAATGGAAACCATAATAGAAACATTTAATTTCTTTCCCCAGAGACCTGAAATGTGTTTAGTTCTTTTCCTCATGAAACCCCAATTTAGATAGCTGTTGAACAGATAGGAGAAATCTGCTTCGTGGAGAAACCAGTGATAAGAGAAGACATTGATATTAATATGTTGCAAGTGACCAGCTTAGGCTCCTTCCCTTCACTGCCTGATTGTTGAATAATGAGCACAGGGACCATGGGCTGTTCTTTGCAAGATGTATTAATTCGGGTATCTTTAATGGATAGTTTTATTTTGGGGGATGGGGGTTGGTGGGGAGACAAAATTCCCTGAATGCTGTCAGCCCTGAATGAATCACTTTACATTCCATACAACTCTACCCTTCTTGGAGTAGAGAGCTCCCTGCTTCTAGTTACTTTTATTTTTTTCTTATTATCTATTTTATTTTATTATTTTTTTAACATCTTTATTGGAGTATAATTGCTTTACAATGGTGTGTGAGTTTCTGCCGTATAACAAAGTGAATCAGCTATACGTATACATATATCCCTGTGTCTCCTCCCTCTTGCGTCTCCCTCCCTCCCACCCTCCCTATCCCACCCCTCTAGAGATAGCATTATAATGCAGGTCATTTCATCGAGTAAAGAGAATGGTGGATTGGGGATCAGGGAAAGTTCAAACCCTTCATACAGCGTGAAGCTTTAGGCTAGTGCATTTCTCTCCTGAGGTCTCAACATTTCCACCTGAAAAGTGGCATAGCCACACCTGCCTTTCTGGAGAGGCCAAGAAATAAAGAGGTACCTCCGCCCCTTGCAAAGTGTCCTGAAATCTAGGAAGGGAGGTCTAGGTGACCATTATTCCATGAGACTATTCTGTTTTAATCAACAAATAATCCTGGCCCTGGTACTAAATCATGGGTTACCCTGGGCAAATTGCTTACCTTTTCTGGTTTGTTTCCTTATCTGAAAACTGGGGGATTGCTGTCCTATAACAAAGGGTTGTCTTAAGGATTACAGATAACGTTAAGTAAAGCCCCCAGTGCAGCACCAGACCCTGGGTAAGATGAATAAGATATTCAAAGACCTTGCATTTTACCCAAAAGTTGTTTAAGCTGTTACTATATGAAACAACTATTTTCATCAAAATTGTACTCATGTTGATCCAAAAATTTGTTTTCTGGAGCAAATTCTATTGAGCCAGTTTATAATTTTGATTGAATTTCTGTACAGCACAATTCACTATTTCTGACTGTCCCACTGAAAATTTTTTATTTTATTTATTTTTTTTTGGCTGCATTGGGTCTTCGTTGCTGCAGGCAGGCTTTCTCTAGTTGTGGTGAGCGGGGGCTACTCTTTGTTGTGGTGTGCAGGCTTCCCATTGCGGTGGCTTCTCTTGTGGAGCAGAGGCTCTAGGCACGCAGGCCTCAGTAGTTGTGGCATGTGGGCTCAGTAGTTATGGCTCGTGGGCTCTAGAGCACAAGCTCAGTAGTTGTGGTGCACGGGCTTATTTGCTCGGCAGCATGTGGGATCTTCCCGGACCAGGGCTCGAGCCCGTGTCCCCTGCATTGGCAGGCGAATTCTTAACCACTGTGTCACCAGGGAAGCCCCCACTGAAATTTTATTAGAATCTAATATTTCTTTGTGAATTGTAAAATGAATATTATACTAATCAATCATTTTTTCCATGTTCAGTTGAACTGATTATAGCTTCTGCCACTGCCAATTTACTTCTCTGAACATTAATTCTATAAAATTCAGTTTGAAAATCTATTGTTATTTAAGAAGAGTTGATATTTCTGTTAACTGGTAGTCAATAACACATTATACTACGTGTGCTTTTATCATTATCAACTTTGTTTTGTGCCAAGCACTTCTACCAGTAGTGTTCATTAAGAATCAACCAGCAATTGAACATAAAAGATGGAGAAGGTCAATGGTACCTGCATTTTCTTTCTTAAAATCATAGGAGAAAGAGCATTAGTATAGCAAACAGGTAGTGCCTTATGAGTCAGAGTCAAAATGATGGGGTCAAAGCATCTGACTTCTCTCCTGATCCCTCCCTCACCCCACCTTGCCAGGACTGAGCTCCTGAACTTGGCCTTTGCCTGAGCCCCAACTGAGCTGTCCTTATTCTTTGAACGTGAAGTATTGGAGCAAAGCTACACTGAAGGGCTTTGTAGCCTTGTTAGTTTTCCCCAGTCACTTCATGCTCAGTGCTAGCCTCCTCCTCCCCCCACACCAGCTCAGCCCAGCAGGGATTGCACCTGGGTCTGCAAAAAAACTTGTCTTAGAAAAAAATCTTGTTTTGAACAATAATTTGTCTTGAGGAGTAAAAGAGATAGCGTCGATAATGAATTTCAGTATGATGCCTGCCATGGTGGCACTTAATATGTAGAAATTTGTTCCTCTACCCTTGAACACTGGCTTCTTCCTTCCTCTGGGGGAGAGTATGGCCCGATAGAGGGGCATGGGCTTTGGAATAGATTGAGCTGGGTTCTCCTATTTTTAGCTGTGGGCTCTTCCATGAGTTATTTGGTTTCTTTGAGCCTCAGTTTCATTAGCAATAAAATGGGAGAAAAATATTGCTTACATTATTGTGGAAATTAAATGACAGTGTGTATGAGATATTCATCAAGGCACTGGGAATACATGATAAATACAAGCACCTGTCTGCATACAGTTTAGGGAGGGACCCAGACTGTAGCAAATAATGATCAAATTGATAAACTATTACAATCATGATGACTGTAGTGAAAGAGGTGCTATAAGGGCAAATAGCAAGAAAATCTTATCTCATTGAAGGTTGGTTGGTAGTATCACTGAAACCGTGGTACACATGATGATTATGCCATGTTTTCCTATGTATGAATGTGTACGTGTGTGTGTGTGTGTGTGTGTGTGTGTGTGTTTGTGTAAGCAGTGATTATAAGTAGAGTCTTTGGAATTAGGCAGACATGAACTTGAATCCTGGCTCTTCCACTTATAAGTAAATTTTGGCAAAGTACTAAATTTTCTAAATCTCAGTTCCTCATCTATAAAGTTAGGGTCGTAACATATTTACCGCATAGAGCTGTCCTGTGATTGTCCTCCCCTTTCTCCTCATCTCTACCCTTTATTGAGTGCTTTCTATGTGTCGGGTACGGTATGCTTAGTAACCCCATGAAATTGGGACTATTAATGTCCTGAGGAAACTGAGGCAACCAGAAGTTAGGCAATTTGTCCAGGGTTATATGCTCATAAGGGAGGGAGTAAGGTGGAATTTCAACCTAGAAATCTAGTTCATAAGGCCATGTGCTTTGCACACTCTGGTCATATGGAGAGTTAGCCCAATATCTGGGTGTTCTTCTTGCTGTGATTCTTTATCATCGGGCTTGTCTTCTCCGACAAGGACATAGGAATGTGTGTTCCTCCCATCCATCTTCTCAAGACCTCTAGCTGACAGTAGCTGTTCTATAAGTGCACCCTGAATAGATGTAGGTAGGTAGTTAGAAGTGGGAAGGGATTAAAGACCCACACCTCTCCCTAGTACCTTCAGAAAGGCTTTCAACACCCTTGACTGCTATGTGCTCTGACAAATGCATCAAATATGGTTCCTTTCCAGCTGCTCACTCCATCCATTTCTGGAGAGATGCCAGCCACCTATTTGATCAGCTTTGAGCAGCAGTGAGGTAGTTAAGGCTGAGCAGGGTGCAGTCGGCTGAGAAAAAGGTAAATATTTTATAGACTCTATGGTAAATAATGTACACATTCAGAGAAACAAGGCAAATCTTTCATAGACCTCAGCCCCTGTTAAGTCTGCAATTAAATGCTGGTGCTGGAAGAAATAAAAGCTAGCCTTAAATCTCCCTACCTTACGGAGAGTCAAAGGCCTGCCCTCAAGCTCTGGATAAGGAGTTCAGTCTCTGTTCCATGCTGCTGAATTGCTCAAATTGCAGCATCTTTCCTCAAAGAAGAAAGGTCCTTTCCTTATCCCAAGGGCATATATAAAGGCATTTATTCACAAACGTTTCTGTACTTACATTTATATTTTTTGTATTATTTATTTGTATTAAGTGTATACTGCGAGCTAGATTCCTACACATTGGAGATTTTAGTCCTCACATCAGTCCCAGTGAGATTCACGGAGTAGGTTTATATAAATATTTGGTGTTTCATTTCTATTTGTTGGGGGTCTGTCTTGTGCCAGATCCTCTTCTTGGTAGTGGGTACCAAGGCTAGAAAAGGCTAGAAAACTCACCAATTAATCATGTTTTGTGGGAGGACACTCAGTTTACCAACACAAAAGGGAATGATTTGGACAGAGGAGAACAATCATTATTGAGAAGCTTAGTTGCCTGTCCTACTGGGGTCTGAGCTAATGGTAGAAGATAATATCACAGAACTAGGCTGCCTGATAGCAGTGGGGATGATAGATTACTCAAATAGTAGGGGTCACTTGGTGGCACATATTCTGGTTATAGGTTTGCCTTTTCTACTTGCAAGTCTTTGGCCAGGACCACCATCCAAAGATTACAGTGTTCAATCCATTAATAAGAGAGTCTACTGTGCTTAATATCACATTACACCAGGGAATCCACTTTACAGCAAAGGACATAAGGCATGACATATGATGAGGTCCATTTGTCCTATCATATATTGTATAATCCACAAGCTGCCCCCTGATAGAGTGATGGAATGACCTTTTGAAGAAGCGTCTAAAGTACCGGACTTGAAATGGCACCTTGCAAAGATAGGCACTATCTACCAGGATGCAGTAAACATGTTAAATCAATGACCACTATATGGTGCTGTGTCCCCAGTAGGTAGAATTCAGGGGTCCAGGAACAAAGGAGTAGAAGTAAGAGTGTCTTGTCTACCATGGCTCCTAGCGATCCACTTGGAGAATCTGTGTTTTAATCCCCACAGCCCTGGACTTTGTGGATTTAGAGGCACTGGCTCCCAAAAGAAGAATACTTCCACCAGGATGCACTCTAAGAATCCCAATAAATTTTAAGCTCTCTCTACCTCCTGGTCACCTTGAGCTTTTTATGTCAAAAGACCAGCAGGCAAGGAAAGGAATCACCACTTAGAGTTCATTGATTCTGATCATCGGCAGGATGATGACCCAGTAGGAGGTGGGGCTGCTATTATACAATGGGGGCATGGAGGGATTGGTTTGACACCCAGGGGGATCACGGGGGCATTTTCTGGTACTCCAGTGACCAATTTTAATAGTAAATGGACAGGAAGGACATGATGACCAGGGCAAATCTGTTGCCCCCAGGAGACCAAGTGCAGTGGCAGGGACTAGTTCATCCCACTAATTTTCCTCTCATAAGTTTCACTGGGAAAAGAAAACAGGCTCCGAGAGGAGCTATTCAGTTAAGTTGAACTTATTATTCAAAGCAAATAGAGCTGAGTGGTACAACTGTAGTGCTGTACCCCCAGATCAGGCACTCATTCTCCCAGCTGTCAGGTGTCTGATGAGCTCCTAAGCTGGTAAGTTTTTGGAGGGGCGTGGGACAATGGGCTGGGTGTAAGAAGGAAGACATCTAATCAATCTCCAGTCTCATCCCCATGATGCAAGAATGTGGGGGAGGAAACAGCCACCACTTGAAAGATTCACTGAATGTGGATTAATCAATTACCTCTGTTTAACAGAGAAACCCAGGATGTAGGATGGTGTGGGTATACCAAAATTCACAGAGTAGACTTGCAGTAGAGGTGGGATTTGAGCTCAATGATTTTATTTTATTTTACTTATTTTTTTATTGAAGTGTGGTTGCTGTACAATATTATATATATTACAGGTATACAATTAGTGATTCACAATTTTTAAAGGTTATACTTCATTTATAGTTTTTATAAAATATTGACTGTATTCCCTGTGTTGTACAATATATCCTTGTAACTTATTTTATACATAATAGTTTGTACCTCTTAATCCCCTATACCTGTATAGCCCCTCCCCCTTTCCCTCCCCCTACTAGTAGCTGCTAGTTTGTTCTCTATATCTGTGGGTCTCTTTCTTTTTTGTTATATTCACTAGTTTGTTGTATGTTTCAGATTCCACATATAAGTGATATCACGTAGAATTTATCTTTCTCTGTCTGACTTATACTTAGCCTAATACTCTCCAAGTCCATCCATGTTGTTGCAAATGGCAAAATTTCATTCTTTTTTATGGCTGAGTAGTATTCTGTTGTATATATATATCCATTGTATATACAGCTTCTTTATCCATTCATCTGCTGATGGACACTTAGGTTGCTTCCATATCTTGGCAATTGTAAATAATGCTGCTATGAACATTGGGGTTCATGTATTTTTTTGAATTAGTGTTTTTGTTTTTTTCAGATATATACCCAGGAGTGGAATTGCTGGGTCATATGGTAGTTCTGTTTTTAGTTTTTTGAGAAACCTTCATACTGTTTTCCATAGTGGCTGGACCAATTTACATTCCCATCAACAGTGTTTGGGATTCCCTTTTCTTCAAAACATTTGTTATTTGTGGGTTTTTTGATGATAGCCATTCTGACAGATGTGAAGTGATATCTCATTGTGGTTTTGATTTGCATTTCCCTGATGATTAGTGATGTTGGCCATCTTTTTCATGTGCCCATTGACCATCTACATGTCCTCTTTGGAAAAAAAGTCTTTTCAGGTCTTCTGCCCATTTTTTAATCAGGTTGTTTGTTTTTTTGATGTTGAGTTGTATTAGCTGTTTATATATTTTGGATATTATCCCCTTATTGGTCATATCATCTGCAAATATTTTCTGCCATTCAGTAGATTGTCTTTTCATTTTGTCTATGTTTTTCTTTGCTCTGCAAAGTTTAAGCTTCATTAGGTCCTATTTGTTTATTTTTGCTTTTATTTCCTTTGCTTTAAAGGACAGATCCAAAAAAAATTTGCTACGGTTTCTGTCAGTGTTCTGCCTATGTTTCCCTCTAGGAATTGTATGATTTCCAGTCTTACAGTTAGGTCTTTAATCCATTTTGAGTTTATTTTTGTATATGGTGTTAGAGAATGTTCTAATTTCATTCCTTTACATGTAGCTGTCCAGTTTTCCCAACACCACTTGAAAAGACTATCTTTTCTCCATTGTATATTCTTGCCTCCTTTGTCATAGATTAATTGACCATAAGTGTGTGGGTTTATTTCTGGGCTTTCTATTCTGTTCTATTGATCTATGTATCTGTTCTTGTGCCAATATCATACTGTTTTGATTACTGTAGCTTTGTAATATAGTCTGAAGTCCAGAAGCATGATTCCTCCAGCTCTGTTCTTATTTCTCAAGGTTGTTTTGGCTATTCAGGGTCTTTTGTTTCCATTCAAATTTTAAAATTATTTGTTCTAGTTCTGTTAAAAATACCCTTGGTGTTTTGATAGCTATTGCATTGAATCTGTAGATTGCCTTGAATCTGTAGATTGCATTGAATCTGTAGTATGGTCATTTTAACAATAACAATTCTTCCAATCCAAGAACATGGTACATCTTTCCATCTGTTTGTACTGTAGGTCGTTTACCTCCTTAGGTAGGTTTATTCATAGGTATTTTATTCTTTTTGGTGTGATTTTAAATGGGATTGTTTCCTTAATTTCTCTTTTCAATAATTTGTTGTTAGTGTATAGCAATGCAACAGATTTCTGTGTATTAATTTTGTATCCAACAATTTTACATAATTCATTAATGACCTCTACTAGTTTTCTGGTAGTGTATTTAGGATTTTCTATGTATAGTATCATGTCATCTGCAAACAGTGACAGTTTTACTTCTTCCTTTCCAAGTTGGATTCCTTTTTATTTCTTTTTCTTGTCTGATTGTTGTGGCTAGAACTTGCAATAATATGTTGAACAAAAGTGGTGAGAGTGGGCATCCTTGTCTTGTGCCTGATCTTAGAGGAAGTGCTTTCAGCTTTTCATCATTAAGTATGATGTTAGCTGTGGGTTTGTCATATATGGCCTTTATTGTGTTGAGGTATGTTCCCTCTATACCTGATTTCTGGATAATTTTATCATAAATGGATGTTGAATTTTGTCAAAAGCTTTTTCTGTATTTGTTGAGATGATCATATGGTTTTTATTTTTCAATTTGTTAATGTGGTGTTTCATACTGAATGATTTGTGGATATTGAAAAATCCTGTATCCCTGGGATAAATCCCACTTGATCATGGTGTATGATCCTTTTAATGTGTTGTTGGATTCTGTTTGCTAGTATTTTGTTGAGGAGTTTTGCATCTATGTTGATCAGTGATATTGGTCTGTATTTTTCTTTTTTTGTAGTATCTCTGTCTGGTTTTGGTATCAGGGTGTTTGTGGCCTTGTAGAATGAGTTTGGGAGTGTTCCTTCCTCTGCAATTTTTTGGAAGAGTTTGAGAAGGATGGGTGTTAACACTTCTCTAAATGTTTGGTAGAATTCATCTGTGAAGCCATCTGGTTCTGGACCTTTGTGTTGTGAGTCTTTTTTATTACCGATTCAATTTCATTATTGATAATTGGTATGTTCATATTTTAGATTGTACATTTCTAAGAATTTGTCCATGTCGTCTAGACTGTTCATTTTATTGGCATATAGTTGTTCATAGTAGTCTCATGGTCTTCTGTATTTCTGTAGTGTGGGTTGTAACTTTTCCTTTTACATTTCTGATTTTATTGATTTGTGCCCTCTCCCTTTTTTTCTTGAGTCTGGATAAAGGCTTATCACTTTTGTTTATCTCTTCAAGGAACTAGCTCTTAGTTTCATTGATATTTTCTTTTTTTTTTTTATTCTCTATTTCACTTATTTCTACCCTGATCTTTATGATTTCTTTTCTCTTACTAACTTTGAGTTTCTCTAGTTCTTTAGGTGTAAGGTTAGGTTGTTATTTGAGATTTTTGTTTTCTGAGGTAAGCTTGTATCTCTATAAACTTCCCTCTTAGAACTGCTTTTGATGCATCCCATGGATTTTGGATTATTGTGTTTTTGTTTTCCTTTGTCTCCAAGTGTTTTTTGATTTCCTCTTTAGTTTCTTCATTGATCCATTGATTATTTAGTAGCATACTGTTTAGCCTCCACATGTTTGTGTTTGTTGCATTTTTTTTTCTTGTAGTTGATTTCTAGTCTCATAGCATTGTGGTCAGAAAAGATGTTTGATTTTATTTCAATTTTTTAAAATTTACCAAGGCTTGTTTTGCAGCTTAGCATGTGATCTATTCTGGAGAATGTTCCCTGTGCACTTGAAAAGAATGTGTATTCTGCTGCTTTCAGATGGAATATCTGGATTCCTTTTTCTTTTTTTGTGTGTATAGCTATATATATTAATTAAGTCAATCTCAGTCTGATCTAATGTGTCATTTAAGGTCAGTGTTTTCCTATTAACTTTCTATCCGTATGATCTGTCTATTGATGTAAGTGAAGTGTTAAAAGTCTCCTACTGTTATTTTGTTACTGTTGATGTCTCCCTTTATGTCTGCTAATATTTGCCTTATATATTGAGGTGCTCCTGTGTTGGGTGCTTATATATTTACAATTATATATCTTCTTCCTGGATTGATCCCTTGATCATTATGTAGTGTCCTTCTTTGTCTCTTGTAGCAGTCTCTATTTTAAAGTCTATTTTGTCTGATATAAGTATCACAACTCGGGCTTTCTTTTGACTTCCATTTGCATGGAATACCTTTTTCCATCTCCTCACTTTCAGTCTGTGTATGTCTGTAGATCTGAAATGACTCTCCTGTAGGCAGCATATACACATGTCTTATTTTTGTATCCATTCAGCGACTCTATGTCTTTTGATTAGAGCATTTAGTCCATTTACATTTGATGTAATCATTGATATGTATGTTTTTATCACCATTTTGTTAATTGTTTTGAGGTTGTTTTTGTAGAACTTTTTTTCCCTTCTTATTTTGTTCTCTTCTCTTGTGATTTGATGACTATCTTTAGTGTTATATCTGGATTCCTTTTTCTTTTTTGTGCGTATGTCTATTATAGGTTTCTGGTTTGTGGTTAGCATGAGGTTTTTCTGTAGCCATCTATATAGATACATGATTGTTTTAAGTTGCTGATCTCTTAATTTCAAATGCATTTTAAAAACCCTGCATTTGTACTCTCCTCCCCTCATGATCACTTCTTTTGATATCATATTTTACATGTAACTTGTGTATCCCTTAACTGATTATTGTGGATATAGATTATTTTTCTACTTTTGTTTTTTAACCTTTCTATTAGCTTTGTATGTAAACAATTTGATATCTTTACTGTATGTTTGCCTTTACTGATGAGCTTTTTCATTTTGTAATTTTCATGTTTCTAGTTGTGGCCTTTTCTTTTTCACTTAGAGAAGTTCCTTTACTATTTCTTGTAAAGTTGCTTTGGTGGTGCTGAACTCTTTTAGCTTTTGCTTGTCTGTAAAGCTTTTGATCTCTCTATCGAATCTGAATGAGAGCCTTGCTGGGTAGAGTATTCTAGATTGTAGGTTTTCCCCTTCCATCACTTTGAATATATCATGCCACTCCCTTCTGGCCTGCACAGTTTCTGCTGAAAAGTCAGCTGATTGTCTTCTGGGAGTTCCCTTGGATGTTATTTGTTGCTTTTCCCTTGCTGCTTTTAAGATTCTCTTTTTACCTTTAAGTTTTGACATTTTGATTACATTATGTCTTTGTGTGTTCCTCTTTGGGTTAATCCTGTAGGGGACTCTCTGCACTTCCTAGACTTGGATGACTGTTTCCTTCCCCAGGTTAGGGAAGTTTTCAGCTATTTGTTTTGTTTTGTTGTTTTTTGTTTTGCCCTGTCACACAGCTTGCGAGATCTTAGTTCCCCAACCAGAGATTGAACCCAAGCCCCTGACAGTGAGAGTGTTGAGTCCTAACCACAGGACTGCCAGGGAATTCCCAGGAAGTTTTTAGTTATTACCTATTAAAATATGTTCTCAGCCTGTTTCTCTCTCTTCTCCTTCTGCAACCCCATACAATATGACTATTAGTCTGCTTAATGTTGTCCCAGAGGTCACTTAAGCTGTCCTCATTTCTTTTCATTCTTTTTTCTTTTCTTCTGTAGAGCAGCAGTGATTTCCACTACTCTGTCTTCCAGCTCCCTGATCCATTCCTCTGTATCATTTAGTATACTGTTGATTCCTTCTAGTGTATTTTTCCTTTTAGTTATTTTATTCTTCATCTCTGTTTGGTTGTTCTTTATCTTTTCTAACTCTTTGCTAAAAAATTCTAAATTCTCATTCTGTGCATCTGTTCTTCTCCTGAGTTCTTTGATCATCTTTATGATTACTACCCTGAACTCTTTCTTGGGTAGATTGTCTGTCTCCACTTCACATACTTCTTCTTCTGGCATTTTGTCTTGTTCCTTCATCTGGAACATGTTACTCTGTCACCTCATTTTGCCTAAGTTGCTGTTTGTATTTTTAGGTATCTGGTAGGTTAACTACATTTCCCAGGTTTGGAGAGGTGGTCTTCCGTAGGAGATATCCTATGCGTCTCAGCAGTGTGCTCCCCTCTTGTTACCCAAGCTATGTGCTCCAGGGGTTCCCCCATGAGGGCTTCATGGGTCCTTCTGTTGTGTTGGGCTGACTATGTAAACAGTCTGGTAGGCTTGGTTGGCCTCCAGTCTGGTTGGTTGCCAGGCCTTGCTTTACGCAGAGGCTGCCAGCTGCTTGTTGGCAGGGCCAGGTCGCAAGGTGGCTGACTGCAGAACCCCAGGAGGCGCCGGGGCTAGTGCTGGCTCACTGGTGGGTGGAGTCAGGGTTCAGAAGACTCTGCAGCTGTTGCCCACCCACTGGTGGGTGAAACCAGGTCCTAGGGTTAATGCCGGACAGATCTGCTGTCAGGCAGAGCCAGGTCTATGAGTCTGGTTGCAGGGCCCAGGAATCCCTGGTGTCAGATCTGGTGGGGGTGTGGGGCTGGCTCTTGATGCAGTTGGATATGGGGTTTGGGGTGTCTCAAAGCTTGTGTTGGCCTGCTAGTGGGCAGGGTCGTGGCCCAGCTGGTTCCAGGTCAGGGTCTGCTCTGCTGTCAGCAGGCTGGGTCCACAGGCTGCCAGATTGTGGTTTCCTTGCATTTGGTGTCTGCCCTCTGGTGAGTGAGGCTGGTCTAGAGGCTGGAGCAGGCTTCCTGGAGGACAGAGCCAGGGCTCAGGAGATTCTGGAGCCGGTGGCTGCCCAGTGGTGGGTGGAGCTGGGTCCTGGGACCTCTGGTGGGCAGAGCCATGTCCAGAGGCAGGTGTGGGCTCAGAAGATCTTTAGGCAGCCTGTCTGCTGATGGGTGAGTCTGTGTCCCTGCCCAGTTAGTTGCTTAGCCTGAGGAGTCCCAGCACTGGCACTTACAGGCTGTTGGGTTGGAGCTGGGTCTTGGCATGAATGATCTAAGGGAGGATTCCACAATGGTGCCCACCAGCACCATCATCCACATGATAGAATGAGCTCCCAGGAATGGCTGCCACCAGTGTCTATGTCCCGAGGGTGAGCCATAGCTGACCCCCACCTCTCCAAGAGACTGTCCAAGACCAGCAGGTAGGTCTGGCCCAGGCTCCTATCAAATTACTGCTTTCGCCCTGGGTCCCAGAGTGTGTGAGATTTTGTATGTGCCCTTAAGAGTGAAGTCTCTATTTACCCCAGTCCTGTGGGACTCCTGAAACTAAGGCCCACTAGAGTTCAAAGCCAAATGCCCTGGAGACTCATCTTCCCAGTACAGGAGCCCTGGGCTGGAGAGCCTGGCATGGGGCTCAGAACTCACTCCTCTGGGAGAACGTCTGTGATATAATTATTCTCCAGTTTGTGGGTCACCCACCTGGGAGTATGGGACTTGACTGTATCATGAGTCTGCCCCTCCTACCCATCTTGTTGTGGTTCCTTCTTTATGTCTTTAGCTGTAGAAGATCTTTTCTAGTAGATTCCAGTCTTTTTCATCAATGGTTGCTCTGCAAATAGTTGTGATTTTGGTGTGTTCATGAGAAGAGGTAAGCTCAGCATCTTTCTATTCCACCATTTGGCTGCTCTCCCTTGAAGCCCAAAGATTTTAATTCAAGGCCAAAAGTACTTCTGTCATCCCAGGGTTTGTTTAGGCTTCTAGTCTTAAATTCTGGTTTTGCAATGGAGGACACTGAGACTCTGGTAGGCTAAATGACATGTCCAAGACCTGCAACAGGTCTTCTGACTCAGAGACCCAGATTCATTCTGCAACACCATTTTCAGTGCAATACAACATGCCAGAACATGAGCTAGGTGGCCTTTGAGGTCCTTTTGAGGAATCGAGCTGTCAGAAACTGTCCCTTTACTAGTCACAAAGATCTGTCCATTTTCCAAGCAGGGCTCCTTCAATTGCACATCATTCTTTGCATACTACTAAGAGTTATTGAGGACTTTAGCTCAGGTCAGTCCATGGCATATGGCTAGCACAAAGTGGACGCTTAATAAATGTTTGTCAGTTGAATGAAGGTAACCATCCTGATTAAAGCAGGCCAAGTGGGTTTGGGAAAAACAGAATGGCCTTATGTCTGAGAACATGGGCTTTGGCATTAGATACCTCTGGATTCAAATCCAGGTTTAAGGACATTTGCTGGCTGGTTGACTTTCGGTAAGTTACAATCTCTTTGAGTCTTAGTTTCCTCATCTGTAAAATAAAGGATAATAATACCTACCACAGAGAACTGCTGAATTATTAAATGGTATAGCAAACACACAGGGCTTGGCACATGGAAGTGTTCAGTCAAAATGAGATATTACTAGCTACTCTTTGGCTTGAATCTTGACTTTCTCTTTGTACCTCAGGTTGTCTGCAAATTCTTCTTTATTTTTGCTCCGCTGCCAAATGTGCCTAGGTTCCATACTTGGCATTGACCACTGGAGTCCCACTTTCTTTCCCCCTTCATGTTCACCCCAAGTGCCCTCTGCTTTCTCCCACTCATTGCTGGATCCAGGACAGAGCTCCTGCCGTAAATCATGGGGTTCCTTGTGCATGCACCCCATTGCTGTTTTTTGTAGGAATCCATTTCAGATGAACCCATACATTCTTGTCATGCTAATTAATAGGATAATAACAGTCTAATTAATGGTTCACCTTTATTGAGCATTTACTCTGAGCTAGGTGCTTGCTAAGCCCTTGTATCTATCATCTCATTTAAAACTCATAGCAACCCCAAAGGTACTTGTGTTTCCACCTCTTTTATAGAGCAGGAGACTAAAGCTCCCAGAGGTTAAGTAATGCGCCCAAGACCCAGAGTTTGAAATTGGTGGAGTGAGGTGTCATCCTTGGCTGTCTGACTTCCGAACTGGGGTTGTGCTTTCAACCCCAGTAACGGTGAATCTCTCCTGCTGCCATCTGGGGACATTGCCCACCTGGCGACAGAGGCTGCTGCCAACCTGTGGGCCCCTGCCAGCCCTTCTGCCTCCCTTCAGAAACCTGAGATTAATTTGTCTGAATCAGGGAAATACATACTACCTGAAAGATATCAGTTAATTATTTTTGTTTAACTTCTGTTCCTCCATTAACATGTCAGCTTTAAGAAGGCAGAGGCAATGACTTGTTCTCTTCTGTGTCTCTAGTTTCCAGAACCAGGGACTAACACATAGTAGGTGCCCAGCAGAGAATTGTTGAACGATTACTGAATGAATCCCATCGGACTTACCACACCCCTCAGAGCCCCACCCTCCCAGTATCGGCCCAGCTGCAGGTCCACGTTCAGGCAGATAGCCAGGCCTGCTCCTCTGGCCACTCGGCTTCTTGGAAGCTCTCTTTCTCCCTTTATGTTGCTGGAAGAAGTCTCTGCTTCCCCTCCCCATACTTTAGAGACCTCTAGATCTATGCTTGGAAACCAAATCAACCTCATAATTTGTATTCATCCATTGAGACCCAGGGTGATTCAGAGAGGGCCTGAGCCATGCACGCAGCGTGTGGCCACTCCACCCAGCTGCCTTTTCTTAAGATATTAACTGCCATTGATGGAGTCTCTCCTAGGATACTAGGCTAAAGGCTTTATTATGTTATTTCATTCAGTCCTTTAAAAAATCTTGGGGCATAGATATGTGTATTTCTTTTGGACAGGTAAAGAAATTGAAGCTCAGAGATGAATTCACTTGGCCAAAATCACACAGTAAGTGGCGGAATTGGGTTTTGAATCCAGATGTCTGATTCCAAGGATAGCGTCAATGGGTTTGCCCTGGAAAGGACTTCTGTATCCAGAGGACAGGGATAGAGACAGGTGGAGAGAAGTCCCATCCTGGCATTGCATCATGTTAATCTCTTTAAAATCAGACTGGAGAAAGCACCAGGCTCAGAGTGTGGCAACTTCAGTTGCTCACCTCTCTCACTCCCCCTGGGGGTCCCCTGGGGTAGGTCATTATTTCCCTCTGACATTCTTGGAATATTTAATGATTCATCCTTGGAGCATGAACTTCTTAACTCTTTTCCCATGGAAGAATTTCTTCTTAGCTGCAGGCCTGCATGGAAATGCACAGAACTTACATAAACAAAGAAAGAGGGACACTCTTGGTGCTTCATCTCCTGTTTCCCCCATAAGCATGACTCATTGGAGTCCCATCATTTATTAGCTTGTTCTGGAGACCATCAAGACTGGAAGGGACCAGAAAGGACCTCTTTTTCCACAGGGGAGACTTGGCCAAGGGCATAGACAGAAAAAGGAGCTCAGGACTTGTACCTTGATTCAGAAGTTCTTTGCTCTCCCACTTCATAAATTTGTGGTTGCCTGACTTAGCGTAATTTACTAACGAATTCAAGATGAGCCAAATATTTCAGTTTGGCCAATGGCATCTGTGTTTTCAAATAATACTTCCCTAATTCTTTTACTAGGGCAGAACAGCTGAACTGAGTGAGCCCTGGATGACCAATAAAAGAGCAAAACTCCACAAGAAGAAAGTTCTCTGGAGGCAGAGCTAATATAATGCTGCCAAAGAGAATTACAAATATTTTCTTCTGTGATGCTGCTAATAACCCTGTGAGAGAGGCATTGTTATCTCCACCTCATAGATAAAGAACTAAGACTCAGAGAAAGTAATTAATTTGCTTAAGGTCTCACAGCTTGTAACAGAGCCAGGATCCAAATCTAGATCAACTTCACTACAAAGCTTGAGGTCTTTTCACAATCCTACAGTTTCCAGAAGTAATTTGGATTTTACAAAAGGTTGAATTTCTCCAGAAGTGCAAGGACTCTTTGATCAGCATCCTGGGGAGGGATTTGTAATTTCTCAGGAGGAAAGAAGGAGGACAGTGATAGCAGCGGTTACACCCCACTCCATTCCCCATGTGCCACCCCTCTGACATCATGGGTGTACAGCTCATTTCTGGAAGGCCCCACCTAGTGAGGCTCCACCCAGTGGCCCAACGTCATGGAAATGAGCCCATCCTCTGGGCCAGGGGTGTCAGTCCTTGCTCCCAAGGCACAGGATGAAGCCAAAGGCTGCATGAATTTCAGGCCAGACATGAGAGCCTAGGACCCAGAGGTAAACAGTTGGAGGCATCCAAGAAATTCCAGTAGTTCCATCTCAGTGACTTAAGATCACAGTTCTGCGGAATATTCCTCAAATGGCTCTCAGCAGCAGTCAGAATAAAGTTTAAACTCTTATCCTGGCATACAAGATCCCTCCTGACCTAGTTCTTGCCCTACCACCTTGCTCCTTCTGCTCATACCTCTTCTCTAACCACCACCACCAGCATTTCATGCCCTGGTTCTCTTCCTACTGCCTACAACTCTTGTTATTTCTTTTTCTGAATAACTCCAGCCTTTCTTTCAAAATTCAGCCTCTCAGCCACCACACATCCTGTGGGAAGTCTTCTTGAAAGTCCAAATCTGGATGCAATGCCCATCTTATCAACAGAACTATCCTCCATCACGTTGCTCTGTCTGCTTGTCTGCCATCTCCCTTAGAATGTGAGGAACTCCCAGAGCAGGGACTGTATCTTAATAAATGTTGGTGGCCCCAGGGCCTAGGAAAGATTGGTCCTAGTTTGAACAAAATACCAGGATAACTTGTGGGTATTTCTTATCATCAAAATGAAAATCCTTTTTATTTCTGAGCACACATAAAGATGATCTGAAACGTTTATTTTCTCATGTTGCCATCCCCCATGCCAGAGTCCACCGGATACAGATATTTGAGATCCAGGGCCTTTCTTCCTTCCTTGTCTATCTTCTTTTCTTACACCCACTTCCTGCCTATACATCCTCCTCCTCTGCTCAGAATCTCAGCTTCAACCCGAAGGGGCAGCAGTAAATCTATAAAGCTTGAGGGTCTTCCAATTCTTCAGAGTGGAACATCAATGTTCAAAGCCAAATCAGCATTTTGATTCCTAATATTGACCAAATTTCTTAGGAAATCTTCGATGTATTTTTGTGCTGACACACCTTTCTGTCTTTATTCTGTCTTACTAACAATCACTTCTCTGCAAAGGATTTATGGCATGAAAAGAAGGAAGTGAGAGGGAAGTCAAATGCTAACTTTTATGGAAAGATTTCATGTAGAAAAGAATGGATGGATAGTTGGGTGAATGAACAAATGAAGGACAGGATGTGTTGATGAATAAAAAAGTGAAATGCCCTGGTTTGGCCATGGACCCTGGTACTGCAGTGCTGACCATATTTCTGCTTGCTCCCCTGCATGGTCGCTGTCTTGAATCCCAGGGCCCTGAGCTGAAATACTGATTGGGATTCAGTTATTTGCAGAATCCTACCTGATGCTGGTCACTGTTCCAGACTTCCTAGTATCTCCTAACTCAGGGTTCCATATCCCTAGACTCATGCACTTGTCAGTGTACCCCTCTTCTTGTCAGGGAAGTCACAGAGCAGAACAACTCATCAACAGATATTTATGGAGAATCTACTAAATGCCAGGCCCTGTGATTTGCTTTTCTAGACTATAACCTGCTGCTGTCACCACAGTCTCTCATGGTCTAATTGTTCCACTCACCAGATTGAACCTCCCCCTAGAATTTGTAGATGCACCTGTGTACCCATAAAAGGTCTATCCTAAAACCAGCCTCCTCCCTGCCTGCCCAGCTTGCTGCATTGTTCAAGACACAACACCCATGAAGCCTGAGTTGTATGGACAAAAATCCCTGAGGGAGCACTTAGGAGGTTCTGATGGTTGTGAGTTTAATGAGGAGGGGGTGTGATGTGAAAGGTGAGCCTTTTATCCTGCCAGGATCATGACAACAAGAGAAGGTCCATGAAGGTGGAGAAGTGCTGGTGTAGCCATTCCTCTCATTTACTTCTTGTCTTTTTTCCTTCCTACTCCTTTCCTGTTTCTCCTGATTTTAACTCTCAACTTCGAATGCCCTTTGCTCTCCCTTTAGGCAAAATCCTTCAGAATTCAGTGTCACCTCCCCCTAGAAGTCTTCCCTATGCTCCTCCTACCTGAGTGATGTGCCCACTCATTGTAACAGACAAAGAGACATGCCTCCCAGCTGTCAGGAGTGTGGTCAGATCCCCCAGGGTCAGCCTGAGCTGCAGAAAAATGCTTCACCTGGAATCACACACCTGCAGTCACTGGTGGTAAGCACAGCAGGGGCATAAAGGCCCACACTCAAGGGGAGGGGATTACATGAGGACCTAACTACTGGGGGAGGCTGTGGGTTGAATTTTGTCACTCCCACCCCAAAATTTATGTGTTGAAGTCCTAACCCTTAGTACTTCAGAGTGTGACCTTATTTGGAGAGAGTCTTTACAAAGGTAATCAAGTTAAAATGAAACTACTAGGGTGGGCCCTAATCCAATATGACTGGTGTCCTTATAAAAAGGGGAAATTTGGAGACAGAGATGCTTACAGGGAGACCACCATGTGAACTTTAGGACAGCTATCTACAAGGGGAGCAGCCTGGAACAGACTCTCCTCACAGGACTCAGAAGGAACCAACCCTGCCAACACCTTGATCTCAGACTTCTAGCCTACAGAACTGTGAGACAATAAATTCCACATTTGTGTGTTACTTTGTTAGGTCAGCACTACCAACTAATACAGGGGAGCACTGGGACCCACTTCAGAAGCTGCCTATCACAGAGGCCTAAATTCTGGCAGGTTTAGCCTGATGCTGAGCAAAGGGCTGATCTGGGAGATAAAGTGAGTTGGAAATCACAGGTCTTGGTGGTTGATGGACCAAGTAGGGGAGGGAGAGAAAGGGTGTCTGCTGTGCCCACCCTGACGTGTACACAGTGTAGGTAATAGTAGAGAGACCTGGGGGTGGGTGTGAATTAAGCACCATCGTGAATGGAGTTCAAGTTGTTAAAGCCAGGACTGTTGTAGTTCTGATCCCACCAGGAGAAGGTGGCTGCTCCTCCCCATGGCAGAATGGCCTGGCCTTTCAGATCCTGGAGTGTCTGAGGACAGGCAAGGATGTTCTGATTCAGCATCAAATGTTTCTTAAGATTCTGTTCTTCATGGCACTGGAAAAACAGTGGTGAACAATGTTCCTGACTCACTAATCTGACTAGGACCCGCCAAGCCTCCGACAGCACTCGATCCCTTAATGAATAAAGTACAGGCTCCCTAACACGACACACACAGCCCTCGACATCCTGGCTCAGGCCTACCCCTCACTTTATGGCCTCTCTGCACTCTCTTCCCACCTCACCCGGCCCCCTCTGTCCCATCCTTGCTGCACTTACTATCCCAACCATACTGAATTACCTATAAGTTCCTACATAAAATGGACCATTTCAGGCTTCTGGGTCTTGGCTGCTATTTACTCTCCCTTGATCTTTCTTTCTTTTAAAAATTTTTGCCATCTGCTTGGCTAAATTCTACCTTCCCTTCACCACCAAGCTCTACTTTACTCTGTGGAAGAGAAATATTAATTCTTTTCTATTAGACAATAAGCCATTTGAAGCCGGAATCTTTGTCTTTTCCTTTTTGTACCCCCAGCGCCCAGTACTTGGCCTGTCGTAGAGCATAATCAGTGTTCTGGTTGAAGGAAATGAATAGTTAAAGAAGCCAGGGAGTGAACAGAATGCAGATCTGACGCTGAGAGACAGTAAGTAAACAGGCAGTTCCAATGCAAAGTGCCAGGTACTTTCACAGCTAAATTCTAAAGTAGAACATGTCCAGTTTGCCTAGGGAAAATGGAGACAAAACAGGGAAGATGTCCTGGGGAAGGGGACACTGAAGATCATGTCTTCATCATGTGCCTTAGGGGAAAGGTATTTCCAGCCGAAGGTATGGGGTATGCACACCTGCACAGAGACGTGACAGAGCTCACTCCCCAGGGAAAGACGTGTCATACAGCATGTAGGTCCTGGCAAGTGATGAGCACAGACAGGTCACAGGCTCCTGCCTGGAATACTACCCTCAGGAGGAGAGGAACTCCAGCCCTGCACACTGAACACAAAGTTCCTTAAGAAGTTAAAAGAGAATGAGCACAGGCCGGGCCTGCTCTGACAGCCACTTGGGACTGCTCCATCCAGGATCCTCAATGTCTTTTTCAGGATTTACAAGTTCCTCTTATATTTTTATCAAATTTGAAAGGCCATTTCATTACACTTACCTATTTCCTCCCTTAAGATGAAAAATAGCACATACTGATTTTTTTAAAAAGAAACTACCTTAAAAAAAATAAGAAAACCTTGTATCACCACCCATAAATATAACCATGCTTCATATACTACCGTATTATATCTTATTTTTCTAAGTACAATACGAAAAAAAAATTTTGTGTCCCATAGTTGTATCTAATAATATACCCTGAACCAATTTGCATGTTATTTGTTTTGGAAGGAAACTGTTGTGAACACTTCCCTTTTAAGAGAGACTCAGGACACAAGAGGCAGATGGAGAGCAAAGTTACTGAAAGCTTTATTACCCAGAGAACGTGGCTTCAGCTGTGCAGCCAAAGGCCTTGTTGCTGCCCTCTGAGGAAGATATACCTACACAGCAACAGGTTCCAGTGGGCTGGCCCAGCTGCAAAAACCCTGCCCATCCTTACCATACACTCTTGCAGAGAATCTGGGGAAAGGACGGTGAGGGGTGTCTGTGGCAGACTGTTTCTAAAATAGAGAGGGCCCAGAAAGGCCGAGCTGGGCGTGCTCCATTACTGTCCTCAGCTTGCCGACTGGGAGAAAAGCTCAAATTCTTCCTCTCACACTTGCCCCTCCTGGGAGAAGGCAGGGTTTTCTCTCCTCTCCTTGACCGCCTTCCTTTCCTGGGCCTCACACATACAAAGCCAGAATAATAGGTTAGATAGAGCACCTTTTAGCATATCTGCTGTTGGAAGGCTTCTCTGACACGCCCCCTAGTCAGCCCCTGGGTTACCTGTCCCTGCCGTTTGCCTCCAAAGGCATCCTGAACTTCCCTGCATCCCTGGTACTCGTCCTTCGGTATTGAAATGACTTCGGTTTATCTATCCTGTAATAAACCATAATGGAAAAGAATATAAAAAAGAATGTATATATAGGTATAGCTGAGTCTCTTTGCTGTACAGCAGAAATTAACACAACATTGTAAATCAACTATACCTCAATTAAAAAACAACTTACCCATCATCTCCTGTTCCTCCCATGCTGTAGTGTGAGTTCCCTGGGAGCAGAGACTCATGACTTTGCACACTCTTGGGCTCCCAGACCTTTGTGGAGAGCCTGGTACAGATCCGGAATCACTGCTTGAGGTGTGCACAAAGGAACACACCTAACTTCCTCGAAGTTCCTATTTCTTTTGTTTTCTTTTTTTTACACCTCTATTGGAGTATAATTGCTTTACAATGGTGTCTTAGTTTCTGCTCTATAACAAAGTGAATCAGTTATATATATATACATACATATGTTCCCATATCTCTTCCCTCTTGCTCTCCCTTTCTCCCACCCTCCGTATCCCACCCCTCTAGGTGGTCACAAAGCACCTAGCTGATCTCCCTGTGCTATGCGGCTGCTTCCCACTAGCTATCTATTTTACGTTTGGTAGTGTATATATGTCCATGCCACTCTCTCACTTTGTCACAGCTTACCCTTCCCCCTCCCCATATCCTCAAGTCCATTCTCTAGTAGGTGCGTGTCTTTATTCCTCTCTTACCGATAGGTTCTTCATGACATTTTTTTTCTTAAATTCCATATATATGTGTTAGCATATGGTATTTGTCTTTCTCTTTCTGACTTACTTCACTCTGTATGACAGACTCTAGGTCCATCCACTTCACTACAAATAGCTCAATTTCGTTTCTTTTTATGGCTGAGTAATATTCCATTGTGTATATGTGCCACATCTTCTTTATCCATTCACCCGATGATGGACACTTAGGTTGTTTCCATCTCCGGGCTATTGTAAATAGAGCTGCAATGAACATTTTGGTACATGACTCTTTCTGAATTATGGTTTTCTCAGGGTATATGTCCAGTAGTGGGATTGCTGGGTCATATGGTAGTTCCGTTTGTAGTTTTTTAAGGAACCTCCATACTGTTCTCCATAGTGGCTGAACCAATTCATATTCCCACCAGCAGTGCAAGAGTGTTCCCTTTTCTCCACACCCTCTCCAGCATTTATTGTTTCTAGATTTTTTGATGATGGCCATTCTGACTGGTGTGAGATGATATCTCATTGTAGTTTTGATTTGCATTTCTCTAATGATTAATGATGTTGAGCATTCTTTCATGTGTTTGTTGGCAGTCCGTATATCTTCTTTGGAGAAATGTCTATTTAGGTCTTCTGCCCATTTTTGGATTGGGTTGTTTGTTTTTTTTGTTATTGAGCTGCATGAGCTGCTTGTAAATATTGGAGACTAATCCTTTGTCAGTTGCTTCATTTGCAAATATTTTCTCCCATTCTGAGGGCTGTCTTTTGGTCTTGTTTATGGTTTCCTTTGCTGTTCAAAAGCTTTGAAGTTTCATTAGGTCCCTTTTGTTTATTTTTGTTTATACTTCCATTTCACTAGGAGGTGGTTCAGAAAGGATCTTGCTGTGATTTATGTCATAGAGTGTTCTTCCTATGTTTTCCTCTAAGAGTTTGATAGTTTCTGGCCCTACATTTAGGTCTTTAATCCATTTTGAGTTTATTTTTGTGTATGGTGTTAGGGAGTGATCTAATCTCATACTTTTACATGTACCTGTCCAGTTTTCCTAGCACCACTTATTGAAGAGGCTGTCCTTTCTCCACTGTACATTCCTGCCTCCTTTATCAAAGATAAGGCGACCATATGTGCGTGGGTTTATCTCTGAGCTTTCTATCCTGTTCCATTGATCTATATTGCTGTTTCTGTGCCAGTACCATAGTGTCTTGATTACCGTAGCTTTGTAGTATAGTGTGAAGTCTGGGAGCCTGATTCCTCCAGCTCCGTTTTTCGCTCTCAGGATTGCTTTGGCTATTTGGGGTCTTTTGTGTTTCCATACAAATTGTGAAATTTTTTGTTCTAGTTCTATGAAAAATGCCAGTGGTAGTTTGATAGGGATTGCATTGATTCTGTAGATTGCTTTGGGTAGTAGAGTCATTTTCACAATGTTGATTCTTCCAATCCTAGAACATGGTATATCTCTCCATCTATTTGTATTATCTTTAATTTCTTTCATCCGTGTCTTATAATTTTCTGCATACAGGTCTTTTGTCTCCTTAGGTAGGTTTATTCCTAGATATATTATTCTTTTTGTTGCAGTGGTAAATGGGAGTGTTTTCTTGATTTCACTTTCAGATTTTTCATCATTAGTGTATAGGAATGGCAGAGATTTCTGTGCATTAATTTTGTATCCTGCTACTTTACCAAATTCATTGATTAGCTCTAGTAGTTTTCTGGTAGCATCTTTAGGATTCTCTATGTATAGTGTCATGTCATCTGCAAACAGTGAAAGCTTTACTTCTTTTCCAATTTGGATTCCTTTTATTTCCTTTTCTTCTCTGATTGCTGTGGCTAAAACTTCCAAAACTATGTTGAATAAGAGTGGTGAGAGTGGGCAACCTTTTCTTGTTCCTGATCTTAGTGGAAATGCTTTCAGTTTTTCAACATTGAGGACGATGTTGGCTGTGGGTTTGTCATATATGGCTTTATTACGTTGAAGAAGGTTCCCTCTATGCCTACTTTCTGGAGGGTTTTTATCATAAATGGGTGTTGAATTTTGTTGAAAGCTTTCTCTGCATCTACTGAGATGACCATACGGTTTTTCTCTTTCAATTTGTTAATATGGTGTATCACGTTGATTGATTTGCGTATATTGAAGAATCCTTGCACTCCTGGAATAAACCCCACTTAATCATGGTGTATCATCCTTTTAATGTGCTGTTGGATTCTGTTTGCCAGTATTTTGCTGAGGGTTTTTGCATCTATGTTCATCAGTGATATTGGCCTGTAGTTTTCTTTCTTTGGGACATCCTTGTCTGGTTTTGGTATCAGGGTGATGGTGGGCTCGTAGAATGAGTTTCGGAGTGTTCCTCCCTCTGCTATATTTTGGAAGAACTTGAGAAGGATAGGTGTTAGCTCTTCTCTAAATGTTTGATAGAATTCGCCTGTGAAGCCATCTGGTCCTGGGCTTTTGTTTGTTGGAAGATTTTAAATCACAGTTTCAATTTCAGTGCTTGTGATTGGTCTGTTCATATTTTCTATTTCTTCCTGATTCAGTCTTGGCAGGTTGTGCATTTCTAAGAATTTGTCCATTTCTTCCAGGTTGTCCATTTTATTGGCATAGAGTTGCTTGTAGTAATCTCTCATGATCTTTTGTATTTCTGCAGTGTCAGTTGTTACTTCTCCTTTTTCATTTCTAATCTATTGATTTGAGTCTTCTCCCTTTTTTTTCTTGATGTGTCTGGCTAATGGTTTATCAATTTTGGTTATCTTCTCAAAGAACCAGCTTTAGTTTTATTGATCTTTCCTATAGTTTCCTTCATCTCTTTTTCATTTATTTCTGATCTGATCTTTATGATTTCTTTCCTTCTGCTAACTTTGGGGTTTTTTTGTTCTTCTTTCTCTAATTGCTTTAGGTGCAAGGTTAGGTTGTTTATTCGAGATGTTTCCTGTTTCTTAAGGTAGGATTGTATTGCTATAAACTTCCCTCTTAGAACCGCTTTTGCTACATCCCATAGGTTTTGCATCGTCGTGTCTCCATTGTCATTTGTTTCTAGGTATTTTTTGATTTCCTCTTTGATTTCTTCAGTGATCACTTCGTTATTAAGTAGTGTATTGTTTAGCCTCCATGTGTTTGTATTTTTTACAGATCTTTTCCTGTAATTGATATCTAGTCTCATGGCTTTGTGGTCGGAAAAGATACTTGATACAATTTCAATTTTCTTAAATTTACCAAGGCTTGATTTGTGACCCAAGATATGATCTATCCTGGAGAATGTTCCATGATCACTTGAGAAAAATGTGTATTCTATTGTTTTTGGATGGAATGTCCTATAACTATCAATTAAGTCTATCTTGTTGAATGTATCATTTAAAGTTTGTGTTTCCTTATTTATTTTCATTTTGGATGATCTGTCCATTGGTGAAAGTGGGGTGTTAAAGTCCCCTACTATGAATGTGTTACTGTTGATTTCCCCTTTTATGGCTGTTAGAGTTTGCCTTATGTATTGAGGTGCTCCTATGTTGGGTGCATAAATATTTACAATTGTTATATCTTCTTCTTGGATCGATCCCTTGATTATTATGTAGTGTCCTTCTTTGTCTCTTCTAATAGTCTTTATTTTAAAGTCTATTTTGTCTGATATGAGAATTGCTACTCCAGCTTTCTTTTGGTTTCCATTTGCATGGAATATCTTTTTCCATACCCTCACTTTCAGTCTATATGTGTCTGTAGGTCTGAAGTGGGTCTCTTGTAGACAGAATATATATGGGTCTTGTTTTTGTATCCATGCAGCCAGTCTGTGTCTTTTTGTGGGAGCATTTAATCCATTTACATTTAAGGTAATTATCGATATGTATGTTCCTATTCCCATTTTCTTAATTGTTTTGGGTTTGTTATTATACGTTTTTTTCTTCTCTTGTGTTTCTTGCCTAGAGAAGATCCTTTAGCATTTGTTGTAAAGCTGGTTTGATGGTGCTGAACTCTCTCAGCTTTTGCTTGTCCGTAACAGTTTTAATTTCTCCATCAAATCTGAATGAGATCCTTGCTGGGTAGAGTAATCTTGGTTGCAGGTTTTTCTCCTTCATCACTTTAAATATGTCCTGCCAGTCCCTTCTGGCTTGCAGAGTTTCTGCTGAAAGATCAGCTGTTAACCTTATGGGGATTCCCTTGTGTGTTATTTGTTGTTTTTCCCTTGCTGCTTTTAATATGCTCTCTTTGTATTTAATTTTTGACAGTTTGATTAATATGTGTCTTGGCGTATTTCTCCTTGGATTTATCCTGTATGGGACTCTCTGTGCTTCCTGGACTTGATTAACTATTTCCATTCCCATATTAGGGAAGTTTTCAACTATAATCTCTTCAAATATTTTCTCAGTCCCTTTCTTTTTCTCTTCTTCTGGAACCCCTATAATTCGAATGTTGGTGTGTTTAATGTTGTCCCAGAGGTCTCTGAGACTGTCCTCAGTTCTTCTCATTCTTTTTTCTTTATTCTGCTCTGCAGTAGTTATTTCCACTATTTTATCTTCCAGGTCACTTATCCATTCTTCTGACTCAGTTATTCTCCTATTGATCCCTTCTAGAGTACTTTTAATTTCATTTACTGTGTTGTTCATCATTGCTTGTTTCATCTTTAGTTCTTACAGGTCCTTGTTAAATGTTTCTTGCATTTTCTCTATTCTATTTCCAAGATTTTGGATCATCTTTCCTATCATTATTCTGAGTACTTTTTCAGGTAGACTGCCTATTTCCTCTTCATTTGTTAGGTCTAGTGGGTTTTTATCTTGCTCCTTCATCTGCTGTATGTTTTTCTGTCTTCTCATTTTGCTTATCTTACTGTGTTTGGGGTCTCCTTTTCGCAGGCTGCAGGTTCGTAGTTCCCGTTGTTTGTGGTGTCCGTCCCCAGTGGCTAAAATTTGTTCAGTGGTTTGTGTAGGCTTCCTGGTGGAGGGGACTAGTGCCTGTGTTCTGGTGGATGAGGCTGGATCTTGTCTTTCTGGTGGTCAGGTCCATGTCTCGTGGTGTGTTTTGGGGTATTTGTGGCCTTATTATGATTTTATGCAGCCTCTCTGCTAATGGGTGGGGTTGTGTTCCTGTCTTGCTAGTTGTTTGGCATAGGGTGTCCAGCATTGTAGCTTGCTGGTCGTTGAGTGAAGCTGGGTGTTGGTATTGAGATGGAGATATCTGGGAGATTTTTGCCGTTTGATATTAACGTGGAGCTGGGACGTCTCTTGTGGGCCAGTGTCCTGAAGTTGGCTCTCCCACGTCAGAGGCACAGCACTGACTCCTGGCTGCAGCACCAAGAGCCTTTCATCCACACGGCTCAGAATAAAAGGGAGAAAAAGTAGAAAGAAAGAAGGAAAGAAAGAAAGAATGAAAGAAAGAAAGAAAGAAAGAAAGGAAGGAAGGAAGGAAGGAAGGAAGAAAGAAAGAAGATAAAAGAAAATGAAGTAAGGTAACATAAAATATAGTTATTAAAATAAAAAATAATTATTAAGAAAAAAAATTTTTTTTAAAAATAAAAACAAACAAAAAGGACAGATAGAACCCTAGGACAAATGGTGACAGCAAAGCTATACAGACAAAATCTCACACAGAAGCGTACACATACACACTCACAAAAAGAGGAAAAGGGGAAAAAATAATAAATCTTGCTCTGAAAGTCCACCTCCTCAATTTGGGATGATTCGTTGTCTATTCAGGTATTCCACAGATGCAGGGTACATCAAGTTGATTGTGGAGATTTAATCCACTGCTCCTGAGGCTGCTGGGAGAGATTTCCCTTTCTCTTCTTTGTTCGCACAGCTCCCAGGGTTCAGCTTTGGATTTGGCCCCGCCTCTGCGTGTAGGTCGCCGGAGGGCGTCTGTTCTTCGCGCAGACAGGACGGGGTTAAAGGAGTCGCTGATTCGGGGACTCCGGCTCACTCAGGCCGGGGGTGAGGGAGGTGTACGGAGTGCGGGGCGAGCCTGCGGCGGCAGAGGCCTGCCTGACGTTGCACCAGCCTGAGGCGCGCCATGCGTTCTCCCGGGGAAGTTGTCCCTGGATCCCGGGACCCTGGCAGTGGCGGGCTGCACAGGCTCCTGGGAGGGGAGGTGTGGATAGTGACCTCTGCTCGCAAACAGGCTTCTTGGTGGTGGCAGCAGCAGCCTTAGCGTCTCATGCCCGTCTCTGGGGTCTGCGCTTTTAGTCACGGCTTGCGCCCGTCTCTGGAGCTCCTTTAAGAGACGCTCTTAATCCCCTCTCCTCGCGCACCAGGAAACAAAGAGGGAAGAAAAAGTCTCTTGCCTCTTCTGCAGGTCCAGACTTTTCCCCCGACTCCCTCCCGGCTAGCCGTGGTGCACTAACCCCTTCAGGCTGTGTTCACGCCACCAGTCTTCTCGCTGCGCTCAGACCGAAGCCCAAGCCTCAGCTCCCAGCCCCACCCGCCCCGGCGGGTGAGCAGACAGGCGTCTTGGGCTGGTGAGTGCTGGTCGGCACCGATCCTCTGAGCGGGAATCTCTCTGCTTTGCCATCCGCACCCCTGTTGCTGTGCTCTTCTCCGCGGCTCCGAAGCTTCCCCCTCCGCCACCCGCAGTCTCCACCCGTGAAGGGGCTTCTAGTGTGTGGAAACCTTTCCTCCTTCACAGCTCCCTCCCACTGGTGCAGGTTCCATCCCTATTCTTTTGTCTCTGTTTATTCTTTTTTGTTTTACCCTAGCCAGGTACGTGGGGAGTTTCTTGCCTTTTGGGAGGTCTGAGGTCTTCTGCCAGCGTTCAGTAGGTGTTCTGTAGGAGTTGTTCCACGTGTAGATGTATTTCTGGTGTATCTGTGGGGAGGAAGGTGATCTCCGCGTCTTACTCTTCCACCATCTTCCCCGTCTCCTCCTAAGTTCCTGTTTCTTGCTCAGTCTGTCCCTCGGTGTCATCTGTCTGGTGAAGTCACACACTCAGGACAGGTAAGTCCAGTGACTGCAGAGGGGTGGGAGCCTGCGCAGCTGGGTCAAGCCCAATGGCAGAGTCCCCAGAGAGCCTGCTGGAGTATGCGTGATGTAACCACATCTCCAGACCTGGTATTAGACCCCTTTAATTTCGTTTTGAAGACATGTGGTTTTGTCCTTGTTCAAATATTGATTTTAGGTAAATTGAGCCTGGCAGAAAAGACCTCTGCCAAAGCCACTGGGGCTCTTGGTCGCCTTAATGACATTTCTGTGTATTTGTATAACAGGGGCCGGCAGTCGAGTTGTCACTCCCCAGGAAGATTTACGGGACTTTACACTTTGGAAGATATAGAGGCAAACTGTTGATGAAGGCCCAGGGCATAAATCAGACCCGCTCGGGCCAACGAAGGACACTTTGGAAACTTTGCCAACTGCCTCTCTCCTGGTGTGAGTGAGGGGTTTGGATTAGGTCAGCTGGTTCCGATGTGGGCTCCCTACAGCCCTAACATTTCAAGCAGCGGTTGGAGGCAGGCAGAGAAGAGGAGTGGGTGGGTTGCGAAGCCGGCAGGGTTCCATGACCTTCCAGAACTTCATCAGTTTTATAATTATGGTTCTGACTAGATCTCTGCAGGTAACAATAGAAAAACTGAAAACCACCGGAGTAGCAGACTCTTTTTTTTCTTTTGGTTTTATTTTATTTTATTTTTTTGAATTTTATTTTTTTTTTTATACAGCAGGTTAGTAGTAGACACTTGACATGCCTTCCAGACCTAAAACTCTCATACTGAATTACCCTGGGTCCTAATGCGAAACAGATGACTCATTGGAATGGGGTTATTGAGGACAGTTTAACAAAGGAACTATTAACAAAGGTATGAATGAAATTAAAGGAAACAAACAAGGGTAATGGGGCCCTTAGAGAGAGTAGGAGCTGTGCGGTAGCTTCAGCAGTGAGCTACCTGATGGGAATTGAGGCCTTTGGTAGAGGAGCACAACCACTGCCAACCTGTGGCCTCACAGGAGGGAGCAGGGAATAAATACTCTGACCTTTCTCACTTGCTCTCAAATCTCTTGAGGTTGCCTCCCATTGGCCAAACCCAAGTGGAAGCCAGAGGGTTGATGGGGACCGTGGAGACCAGGCTTCTGGGGCCCAGAGAAACTGAGGTGGAAAGGGGATTTGCAAGGGTGAATGGAAACTACCCAGTTTATATCAGGAGTTTTGCAGATTAGTGCAAGATGGCAGGAAGTAGAGTGCCCTGCTTCTCCTCCACCCTTTGTCCATCGCCAGCCTTCAGCCAGGCATCTCACATCTTCAGCTACCTTGTTTCTGCTTTTAATCCAAGAGGAGCTTGGCGATTTCTTCACATCTTTTCCTGTGTTGTGAAACACCATATCTGCCTGAATAGGGAAATGTTGGTTAGTAGAGTTTAAAGAGAAACAGTGAAGGATATTAACTAAGATCTGGGACCTTGAGATCATACCCTATTTCTTAATAGCTGGGTGACTTTGGGCAAGTGATGTCACTTCTTAGAGCCTCAGCTTCTCACCTGTGAAATGGAGAGAATCATATCACCTTACAGCATTGGAGCAGTGATCAAATGAGTTTAAATGTGTGATGAATGCACTTAGAGTGAAGCACGTGGTTAGGAATCAATGGGCAGCAGTTATTCCCGGCTAAGAGTTCATTCATATACGCAGCAGTATTCAAGTTCTCATTCCCTATTAATCTTTGCATTCATGTCTCCTCTCTGTCCCCAACTTTCCTGGTCAAAAATCTAGCAATTTGCAGGGAGTTTTCTTGGGTTAACACCAAAAGACTTTTAATGAGATAACCTGTAACCCTTGAGCTGACCAGGTTAACTCTTCAAATTCTGCCCTTGGGAACATCCTGTCACCCATCCAGGACTCAGGTCCTCCAGCTCTGCCATTCTTGTCATCACAACAAACCGTGGCATCTTTAGGACACACCAAAGTGTCCTGGAGCCCTAGCTGAGCACAGCAGTTTCCTGTTTTCTCTCTTTAGGTGTGAGAGGGTCATCCAGGGCAGATTGGCCCCAGCTGTGCCCCTTGGCACATACAATCTCAGCTCCATTCAAAGCCAAAACAGAGAGACGTGGACACTGGTGACCTAAGGCAAGGGCTTCCTCCTCTTCGTTCTACCAAAGGCCTCTCCCCTGGGACCTGCAGAGACAAATAACCAGATCACATCTCAGCAGCTGGCCCTGGCTGTAAGTCCGCACAATTTACCTTGGCTCTCACTGGCACTGAGAATGAGGTCATAGAAGGAGGGAGACAATGGAGAGGACCTCTAGAAGGACAGCAGTAAAACATGCCTTCAGGAGGCGGGAGAGAACCCTTGAGTCATGGGGTCCTTGGCAGCTGTCTTTGAGAGGTAAATAACTTCAAAAAGTCCTTGACTGGAAGATAAAATGTGTGCTTTTATGCATACCAAAGGCCATCTCTAGACTCTTCTCTCATTTATTTTTATGGAATCAATTTCCTTAAGGCTCAGGAGTATGGTATGGTAAAATGAACCAGAACTGTGGTGGCAAGAGGAAAGATAGCAGATTTCCAGAGCTAGACAGCCTATAGTGGGCTAGGAAATCCAGTCCATGCTCCAAGATTCTCCTCCTCACTCCCCATGTGCCAGCTGTGCTGGACTTCTCCACCAAACTTTCCCGAGACTTGCACCCTCTGAGTCCTTCTTCTGGAAAGCTCTTCCTCTGGCTGATTCCTGTACATTCTTCAAATCTCAATGTATATGTCATTCTTCAGGGTCCTTCCCTATTTCACTTCTTCTTTTTCTTTTCTCCTTCCTGATAGCTGAAATGCAGTTGTGATTACTGAAGTTTGAGCAGCCATTTTGGACCATGAGGTAAAAGTTAAGGCTGTAGGTGGCAGAACTGTAAGATAGAAAGAGTGTAGATCCCTGGAGTTGTCGTAAAGTTGCCTACCAGTTCTGAATTTCCCACCTCTGGATTTCTTTTTTTTTAATTGAGGTAAAATTTATGTAACATAAAATTGGCCATTAACCATTTTAAAGTGTACAATTCAGTGGCACTTAGTATATTCACTAGGTTATGATATGATCACATCTATCTAGTTCCAAGATATATTAATCACCCCAAAAGGAAACACTGTACCCGTTAAGCAGTCACTGTCCATTCCCTCCTTCCCTCAGTCACTGGAAACCATGAGTCTGCTTTCAGTCTCTATGGATTTGCCTATTATGGACATTTCATATACATAGAATCGTAGTATATGTGACCATTTGTGTCTGGTTTCTTTCATTTAGCGTAATGTTTTTGAGATTCATGCACATCGGATGGATTATATATCAGTATTCTGTTCCTTTTAATGGATGAATGATAGTTCCTTATATGTATATACCACATTTGTTTATCTGTTCATCTGTTAATGGACATTTGGGTTGTTTCCACTTTTTGACTACTGTGAATAGTGTTGCTATAGACGTTTGTGTACAAGTATCTCTAGATTTCTTTGACACAAGACAGGAGTATGTTTCTGTCTATTTAACCCATTGTTGTTTGGAGTTTTGTCATTCTCAACTGTTCATACTTTTAGCTGATACAAGGGATCTAGCAATTACAATTAAAAAAAATTGTATTTCCTCCTTATCTACCCTGTCTAGAAGTAGAGAATATTAAGAAGCAGAAAGATCTATGTTATCATTTTCTCTCCACCAACATTTCCTGTGTTTCTTTGGGCCTCAGCACCTTTATCTATAAAATAGGGGTAAACAGGCCCTTGAAAGCAGAGGTCTAAACCAGATAATCTCTACTGGTCTCTTGTGTTTGATTCTTCAAAGTATGTTTTGAAAGGGCTAGGGGTTACAGGAAACAGCATGAAACCCATTGAAATGTCATGTCACTTTCTTTGGAACACTTTCCCAGTTTCATCCCCTTCCATTGTCCTTGAGCTGGATTTTTTGCTTTCATCTCCCTGCCCTGTCACACTTCTAAAGCTGCATTTTTCACAGTCCATCTTAAATTTGTTGTATACATATCTGTTTTCTTGGTAGAGCCTACAGCCTTTGAAAATAAGTCCTTTAAATGCAGTCTGCTCTTCCAAACAAAGCAACACATAAAAGCCAAGCACAGCAACAACATATATTCTAGGCGTTTCTTCTCACCCAACTCCTTATCAGTCCCCAGGCCTTCTGATCTCTTGGGCCTTGGTATCTATGTTTTGGTATCTCTTCCAGTTCTCCCTGATGAAGATATTATTCTTTCAATCGCCAGTCTTGTCCCTACCCAATTCCATCCGATCATTTGAGCCACAGCTGTGGCTTAGAGCCATGCCATACTCTAGGCTGTTGCCTTGGACCATGAAACTCTCGACTGCTGGTTCAGTCCCTGTCCCCAGTGGAAAGGAGTTCAGGAAGGTTCTAAGTCATAGGTGCTCAGAAAATACTTGTTGAAGGAATTTTTAAAAGAAAGAAAGACCTCAGTTGATCTAAGTTTTGTTTTGTTTTGTTTTACTAAGGAATAAAACCTAGAGGCAAAGCCCAGTCCTGGTCCTCGTGGTAATCTGGGTTGAAGATGAGTAAAACAATTAGAATTCTTTAGTGTAAGTCTGAAGATGTATTTCTAGTTCCTCTATTTCTCTCTAAACTAACCGTCTCTCCCTTCCCCCGAAACTACTCAATTCTTGGCATATACAAAGGATATATTGAATGAATTAAACTTGGAAACTTTTAAAAGTTAGCAATAGGGTATATGCAAAGTAGTGGGATCTCTGGGTCATATGGTAGATCTATTTTTATTTTTTTCAGGAACCTCCGTACTGTTCTCCATAGTGGCTGTATCAATTTACATTCCCACCAACAGTGCAAGAGGGTTCCCTTTTTTCCACACCCTCTCCAGCATTTATTATTTGTAGGTTTTTGATGATGGCCATTCTGACCAGTGTGAGGTGATACCTTATATGGAATCTAAAAAAAATGTTTCTGATGGACCCATGGGCAGGACATGAATAAAGACAGAGACGTAGAGAACGGACTTGAGGAGCCGGGGAGGGGGAATGGTAAACTGAGATGAAGTGAGAGAGTAGCATTGACATATATACACTACCAAATGTAAAATAGATAGCTAGTGGGAAGCAGCCATAGCACAGGGAGATCAGCTCCGTGCTCTGTGACCACCTAGAGGGGTGAGATAGGGAGGGTGGGAGGGAGACGCAAGAGGGAGGGGATATGGGGATATATATATGTGTATAACTGATTCACTTTGTTATACAGCAGAAAGCAACACAACATTGTAAAGCAATTATACTCCAATAAAGATGTTTAAAAAAAGTTAATAATAGCTAATGTGTATATTATACAAGTGTTTATCACATGCCAGGCACGATGAAAATTCCTTTATATGGATCTCATTTATTCCTTGCAAAACCCTATGTGGTAGATACTTTAATTATGTTTATTTTATATCTGAGAACACTGAAGCTTCTTGGACAGGCTAGGTAACTTGCCCAAAATCTCATGGCTAATAAGTGAGAAGGCCATGGTTTCACTCAGGTCATCTGATTTTAGTCTACATACACAAATACTCTTCTATACTCAAATGAAATTCGAATTTATGCAAGTATTTCCATTCATTCATTCATCCATTCATCAAGTTTGTACTGAGTGTCTCTGCTCAGTCACTTGCTTGGGTTAAAGAGATAACTAAGATGGGCTTCTATGCAGAGCATAGAAATATGAAGAATTTCAACATTATTTCTGGTACACCTCAAGAGTCCCTAATCCTCAGCTTCAATCACAAGATATTTTTTAATGGTGAAATCCTTTTGACACCCTCCATCTCTTTAATAATGAAGTTAATAAGCGTAGTAGGAATACTACTACTTAAATATCCCTATGTGTAGCTGAATAATAGAACTCAAAGGTATCAGGCCCTAATCCGTAGTATCTGTAAATGTTACTTCATGTAGCAAAGACATTATAGATGTGATTAAATTAAAATTTTTGAGATGAGGAGATTATTTTGGATTATCCAGGGGGACCCTAAATGCAATCACAAGTGTTCTTATGAGAGGAATATAGAGGAGGATTTGACCGCACAGAAGAGGGGAAGGCAATATGATCACAGGGCTAGAAACTGAGGTGATGCAGCCATGGGCCAAGGAATTGTGGCAGCCATCAGAAGCTGGAAGAGGCAAGGAATAGATTTTCCCCTGGAACTTCTAGAGAGACACCCTAATTTTGGATTTCAGATCTCTGGACCTTTTAAGCAACAAGAAACTACACCAACTTAGCATACTTTGCTGCTTTGATGACCTCTGGGATCACTAGACCAGGACAAGTATGAAACACACAAAGTAGAAAATTGAGTTTCAAACAAACAAATTAACTTCCCCAGGGTCACATGGCTAGCAGACAATGGAGCTGAGATTAAAACCTACTTCTGATAAACTTCGGAGTTTTGCAAATCACTTTAAAGTTTATAACTACATTTTTAAAGTTTTCATGGGAGCCCAGAGCAGATTTTATTCCTTTTTAAAAATATATATAGATGGGGCAGCTGAGATTCAGCAAGGTGAAAGGACAGGCCATAAGTCACAATAGAGGAGCTGAGACTGGATTCCAGTTGCGTCTTTGGATTCCCCACCCCTGGTCCCACACCCTCTGGCCTGTGATGGGTTCAGATGATGAATGGGGAGGTCCTGTCATGAGTTTCCTGCAAGCCAGGTTGCAGGCACCCCCAGCTTATCAGTCTAACCTTTGGTTTTTCACGCAAACCCCTCTGTGGAGGAAGCTGCCAACAGGAGGCCAAGGCTCTGTATTGTCCTTACTTAGAATTGCTTTCACTTAAAGTGACTGTGCTCTTGCAAAACATGTTTATTCTGGTTTCCTCTCCCCACTGGCTGCTTGACTAGTGGGAGCCCAGAGCACAGCAACTCCAGCTATCAGACCTGGGCCAGGCAGGGCAGGGCCAGAAAGAAAATATAAGACTCCAGAGAGAGGGCACAGGAGGGCCTAATTTCCCTTCCCAAGTTGTGTGCCAGACAGGATGGACACCGTCTCTTTGGGGTATTGCTGTGAGCCCTGGAGAGAAAGGGCCATTCAAAATATACCCCTGCTGAGGCTGACCTCAGCTTAGAGAGTGCAGAGAACTTAGGGATAGAGCTTTACTTACTTGAAATCCAAAGAGTTTTACAGTAACAATAACACTAATAATAATAGTGATAGTTCTAATAATATAATAACTTCCTTTTCTTCAGTACTTACTATCAACCAAGCAAGCTACTAAATCTCTTATGTAGTTTACTTTGTTTAATCCTCAGGATAACCATATTAGATAGGTACTTTTAATAACCTTGCTTAGGAGACAAGGAAGCTGAGACTTAGAGAGGTCAAGGTCATATGGCTGGTAAACCACAGGAACTGAGATTTGAAGCCAGGTCTGTCTGTGTCTAGAGTGTATTTTATGTAACACTCCTCTTTAGGGACCCCCTTTGTAGAAGAGTGAGGTTCACAGAGCAGAGTGACTTGCCCAAGGTCATGTGGTAAATTCCAGCAGAGCTCATTTTCCAGGATTCCAGAACAATGTTCTTTTCAACAGGTTTACCCTTACGTAATCTGTAATTTTAAGAAGAAGAAAAAGCAGTTCAAGACTTCCCACTTGCTGTCATTTGAAAGGCTTGTTCTCCCCTCCCCTTATCCCTTCTAATCCCATTTTCAAGATGTTATTGTCTTTGGGACAGTACATTTCTTCCATGGGCATATCTGGGTATAAGTTTGCAGTGAGAGGAGAAAGAAAGCTCTGGAGTTGAAGGAGAGGGGACCTGCCAAGTTCACTGTAACAGCTTTACATGGAGAACATTTTATGAAACATGTTTCCTGGAGTCATCTTACAGAAGAGTCTCCTCACTCTTCTGGGGAGTATCCCCATTTTACAGTTGAGTAAAGTGAAGTTCAGAGGCAGTATGTCATTTGTCCCCAGCCAACAGCTGGTAAAGGGGTAGAGCTGGTCCTCCAACCTGAGTCTTCTGACTGCCTGGTGACAGGGAACAGAAACATTGTACACAAGCTGGGTTTCTGCCAGGCCAGAGATCCCCCTCCCCAGCCATCATTCCACTTTGTTATCATTTGGAAATGAGAGTATGTTGCCAATTCTGATCTTGCTCTGGAGAGGGAAGGAGAGGGGAGAGGGAAGATTCTCAAGTGAGTTTTCTTCATAGTAGGGGAAAGGGTGATAGTTGGGGAGGAAAGCAACCCAGAAAACAATAAAATAATTCTTCTCCTCTCAAGTCACTCTCTCATGGGATCTAGAACACATATTTTCAAATAACCTTTTTAAAACGTGTGCCATGCACAGAGGGGTGTAGCCTTCATCCCGGGGACTGGCCCTGAGTTGAGCTGACACAAATGTCAATATCTGCATGGAGAGTGGAGTCAACAATTAAACGGGGTGGGTGAGTGGATGGGGGTGGGTGGGGAGGAGCTGGACAGGGCTATAATCCTTCCCTGTCCAGTGGATCAGGAAGTGAAGATTTCTTTAGGGGCCAGCCCGAGTCTGTCCATTGGGTATCTGGTTCCCTTTCCCTTCCCCTATGGTTTCTGTCTTACTCTTGTTCTAATTTTCTTCTGCTTATGATGCCCTTCCAGGAATGTCACAGTTTTTGACAAGGTTTACCTTTGGCCTTTCAAATGGCGATATGACACCAGTTGAATGAGGATCAAAAAGCTATATTCACAATCTTCTGATTCCAAGTTTTCTTTTTATCTTCTTTATTCCCTCTAATTTATCTGCCTTGTGGCAAACAGTGTGATCAGCCTCCTGTCGCTAGAGTATGAAGGGAAGCCATGGGCATCTTGCTGAAAGTAAGCTTTGATTTTATCATCTATGTAACAGACATGATAATCTTGGCCTTTCCTATCTCATGTGCTATTGAATATCAAAGAAATATGAAAAGTTTAAAAACTCTAGGACTTCCCTGGTGACACAGTGGTTAAGAATCTGCCTGCCAATGCAGGGGTCATGGGTTCGAACCCTGGTCCGGAAAGATCTCACATGCCGCAGAGCAGCTAAGCCCATGTGCCACAACTACTGAGCCTGTGCTCTAGAGCCCGCGAGCCACGCTACTGAACCCGCATGCCACAACTGCTGAAGCCTGTGCACCTAGAGCCCATGCTCTGCAACAAGAGAAGCCACCGCAATGAAAAGCCCGCGGACTGCAACGAAAAGTGGCCCCCGCTCGCTGCAACTAGAGAAAGCCCACGCGCGGCAACAAAGACCCAACGCAACCAAAAATAAATTAATTAATTAATTTTAAAAAATAAAATAAAATAAACTCTGTAAAGTGCTAGAAAAAGTGCTAAAATATGAGCAGACTATGATCTGCAAATTTCCCTCCCCTAATGGAAAAAAGTCCTAAGTAGTCATTAATTTCATAAATTGTTGGTACCCAGGATCTCCCCTCTGCTTCTTCGAGCAGACTACAAAGGATAGATGTGTGGGCAGTGAGGGTGGGGGTAATGGGTAGGAAGGTGCTTCCGAGGTTGACCTGATTTTCAGGTCCCAGAGCTGCCATTTGCTAGCTGTTTGTGCTAAGCAAAGCACTTACTGTTTTCAAGGTCCAGTTTCCCAATCTGTAAAGTGGGACTACAATGCCTACCTCACAGGGTTTTTGTGGAACCTAATAAGAAACAAACACGGCTGCCAAATACTGAGCACTTGGTTTGTATCAGCTACTTGAATTAATGACCTCAGCACTCACAGTGTCTTAGAAACCCATGCTTCATTAGACTATCTCTAGATTAAGGGGATCTGAAGCTCAGAGATATTCAGCAATTCACTGAGAATCATAAAGGGAGTAGAAGAGCTAGAATTCTAACACAGATCTGTTTATTCCAAAATCTGGTACCGTCTCACTACCTCACTTTGCCTTTGAGGGTCTATGTGGAAATACTTTATAAACAGTAATATGGTGTGGAGAGCCACTTGCTTCATGAGCAAACACTTAACTAAGGATCTATTTTGTTGAGAACCTGGGACACAGCCTAAGGACAGAGGCCATGGATTGAGTATTATCTTTCTTTGGGCTTCAGTTTTCCTGTCTGTAGAATAAGAGAAGAATCTCTTAGATCATATTTTTTTTTTTTTTTTTTTTTTTTTTTTTTTGCGGTACGCGGACCTCTCACTGTTGTAGCCCCTCCCGTTGCAGAGCACAGGCTCCGGATGTGCAGGCTCAGCAGCCATGGCTCACGGGCCCAGCCACTCCACGGCATGTGGGATCCTCCCGGACCGGGGCACGAACCCGCGTCCCCTGCATCGGCAGGCGGACTCTCAACCACTGCGCCACCAGGGAAGCCCTAGATCATCTTTAAAGTGCCATTTTGCCTAGCTCTGACTTTCTAAAAGTATATATCAAAAGGATTTTGAAAATGTAATGAGTTAAATTGAAGATGGGGAGGAGAGAACAGATGTTCGTCCATGACTAAGCTACGCCATGTACTGTGTGCCTGATAGTCTCCAATGGTGGCTGCCCCCAATTCCTTCCCTCTCTGTACATGCATTCTGCTCCTTACATCAAGAGGTGAAGTCCACTTCTATCTTCTCCTTGAATCTAGTCTGGCTTCAGTGACTTACTTGGCCAACAGAGAACACCTGAAATGATGATCTGGGACTGCCAGGAAAAGGTCACAAGGTGCTTTGGTAGTGCTGGTTCTAGGGATGCTCCCTCTTGGAACCCAGCCCTGTTGCTGTGCTGTTGTTTGTGTTCCTGTTCCGTGTCACATGGAAAGCACATGTTTAGGTGTTTTAATCAGCAGGCCTTAGCTGAGCTCCCAGGTGACAGCAGCTGCCAGCCTTATGAGTGCGCCATCTTGGACATCCAGTCCAGTCAAACCTTCAGATGACTCTAGCCCCAGCCAACATCTGACTACAACTCATGAGAGGCTCTAAGCAAAAGCTACCTGGCCAAGCTCAGGCAACTCAGAGAACTGTAAGGTGTCGTCACAAGATTTTGTTTTAAGCTATTAAATTTGGAGTGGTTTGATAGGCAGCAGTAGATAATTGAAACACATTATTTAATTGCCACAATAAGGCTTGCAATTTTAGCCCTGTTTTATGGGAAGGACATCTGAAGTTCAGAGACATTAAGTTAATTGTCTAAGGTCATGTGGAATGTGGTAAAGCTTTGGTCAGAAAGGAAATCCATTTGATTTCAAATCCTGCATTTTAAACTTCATTACCAAAGGATCTTTTTTTCCTTTAGTCATTTATTAGCAAAACCATTAAGTTGAAGTAGACAACTGAACCTAGATACTGCTTATGTATAATAAGATTTGGGGGAAATTATAAAATAATAACTCTAATTTTCCTTTATTGGGTATTAATTATCTACCATATTTTAATGACATTTGGTTATGGCTTATAAAACTAGAATTATTCTTCCCATGTTTCAATGCTAGTTTGGCCAAATTGCTTGCCAAAACCTTTGTGAAATACCTACACATCAACCAAAGTCCAGGCTCCCTTTGTCTCTCCCCAGTTTGCTCAGCCCTGTCTGCAACTTTGCAAATATGTCTGCCACCTGCCACCTCTACTGCCCTGGAAACCTGGCCATTTATTCAAAGCTCATTCAGAAAATGATAAGTGAGTATTGATTTTGGGAAGGCACTGTGCTTGGTACTAGGGACCACCAAGTACCACCGTGCTTGGAATCTGGGATTCAGATTACAGACAGATACACAGACAGACAAATAATCACACAGCCATAACCCAGAGTCAGGATGGGGTGGGGCAGCACTAGAGGTATTTATGAGTCCTTCACTCCCCTCTGCTCACATTCAGCCTTCACTGAGCTACTTTTAAGTCCCTGAACATGTTGTCCTGTTTCTTAGCCCTGGCTTTACTCATGCTGGTTTTTTCTGCCCTTCTTCACCTCACAAGCCTCCATGTGGTTTTACTACCTCGACTGGCAAACTTAGCAAATGGCTGTGCAATGGTCTGCTACTCTGTGTATCTCTCCGTTTAACTGAATTCCTTCAAAGCAGGGATTGTCTTTTGTCTTTTTCCATTTTGTTTTCCCTGCCTTTTTAAAAACAGATCAAATTTATAACATCTAATGACCATCAATAAAAACAATAAAACTAAGTTAATGAATACAAACATTTTTCAATCAGGTATCACCCTCAGCACTCAATTTACTTCTGCACTTTGTTTTGGTTGCTTGGTTTGAAAAACCCAAATTGCCCTGATGAGCAATTGTCAGAGTTTTTAAAGATCAAGCTTCCTAATCTCGGGGTAGTGGAGTTCACAGAGGGGACAGCAAATTCTCATTCAGAATGTTGCACAAAGACAGCTTAACCTGGCAGCATGTGACATCATTGGGTAACAAACATGCAATCAAAGAAATAAACAAGGTAAGTATAGATTGTGTTCCATGCTGAAGAGGTTGAAAAGAGGGTAATGTTTCAGAGAGTAACTGGAGCACAGAAAGGAAAGGGGGACTTTAGGTAGGAGCTGGGGAAAACCTCTTTGAAGAGGGGAAGTTTGAGGAGATAACTGAAGAGTGAGAATAATCCAGGTATGCAAACAGCAGAAGGAAGAACATTCTGGGCAGGTAAGAGTAAGTGCAAAGGCCCTAGAACAGGAAGAAGCCTGGGATTGACTCTGCACCTTCCTCTTAGGAAACCACATCAGAGATTTCAGATAAACCTAGATATTCCCGGTGGTCCCTTATAGATGCCTGACCTCTTTTCTCAAACACAGTGTCACGAGCAAACTTGGGAGGCACTGGACCCATTTGATAGCTGACAAGTAGAGCAGGAATGTGACAGCTGGTTATTGACAGGCCATAATGAGGTCCCAGCAACACTCTGGCTTCAAGTCCAAGAGTCCTAACCACAGTATCACACCACTCCACAGCCAGAAGTTAGAGTCGTTCCTAAAACCCAACATTCTTCCACCAGAAACCAGGGACTTGGTGCCAGGGCAGGATTTATGACCTAGTAACTGAGGACAGAAATAATTGGTCACATTAGTGACTGGCAGTCCCAGGCCAGGCTCCACTCTGGAGGGGCAGCATGGATTGAAATAGCTGAGGAAAGTTTACTTTTCTCAGCCCAGGTGCTCTACTGTGGCCAATGCAGCCCTAATGAGCTCTACATATTCAGGACACAAATAATTGATGGTCCAATTTAAAGTGTGCAGAGGCCACATTTCTTTCCAGGCTCTGACGGGAAAACACCAGCTGAGGAAGAATGAAGAATCGCCTGTTCTAAGTTATTTTCCTTCTGTGGTCATTCGATCCCCACGAAGACTGCCTACCCAGTCAAGGGCCTGGAGGAAGGAGGCAATTACCCAGAGAAGTCAAGCAAAAAGGAAAGGACAAAGGAAAATCGTGCACCAGGGAAGAGGTCCTGGGCTCCATGCTGGAATAGAGACAGCCTTTAACATACCCTGCTTCGCACAGAAGCTTGAGTTAAGGCCTTGGACTTTGAGGTCAGACAGATCTAGATATGGAAGTGAATTCAGCTACCTTTTATATCGGGGATCTAGGCAAGATTTAACTGCTCCATGACTCAGTTTACTCACTTGCTAAATGGGGATTAAGAGCACAGACTTTGGGGCAATCAGACTTGGATTTCCAATCCAGCTCTGCCACTGGAGTGTGTCATAAAGGGCCAAACTCCCATGTTATCCAAACTCCCATGTTAGTTTCTTTATTTCTAAAAAGGAAGTGAGTAAGTAGTTAATTTGGAGTTCTTTTGGGAGGATTGCTTGAGACAAGACATAAAATGAATGTACTCAGTGCTGGGGAGGATCATTGTTAAATTACTACTTACCACTCGTTAAGCTCTAGGACAGTGGTTCTCAAAGAGTGGTCCCTGGACCAGCAGCATTAGTCTCACCTGGGGACTTGTTAGAAATGCAAATTCTGAGGTCCTACCCCAGACCCACTAAATCAGAAACTTTGGGGGTGAGCCCAGCCTGCTGTGTTTTATCAAGTCTTCAAGAAGATTCTGGTGCATATGCTCAAGTCTAAGAATCTCTACTCTCCGTGGTAATCCAGAATGCACCTGAGACATTTCAGTTCTGTAGCCATCTCTGACTCCTAAATGCAGTAATCCTTCCAAATGAGCACTCTGCTCATTCCTTTCTGCCCCCAAACAGGGAAGAAATGCTTTATTACTCAGGATAAAGTAATTATCCTCTCATATGAGGTAACGTATTTTACATGCTTACTATATTCCAGGTGTGCTGATAACAGTTTCACACAGATTATTGCAATTTATCTCTTTAATCACCCTCTATGTTAGATATTATCTTTGTTTTGCAGATAAAGGAACTGAAGGTCTGTGAGGTGAAGAAAACTGCCCAAAGATTTACAATTGGTGAGTGGTGAGGCCAGGATTCAAACCTCAGTAGTCTATGACTAGAGCAGTTATACTGTCCCTTTATACCAGAATGAAGAACATTTGTGCACAGAGGCTGGTAGATCTGTGGGATCATCTTAACTTCTCAGGTTCCTCATTATGTAGAGGGGTCAATAGGGAATTCCTTACTGAGGCTTGAAGGATTCAAAGAGCTTAAAGATGGTTCATCGTAACCCGTACCCCTCTCCAATCTCCCTGCAAATTGTAAAATGTCTTTGGGGAGAACATTTTTTTCTTTTTCTTTTTTTTATTGAAGTATAATTGATTTGCAATGTTGCATTAGTTTCTGGTGTACAGCAAAGTGATTCATATATATATATATAAATTCCTTTTTGTATTCTTTTCCATTATGGTTTAATACAGGACATTGAATATAGTCCCCTGTGCTGTACAGTAGGACCTTGGTGTTTATCCATTCTATATATAATAGTGTGCATCTACTAACCCCAAACTCCCACTCCAGCCCTCCCAGGTCCCCCTCCCCTTTGGCAACCAAAAGCCTGTTCTCTTTGTCTGTGAGTCTGTTACTGTTTCATAAATAGGTTCATTTGTGTCATATTTTAGATTCCACATATAAGTGATATCATATGGTATTTGTCTTTCTCTTTCTGACTTACTTCGCTTAGTATGATAATCTCTAGGTCCATCCATGTAGCTGCAGATGGCATTATTTCATTCTTTTTTATGGCTGAGTAGTATGCCGTTGTGTATGTGTGTATACACACACACACACACACACACACACACACACACACACATACCACATCTCCTTTATCCATTCACCTGTCGATGGACATTTAGGTTGTTTCCACGTCTTGGCTACTGTGAATAGTGCTGCTAGAGTTTTGTCCGGATATATGCCCAGGAGTGGGATTGCTGGATCATATGGCAACTCTATTTTTAGTTTTCTGGGGAATCTCCATACTGGGGGAGAACATATTTCTGATTCATTGAGATATTCTTTCTACTGCTCTCCACTCATCTCTAACCTCTGCCTTCCCACCTGAATATAGGTATTCAATACCTATAAATATAACTGCCTACCTTTTATGTGCCACACATTGCATTTAAGAACAATTTAACAAATAAGTGCCCTTCCTCATTTGCTGCCAATCATCTGATAGGCACTCCATCTGGGTGCACATTTTTTTTGACACACCATGGATCCTATGTGTGTGTGTGTGTGTGTGTGTGTGTGTGTGTGTGTGTGTGTGTGTGTTTGTATGCACTTAACAGAATAATCCACAGTACCCCATAATATGAAGAGACCTAAAGGAGGAGAGAGGGAACAGGAAAGAAAAACCTGAACTAATCTCTCTATAGGCAACTAATTGCAGTTTTGTGGTTATTTGGGGCACTTGATTACTGTGCAAAGAACCTGGCCTCTGGGGAAACAAGCCTCACACATACTGATCTCCCTCTTGAACCCCTTTGATAGGAGCAGAATGTTTCAGGTGCAGATTCTAGAAGACTTAAAAGCAGGTCTGTTTTTAAACACACTGCATATTGAACTTTCTCCTCTGTGGCAGGCAGGCCAAGTAGTGGCTTTTGAAGCTTTTAAAGGCTCACTGGCCTTTCAGAAATGGCTGTTGTAGACCTATGGTTTTAGAAGCTTTTTAAAAAGCCTTGTGGGCTTATTTTTAGAGCAAAGCTTAACCTTGTAAAACTTCTTAAAGGAACCACGGAGGGTCCAATTGCTAGAGCCCACAGGCAGCTGCTCCCAAGGTTTCCAGCATAACCTTTCCTTGTGATTGATGTGAGTACCAGGCTGCCACATGAGCCTGGAGTTAGCTGCCCCTTGAGAGGGTGTGTCTTAGGAGCCAGGAGACCTGAGACCTGGGCCATAGTTGAGTCATCCAGGGAGGCAGAGTTGTCTCCCAGTGAGTGGAAACCCTAGAATCACAGAATCTCAAAGACTCCCCTGAAGGAAAAGAACCTTAAAAGTCATCCAGTCAGCTCTGATCTGACGCTTGAACCTCCCCTCAAACACACGTATAACAAGGTGGTTTCACCTCTGTTTGCACACCTTCTGCTATGAGAAGATCATTGTCTGGGCACTTATTATTCAACACATTTGTAATTGAGTATACCTTACGTTCCTGACACTGTGAAAAGTGCCGGGGATGCAACAGTGAATAAAAAATTAATCTCAATACAAACTGAACATTAGTGGAAAAGAGAGATGTGGATCAAATGACCACATCCATACATAACTGCAAATAAAAAGTATCATTAAAAAAAAAACTCAAAGATTCATAAAAGCTTCTGACCAGACCTGATGTGGTCTGAGGGATCAGGGAAATTTGATGAAGAAGTGACCTTTGAACCAGGACCTGAAGGATGAGTGAATGTTGGCAAGGCAAGAGGAGGTTGGGGGAGGGCACAGAGGACTGAGGGAACATCTCTGAGAGGCTTTCAGGCAGGTGGGAGTGCAGTATTTAAGAAGAAATGAAAGCACTCCAGGTGTGTAACATAAAGGGGAAAGAACTGGTTTGAGGCTGGGGGCATGTAGTGTGTAGGGCATGCCTGGCCTTGCTGTCTTGTTGAGGATTTTTATCTTTAACCTGAGAGAAGTTGGAAGCCTCTAATTCATTTTAAACAAAGCCTAGGCAACTCACACCAGAGCTGCAAATTCTTTCTCATTTGCTAAGTGTAGTGGTCTAAAATATGTCCATCATTCTCGTCTCTTCAAAAGGTGAAGCCTAATTTCCCTCCCTTGAATGTAGGGCAGTCTTATTCTAATTAATGAAATGTGGCGGAAGTGATTTTATGTGACTTCTGAGGCTAGGATAGCTTCCGTGGCATGCTCTCTCTCTCACATTGCTTGCTCTGGGGGAAGTCAGTCACCGTGCTGTAAGGACACTTAAGCAACCTATGGAGAGGTCTACATGGAGAGGATCTACAACCAGCACCAAATTTCCAGCCATGGCAATTGGAAACATATCCTCCAGCCTCAGTGAAACCTGTAGATAGCTGTAGCCCCAGCTGACATCTTGACTGTCACCTCATGACAGAGCCTGAACCACCCAGATAAGCTGGTCCTTAATTCCTGGCCCGCAGAAACTGTGAGATAATAAGTTTCAAATTATTGACTTTGGGTCATTTGTTAAGCAGTAATAGCTATCTAATTCTGTAAGGCATCTCAAGGTATGGGGAGGAAAGCAGGGACTTCGGGGTTAGAGAGACTTGTATTTGAAGTCCAACTCTCTAACTCTCCGACTTCCAGGTTGTTGGAGTGAAGGCATGTTACATTATCTCCTGGAGCTCCCATGTTCTATCTGTAACATGACATGAGGTCCCATGATATAGGACCATACAGTCATTCTCAGTTTCCTTGCCCTCTCCCATTTCATATCTGATTGAGTCATGCCACCCTCAAAGCTAAGATTAAAAACAAAAGATTGCATTGTCAATAGGCACTGAAGAGTGTGGGTTATCATGATTCCCCTGGAATGAGAGGGCTTGAGAATTGTCTGAAGTTGCCTTAGACCAGGTTTCATTAAAGCACTACAGATTTTCAAGCCTATTCCCCAGTTGGGTCAATGAGTTTAATGAGTCTGTCTCCTGCCATGGTAAGAGAATTGCCTTTTATTTATTTGAAATTTACCTCCTCATCATTGCATGTCTTATTTTCTTTGTTTTCAGTGCAATAAGGAAATATATTACTAACATCAGATGTGGGCATATGACTTGATTTAGCTGATGGAACAAAAGTGGAAGTGATTTAGGCCAAGACCAAGCAGAAATATTAAGAGTCATTGCAAATTTCAGCCATGTCTTTTTTCCCCTCTGCCATAAGAATGGCATGTCTCTTTGGCTTGGATCATAGAATGAGGAAGACATGCAGATCAGAGCACAGCCACCCTGCAGTGTCCTCTGGCAGCAACCTAAGAGACAAATGAACCTTTGAGAAATTATTCATCTGAGACCCTCTCCCTTGAGTAGCCCTTTAAGGAGTGAGGGTAGAAAGGAGAGGGGGGTAGTCATTGGGTGATTCCAAGATTTTTTCTTTTTTTTTGCAACCGGGGAGATGGCTTTTAGACCTTTCAATAAGAGTAGGAACCATGGAGGAGATGGTTGGTGGGGAATGGTGGCTTGTTTGGCTTTGAACATGCCAAGTTGAGGTGCGTAAGGGAGAAGTCCAGTAGACAATAGGATAAACTAGTTTGAATTAGGAAGGAGATCTGGACAGGAGTTATAGATTGGTGTTCATCTACCCATGGAGCTACTTGAAGCCTTGGAAGTCAGTGAAATCCCAGAGGCATCAGAAGCATAAAAGAAGGAAGGAAATGAACGCTAAGGCACACCATGAGGGTAAGTGGTAGAGGAAGAGGAGCAGGGTTAGGGGAGGGGTGAAGCCTAGGAAGGACAGGGGAGGGAAATGAGAGATATACAGGCTACAAAGGAAAGTGAACTAAACCCCTGGCACCAGAATTCCTCTTGGGAAAAGAATTGTCTTTTTTTTTTTTTCTTTCAAAGTCATCAATTTACATGAGCTTCAAAAGTCCTGTGAGGTGTATTTAGAGGAGAGCACATATATTCATCCCCAATATCCAGTGAGGAAACTAAGATTCAGAAGGATACATTCTTTGCCCAGAGGTTTTGTTGTTTGTTTGTTTGTTTTAATTTTTAATTGTGGAAAAAAATGACAAAATTTACCATCTTAACCATTTCTAAGTGTACAGTTCAGTAACGTTAAATATATTCACGTTGCTGTGCAGCCCATCTCCAGAAAGTTTTCATCTTGTGAGACTGAAACTTGGTACTCATTAATCAACTCCTCCCAATTTTCCCCTTCCCTCCGGCTTCTGGCAACCACCATTCTACTTTCTGTTTCTATGAATTTGACTACTCTAGATATTTCATGTAAGTAGAGTCATACAGTATTTGTCTTCTTGTGACTGGCTTATTTTATTAGCATAATGTTCCCAAGTCTCGTCCCTGTTGTAGCATGTGTTGGAATTGCCTTCCCTTTTAAGGTTGAATAATATTGCATTGTGTGCATATACCAGATGTTGTTTATCCACTCATCTGTCGATGGCCACTTGGGTCGCTTCCACCTCTTGGCATTGTGAATAGTGCTACTATAAAGATGGGTGTTTTGAGACATGTAGGAGAGATGGGGAATCTTAGGAGCATAGTATGAAGACAACGGAAGGGATGTCATTATTGCTCCATATGAGAACATAAGGGAAGCTTAGCTCCTGAAAGGGATGGGGAGAGAAGAGAAGATTGGGACCAGGGAGGAGAGATAGAAAGAGATGATCCGGGGAGATGAGGTGAAGTAGGGAACACCTGGGATGAGGGGCCAGTGAAGAATTCCCAGTGTTGTGTAGTCAAAGATCAGAGATGTCTAGCGTTCAGTATAAAGTGGTTACAGTTGTTGTTTTACCCCATCCCCACTACTTAACACATTTGGGGAAAATCTCCTACACATTCACACAAATGCTCTGTATGAGTTGCTTTTTAGTGGAAACTGAGAAAGGGACTCAGTTTCCAATCTGGTTTGATATATGTCAGAGGGCAAAAGAAGCTATAAACTGTCTTATGCAAGGAAATAACAATTATTCCAGAGTTACCAAAGGTGACTCTCAGAGAGTGAGCTCCCTGGGAATTCACAGACAATTTGGGGAGGAATTTGGACTTCCATAGAATGTTCACTAGGTATTTGGACTTCCATGGAACATAGATAGAAGCTTGGAGGCAATCTTATGTCAGGCAGTGCTTCTTAAACTTTAATGTGTCTCCAAACCACTGGAGGGTCTTGATGAAATGTAGGTTTTGATTTGTTCAGTCTGGAGTGGGGTCTGGGATTCTGCATTTCAGACAAGCTCAAGCTCATGGGTGATGGTGATGCTGCTGGTCTGTGGACCACACCTTGAGTCATAGGGCTTTGGATCTCAAAGGGATGGAATATTCCTTTTGGCATTGTAGTGCCTCTTTCTCTCTCTCTCTCTCTCCTTCTTTCTGTCTCTCTTTGTTTCTTTGTCTTTGTCTCTCTCCTATCATCATCTTCTTCTCTTCATCCTCCTCTTCCAGAGTTCCTGAGAAAACAGGGCTCTCCTGTCCTCTGGTGACAGGGAAAGCTGTCAAGGAGCCACTGCTGCCTTGTGACCTCGTGGAGGTCACACCACGGTACACTCAGAGGTCCCTTCTGCCTGCTTTGGCCCAGGCTATTAGAACAACAGTTTACAGGGGAGAAACCAAAGACTCTTTCTCCATCATTGGCCTCAGAACTACCCCTCTCAGAAAGAGGGAAAGAGGTGGAGAAAAAGTTTTAAATGGTATTTTTCTTGAGAAAGGTCGCTCTGGGGAGCTAAGCATGAAATGAGTGTGTGATTGGGAGAGGGCTGTGTGGTAAACTCCCTTGTTTTCCACAGATGTTGCAGGAGTCCGAGCCAGAGTTCAGGCAAAATGTTTTCCCGCAGATCCACCCCTGCCCCAGAGGCTGTGAGGAAGTTGGCAAACGACATTCAGATCTAGTCGGGCTCAGGCAACCTCACGGAAACAGGAGAACTCACAGAATCTGAGGGGAAATGGTGGCTGGAGAACATCTAACAAGAAGAGATGAGAGGAGGAGGAGGGAAACCCCACTGAATGGTGCATCTCCCATGGGCAGAGCCCTGTGCTAGAAGCTTCCAGTACCTACCTTAGGTGTTTAAGGAACCCCCTTGCTTTCTCATTGGGTGCTTCTTTTGCTGGGAAGGCTTCCTGCCTCAGAGGCAGCCCAACTCACTCAGAAGCATGCACTGTGGAAATGATCTTGGGTAGCCTCGGCCTGCAGTGGCTTGAAGCAGGATTCCAGTTCCCTGGCCAGAGATTGAAGTCAGGCTGCGGCAGTGAGAGCGCTGGATCCTAGCCACGTGACCACTGGGGACCAGTGGCCAGTGACAAGGCGCCTGGCCCGTCAGCTTTGTAGAAATGGATTTCCACAAAGAGGTGGAAAGTAGTGAAACAAATTGTCTATTAGGAGGAAAAACAGTACATGTGAATAGGCACACATGGGCGGACTCAGAGAGAGATTTGTGCCTTCGAGGTAGTTTGAATCACTTATATGGGGCATTTCTTCTGGCTAATCATCTTGCTTTGCCTGGCTCTGAATCCATATTTGGTTTATCTCAGTGTCCTACCATATGCGTGCACACATCTCTTAGCCAAGATGGATTCTAGCGAAGAGGGCTATGGGTAGGTTGACATCACCTACTATGGGCTGGTGGCCCCTCCCTTTTGACTTCTGAGGAGGCTTTCTACACATGTGTAGTCGGGAAGGTCTCCTTGACCTTGAGAATGAGGAATATGTGGTCTCTTTATCTCTTATCTGGGCAGGGCTCAGTTTCTCCTCCCTCCTGCTATTGTCTTCATCTTGAAGTACCTGTCCACAGGGGACAAACTCCAGCTGCTCAGCCTGGGGCCCATCTATCTCCTGCCTCAGAAAGACTGCCCCTTACCTGGAGCTAAAATCTGTTTTTCCTCATCCATGCTGAGGACTTCTTTTGGGCTGACGCTGCCCTCCAAAGCCACAGTGAGCAAGGACACCCCCAAATCTCTGCCATGCATCCTGCAGTCAGCAGGGCACGTCCCAGTCACATCCATCTGCCTGTCTGATCTTCAGAGCTTCCTGGAAGAAAGCAGGGGGGCAGTTCTTCTTCCAAGGTTTCAGATAAGAAAGAGGAAAACTTGAGATGTTTTTGTGCTCGTGGGAGAGGTTGAGAGCACAGGCTCTAGAGTCTGGCCGCCTGGGTCCGTCACAGCCCAGCCACTATTGGCTGTGTATCTTTAAGATGGGCTCCTTGACTGCTCTAAGCCTGAGTTTCCTCTTCTGTAAAATGGGCATAACGATATTACATACTGGAGATCGTTGTGGTGAAGACTAAAAAGTAGAAGTCAAGTACTTAACCTTGGGTTTATAGGAACTTCCCTTCAGTTCTTGAGGAGGGAGAGGAGAAAAAGATGGAGGTTAAGTGACTCTCCCAAGCCCAGAAAATGGTGGCACCAGATCTAGAACTCAGTATTTCTGAGGCTAAATTCAATACTTTCCCACTATATTCAATATTTTGCATTCCCAGGCCCACCAAAGACTGAAACCCGCCCCTGACCCTCACCTTGGCAGCCTGGCCCTGCACTGAGCTGTTCACGATAGGTGGTCACCCACTGAATGGGGGTTGGGATGCCCTCCTTCCCCCCACCCCAAAAGCCTGAAAGGGCTGTGTCAGCCCTTCCGACCTTGAAGTTAGACACTGCCCTTTCCCCTTCAGCCTCTTTTCAAATACAAACACCCTCGCAAGGTGGGGGAATGGAGGGAACCTCCCTCTGCCGAAAGCCTGTCCCGGTCCAGTCACTCCACAGATGCTGACCCACTGCTCATTCACAACCATTGTGCAAGTGGTGTTATTTCCCGTCTCACACGTGAAGAGAGAAAAGCCCAGAGAGGTTAAGCAACTTGCCTGAGGCCACACACTAGCACTGATGGCACAAGGATTTGAACCGTGAGGCCCAATGATAGTGTCTGTGCTCATAACCTCTAGGGTGTAGTCCCCAACCTGGGGCTTCGTCTATCTCCTAAGTGGAGGGGAAGACGAATAGTTCTAGAAGGCTCCCCCTGCACAGGATGGTTTCTAGCTTGTGTCGCCCTGCCTTGCTCACTCTCTCCAGTCTCCTCCATATCAACCCAGAAAGAAAACTTAATCCCTTCCTCAGTTTCCACCGAAGGAAGAATACTGTATCTCATCTGATGCTCCAGCAGCACTTGGAGGGGGGTCATTAGTGCCCCTCGTGCCCTTAGTTTGACAGCAGATGGACCTCAGAGAGGTGAAGTAGCTTGCCCCGAGGACATAGATCTGTTAAATAGGGGCTCAGCTAGTGCTTCCTATACAACCCCACCTCCAAGCTGGCAGGCAGCGTCTAACACCCTAGTGGGGCCTTCATCAGATTCTTTCAGGATGTCACAACAGGCACTTGGGGTTGGGCAGGCCCTAAGTCTGGCCCCTGCAGAAACAAGCCTCATTCGCCAGGGCGGGGAGGACATCGGGGAGCCATAGGAGGTGATGAGGGGGCTGTGCAGCAAAGCAGGCGGAGCAGGTTTCCAGAGAGTTTGGGGTGGGAATGAGCGAAAGGTCCAGGCAGGCTCTCAGGTCAGGAGTTTCAGCTGTTTTCCGGAGAGTGAGTCTGGGCCACCGAGGATCTGTGGAATCCAGCCATGGGATTGGAGGGAATCCACAGCATAGGGTTGAGGAGTCAGCAGGAGTGTCCCATTAGGGTCAAACGCTGAGGGTTTACGGATAGAATTAGGCCCCGGGGAGATAACTGGAGAGGTGGAATATTACACCCACCAGTCAGGAGGGAAGATTTCTGAGGCCACACTGCCTGGGTTCTCACCCTAGTGCTTCCATTTGTTACCTGTGGGACCTTGGCAAGTTACTCACATCCTTTGTATCTCATGTTCCGCATCTAGGATACTAATAGGATCTAAGTCATAAATAGAATTCTTGTGAAGATGAAATAGATGAAAAGAAGCTGCTGGACATCTGTGAACTGGCCCAGCACTAAAAGCAAGGTTGTTAGGTGCTGGCCTCGCCCTTGCAGCCAGGCTGCAGTGTTCTCTTGCTGAACATAAATCATCTCACAAATGAGACCAAAAAAGGGCTACTTTATATATTTTCTAAACATTTACAGGAACGGGGTCACCATGCAAACCACAAAAATACCAGACGTCGCCCTTTCCCAGCTAATATGCGTGAGTGACTGCTGCCTCTTTATTAATTACTTCTTTAGCCTCTTTCTGTTCTTCCCTTTTTTTAAATTTTATTGAAGTATAATTGATTTACAACATTGTGTTAATTTCTTCTGTACAACAAAATGACTCAGTTATACATATATGTGTATATATATGTATATATATACATATATATACACATTCTTTTACATATTCTTTTCCATTATGGTTTATCACAGGATATTGAATATAGTTTCCTATGCTATACAGTAGGACCTTGTTGTTTATCCATCCTATGTATAATATTTTGCCTTATCCTTGCTTCTTGATAGCACCCAATACCGAGCAAACCCCTACTTCCTTGAACTCTCTCCAAGATCACCTGACTTCAGTTCCTTTAAGTACACATCCTATAAGTCCTTTCTGTCACCCTCTGCTGAAACACCCAATGGTTCCCTGTGACGTAATGCTCCCTCATTTCAATGAGTCCATCAACCCAACGTTCAACTACAGATTGTTCCTCGTGGTCTTTGTCTGGAGGGCATGGGCACAGTTAATAAATGAAGCATGTAGAACAATTCCTGGCACACAGTAAACACCATGCCAGTGATGCCATCATAATTACGGGGTAGGTTACCAAGGCAGCCTCAGGGACAGGGAAAAAGCATCAGGACAGAGGCCAAGTGGAATAGTGGATTTAGGTCCAGGAGACTTCAATTTAATCCCTACCTGCCATTCCAAATAGTAACTCACATTTTATTGTACACTTCAAAAGAGCCAGACACTGAGCCAGAGCTCAGGCAGAGCTGAGAGTCTGATGTGAAGAATCTCACTTATTCACTGGGGTGCCATGGGCAAGTTGCTTAAGCTCTCTGAGCCTCAGGTTTTCCATCTATAAAACATGGGAGAACTAAAAATGCAGGTTTGTTGCGAGGCTCCAGTGAGAATGAGTGTGCCGTAGTCTAGGTTATGATCATAAGGCTTCCAATTATTCCAGCTTATACCCAAGTCTGACAAAGGACAGAGAGGGAGGCTGATTTAGAGTCAGATTCCTGAAATTCCTGCATTTTTTTTTACCTTCTTGCAGAGGAGGCCTGGACTGCCACTCTGAATTGTGTGGCTCTGTGGGAATGGTGAAGAGCCATCTGCCAGGAACCCCTTCCTTGGCCTCATGTTTCCATGTAGCTCCTTTTCCAGGGAGACCAGGAATGATGAAAAGCTTTTGGCTCCATGTCACTTATTAACGTGACCAAGGCACTTATTTGAGACCCGGTTTTCCAACAAAATGGAATAAAGTTAATTTCTACCCATATGTTTGTGGTGCGGATCAAATAAAAAGGTGCAGATGGGACTGTGTTGTCAGCCACAGGGGAAAGAGGGCATTATCCATTCCTCTGAGGCTGCATCCCACAGAGTGGTCTCCAACTTGGGGACCCAAGTGTCTGCTCTCCGAGGGCTGAGCTATTGGCCATGGGCCAAGGTGCTTGTTCATGTGTCTCTGTGCATTAACACCCTCCTATAAAGCTATACTTGTCAGGGAGGCTGAACAGAGCCCTCACATTGGGCTGATGTGAACAGGTTTCTTCCAGCTGATTTCAGCACCATCTTTAGAGTGTCATCCTTATCTCTGGTTGAGGCTGGGTTGCTGTCTCGTCAGCTTTCCAGCATGCTGGGAGGATAAAAAGCAAGTCCTGCATAAAAGACATTATCCTTAAGGAGGTAACCTGGAGGTTCCATGCATCATTTACCCTCATTCATGTCCCACTTCAAGGAAGGATGGCAAATGTAGTCTCTAGTTTAGTGACCATGTACCCAGCTTCAATTTGGGAGTTTTATTTTTCTAAGTTCAAGATTAAGAATAGCAGAAGCAAGAAAAACATCAGGGAGATTAATACAGTCAGCCTTCATTACCTGCAGGTTCCACATCTGTGGATTCAACCAACCAAGGATGGAAAATATTTGGAAAAAATTCCAGGGAGCTCCAAACAGCAAAACTTGAATTTGCTGTGCAGGCAACTACTCACATAGCATTTATATTTTATTAGGTATTATAGGTAATCTAGAGATGATTTAAAGTATTCAAGAGGATGTGCATGTGTTATATGCAAATACTATACCATTTTATATGCGGAACTTGAGCATCGTGGGTTTTAGTGCTGGGGTTGGCGGTCCTGGAACCAATCCCCTGCAGATACCAAAGGAGGGTTGTACAGATCAGTTCACCCATGAGGTCACTGAACCTGAGTCAGTGTCTGTACTGAGTAAATATCTGGATGAACAGCAGAGGGAGGGTCTAGTCAGTTGCTTGAATTATTCAATGCTAAAAATCAAATGTTTGGAATCATCCCTGTGAATCTTCACATTTTTCAATTTCTGTCTAGATCTTGGCACTGGGCAGACAGAGTCTTGGCCACATAACTCAGTACATGAACAATCACATACACCCCCACACACATAGAGGGGTGTGTTTATGTGTGTGTACAAACCTACATACACATGCAATATAGATTTACACTTGCATAGATCCTAATCTTGTACTGGAGGAAGAGAAGTCACACCTAGTTACTTCCCTCTTTTCAGTAGGCACATGGCGTTGGTGAAAAAAGCAGTCTCGGGAGCCAGAGATCTAGGTTCAAATGCAACCCATGTCATTGATACACAGTGTAATTCTGGGCAAGTTTCTCAATTTCTCTTGACTTCTGTTTCCATATTTATAAAATGAGTGTAATATCATCTGTCCTGCAATATTGTTTTATAATTAATTACAATGTCATATTTATTTGCTTTTTGATATAATACTTTAGGTATAGTTGATACAAAATGAATATTAATAGTTATTTTATTATGGTTAGGCAACTGAGGCCCAGTGCAAGTTAATGGCAGACCAGGAATTTCCCATCTCCCTCCTTAATATAAAGCAAGATCTTTTTAAATTTGTACTGCTCTCAGATACACTTATTTGTTTTTAAAAATTAAGTCCTTTTTGAAAAGTACATTGTTTATTGAAGTAAACACACATACAGAAAAGTACATAAATCATAAGTGTATAGCTCACTGATTTTTCCAAATGGGGAATCTGCCCCATGTTATTAGCACTGAGGTCAAGAACCAGAACATCACAAGCACCCTGGCAGCCCCCTTATTACTCTCTCTGAAAGTAACTACTACCTTACATTACAGATTAATTTTGCCTTTTTTATACTTTATACAACTGGAATCACAGATAGATGTTACTATGTCTGGCTTTTTTTACGCTACACAATGAGACGTGTATCCATACTGTGTGTGATTGTGGCTTTGCTTGATCACTCTTGTTACTGCACAGTGTTCCAGTGAATATACTACAATTCACCGATCCATTCTACTGTTGACAGGCATCTGGGTGGTTCCTGAGTTTGGGCTATCATCAATAACACTGCTTTAAAATTTCTTGCATGTGTCTTTAGTGAATGCATTTCTGTTGAGTACGTATCTGTGAATGGAATTTCTGCATGTTAGGATTTGTACATATTCACCTTTTGTAGATACTCTCATGAAGTTTTACAAAGTAACTGAAGTATTGCCTGCTTTTAATTTGTAGGAACTCAAGATAGTTCCCTCTGCTCCCAATCTCTCTCTCACTGGACTTGTACCTCCTGGAATGCAGGAATTGTACTCTTAGTCTTCGGGTATAAGGAATCAATTGCTCTTGGGTAACCCAATGTCTTAGTTATCTATTGCTACACAAAAAAATCCCCTCCAAATATAGTGGCCTAAATCAAAAATACGTATTTATTATCTCTCATGGTTTTCGTGGGTCAGGAACTGGGGAGTGACTTGGCTGGTGGTGCAAACATTAAGACTGTAATGAGATTGAATCAGATGTCGGTCTAGGCTAAAGTCATCTGAAGTGTTGACTGGGGCTAGGAGATCCACTTTCAAGGTGGGTCTCTCATATAACTGTGAAGTTGGTGCTGACTGTTGGCAGGAAGCCTCAGTTTTTTTCCAGGAGTCTATTCTTAGGGCTGCTTGAGTGTCCTCACAACATGGTGGCTGGCTTCCCCCAGTGTGAGCAATCCCAGAGCCTAAGGCAGAAGCAGCAATGTGTTTTATGACCTCGCCTTGGACATCACACACAGTCACTTTCTCAATATTTTAAGGATCACCCAAGTCATCCTTATTCAACATGAGAGTGTACTACACTAGGGCATGGATATCATAAAGTGAAGCTCATTCAGGGCCATTTTGGAGGATGGCTACCATACCATTAAGCCCTTCCTGCTACTAATTAAAGACTTTTTTTTTGTGACAGTTGGAATCCTAAGTGATTAGTACAGGGAGCATGTAAACTTTGATGGACAAAAAGAGAGAAACGAGAATGAATACATAGAACAAGTCAAGTCCAGAGAGAAAGGCAGGCTTGAATATAGCAGCCAAGAGGCAGCTTTAGCATTTTGAGTGTCTGAATAGGAGTGAATAAATAAATAATGTGTGAGTTTGGGGCTGTGTCGTGGGGTGAGGGACTGTATGTAGGGGACCAGAAATATTTTTCTTTGCTTAGTTTTGGACCATGAAGACTCAACTCCAGCATTGCTGATATAAAAGTAGTAGCCCAAATTGAGTATTCTCAACTTTTCTCACAGGTTCTTCAATTTACCATCCATCCATCAATCCATGTATCCATCTTTTATTAAGCATCCAGCAAATACCAGGTTCTGTTCTAGAAGGTGATGGGGGGGTACAGAAATGAACAAATGCACCAACCTGACACGGGTGATGACAAAGAGGGAACTAACATTTATTGTGCACCTACTGTGTTCTAGTACTTTCGCATTTATTGTATTAAATAATTCTCATAACTACTCTAAATGTTGGGCATGATGGTTCTCACTTGGCAGATGGTTAAACCGAGACTTGAAAGTTCAATTGATTTACTCGAGTTGGAGCTGAAAAGGGTGAGGCTGAATCCTCTGCAGGTACAAAGTAGAAAGTGATTAAATGTGAAAGAAAATACACATGTAGTACAATGGCAGCTCAGAGAATGGAGCGTGTTCTTTGGCCTAGGGAGGTAAAAGAAGGCTTCATGGAAGAGGTGGAATTTCAGTAGGATCTTGACTGATGATTAGGAGATGGTGGGAAAAGGCCATATGTGAGGAGTAAAGAATGTCTAAAACAAAGGCATAAAGGTAGGAATGGATATTAAAAATGATGATACATACAGAGATGAACAGAGACATACACATATAATGTGGCTAGAGAAATGTGCATAAAGGAAAGAACTGGCTGATAGAGGTGAACAATAGGTGTCTGGGTTGCAAGGTTACCAGGCAGATACCAGACCTAGTTGTTCATTAATGCAACAGGAATTCAGAGAAGGCTAGATCATCATTCGGACAACTGAGTGTGAACTACTTTCGGACTGTATGGATAACATCTTCTTTAAGGTTATTAAAAATTACATTGTGAGTATACCATCACACCCAGCAAAAAAATGTAGATTAACAAACTATAGAAGATTATGGAAATTATTGAATAAAAAAATGAGAAGTGCCATTGATCGGTAACAGTCACATACTGATGGTGAGGTCTGCTGCTATTTAATGATGAGGGAAGAATGCCTAGAAAAGACAGCATGCCCTGAGGCTAGTGAGTAAAAGAGAAATCCAAGAATCTCAGAGCTGGGAGTCACCTGAAGGAATATTTATTCTAATTTTGCAGTTTACATACGAGGAAGCCAAGGCCAGGAAGTAGGAGTGACTTGTTCTACAGAGGGCTCCTTCTAATACACCTCAGCCTTGCGAGAAGAACGGGACATAATCCCTGACCTGGAAAAAGCTATGAGAGTGGAGAATGCTGTGAAAATTGCTAGGTTTAAAACATGTTAGGAGTTGAATTGTGTCTTCCTTAAATTCATAATTTGAAATTCTAACCTCCAGAACTTCAGAATATGGCCTTACTTGGAAACAGGGTCAGTGTAGATGAAATTAATTAAGATGAGGTTCATATTAGAGTAGAGTAGGCCCTGGATCCAATATGACTGGGGTCCTTATTAAAGGGGAAGTTTAGATGTGCACACAGGGAGTGCTATGTGAACATGACAGAGATTGGGGCAATGTATCTACAAAGCAAGAACACCTCAAATTTCCAGCAAACCACTAGAAGCGAAGAGGGAAGCATGGAACAGAATCTCCCTTACAGCCCTCAGAAGGAACTGATACTGTGACACCTTGATATTGGACTTCTAGCCTCCAGAACAGTGAGACAATACATTTCTGTTGTTTAGGGCACCCACTTTGTAGTGCTTTTTTATGGCAGCTCTAGGAAACGAATACAATCGCTAAAAGAAATAAAAGTTATGTGGGAGCCACAGGAAGTAGGCACTGTGAGGGAAAGAACAATGCCTTAATGAAACAGTAAAGCCATACACTAATTCATTCAAACACAATGTGTATGAGGCACCTCTCATTTGTCCCTGGAGCAGATACATGAAGAATTAGAATACGATTCTCTTTGCCTTTGAGAAGCCCAAAGTATGGTCTAGTTAGGCTCAAAACAGAAGTAAATGTTATGGGGCCCCAAAGGAATGATATGGGCAAAGGTTTGGATGCAGAAGGTGACATCTGAGCTAGGATTTTAAAGCTGAGTGTATTTGCTTGCTAGTTGCTTAATGGAGCTAATTATTTCTATCACTGGAAAGAGCTTCCTAAAATCTCCTCCCTGGTCCGCATAGCCATCAAAGAGGCAAAAATCACAGACTTGCTAAGTTTGTTCAATATAGCATTTCAAAAATCAGCCTCAACAATGTAGGCCAATTATCTCAATCTCCTGCCCTAGTTGGCCTGCCATTCGTAGGGAAAACAGGAACAGAGATGCTGACCTCTGTCTGCTCAGGCCCAAATCCCCTTGGAACTTCAGGCTCATGTAAGAACTGGCTACAGAAAGTCACCCCGGTGGGGGGTCTTCCATCCTGGCTGCCCAGACCTATCTGTAGTGTTGAAAAGTCAGATTGTGTTGTTTATGTATAAAAACAACAACAAAAATAACCGTTTCTTTCCACATATCCCATGCACCGGAAGCCAAGCCTTCAGCAGGTCATTAATACGTTGACGTTTTGAAGAACTGTGCTTCCAGACCCTGAAACAGGAGGCAGGTCTGCTGGCCTCGGCCTTGAGATCTCTTGGCTTTCTCATATTAAAGACCCCCAGGCTCTCAAATTTGAGCTCCCGGCAGCCACTGCTCTGAGTAATGCTGCTAAAAACAGAGCCAATTGCAGCTGGAGCCACATCTGCCTCTGTGGAATGATGTCAAGGGGGAAGGCGAGGGGTGTCTCTGGACTCTAATTACCTCCCCATTGGTTGGTCACGCTCCCTGAAATTCCATTAAGATGATGGAACCTATTCTGTTAGGTCTATGAGGGAGAACAATGGGGTGGAAGAAGACCTGTGCGCAAGCCAGCAGTCTCTGCTTGGCTGATTACATTGGAAAGTCTTTGGACAGGACATGCATGGTCATTTGCCCCAGGCCCTGTGGCCCCTTAGAGTATAGCATCAGGTCCATTCACTATGGCTGTTCCCTGCCTGGCCTCTCCAAGAATTTGTTTTTGTAAACCTTGTTCATACATACACATGGTTTTGATTACCACCTGGACGGAAATACATCAAAACTTCTCCAGTTTGTGCCTTTCTTGTCAAGCTTCTGACCCTTCCGTCTAACTTCTTGTCCCTGAGTGCCTCATCTTCAACTAATTCATCATCTTTCCTCACAAAATTATTCCTCAAGGGGTTCTTCTTTATCCAGTTTCCCAAGTCAGAAAACTGGAAAGCATCTTTGACCTTTCTAGCACATCAAATCAATCACTAAGATCTACTAACATTATTTCCTAAAAGTTTCTTATAACCGTTCTCTCCTCTTCATTCTTTCTGATAATTTCTGAATTCAGGATGACATTACCTATTGCTTAAACTAGTATAACAGGAAATTCCCTAGTGGTCCAGTGGTTGGGCCTCGGCACTTTCACTGCCACGGCCCGGGTTCATTCCCTGGTCTGGGAACCAAGATCCCGCAAACCACACAGTGTGGCCAAAACCAAAACAAAACCCTAGTATGACAGCTTCCAAAAGGGTCTCCTTGCTATCAGCTCATCCCCAACCAGCCCATTCTCCACTGAGTAGCAAAAGTGTCTTTAAAAAATGTAAATCTGTACTCAAAAAACTAGGAATAGAAGGGAACTACCTTAACATAATAAAGACCATATCTGAAAAAATGTATAGTTAACATCATAATGGTAGAAGACTAAATGCTTTTCCTCTAAGAGCAGGACAGGCTCTGGTTTTGCCGCTTTTATTCAACATAATAGTGGAGGTCCTCGCCAGAGTAATTAGGCAAGAAAAAGAAATAAAAAGCAACCAGATTGGAAAGGAAAATGTAAAACTGTCTCTGTTCAAAGATGACATGATCTTATATGTACAAAATCTAAAGATTCCACAAAAACTGTTAGAACTAGGAAATAAATTTGCAAAGTTGAAAAATTCAAAATCAACATGCACTGGGGGAAAATGGATATATGTATATGTATGGCTGAGTCACTTTGCTGTGCACCTGAAACTATCGCAACATTGTTAATCAGCTATACTCCAATATAAAATAAAACGTTAAAAAAAATCAACATACAAAATATTAGTTACATTTCTATATAGTAACAATGAACAATCTGAAAAGGAAATTAAGAAAACAATAGCATCAAAAAGAATAAAATACTTAGGAGTAAACTTAATCAAGGCAGCAAATGACCTGTACACTGAAAATTACAAAATGTTGCTGAAAGAAATTAAAGACACAAATAATGAAAAGACATCCTGTGTTCACAGACAGGAAGACTTAATATTGTTAAGATGTTAATATGACCCAAAGCTATCTATAGATTCAATGCAATTCCTGTTAAAATCCCAATGATTGTTTTTTCAGAAATAGAAAAGCACATTCCAAAATTTATGTGAAATCTCAAGGGACCCAGAATAGCCAAAATAATCTTGAAAAAGAAGAACAAAGTTAGAGGTTTCACACTTCCTCATTTCAAAACTTATTGAAAAGCTTTGGTAATCAAAACAGTGAGGTATTGGCATAAAGATAGATACATAGACCAATGGAACAAAATTAGAACCCAGAAATAAACCCTCACACATATAGTAAAATGATTTTCAGCCAGCATGCCAAACCATTCAATAGGGGAAAGGATAGTTTTTCAACAAAATGGTATTTGAAAAAACTGGATATTCATGTGAAAAAAAAAAAAAAAAGTTGGATCCTTATCTTAAACCATATACAAAAATTAACTCAAAAAAAAAAAAAGTTAACCCAAAATGGATCAAATCTAAACATAAGAGCTAACACTGTAACACTTTTATAAGTTTATGTATATATGTATGTATATGTATGTATTCATATATATGTGTATATATACATATATATATAAAACCTGCTTTTATTGATGTCTTTTGCTATAGGCACAGTAGCCAGCACTTTACACATGTTACCTCCAACCTTAACAGAAATTCCATTTTACAAAAGAGGAAACAGACACCAGAGAAGATAAACAATTTGCTTGAGATCAGTCTGATCTCAAGCTGATTGTGGACAGATTCTGACTCTTCTCAATATCAGATCTCAGGCCAACTCAAGGTAAAGACTTATAAAGAGTGCGGGCTTTAAAATCAGAAAGAACACTGACTAAAGCCGTGTGGTTGTGTGGTAGAAAATGCTTTTAACATTTCTGTTGACTCAATTTCCTCATCTCTAATATCGAGATAGTAATGTCTGACCTTTTGCAAGTTGTAGGTGGTGAGGACTCATTAAAAGGAAATAGGGACAAAAAAGAAGAAAGATCTCTGACATAGTCATTCTGGCTCTCTAGGGTTCGTACATACATGAAAATTCACAGCAAAGTCAGAAGATGACTTTAAATGACATTTAAATGACATTAAATGAAATAATGCAGGTAAATGTTAGCATCATGTTGGCACATGTTAAGGACTCAATAAGTGGCTGTGTTTATGCCACATACCAGCAACAACAGCGATAGAAACCTTTCTTTACTGCTGGGAAGTAAAACAAAGTAAGATCTATTGGAAATTTTAGGAAAAGAATTCATGGAAAATTTCTTTTTAATCCAGATTTCTCAGTCTTCTTAATTTTTCCTTACCCTGGGAAACTGCAGGAGAATGGCATGCCTGAGGTAGTGTGTGTCTCTGTGAATTTTCTTTGACTCTACAAGGTTAGAAGCTTCTCGTCTTCTGAGATTGAACACTCCCAAGACATTGGATCATTTCCTGAACTTCAATTATTTAATAACTAATCTTTTATTGCCTTCTCTCTTTGAAAACCAGAGACCAGTCTGGTTCCCTCCCCCACCCCTCTTCAAGGTCTCACCTCTTTAATCATTTGGATAAAGCTGGGACACACTACAAACCATTTTAATGGGAGTCTGATAAGTGAAGGCCATTCTTCCTCCCCACTCCTTCTCAACCTAGCCATACTTCGGATGATTTCTAATCATTCCAGCAAATCACTCATGTCATTCTCCCACAGCCACCTAGTTAATATCCCCAGTCAACAGGTTTCTTTTGGCTCTTTTGTCTGGGAAAGCCTGCTATGTAAGGCTCCAGAACTCCAGAGAAATGATTCTGAGCCTGGAATTGGCACAAACTGAGCCCTCAGCTGCAGGATTAATATTTTCCCAAGTTAACATTAATAACTATCATCTCTGAGCTCTACTTCTGTGCCAGACACTGGGCCAAGCACTGTATCTGTATTATCATGTTTAATCCTCATAAAACCTACTAGGGAATGCTCTCACGTCTGTTTTGTGGACAAAGAAACTTAGGCCTAGGACACTCTTACTCAAAGTGTGGTCCTCTGAGCCACAGCATTACCTGGGAACTTGTTAGAAATGTAAATTCTCCAGCTCCTTCACAAACCTCCTGAAAATAAATCCCTGAGGGTCGTGTTCAGGAATCTGTGTTTTAACAGGCCCCCCTGGTGATTCTGATGCAGGCTAACATATGAGAAGCACTGGACTAGAAAAAGTGAGTAACTTGCCAAATTCAAGGAGCTAGTAAGTCACAGGAAGAGGCTTAGAAATCAGAGTCTTGCTGTCTCCTAAACCAGAGTCAGGGAGACTCTATATTGAGATGGTTCACGAAGATTTAGGATTTGAAGTAAAACTGCGTTGCATCTTAAGGACATCTATTATTTCATGTAATAAGATGTGCAGAAGTAGCTCAGTTCCAGGTTTGGTTTAATTCAGCAGCTCAGTGGGTTTATGTCTCCAGCTCAACAGCATCTCTCATTCTCTTGGCCTTCTCTTCATGGTCACAAGAGGGCTGCAGCAATTCCAGGCATCACATTTTGTTCCTCAATGCCTAGATGTCTAGGGCTGGAGGCAGATGGAAAGGGCCTGTCTCTTCCTCCATGTCTTTTTATGAGTAATACTTTTTTTCCCCCAAGATGTACTTTCCCCAAAAGACCTCCTCTCCTGGATTACTGCTCGGAATTTCATCACATGCTCATTCCCAAACCAGTCACTGGGAAGAAAAATGGAATAACATGATTGGATAAGACTATTTCAGATTTACCTCCCTTGAAGCACATGGATGCCTGAAAGGACACAGTGGGTGGAAGTGCTAAATCAAAGCAATAGGGACAAATTTTGAAATAGAGATAAGTTTGGATTCACAGGATGGCATCAGATGTTAGGAATCCAGATAGAAAAATTAAGAGTTTATGCCATAAGCAATGCAGAGCCTGTTAATCTTTGAGCAGGGGAAAGGAATAAGTAAGGACATTCATGGGAAGAGTCTGCTGGTGGTGTGTAGGAGAGATGGGCACTAGACTCAGGAGAGGGAATGATGAAAGTCTGTGAGAGAAGCTGAGTTGTTGCTGTAGCCTAGATAGAATTTGCCAAGGGCTTGGTCTAGGTAGGTGGCATGGGTAACAAGAGTGGCTGAAGATAAGAGTCATTTGGAAGGAAAATTGGCAAGAGCGGGTGACTGATTAGCCATGGGGAGATAAAGAAGGGGGCAAATCAGGGGTTACATGCTGTCTTCATGTCTGTGACCAGTTGTTGTCCTGCTCCTCTGGGGCCATGGTGAAAAGAGCTAACTCCTGCTAAAGGAGTTTAAGCAAGTTAAAGGAAAGCTGTGAGAGGTATAATGGGTTATTTAGGAGTATATGCTTAAATTCTTAAATTCAGTGCTTGGCTCTAGGATATATAATAATAGTAATAGTTGCATTTATTGCCAGCCTATTATGTCTTGCTGTTTTATTTACTTATTTAAATTTATTTTTATTATAGAAAATTTTATACATATAGTAAAGTAGGGAAAATAATATAATGAACCTGCATGTACCTATTAACCAGCCTCAACATGATCAAATCCTAGCCAATCAACTTTGTTTCCCCTATTCCCTCACTTACTCTCCACCAACAACTCCAACCTAGGTCATTACTCTTTTGAGTAACAACTTTACCGAGATATAATTAACATGCCATACAATTCACGTATTTAAAGTGTGTAATGCAATAGTTTGTAGTTCATAGAGTTGTGCAACCATCACCACAATCGATTTTAGAACATTTCATCACCCCAACAAGAAATTCCATACTCTTTAGCTATCACCCCCTGTTCCTGTATCTCTCTTCCCCCAGCCCTAAGCAACCACTAATCTACTTTCTGTCACTATAGATTTTCCTGTTGTGGATATTTTATATAAATGGAATCATACAATATGTAGTCTTTTGTGACTGGTTTCTTTCACTTAGCATCATGTTTTCTAGGTTCAGCCATCTTGTAGAATCTATCAGCACTTCATTTCTTTATATTGCCAGATAATACCCCATTGTATGGATATACTACATTTTATATATCCCATCAGCAGTTGATGGACATTGAGTTCCACTTTTTGGCCATTATGAAAATTGCTACTATGAACATTTGTGTACAAGGACATTCATATACAAGTGGACATATATTTTCATTTCTCTTGGGTGTATACCTAGGAGAGGCATTTCTGGATCATATGGTTACTCTACATTTAACCTTTTAAGAAGCTGCCAGACTGGTTTCCAAAGTGGCTGCACCATTTTACATTCCCACCAGCAGCGAATAAGGATTCTAATTTCTCCACATCTTCCCCAACACTTTTTATTATTTCTATTTATTTATTTTAATTTTTTAAGGACTTTATTTTTAGAGCAGTTTTATGTTCTCAAAATTGAGAGGAACGTATAATTTCCCATGTAATACCTGCCCCTGTGCATGTATAACATCTGCTATTATTAGCCTCCTCCACCAGAATGGTACATTTGTTACAATTGATGAACCTATATTGACACAATAATCACCCAAAGTCCAGTTTACGTTACAATTCATTCTTGGTGTTGTATAGTCTCTGAGTTTAGACAAATGTGTAATGATATATATCTATCCTTATAGTATTATAAATAGTATTTTGACTGCCCTAATAATAATTCTGTCCTTGTTCTTTTTATTAGCATTTCCTTGATTGCCAAGGATGTTGAGCATTTTTTCATGTGCTCATTGGCCATTTGTATGGTAGTCCCCTCTTATCCTCATTTTCACTTTCTGCGGTTTCTGTTACCGACAGTCAACCATGATCTGAAAGTATTAAATGGACAATTCCAGAAATAAGCAATTCATAAATTTTAAATTGTGCATTGTTCTGAGTAACATGATGAAATCTCCTGCAGTCCCATTCCGTCTCACCCAGGACCCCGCAAGCTTCCATGTCGTCTGCTCCTGACATCCAAGCATCAACATCATCATGGCTCAACGATCCAGGACCACCTGAAGCCAATGATTCTCCTTCTGATGTATCATCAGAAGGTCAACAGGAGCATAACACTACGTCAGGATGCCTATATCATTCACCTCACTTCATCTCATCATGTAGACATTTTATCATCTCTCATCATCACAGGAAGAAGAAGGGTGAGTACAGTATAATAATTTTTAGGGGGAGCCAGAGAGAGAGAGAGAGAGAGACCACATTCACATAAATTTTATTACAGTATATTCTTATAATTGTTCTATTTTATTATTAATTAATGTTGTTAATTTCTTACTGTGCCTAATTTATAAATTAAACTTTATCATAGCTATACATGTGTAGGAAAAAACATAGTATATATAGGGTTCAGTACCATCTGCGATTTCAGGCATCCATTGTGGGTCTTGGAACTTATTCCCAATAGATAAGGGGGGACTACTTAGAGGAATATGTATTCAGATCATTTGTCCATTTTTAATTGGGTTGTTTGTCTTTTTTTATTGAGATGTAAAAGTTCTTTATATTTTCAAGATATGTGTCTTATCAGATACATAATTTGTAAATATTTTCTCCCATTCTGTGGGTTGTCTTTTCCCTTTCTGGATGGTGTCCTTCGAAGCACCAAAGATTTTGATTCTGATGAAGTCCAAGTTATCCATTTTTTTTCTTTTGTTGCTTGTAGTTTTGGTGTCATATCTAAGAAACAGTTGCTTAATTCAAGATCACAAAGATTTACACCTATGCTTTCGTATAAGAGTTTTATCATTTTAGCCCTTATATTTAGGTGTTTGATTCATTTCAAGTTAATTTTTATAGATGGTGTGAGTGACAGAACCAGATCCACAGGCTATGCCCTTTCTATTACACCATCATCCACTGTGGCCAAAGCACAGTGAAATATGGTAATAGTGAGGACAGCCTGACCCAGGCAACCCTTGCCTTCAATTCTTTGAAGGTATCATTTAACTTGTTTACTTCCTTCCCTGGCACCACCACCATCTCTATTTGCCCTTCATTCAGTGTTCTACCCATCAGGAGAGAGAAAGACAGCTCTCTTCTAAACTCATAGATTACCTCCTCAGAACTCAGAGAGAATGTGAAGTAGAAAAATCCAAAGCTCAAGGTGAGGAGATTGAATTTGCATCCGTCTTAAAGGTAACCCTGTCCATTCTGAAGTGAGGAGCAGGTTGAACAATCTTAACTTTCAAGTGGGAATTGAAATTTTGTTTACTAGAAGGATGACTTGTATTACCACATCTTAGCACTGAAAGACACTTTCAGTTAGAGTTTGTCTGACTTCTCATTTGGCACATGGAAAAATGTCCACTGACTTCTTCAGAGTTACGGGCTAGTTGGTGGCAGAAAGGGGACTCAAAGGCAGGTCCTCTGATTCCACTTTTCAGGAATATCAGAATTTTCATCTGTTCCTCAAGGCTACGAGGCATGAGTGCCAGATAACCTTCCCTCACCAAGTAAAGGGTATATAATAATATCATGAGACTCTAAAAAAATTAGAGGAAGCTGGGAAAAGGAAGAAAAATCACTGAAGAGTGGGATTTTTCTGAACCTGGTAAGGGAAACAGGAATTTTCAAAGATGTATAAGGTAACAAGCAATCCAACTTCTGAGTCAGAGGGGTGATCCATGATTCAGGAATTGGAGAGCATCTTGCACATTCTGTCATTTTTTTTTCTATAAGGCAAAGAAAGAGAGAGAGTTGGGCTCAGACTCAACTGCAAACTGCCTAGGGCACAACAGAAATACTGTTGAGAGAACATGGATTTAAAATAATTGGGGTGAAAAAATGTTCAGCCTATGCTAAAATGGTTTAGGTCTACGCCAGAGGGCAGAATCCCACCAAGTTGGGCAACATAGGGGAGAGAATATCAAGTGACATGGCCTTCAGGACTGATGCCATCTTACCTTCCACTCAGCCCCTGTTCCACTTCTAGCAGAAGTGATCTTAGGAAAGGTTCTGATCACTGGTAAGTATAGGTGTTGTAGCAAAGCTTTAGGATCAGCTAGACCAGGGTTCAAATTCTGATTCCTTTACTATCTAGCTGTGTGATCTTAGGCAAGTCATGTCACCTCTCTAAGCCTCAGTATCTTCCTCTGTCCAAAGGATATCATGAGGATGAACTGAGGCGATGGTGCAACACATATAGCACAGTTCCTGGGACATAGTGGATGCTTCACAGATGCATTTTTGCACCCCTCCTTAGTCTTTCTCAGCTTCGTATGAATTTTGAACCACCTGTCCAGGTGCTCTTTGGATCTCAGGACCTATCTCTTTCCGTATGGAATTAAATATTTCATTCTCCTATTGAAAGACTTTTAGAACTGAAGTTCTAGACGCCCTGCTGAGGAACCTGAGGCCAGAGCATTCATGGCAGAGCGGACATCTGGACCCTACATTCAGTGCTCTCTCCTTGGCGTCACTGTGGTGTTCCTGGGATGCTGGTTGCCATGACTACCTAATTATTTCCTCTAGGTCTGACCACCACAACAAACTGAAACACTTGCCAAACTCCCAGCCAAATAAGCAGCAGATGTCCAATTTGAAAAATATCATTCCTGAACAATAATGTTTGGTTTCCCAGCAATCACATGGACCCATCCGCAGAGATGGAGGCAGGGAGAGGCAGCTGTAGGGGAAGCCAGGAATAGGACCCGGGATGCAGAAGGGGCCCAGACTTATATCTGTGTCTTCCCGTGGATGAACCATGCAGGAGGCACTCGTTCCCGACATGACATCCTGATTCATTTATAGAGTCACTAACTCTGTTCAATTAGTCTTATAACAAGTTCTCAGTGGCCACACAGTAGCAGTAAAGGACAAAGCTAATGGCTTTTCGAGTCAGACAGGTGTGGGTATCAATGGCACTTTTGCCTCTGACTCGCTGAGTGACTTTGACCAAATGTACTTCTCTGAGGCTCCATTTCCTCATATAAACTGAAGATTGTAATACCTGCCTTATACAGTTGTCATGGGATTAAAGCAGAAAACAGGGATACAGCACAATGCTTGGACCTAGTGAGTCCCTGATGAATGTTAGTTATAAATTTGTCTTTAAATCATCACATAGTCTAATATACCCATTCTGCCACAATATATCAAGGTGAATGATTGCTTTTGAGAAATACAGAATCTCAACCAAACAAAAGGAGTCTTAAAAATTATTTCAAACAACCCTCTTATTTTATAGAGGAGGAATTGAGACCCAGAAAGGTTAAAGTCTTTGCCTAAGATCACATACCTAACTAGTCAACTGCAGGGCTAGGATTAGAATGCCAGCATTCTAACAGCCAAGCCAATACTTTTTCCAGCATCCAATAGAGCCTAAGAAAGGGAAGGAGGGACGAGAATTCACATTTAGAGAGCATCTGCTATTCACACGTATTCTACATGAATTGTTTTGTTTAATCCTTACTAGAATATAAGCTTTAAAGAGCAGGGAGTAAAAAAAAAAAAAAAAAAAAAAAAAAAGAGCAGGGAGTATGTCTTTCTAATTCATTCCTGTATCCTCAGCAGGCAGAACAGCACTTGGCACATAGTAGGTGCCCAGTAAATATTTGCCAGTGAGCAAGCTGAAGTAATTTATCAAAGCCAGATAGCTAATAAATGGCAGAGCCAGGATTTGAAATAAAATCTGTCTGACTCCAAAGCCCATGCTTTTTCTGAGCTGGCTCTTGTACTTTCTCCCCTAGGAGACCTAGGAGGCTGGAAGGAAGAAGGAAGGAAAGTCTCATTCTTTGAGAAACGTGTCAATTCCAAGGCATTAAACTAGGCACAGTTATATATATTATGTCATTTACTTTTCACAACCATCGAGGATAACGATTTTCCTTTTTTAAAAAACATATGAGGAGGGCTTCCCTGGTGGCGCAGTGGTTGGGAGTCCGCCTGCCGATGCAGGGGACGTGGGTTTGTGCCCCAGTCCGGGAGGATCCCACATGCCGCGGAGCGGCTGGGCCCGTGAGCCATGGCCGCTGAGCCTGCGCGTCTGGAGCCTGTGCTCTGCAACAGGAGAGGCCACAACAGTGAGAGGCCCGTGTACCGCAAAAAAAAAAAAAAAAAAAAAATGAGGAAATTGAGACAGAAAGCTTCAGTGACTCTTCCAACATAAAACAGTGAGAAGAAAAAACAAGGGCTTAGATTCCAGTGCCAGACTTTCACCTCCATCATGGACTCTTCTCTTAATATCACAGCTGCTTACAGGATGGGCCCTGAAGGAGGCTGATGGTGGGCCAGGAACATGATATCAGACCTGTCACACAATGGAGGCAAGCATAGTCCCTTTGGGTTTGCCACTGGATTTTGCTCAAGATGCCCAGCTATGTGGTAGCCTTTTATGACCAAAAACATAAAGATAGAAAACCAGTAAGCTGAGGATGGCTAGGTGCTTGGTGACACTACTGGGGCTTGCAAAAAACCTGTCAGTGGCCAGCCTCCCCTCTCCTAGTTTAGTTCAATAACAAAATACCTTTGTTTTTTAAGCTTTTACTAGTTCTATTCTGTTATCTGCAGCCAGAATAATTTCTTTTCAGGAGTGAGGGAGTAGTAAAGGCCATGGCCCTTGTTGTCTGTTCTCTCACTAACAGGCAAATCTGTATCCTTCTGAATTCTCAGTGTCCATATTTTTATTGGTGGGAGGTATCTGTTGGTTGAAAATGTCAGAAAAGAACTTGAGCTAGCTTCTGTGAATGAGGGGAAATTGTTATAGGAATAAAAGACATCTCTTGGAACCCAAGTACAGGGATTCAGCCGAGCCTGGCAGTGGAATTGGACCAGGACCTCAAAAGCATTTGGCACTCTCTTTCTCTCTAATGCTATCTGCTCTTCTCTCTTCTCTTTTCTCTTCTCTTCCTCCTTTTCTTGTTCTTCCCTTCCCCTCCCCTCTTATCCTCACCCTCCCCTCCCCCGCTTCTTCTCCTTCTCTTCTTCCTCTTCTCCTTCTTCTTTTCTTCTCCCTTCCCCTCCCCCCTCCTTCTTCTTCTCTTCTTCCTCTTTTTCCTCTTCTTCTTCTTCCTTTCTTCTCCCCTCCCCCTCCTCCTCTTCTTCTCCTTCTTCTTCCTTCTCTTCCTCTCTCCCTCAACCTTCTCTCTCTCACTTTGATTAACAGCCTCCATCAGTATCTACATTTGTATGTAACCAATTCAACCACCCAAAAAGAGACTGAATCTCAGGCCCAAATAAAGTTTCTTGCAGAGCAGATGTGATTGGCCACACTACAGTCCTGTGGCCAATGCTGCAACAGTCAACACTGACCAGGAGGAAGGATCACAGAGTATGAGTTTGGCTTTCTGGGGATGATCCCTGGACACCATGTAGATGATGGAAGCAGGGAAGTTCTGACAATAGATGGACTGGGGAGACAACCCAAAGCTGGTTATTATAAAGTCCCATCTCCTCTCTCTTCCTGGGGCATGAAGTGCTGTTTTAGTTATTACCAAGGCCAAGTAGCAACCTTGCCCTTACTGTAGTTTGGTCTTTTATTCATTTAACTTTCAACAGACTCTATTCCAGGTATTGGGCCTACAACAGTGACAAAAACTGGCTAAGTCACTACCCTCAGAAGTCTTAGCCTTTTCCCCTTCAATTGTATGGGATCTCCCACATCCTTCCAATAAGTTATCCCTTTGCACAAGCTCATTTGAGACGGGTTTTTGTCACTTCTAAACAAAAGAATCCTGTCTAATGCAGGAATGTTGCCACTGACAGATCCCCTAATATAAAACTGGCTGAGTCAGGATAGAGTAGGGAGTTGTGAGGACTCTGCCATATGGGGCTGAGATACCAGCAATCCTTTTTAGGTGGTAGAAAATCAGTTGGTTAAAAGATTATCAATTTTCTGCTAGAACTCAGAGTGTTGTCCACAAAATAGGAACTTTAGGAACCTGGTAGAAAAATGTCAAAATATTGCCACCTCTGGCTACATCTTCAAGTAAGTTATTGATTTTGGTCCGTCTGACAGCTGACAGAGAATAGCTGGGTGGATTTACAGCCCTGTTCAAAGAATTAATTTCTTTCTACCTGTAGTTAGGAATTTGAATCTGTTGAATCAGATAAACAAGTGCCTTAAGAATATGGGCTAATTGTTGGTGCCTCAATTAGGATACTGTATATCTGGGAGGATCCAGCAGAATCTGAGAAGCCTGATGACCCCAGATTGCTTCTGAGCAGCTCTCCTGTGCATTCCTGCCTGGGAAAGTTGGAAATGCACATTTGGATGGGTAGTGAAGTTGAGACAGGAGCTACATGGCAGAAAAAATGAGCCTGTCCTCACTACTCCAGCCTATTATTCTTCAAACTTGGAGGCAGAAGCCAATAATCTAAGATTTAGGGAGATGTGCAGAGCCCCCAAGATTGATATTAAGAAACCGATGCTACAAATGTGAGGTCCAAATTCAAAAGTAAAATTTGGGCAAGATTTCTGGTATTGGGTGGTACCGGCAAACTGAGTCTTCCTTGCCTCCTCCCTCCTCTAACCCAATGAAATCAATAGGCTTGGCTAAGAAAGGACTTAAAAGAGTTGTGCTGTAGGAAAGACTCGAGCCTAGGAAACAGAGACCTGTGCTTGTTCAACCCTGAAAGCAACCCTTGATCCACATTCATGACTCAAACAGAAATGAACTACCAAGGTGGTACAGTGCCTTATGATGGAATGCTCCTCAATTCTCCTCTCAGTTCTGGTACTGATTAACACTGGCCAAAGGATGTCCTTCTGGTTGTAGAACCCAAGGCAGCTAGAATAATTGGTCAAGGAACAAATATATATCCATGAGAGTGCAACAGAATCCAGGTGATGCTCTACCCCAGTGACTCAGTATCTTGTTGCTTCCCCTCACCCTCACTAAGGGAGTCTTGTTATCCTTTATTTCCCTGATGCTTGGATAGTGAGTGTATTGGGCAGTTAAATACATTATTTAGCACTTGACTTGCAAAATCTCAAGGAGCCACAGTGAGCCATGTTCAAGAGGAGGAATCGACCTTCAACAGAAAACTTGAGTTTGGAAATCACTGGCCCCTGGTTTTATTTCTGGATTTATCAGCTGGATGGGACTTTAAGATTTTTCCAATGGAAAAGTGTTGACTTTAGATGAAAAACAATGATTTCTGCAATAATAATAGCTAGTGCTTATTGAATCATTATTAAGTACCAGGCACTGGTCTAGGGCTTTATGTGTATGACTCATTTCATTGTCCCAACTACCCTGTGAGGTACATACCATTATTATCTGCATTTTACAGAAGTAGTTAAATGTCTTGCTGAGAGCTGAGTCTATGGCTTGGGTTCTTAACTATTATATTGCACTTATTTTTAGGTTACTTCCTTTGCTTGATTTTGCTTTTATTTTCTCCTATTTCTTACTGCTGTATCTTCTTGGCAGCCTATCTCTACTGATTTTTTTCAGGTACAATTGACGTACAACAGCCACTACAAATTGATGAGTTTTGATATATGTTTACACCCATGAAAAATCACTACAATTCAAATAAGGAGTATATCCATTACTCCCTCCCCCAATTTTCCTCATGTGTCTTTGTAATCTATCCCTTCTCCTGCTCCCCCCATCCCTAGGTAACCACTGATCTGCTTCCTGTCACTATAGATCAGTTCGCATTTTCTAGAATTGTAATTGGAATCATATAGTATGTATTCTTTCTCTGTCTTCCTTCGTTCACTCAGCATAATTATTTTGAGATCCGTGACTTAGAGTATATCAATACCTTGTTCTTTGTATGGACGCTGCTATGTATAACAGTGTGCACATCAGTGCAAATATAACTACATTGAATATTCATGTACAGGTCTTTGTGTGGACATACACTTTTATGTAAATAAATATCTAGGAGTGTAATGGCTGGGTTGTATGGGAGGTGTACGTTGAACTTTTTAAGACACTATCTAACAGTTTTCCAAAGTGGTTGTACTATTTTACATTCTCACCGGCAATGTTTGAGAGTTCCAGTTGCTCTTTATCCTCACCAACACTTGATATGATCATCCATTTTAATCTTAGTCATTCTAGCTGTCAAGTAGAGGTGTTTTATGGTGGGTTTTACTCGTGTTTCCCTAATGACTAATGATGTTAAGCATGTGCTTATTTGCCATGTATACTCCTTTGTCAAAAGGCTTATTTTGACAAATATTTTGTTCCTTTTATTTTTATTGGATTCTTTAATTAAAAACAATTATTTGTCCTGGTTCTTACCCCTGGAGTTGGCTTCCTTTTTGTCTAAGAGGACATGCCACAGATTAGAACACAGATGGGGGTGACGAGGGCATGGGTTAGTAAATAGGGCACAGGTTTGCAAACAATCAGGTATATCTGGACCTGCACTTTAGCTCTATTACTTGATAAATTACGTTGCTTTGGCAACTCAGTTAACACCCCTGCACCTTAGTTCATTTGTCTATAAGATGGATATAGGGAACTATTTCCCAGTGTTTCTATGAGGAATAAGTGAAACACTCTTTTTAAACAAGTGGCATAAAATAATGAGAATAACCCTTGTTAATGTCAAGTCCTGAAAAGAAAGCTTCTTATGAGAATTTTAATTGTAAGAATTATTAGAATACCCTCAATGCCAGATATTCACATAGAATAATATCTGGAATGGCATCTTGTTTATTATTTCATTATTTAATCTTTTCTTCCCTTCTGTATGTATAATACACACACTTTGCAAAACAGGTTTCTCATACACATACACCTAACACACCCCAACACTATCACACCCCAATACATCCTATGGTATTAGTCTCTCACCAGGGATCTGGGAGCCCTCTGATCTAGAGGTTCTTCTTAGTCATCCTGTTTTTACACTGTTCTCATCCCTTTCTGAGTTCCTCCTTGTCTATATCCTGCTCAGGTAGACAAAACAATGGTCACTTCCACTTGGTAATTTTTTAAAGCGATGGTAGAGGATTCCCAGTCTCTCGGTCTGCAGGAACTTAAAGATGCAGGTGGTCGTCAACAGCTGATAAGGAGGTCTGTTTTCTTCCATTGTGCACAGAGTACAGTAGGAGCTCTGGGGATCTCTACCTGGAGTTTTGTGTGTTTCTCTGTTGGCGCTGAGTTGCCTGCACCACTTTCTTGGCTGGGGAGGGGCAGGAGCTGGAGAACAGGATGATAGCTATTGCCCCTGGCTCTTTGACAAGAAAAGAGCACCTTCCAGACAGGGTTCAACCTGCAACAAGGCTCCCCTCCTGTGGAGGAATTATTCAGTCTAGGATAAGCTTCCTGTGCAGTAACATCAAATATTCCCACTGGCTGCTGAAGCTTAGAACTTGACAGCTTAACTGTTTCATGCCCAGTCTGCGAGAGCTACAAAATCCCCTGCCACAATGCTGTGAACATAATGGGTGCCCAGTAATGGTAGTTTTCTTCCTAATTCTGATTTCTACTTCCGAAGAGGTATCAGGGCCATCTCTCCAAGTTCCCCTATGGTTGATGTTCCTGAGGTTCTTTATATGTGTCTTCACTGCTAGGAGGTACTTCAGTTTCTATGAGGCTAATTCCCTTAGTCCTACCTGTCCTGGATGAACCTGTCAATAAAAAATGTTGCTTGCCATTTCAAGTAAAGGATGTTGCAGCCATCAAGCCACTACAGCCACCCGGATGGTGAGCCCTGAGGGAACTCAGGATAGAGACAAATGGGCTGCCCACTGCCGAGTCCTCAGTCACTACAGCCAACCCCCATGATGCACCCTGAGGAGACTCAGGATGGGAAAGCACAGGATACTGGCTGCACATAGCTGATGTGCACATCAAAGGAATGATTTCAGTGAGCCCAAACTCTTGCATCTTCCCATACATAGAAAAGCGCTAAATTCCTTAACTTGAGATATCTGGCTTTCTTTAATTAACAGTAATCTTTTAATGTTCCGACTCCTTGGTCTTTGTTGCAAAAACTCCTATATATCCCAGCTCCTCCCTTGCCTCTTCCGAGCAGTTTCTCAGAGCTATCTTAGAAGCTGTGTCCTGGGCTTAAGTCCTCAGTTTAGCCCTCCAAATAAAACATAATTCTCAACTTTTAGGTTGTGCATTTTTTTCAGTCCGTAAACCCAACAACAGGCTTCATAGAAGATGCCAAGGAGCCCATGGAACATCACAGACTCATTACGAGGATAAACAGTCCTCCCAGTGTTTTAGGGCTTAGACCTGTCCTGAAGAACTTGAGATATTCTCTACCCGAAGGAAATACGACATATCTTGGTGAAAAGATGGGTGAGATATCTGAGATAGCCATCTCTCTCACTAAGTGGAAACATTCTGTTCTTTCTGGCAGAGAAATTCATCACAATAAACCTGCAGTAGATTACAAAGTGTACATGGAAGGAGGCAGCCATCCTCCGGGATGCCACAGGAAGACTGGCTTACACTCAAATGCTAATAGCCCCACTGATGAGCGTGGACAACATGATTACACAGGGACAGCAAAGCCCAGTCCTGCACTCTCTCCCCAGCTGGCAGGAGCAATCTTCTTGGAACAGCTCCCTCCTACCTTCCATCCTTTCTGCACTTAAAAACTTCTGGGAATCTTACTTCCTGCCTTAAGCATTTTCAGACAAAATGAGTGGATTGAGAAATTGCCCTTCACACAAACCTCAGTGACTTACCTTCAGGCACCATCATTAGAAAACAAAACACTAAATCAGTTATTTTATAGGGCAAAGTGTTAACACTAGAAAGAATACCACACTGGGTTTGAGGGATGTGCAGAGATTGAGGATCTGAAGGGGTCTTGGGGAGGGCTGTGCGCCAGGTGCTCCCTCTGCTGGGGTGCTAATCCCCTGGGATAAGGATTATAATCTTCAGTTTAGGGGTTAGGGGCAGAAGCTCATGCAGCTGGAAGAATTTGTCTCAGGTCACACAGAGATTAGCAACGGACCTGGGACTGGATCATGAGTCAGTCGGATTTCCAAAGTGCGTGGATTTGCCACTTACGCGTCTTAGGTTTTTGCACTATCTCTCTCATTCCACGCACCTGTACCCCACACAGGCAACCCCTCTGGTCTCCAGCCATGTTAGGCCTCAGACCTTGGGGTTGTGCCCAGCAGTACTTATTGTTTTCTCGATTCTTTGCAGTTTTCCTGGTGCATATTCATAAGCCAGGCTGTTGGAACTACCCACAGTCTCTTCCCCTTTATTATCTCCTGACATCTCCCTGGGCTCCTGAGGGGCCAGGGGCATCTGCAGAGGACGTAACTGCCCCCCAGTGAGGAGCAAGGAAGGTCTGCACCTTCCTGTTTCAAAGCTGGCACTGCTGTTTCAGCTATTCATTCAACCCCTGCCTTTTGTTATTTTGGTGATGGTAGTGTGTTGTTCATTGGCTGGTCTGATAGCAGCTCTGCCCTCAAAGGTCATTTGGTGAATACAAATAAATGACCTGCCTCAGTCCACTGGCAGTCAAGCCCCTTTTTAACTTAGGTTAGTGGCTCCACCCACTTCTTTAAGGGGTTCATTTTCCAGAAGCCTCTCTTGACAATTTTGTACATGAAGGATACAAAGATGAATGAGACATGATCTTAGCCTAATAGCTCTCAACAGGGCCAGGGAAATAGACTCTATTATTCAGTGTTCAATTCAAGAAATGGAAGCCAGTCTCGGTATTATGAGCAGAAAGGCTTTCAACATGGGGATTAGAGGCTCATAGGATCATTGCAAGGGCTGGAGGAGTGCAGGCTCCAGGATAATTTCCAGAGAGACCTGCTACCTCTGCCCCGTCAGAAAGGTGAACAGCAGGAGGACCCAAATTGAATCATGAGTTCTAGCTTCTAGAACTAGAACAAGTCCCATATTTTTATCTAGGGAATCAGAAAGGCAGCTGCAGGAAGCTGTTATTGATACTGTTGAAACTGACTCTTGAAAGTTGTAAAACTGTTGATGAGTTGCTGTAATACAATGCAGAAAAATGTCATGTCTCCACGACTGGGCTTGCTATAGCAGAAGAGATCTAAAACAGCAGGATTTCCTTTGTTTCATTTTTACTTTTCAAATCTCATTCAAGTGCGTCTATTGGTAGAACTTAATTTTCATTCAGTACCCTATCTACAGGGAAGTCTGGAAAATGGACTTGTACTATAGAAGATGAGAGTTGATATTGGGAGAATAACCAGCAGTGTCTTCCACAGATTCGTGAATGTATATGTGCACTAAAGTGTTAGAGGAAGCATATTATATAGTCACAATGGATGTTGGGCTGGGGAAGAGGAACTTGGAATATGTCAGGAAGTACGGAATCAGTAGGACTCAACTGAGCTGAAATAATTGGGAACAATTATTGCATGTATACTATGTGCCAGGCTCTATTCTACCCATTTGGCATGTATGAACTCATTCAATCCCTACAAAACCCTGTGAAATAGGTTCAGTTATCAACCCACATCTGCAGATGAGGAAACTGAAGTACAGCTGGCAAATGTCAGAGCCAGATTTGAAACCAGGTTGTCTAGTTTTAGAAAACGAATACTCAACCAATTTGCCAAGAAACGCCTCTGCTTTTAGTCATGAAAGCTGCTTTCCTGTACCGTATTAATCTGCATTTTACTTGTTAATTCTGGTTTGGACCCTGAAGCAGGAGTTCCTTTAACCTAGACATTCGTGGATGAATTTCTGCAAATCTAATGAATGCTGAAGTTGTAATCAAAGTTTTTCAGCATTTGTGTATTGTTTTTCTGGGAAGTGGTGACAAGGCTTATCAAATGGGTTATCAAGGATTCTCAAATGGGTTTTTGACCTAAAAATACATTTCAGAACTCTGCCTTAGGGCAGTGGTTCTCAAAGTGTGATACTGGACCAGCAGCCTCAGCATTTCTGGGGAGCTTGTTAGGAATGCCTCTTCCCAGGCCCACCCAAGACCTAGTGAACCAGAAACTCCAGGGGTGGAGTCCAGAACTCTGTGTTAATGAGTCTTCCAGGGCTTCTGATGTATACTCAAGTCTGAGAACCACTGCCCTAGCACAAGCATAAGCATGAGTGGTACAGCATTAGGGGCAGTTTGCTGGCCTAAGTGGGACTTTCACGGTAGATATGGTATCAAAGAAGGTAGAGAAAAATTTTGGGAGCCTGAAGTCTTCTTTGGATGCTCTCAGGAAGGAAACACTGAGACATAGCTTTGAACTCGGCCAATATTTTGGATGAGGCATTCCCTGAGAGCTTCTGTGACACTCAAAACAGGCGTTTCTGGGAGCTGCTGGTCTCGGGACTTGCAGCTGAGAAGATACACCCTGTGGACCTGTGCACCAATCCCACAATGCCTGGGGTGCCGACCTCTCCCCTCCCCCATACACTTTCTTCTAGGGCTGCAGATAGATATCTTGTTTCATCCAAGGTACACAGACCTCTAATGACATTTCAGCAGAGGATAACCTGTCTGGGCTCCTGAGGCATTTAGTATCCACTGACACCCTAACTGCTTACTGAGAGGTGCCAGGGCCTCTGGTCCACACCTTACCCAGTTGACACGACAGCTTTGTGGACTGTGCAGGACTTGTGCCCACAATGCCAACCTCCTTCTACACCTTCTTGGAAACACAAAAAGGTCCAGAAACAACCTGCAGTGCCGGCTGATGGGAATGGCAAGGATGCTTGTACCCCACTCCTCTGCTGCCCTTCCCCTTCAGAACCCCAGGCCTGGCTGCTCCTTTCTGCTAAGTCACAAAGCTGAAAAGCTCTTAGGGTAGGGAGAGAGCAAGTGCCTGCTGGTTGGCCGGGAAAGGTTCTGGGAATTCATTATGATCCGAACAACAACTATTCCAGTTATTCATGTGACTCAGCCCCCGAAAGCGGGATCTTCCTCTGTCCACAGGGCTGGGTGTTGCTGACTCAGTGCTGAAGAGGGCACCTTATCAGCCCTCCTGGGCTCCCCACCCCCTCCCTCCTCCCCTTCGTCCCCAGAGGACACCAAAGGAAAGCAGACGGTGGAGCTGAGCTTTGCAGCGTGTTCCATTTCATTTCTAAACAAGCAGCCAACCTCCTCCTGTTACAGCTCTCACTGCACACAACAATCAGTCTTCTGGGCATTTCCGAGGGGAGGTAATGAAAAACAGTCACTCAGACATCATGCGTGCACGTATGTGTTTAGCACACGTTCATCCAGCACCTACTATCAGCCCTAGCTGATTGCTAAGGGCTGGGATCCTGAGAGACGTGGCTGTATCTGCCCGTACCGTTCAGGGGTCTGGTGGGGGAGAATGCATTCAACAGACATTAGGAAGTAATGGAAAAAGCACTGTAGCAGAGCTAGAGAGAGCTTTGAGAATGCTGAGGAATGAGTAGCAACCATTTCTAGGTGCCTGGAATTCCTCTTCAACACGCAGCAAAATTCACTGTGGGTGGGAATTACTTTTGTCTCTGGGAGCCAGAGAGAGAAGAAAATGCCAGGAATCAAAATGGTACAAAAGAAGGACTTTCTGGAAGTAGGGAGGCTGAAGAAAGAGACAAAAGGGCAGGGAGACTAAAGTGGCATGTTTTACAGTTTTGACAAAGGGCCTTTTCTTAACTTGAACCTGTTTCACACTACGTACTAGGCAGGATGGTGAAATTTCCCCAAAATAGTAAATAAACTGCTTGAACTTTTCTCCTTTGATGCAGAAAAGGAGAAGGAGAATAGAAAGATCCCATGCCTCTGGGAAATGAAAGAAAAATTAAAGACACTAATGTGGGCATCTAATGTGTATCAAACCTTTGTATGTATAGTATCATATCTCATTAAATACTAACAATACACACACAAACACTGACACCCAGGTATTGCTGCACAGAGGGGTAAATAACATGCCAAAGTGTAGCTGGGCTGAGATTGGAACCTGTGTTCTTGCCACTTACAAACTAACTATGCATGTAGGTACATAATGTAAAGAAGTGCTCACATCCCCATTTTACAGATGGGGAAACTGAGGCACAGGGAAATTAACCTCTCCAAAGTCATACAAGTAGTGAGTGAGGTAACAGAACTTCAGACCCAGGTCTGTCTGAATTCAGAGTCTGGACCCTTTCACCACACCACCCTGCTTTTTTTTTTTTTTTTTCATTTTTGAAACCAGACTTCATTTCTCTTTAGTACCTACTGTCTGAACTTCTGTAAAAATGGAACCTGATATCATGTCATCCAGGATTATGATTATCTACTGTAATGTTAGAATTAAAATAGTTAATCATAACTTCAAGGATATTTTCTTATTCATTTATTCATTCATTCAATACATTTATATTGACTGTTCATCTACTTGTGCCAGGCACAAGGTCCTGAGGGTAGAGCAGTGAAAAAGGCAGCCATTTTCTTCTCATGGAGCTTTCAGGGTAGCCGGGAGAGGAAAACAGGAAATAAGAGTTATACAACAATCAGTGTATTACAGTTGCAGTAAGTGGTATAATAATGATAGCTAAAAGCTCAATTGAATTTACTTTGTGCCAGGAATTATTCTAAGTACTCTATATTCATAGAGTTTAACTCATTTAATTCTCACAGACGAATGAGGGAAGTGAAGAAATCAATGAAGGCTTCCTGAAGGAAGTGTCAGCTTATTCTGGAAACAGGAGGAGTTATGTTGAGGAGGGGAAGGCCAGGGAAGATCAGGAGTGTAGTCTGGGTGGTGATGTCCAAGTAGCCACTAGCCATATGAAGCTTTAGACTACTTGAAATGAGGCTAGGCTGAATTGAGCTGTGATATAAGTATAAAAAACATTCTGGTTTTCAAAGACTGAGCATAGGAAAAAATAAAGTAAAACATCTCATTAATTTTTGTACTGATTACATGTTGACATGATGCTATTTTGGTTATATTGGGTTAAATCAAATCTATTATTAAAATTAATTTTGTCTATTTCTTTTTATTTTTTTAATGTGGGCACTAGAAAATTTTAAATTACATGTGCAGCTCATGTTATATTTTGATTGGACAATGCTGATGTAGAAGGCTGGGGAGAGTCAGGGAGCAGGGGCATCAGGGAAACTAGAACCTGGAGGAGGCGTGGAGAATGATGGGAGAAGAGAATGCTGAGGATGCTGAGGCAAACGTGAACTGCTAACCTTCTATCCTTCTATCTAATTACTCTTTCTAACTTTCTATTACTACAAACTTTGTAAGCCCCCAATCTGAGAAGGTGGGGCTGACTGACTTACTGAAAGTTGTCTCTTTCTCAGAAACAGCTCCAGCTGTGAGCCAGATTAACACTATTCTTAGACCCGGTATTGTAGATGGAAGAGGCAAGAACAGTCAGGGCAAAAAAGTAAAGAAAAATGGAGGAGCATCTTGGGGTAAAAGCCAAGCCCCTATGAATGGCCCACCCAGCCCTATATCTTCCTGCCTGCCCCTTGCCTCTCTGCCCTCATCTCCAACTCAGCTCTTCCTGCACCGCACCTCCACCCCAGTTACACCGACCTCTTCGTGGGGCCTCAAACACACAGGCATGCTCCTGCCTCAGGACCTTTGCACCAGCTGTTCCCCTTACCGAAAAGTTCTCCTCTCAGCTATCACATGGCTAACTACCTTAACTCTTGGTTCAACTGTCACCTTCTCCACAAGGCCTACCTTGATCATCTTGTTTAAAATTGCACCCACTGGCACTCCCTTACCTTACTCTTGTTTTGTTTTTCTGTTTTTCATCACATTTATTACCTTCTAACATACTCAATAATTTACTCTTTACTATGTTTATTGTTAATCTCCCTACCAGAAAGCATTCTCCCTAAAGACAATGACCTCAGTTTTATTTCCTCCATTATCCCCAATACCCAGACAGTGCCTGGCATAGAGTAGCTGCTCAACTAACATTTTTTGGAATAAGTGAGTGTCAGTGGCACTGCTTGGAGCACGCTTGGCTGATGGATAGGCATCCTCCATGCACTCTCTCCTCTCCTGAAGAAAAAGGACTTTCTTTCTCCCTTTCCTGGGGCGGGACTTGATTAACCTTGCTTTCCACTCAGCTTTTACTACTCAGGGCTCTGCCCTGTTCTGGAACCCACGCATATGTCTCCCTAGAGACTAGAGGAAGCAGCTGATGCTGTGGGCCAGCCTCTTGGGCTGGGAGTCGGGATTCGCCGGTTCCCTCCTGGCTTTGCCCAAATTCAGATCCCCTCTCCCCTGCCTGTTTCTTTAGCTGTCAAGGGTTGCAGGCTCAGTGGGAGGCTGAACGAGGTACTCTGTGGACTAAGGAGGAAAATGAGGGAGACAATTGTCCCATACAGGGCAATGGTTCTCAAGCCTTGGTACCCGGAACAGAGGCCTCAGCATCACCTGGGAACTTATTAGACATGCATAGTCTTAGGCCCCACCCGAAACCCACTGAATCAGAAACAGGAGGGTGGAGTGAGCGGGCAACAATGGGTTCAACAACAATTAAACAACGGACTTAATTAAATCGTTCGATTAAATTAATGAACAAAGCCTTACGGTGACTGCGATGCGCTCAAGTGGGAGAACCCCTGGGCTGGGGGAAAGGAGGGACTTTGAGCCTTAAAGGCGGGGAGGGACTTAAAAGGTCAGGCCAGAGGACACGTCCCCGCGGGCGGGCTAGCACCGGGTAGGTTCCCTGCGTCAGAGGCCGCGCGGGGTGGTCTGACCTGGGAAGTTAAAGGTCAGCGCTCCCAGGTCCTCCACCCCCACGCCAGGAAAGCGCCCCGGCCCAGCCATGACCTTCCGCTGGCTACGTCCCACTGCAGGCTGCCGGGAGCCCGCGGCCGGAAGCGCTCCGCTTGGGAGCACTGCAGCCGCCGCCGCCCGGTCCTGCCGCGCTGGTGGGATTCCGGCACTGGGCTCCTGTCCGCGGCGGCCCTCCGCCTGCCCGCCCGCCGCCTGTCACCCTCACTCTGCCTCTGGCTGTAGTCTCCGGGTCTGTTGGAGCTCCGTCTCTGATTTTTCTCTCTTCATCTCTGTCTCCCCCTACCCGATTTGTTCTTCCCGCCCCCTCTTCCTTTTCTTTTTTTTTTTTTTTTTTTTGCGGTACGCGGGCCTCTCACTGTTGTGGCCTCTCCCGTTGCAGAGCACAGGCTGCGGACGCGCAGGCTCAGCGGCCATAGATGGCTCACGGGCCCAGCCGCTCCGCGGCATGTGGGATCCTCCCCGACCGGGGCACGAACCCGTGTTCCCTGCATCGGCAGGCGGACCCTCAACCACTGCGCCACCAGGGAAGCCCCCCCAGTCTTTCTTTTAAATTCTCATCCCATTTTTTTTTTTTTTTAAACAAAAAGTGATGAGGCGCCAACGACGTGCCCAGGATGGTCCTAGGCTATGGGGAGTGAGCGGTGGAAACAAGGGAACCTGCGGGCAGGGGGCTTACAGGGCCTTTAATCCGTTTCTCTCCATCTTCCGCTGCTCCCTCTGCACCCCAGCTCTCCCCTGCCCTTCCAGAATTTGCTGTTCTTCCCTCTACCTCTCCTTGTTGTATCTCAAGGAATTTTTCTTCCGGAAGGTCCCATGGTAGGACTAAAAAGGCTACTTTTGTCCGACTACTAGAAAGTTGCAGTTAAAATGTCAATCTGATCTTGAAGAATGACACTAGTTTCAACTGTTAGGAGCCATGGACACCTCAACCAAAATTAGTTGATTAGCCTAATGCAGACAGCCGGATCCTCTGAGGTCACCTAGAGAAACTGTTATTTACCTACGTTGGCCTTTGTGCTGGACACTCATTTATTCAAGAACGTGTATGCGTGCATTCAGTGATTTATTGAGGACCTAGTCTGTGCTGGATGTCGTTCAGGACGAGCGCTGTCCAATAGATGGTGTTCTTCACAATGATGCAGAAGGACCCAACAGTACCTCATTTAACCCTTTCAATCCCCCTTCTAGGTGAATAAGACTATATAACAATTTGATAGATTGTTGAGGCTGAGCGACCATGCAGCTTGTCCAAGTACCTACAACTGGTAAGTTATAGAACCAAGATTTAACCCCCAGTTTGACTGACTCCTGAGCTGGTTCCCATCAACCTACAAGGCCAGCTTGGAGGCAAGGCTACCACAAAGAAGAAGGAGGTGAGGAAGGAGGAGTGGAATGGCTCTGGAGTGGAAACTTTTGAGTACTGGACTGAGAGTTGGGTGATGCTGTGTGTTATTGATGAAGTTTTATGACCTCTCTGGGCCCTCCTTAAAGGTTAAATGGAGAGTTCTGCTTGCTGGCTACAAAAGCCTCCTCTAGGTGTAACATGTAGATTAACACATAGGCTCTGGGGCCAGAAGAGCTGGGCTGGAAATCTACTTTCAGTACTTATTTGCTGTATGATCTTGGACAAGTCACTTAAGCTCTCTGGGCCTCAATTTTCTCATCTGGAAGATTGCTGCAATGGTTACTGCCTCACTGGGCAGATGAAAGGGTGAATGATTTCTGTTAAAGGTTAGGAAGGGTATCTAGCACAAAGTCACCACCCAGTTAATGTTAGCTGGTTCTTCTGTTATCCCAGCTCTAGCCTGCCGACTTCTCCGCCCAGGCCAGGGACATGGTGCCCTGCAGCCCAGGCCTATCTCGTGCCTGGCTCCTGCCCAGTCTAAGCCCTTTCTTTCCCAGAGCAATGAAAGACATTGTCTCTAGTCCTGATTGTGAAGGAACCAGGGATATCCCAGGAGTCTTGGAAACCAGTGGATTTTCAGTCAAAGCCTTTTTAACTGGCTCACCCACAAAGGGGATAGTATTGTATAGAATAGTTAGAAACTTTTCATCATCAAATGTACCTGCTTTCACAGAGGTTTTGTGCAAAGCTCAAAGCATTTTCTTCCTTAGTTCAGGTGGGCTAGACAAGAGTCCAAAGTCAGTGAGGACAGTATTGCATGGTGCCAAAGAGCAGGGGCTTTGTGTGGTGGTTGGTTGATCATCCTAGTGGTGGGAGGACCTTAGCTGTTTTGAGTTTCAATTTTCTTTATTTTAAAATGAGCTTAACAGCAGCATCTATCTTATGGTACGTTGGCAGAAATGAAATGACAAGCATTGAACATAGTGGCTAGCACATAGTAATCATAGGATGGATCCTGGCTATTATCATATTAACAGATCTCATGGGTTTTGTACTTTGGTGTTAGAGAGAACTATGTTTGAGTCTTTTGCTTTATCACCTACAAGCTGTGTGACCTTAGGCAAATCGATTACTATCTCTGAACCTTAGTTTTCTCAACTAAAAAATGGGAACAAAGATACTATACGTACAGTCTGCCACAGACTGTATTCCTAGATGGCAAGTAAGGTTCTGTTTGTTCATGTGCTTTGCAACTGTGAAGCGCTATGCCCATGCTGATTATTCTTGGTAGTTATTTTTCTCTCAAGGCTTTATATCCAGTCCTTTGGTGATCTGAGTTGCCTCAATCGTATTCATCTTTTTTACCAATGCTCAGCAAAATGCTTTGTGTGCCAGAAGTGCCCAGATTATTCAAGTGAGACGTCAGAGGATCTCGTTTGGTCTCTGTTACATGCTGATACAACCTTAGACCAGTCATGTAATTTCTCTGACCTGTTTCCTTATCTCCAAAACAGAGATAGACTTACTGTTTGACTTGCTTACTCGTTGGGGTAGTTCAGAGTGATCAAAAGAGACAGAAAAATGTGTTGAACATCGTAAATCTTCACACAAGTATGAGGGAACATCCCCAAGCATTATTTCCAACATGCAGCTTGTCTCCCCTTTTCCCAACTCCCAGTCCTGCAAAGCAGTCCCATAGAACTACTTACGATTACCTGCACGGGTCTCTGCTGTTTCATGCCTCAGTGCCTTTCGCCTTTGCACAGCTTGATTTCTCTGCCTGGAATGCCCTTCCCCTCATTCTTCACCTGTACCCCTTACTCGCAGGATGCCTAAAAAACCTTACTCATTCTTCAAGGCCCAGCTCCAAAGGGTCTCCTCTCTCAAATCCTCTTGGACTCACCCAACCAGAGTCAATCACCCCGCCCCCCACCCCTTCTATAACCCACTGTACCAGTTCAGACTGCCAACATGTCTTTCATCACCTTGCATTACGACTATTGCTTCATCATTCATTTAAGGCAGCAATATAGCGCAGTGATGAAGCACATAGGCTCTGGAACCTGGGTTCCAATCCTGACCCTCACACTTTTAACTGATTGTATTAACTTTGGGAAGTAACTTACCCTCTCTGTGCCTCAGTTTCCCTACCTGTTCAGTAGGGATGATAATAATACCTCCCTCGTACGGTTGTTGTTGAGGAGAGTCACTTTAAACATTCAGAATAGTGGCTAGTGCATAGTAGGTGCTCTGTAAATTTTAACTTTTACTAGTGTTTCTGTCTTTCTTATCTGACGGCAAAGACTGGGACTTCTCCTCAGTGCCTACAACAACCTGGCACACAGGAGGGGCTCAACAAACGATCGTTGAATGAATGGCTCAGAGAATTTCACGGACGATGAATTCTTGTGTCTCCATTCAGCCCTCTCCCTTCCCTACTGGGTCCTGCCTTCTCTCCAGTTTGCCTTAGAAATGGGTCTTGCAGCTTCTGCTTTCCATTCAGTACTTCCATCAGAGGTTCCCCCACCTCTTGTCCATCTTCCTACTTGGCTTTCTGACTCAGAGTCTTCTTCTCCCACCCCAGTCCAATGCCCTGCTTCAGACCCAGCCTGCTATCACGTTGTTCCCTCCATGCATCCTCTGCTTCTGATCCCTCTAGAATTTATATTTATATTCTCTACTGAATTAACTCAGAGGTCTTTAGCCAGGGCTTTCAATGTCCTCCAGTATTCAGGTCCCCCCCACCATGAATTTATCTTCTCAAGGAGAGCTTGGTTGGGCCCTTCTCTGAGCATGACAACATGCTCATCATCTTATCCATCCACCCATCTACCCACCCAACCATCCCTCTACTTATCTACCCACCCAAAGCACCCACATATCTGTCCACCCACCCGCCATCCATCTACCCATTTATCTATTATCTATACATCTTATCTGTCTACAAACCCACCCAAAGCACCCACATATCTGTCCACCCACCCGCCATCCATCTACCCATTTATCTATTATCTATCCATCTTATCTGTCTACACACCCACCCACATGCCCACCAACCACCTTTCCATCCATCTATCCATCCTTCTTTCCATCCATCCATCCATCCATCCATTTATCCACCAAAGCATTCAATTAATATTCACTATATACCTACCTCTCTCTAGTCATTACATGGCATACAGACTTGAACAAGAATAGCTGGTCCCCCATTTCTTGTAGTTTATAATCCATCTGGGGAAATTAGAAAACTGAACCACAATTTGTGGCAAAAGGTACTTTGTGTCATGTGGGCGCTCTGGCAGGTTTTAAATTAGAGTTCATGAATGAGCTTCAGGGATCTGTGACCTCTGCAAAATTGTAAGCAAAATTGGGTAGGTAAGAAGGTGTGCATGGTACCTATTTATATACATGTGCATTTTCAGGAGAGAGACTCCATGGCTCTCATTACATTCTCACAGGGGGTTGCCAGGAAGCACAAGAGGATGCATAAAAAGAAGGCTGGAGAAGAGATAGCCCTAGTTCAGGGCCTTGAAGCGGAGGAAAAGGAAAACTAAGGTTTATTTCAGACCCACTGTGTTATGGACGAATTGTTTGTGTTCCCTTACATTCATATGTTGAAGCCCTAACCCTCAAGGTGATAGCATTAGGAAGTAGGGTCTTTGGGAAGTAATTAGGTATAGATGAAGTCATGAGGGTGGATCTCCTTGTGATAGGATTAGTGATCTTATAAGAAGAGGAGGAGACATCAGAGCTTCCTCCCTATGTCATGTGAGGATACAACAAGAAGGCAGCCATTTGCAAGCAAGAAAGAGGGTCCTCACCAGACCTGCCCATGTAGGCACCCAGACTTCCAAGCCTCCAGAATCATGAGAAACAGATGTCTGTTATTCAAGCCATCCAGTCTATGGTATTTTATTATAGTAGCCTGAGCTGACTAAGACACTGTATGCCACCACTTCTTCTAGTTTTGCACCCTTGGATATGCCCTTGTTTGGAATATAGGAATGGGAGAGAAATAAGGCAGAGGAAATGAGCCTTTCCCAAGCACTGGGCTAGGCAGTATCTTCTCATTTAATGCTTCCAGCAACCTTTCAAAATAGGTGTGTTATCCCTATTTTACAGAAGAGGAAGCTCAGAGAGGTAAGGCAAGGACCACAGTCACACTGTCATATGGGGGAGAGTGAGGATTTGAGTCCAGGTCACTGGGCTCTAGGGCCCAGGATCTCTGCCTCTCCCTGGCTTGTCTGCGGATCAAGCACGACACTGAGTGACTGAGTGCTTTAGAGCTGTAGAACCTGACTCAGGGTAAAAGAAGATGCTGTTATCTGTGCTTAGAGAAAGTTAAAAGAGTTTTACGAGCCTCAGGAATTGCTGTCATTAAATTTTCAACAACTTTTTCCTGTGGATCCTGCCCATGTAAAAGGTCAGCCAGTGTTGGTTCTAACCCAGGAGTGTTATCACAGCAGTTTCCAGGAACAAGGCTGGGCACGGGGCAGTCACTCAGCAAGCGCTTCTGGGTGGGTCTATTGGCAGAAAAGTGGCCTCAGCCCCCAACCAACCTCTGTGGCCCCCCTCTTCTGGGGGAGGGCAGCAGCCTGCTCCATCACAGCTGACAGAATAGATGTTGCCTCAAAACTGCCCCATTGCCTGGAGCCAGGGGCTTTGCCAGGAGGATATACAGTCTCTCAGGTCCAAGGGTTTCTGAAACTTCAAGAAAGCTTGTGTCCAGGCCAGCTGCCCACTCAGACTCTTCCCAAGCTGCCCAATATTCCACCATTCCCTCCCTGCACTGAAGGAGTTCAAACCCAGATTGAAAACCACTGGACTTCTTGCCAAAGGAGATTGAACTCAATGACCCCTAAGCTCCCTTCCGGTCTCATAAGGCTGGGATGAATTAAGGGAGAAAATGTTTTTTCAGCTAAAACTGTTTTCTCCTTGAAGGCAAGGACCATGTAATTTGTTGATTTGGCCTCATAACTAGATGTACCCTTCCCCTCCTCTCCGCCAGAGTCTGGGACATCACTGGCATTGCCCTGAATCACCCCCACTGCTTCCTCACTGGCCCCCCTGCACGCAGCTTGTCCCATCCTGGCCAGACTGACCTTTCTAAACAGATCTCCTTATATCTCTGGCCTTCTTATAATTCTTCAATCGTTCCCCTTGCTGGATTACAAGACTGAAAGTTTTTACCAACCACTCTGCATTCCTAACTTAACCCCTTACACTCTGGGCCTTTGCACCTACTCTCTGGCCTGCCCTACACCTCCCCCACCTCATGTTCTTCTCATGGGCTGTTTTCCCTGCTCCTGGAACCCCCAGATTCCCTGATGCACTCCTCTTCAGTCCACGGCCTCAGCCACTAACACAGGGAACCAACCCTTCCCCTGAACCCCTAAATCTGGGTAGGTGGCCTTCTCTTTGCTCCTACAGTGCCTGCAGGCTTCCTCACTCTGTATTGCAATTTTCTGGTCCATTCTCTGTCTCTCCCACCAGCTGTAAGCTCCGGGCGGCCTGCATCTGTGTGTGCTTATTTACCGTATTCCCAGAGTCCAGCCCACAAGGCCGAAGACCCTCACTCCTAAGAGGTGCTTAACGAACACGTTTGCGTTCCATAGAGCAGGGCTTTACTTGGGGGCGAGGTCAGATTCCTCACCCCTGAGCTTGAGAGGCCTCGCTGCTGAGGGCCCCCAATGTGGAAACCATTAGCGCACCCTCCCCCTGCCCGTCACTGAATTTGCTCGGAAGAGGCAGGAGCTTTTGGAAGCACCTGAATCCGATTATAGAGCTTGGAACCAAAGCCAGGCGTAATTGGGCCGCCTCCCCCCGGCCCCCTCTTTGGTAGCCAGACGACCAGCATCCTACCCCCTCAGGCACCCTGCCTGCCTCTCTGCCAACATGTTCTGGCTGTGACAGCACTGCCACCACTGAATGGGCAGCTGCGGTCACATTTAGAGAGGGTGAGGCAGAGACACTCACTTCAACTCTGACATTCAGTCCGTCTCTTGTGACTCAGGTTGCCACTTGCCCCTGGGGCTGCAGGGCGCAAGCAGGGCTGACCCTTTCATTAGATATCTGTGACATGGGAAAAGGTCAGACGAGTGGGCTGGGCTGCTGAGTCACTGGGTGTGAGTGTCCCTCCCCACCATTCTGCCATGGTGGCCTGCCCATCGCAAGGGGCACCCGTCTGCTCTTTGAAGCTGCTGTGATTTCTGGAATGGATTCAATGCAGGGCCTGTGGGGGAAGATGGACCTTGTCTGTCTCTGTAAAGGGAGATGCTGTAACATGGTTGGGAGGAGAGCCGGCTTTGGAGTCAGACGCACCTGGACTGGAATCCCATCTCTACAGCACTGGCAGATCTTCATTTATAGGGAGGCCACGATATTACCTAAGGCATAGTGCTGTTGTGAGAATTAATGAAATAGAGGATGTAAGAAACTTAGAAGAGTGCTTGGCAAACAGTAAACAGTCCATAAATGGTAAGTATTATTATTTGGATGCACCGATCTCTCCGTGGATACTTGGTTCCTGGAGAACACGGCATCTCCGCGCTGTCACCACGCTCTTGGCCTCCACCTTCCCACATCCACAGTCACGTAGTCCTGGCTTGGGGCAATTGAGTTAAAATGGGAGCGAGCCTGGAAGAAATGAAAAGGAAGTAAAAGGCTAGTGACATTTAAAAAATTTTACTATCTCAAATGGACAAATCGTTTCCTCATGGTGTGTTGGTCCCAGTGGAAACCAGATGCATAGGTAGACCCGGGGCCACGCAGGCAGCCCAGCAAGCAGGGTGTTACCATGTTAGGCTTTTTGTCCCAGACAGCTAGAGAAAGCAGAGTTTGTTAACTAGACCTCTGAAATACACACTCCTTTACCATTCACTGAATTCACGCCAAGGTTGTGAATTTGGCTTCTGGCTCAATATCCTCTTCCCCCTTCATCCAGTACTCTACTCCCGCAAACAGGGAAAACTTCAAAGTACTCTTTGGACGACGCGGAGAAGACCGAATTTGCGCAGCGTCGTTTGGCAAGCTGTTTAACCTCCCTTGTAACCTAGCTATCTTTAGCCTCCTCGATGCTATTTTGAAATGTCAAACGAGCAAATACTGCTTCCAGAATGGTTCTGATCTGGGATGTGACAGGATGCTTGGGGGTGGGGAGATGAGCAGGAGGTGGGGATGGGAAAGGAGCCTAATGGTAGAGGGTGAGATAATGCACCAGCTTTACACCTGCCAAGAGTCTCTCCCTTCTACTGGCTCAGCCACCTCCTCCAGGAAGCCAGCCCATTTAAGGGGCAGTGGGGCCATTGCGTCCCACCTGGGCCTAACCTAGAGGGATGTCTGCTTATCTGACTCTGGAGGCAGACCTGGATGTCATGTTAGCCAAAAGAGCAAACTGACTCTTGTGTACCTAGTCGAGTCTAAAAATATTTATTCATTCACTCACTTATTCATTCAGCAGGTATTTATTGAGTGGCAAGCACGTGCCAGGCATGGTACTAGGCATTGGGGATACAATAGCTTGCAAAGGTTGATACCCATTGGAATCATCCAAGGAGTTGAATAAATGTAGCTTCTATGGCCCCACCCCCAAGAGTCAGTGCAGCAGGTTTGATGCAGATCTGGGAGTCTGCATTTTGATTAAGCACCCAGGCATTCTGCTGCAGGTAGTCCAGGGTATGAGAACCCCCGTCTAGCTTGTAGCAACGTCTATTTCCTAAGCACCTCCCCAGGACCGAAAGCTAGGAGCATTGAAATACATGTTACAGCTCCAGACCTTGAAGAACTCACCGTTCACAGTCTCCAGAAAGAGACAGACAGCACCATTTCAAGGGTGCTAAGTTCTCTGAAGGCAGATGTACCAGGTGCATTAGGCCCCATCGAGGAGGTAACTAGCCCTCGGGGAGATGGTGGGGGGTGGGCGGGGAGCTCTATAAAGCAGGTGATATTTGAGCTGGGTCTTGAAGCACGAGTTTTTCAGACAGGAAAAGAGTGGATACAGATTATACTTTTCAGAGATATATTCACCATGATATATCTCCCGTCCCACGTGCTCCTCTCACAATGGGACTGGCATGCCTCACATGGGGAAGTAGGGGGTTCTGTGTTCCCTGCTCTTGAATCTGGGTGGCAGCCTGTGACTGCTTCCACCCAGAGAGGGCAGAGAAGCAATGCATATGACTTCTGAGGCCAGGTCACCCAAATGCAATACAACTTCTCCTTGGTTCTTTCTCTCTTGGGATACATGCCTCGGGAGCCCTGAGCTGACTGGTAAGAAGTCTGGCTACCCTGAAGCTGCCATGCTGTAGACACCACGTGGAAAAGCCGCACACATTAGAAGGAGATGCCCAGGAGCCCACCTTTGGCTAATTCCAGCCCCCAGGCTTCATGGCACCCAGCTGACACTGAGTGAAGCAGAGGTGAACTGTTTCCTCTCAGCCAGCCTAAATTGCAGATCCGGGGGCAAAATAAAGATTTTTGTGGTTTTAAAGCATTATGCGTGGGGCACTTTGTTATGCAGCATTATATACCTGAAACAGGCTGTAAGGGTTTCAGGAAGAGGATACAATAATAGGTGCAGGGGTTTCAGGAGGTGAAAGAGTGTCTAAAATATTTTTGCAGTTTGAAGAGATTCGATATCCTCATGTAGAATTTCGAGGTCTCGATTCACTACAGACTGACGTGTGCAATTAGCCACCACTGTGTTTGCCGAGGGCTGAGGTCGAAGCTTTTGCCCCAGGCCACGTGATCCACAAATCTGGCGTTCCCCCCACAAGTTGACCTACATGGTTTTAACTGTCCTGTCTTCGTTGTGATGTAATTTTAAGGCTGTCGGTGGCACCTTCTCAATTCCTAGGAAGAGATTTATTGGGTGTTAAAACTGAAGTGATGCAGGTGTCATTTCATCTAAGTGCCTCTCAGATCTTACTGTGCCTGGTGCAGAGCAGGCCAGCAACAAATGTTGACTGAATATTTGAGTGAGGCTGATGTGTGAGGGGCAACGTCAGAAGCAGGGCCTGCATCTCTGACTCGTGGGATCACAAAATCGTGGGCATGGGAGAGGTCTTCACAGGTCACCCTCCCAATAAGCCTGCCCATAGCAAGGATTCTGAAACCCATTCCCACCTGTTAGGAAGTTCTTTCTTCATTTGGGTCCAAATCTTCTTCCCTGAGAGGCAGACGAAGCAGATAATATATAACATCCAGTCCACGAGGGAGGAAATTGAAGCTCAGGGAAACCACACAGCCTCTGTGTGATATCAGCTAGACGCAGCCCCCAGGGTTGAATTAAGTCTGGTGCCTTCCCATTCCCACAGTCTCTACGCCCCTCGAACATACCAGGAGCCCACCGCCTCTGCACCTTTGCCTTGCTATTTCCTCCACCTGAAATGTCCTCCCCATCCTCTCTGTTTGGCTGAATCTTTCTCTGAAGTCCCTGCTCTAACCCTAACTCCCCAGGAAGTCTCTCCTGGTCCACACAGCTGGCAGGGGTCTTCAATGGCTTCACCTCCCTGTGGGTCTTCCCTTCCTGACTGCTTACCTGGAGATGTTTGCTTAGCCAGCTCCCCAGATTACACAGGGTCATTAACAAGAATTGTAATAACAATAAGAATTGTAAATTACTAAATTTCCCTTTAAAAGATTTCCCTCTTTTTTTAATCTGTTGTACAGATAATATAAAATTGATTATTAATGCATTGCTTAGAAAAATGTGAATACTTAGTACATTTCTTGCTAAATTTTATTTCAGGGGTTGGTCTACAAACGGGTCCCTATGTAATAGGTTTTCCTCAGAGTTTAAGGCTGTTCTTCAATCTGTTTGCGTATGCTTCCTATATGTAAATCAAAAGCCCTTAGTTCATTGAATATATGAAACGTGACTGGAGTTTTTAAATCTATAAATAAACTGAGTTGCTTTCTCCTTGATTTGCTCTGCTTGCTTTCAGACAAAAATTGATGGGATTTGCGGTTATAGAAGATTTTACCCTCACATAGTTGATATCCTATTAAAAAGCAAACTTGTGCTATTCCTGTAACAATGTGGATTGTAAATTTTCTCACTTTTTTTTTCTTTTTTTGGAGTGGTATTATTTAATAAAATCAAACAAGAAAGAGACAAAAATCAGGCTCATGAACTTCTTGGTATTGACACAACAGATCCTAACTTTCCCAAGTGTCATTGAAACAGCTCCCTTACTTTTACTTATTTATTTAACATTTTTAAAAATTGAGATACAATTGGCATATAACATTGTATTGGTTTTAGGTGTACAACATGATGATTTGAGATATGTATATATATATATATATATATATATATATATAAAACACATTAATTTTCCTTTAATGAATCTATTATCTATCTATCATCTGTCATCTATTACCTATCTATCTCAGTTATCTGTCTCTCCTACTGGCTGAACTCTGACTGATTCAATCACCTTTCACAAGACCTCTGTCCCCCCCAGCCTTCCTTCTCCAGTTTTGCAGCCTTAGTTCCACAAATGTTCCTTGCACAGTGGCTTGGCTGAGTCCCTTCACCACGCCAGCCTCCTTCCAAACGTGCTACATTTCTATGCCTGTCCTTACAGTTTATCCTTCCAGCAAGTATTCTTTGCATTCTTGCTGCATGCCAGGGGGCATCTGGGACCACAACGCAGAGCAAGACTCACCAGTGCCTGCCTTCATGGAGTTTGACCATTAATTCTAAGGCTGCATTCCTGGGAGGGTGTAGACCAGATCTTCAGACACTGGAGGAGGAAAGCTGTTTAGCTGTTTGACTAGCAGAACCGTAACCCCGCCGCAACCACCACTCAGTGCTGAGAAGAAGCAAGCTCTTCTTTTTTTTTTTTTTTAACATATTTATTGGAGTATAATTGCTTTACAGTGGTGTGCGAGTTTCTGCTGTACAGCAAAGTGAATCAGCTATACGTATACATACATCTTCACATCCCCTCCCTCTTGCGTCTCCCTCCCACCGTCCCTATCCCACCCCTCTAGGTGGACACAAAGTACCGAGCTGATCTCCCTGAAGCAAGCTCTTCTTGCTCTGAGAATTTAATGAACGTCGTTTGATGACAAGGCTGGACGACTGCCAGGCATTTGAAAATTAGTCATTCCATATAATCCTCATGGTGATCCTAAGATGTAGACAGGAGATTGCACAGCTTGTATCTGCAGAGCCAAGCATTGTTCACAAGTGTGTGAGACCAAAAGGCCCCTTATGGCTGAACATCAACACGTGGCCTTTTCTCCCATGAGGCTCCCAGGGAAGGAGCCAGTTGTCATCCATTTGGGGCCCAAGTTCTTTTCCAGGCGCTCTCATCCCTGTAGCTCTAATTTTACCATGACCTTTTGTGCTCAGTTCAGCCAAGTACAGGAAAGAACTCTGTGCTCTTCAAAGGCTCAACAAGGCAAATTGCTTGGATAGGAATAAATTACAAATTATACTGAGAACAATCCTTTCTGTAGTTACCAGTCTGAGTCTTTGATATATGATGGAACATGAACATGGACTACCGTTCTCTGCCAGGGCCGTGGACTTTCAGAAGAGCAATGGAGTAGAGGAAGGGAACTTGTGATTGTAAGCACCCACATGGGCCAGCATGTGCAAACAACAATGACAAAAACAATAATTAATAAATATCAACTGTGTATTTAGTGTGTGCCAGGCACTGTTCTAAGCGCTTTACATATATTAACTTATTTAATCTTCTTAACAACCCCATGAGTTGAGTACTGTCATTATCCCCATTTTATAGATAAGGAAAATGGTTTAGTAACTTCCTTAAGTGATATAGTTAGTAAGTGGCCACGTTGGGATTTGAACCCAGGCAGTCTTGTTCCAGTCCTGTCCTGTGCTCTTATCAAAGGCATGGTGGGCTCTCAAATACTTAATCTCATTTAGTCCTAATAGTCCTGTATATCAAGTGTTATCTCAGCCCTGCTAATGGTCCCACAGCAAATACCTTATTCTAATAACTTGTCAGTCTCTTCCCTTACTCAGTAAGCTTCTGGGAGGGCAGGGACCATATCTGTCTTTTTCACTCTTGGGTGTCCAGTGCCTAGCATAGTGTCTGAATCACATAGTAGGCTATTGATAAACATGAAAGGACAAAAGGACACACACATTTTACAAATGAGGCGACCCAAATAAACCATCCAAGATCAAACTGGTAATGAGTTGATAGAACTGAAATTGAAATCCAGGTTTCCATGATGTTGAATTCTTAACTTTCTTTCCATCACACGTTTTTCTCTGAAAACATCCAGGTCCCAGAACAGGGCTTGGCACATAGTAGCTACTCAATAAAATGTGTACCTATTGCCCAAATTTCCCAGCACCCCATCCCTCCACCCTTTTATTTTAGGGTTCTGTCTTTTCCATGATGCTAACAACATAGTCAAGACATATTCGCCATGCTCACCCAGCCCTCCCACCCTGTGATCTCTACCTGCCCCTCAGCAGCCCATCACATTTATATCATGTCTTGTACATCCCCAATCCCTTTTGGAAATGCCTGCTTTTTGAGCTTGTACCACCCTTCAAAGTAATGTGGCTCACTTACATAATACGAATGCTTTTTCTTTCACTCTGAACTTCTCAAATTTTTATTTGATTTCTTGGAATCCATGTGCTTATAAATGGGGGGGGGGGGGATTTTCCTAGTAAGGCATCAAATGGAGAGAATTCCTTGAATTTTTAAGAGGGAAGACTTGTATCACAGGAAGTATGGCAGCTTCCTGAATTAAGTGGGTCATTTCAGACACAAAGGTTACAATTGGAGAATCTCAGGCAAATGATAAAGTCATGCTAGAGAAGTTAAAATTCTTGGGGTTAGAGGTAATTTGAACTGATTGAATGAGCACTCAGCTAACGAGGCAGTGACTTCTAATGAAATGAGCTATAGACCCAGGTCCTAGGTTGTTTGTTCATTCTTTCATACATCCATCCATCCACCCATCCAGGGAGAAATGTTCCAGGCAGACAGACAGCATATTCATTGACCCAGCAGTAAGAAGGATATTCTATATGGGAAAAGATAAAGATGTTCCATATAAATGGATGAGTTCAAAGGAGGAAAGACAGAGATGAAGCTTGTCTGTTAAGCAGAAGCCAGCTCTTAAAGATCTTGTAAGCCTCACCCTGAAGTTTGTCCTTTAGGAAAACTAAAGAGATGTAGACAAGGGAGTGCTTATGTTAATTCATCAATTTGTTTTGAAAATACTTTGAATATTTTGGGAACATATTTGGAGCTCTACACGTATCCCTTGTGTTTCAGTGATCCCGAGGTTGCCAGGCAGGGCTAGGACTTAACTTCATTTCTAACCCGTATTATGACCCCGACAAGTTACTTCCTATTTCGGATCCTTAGTTTTCTCATCCATAAAAAAAGAAAAAGGAAAGCAAGGGGATTGGCAAGTTGAGCCTGCTGAATAGTTTTCCTTTGCTGAACTGTTCCCAGAGGGTCAACCAGCCTTCACTAGGTGTGATTAATAAATTATAAAAGATAAATAGAGTGCCTTGAAAGATTTTATGTTTCTTATTTAAATTTTACCTGTCTTTACAGCCTGCTGGGAAGCCTGTCATTTCAACCCTTAGCAATAAAACAGCCCTGCACGAATAAAGAAAAAATAAATCAGAAGCCAGTATGCTTTTAAACTCACTAAATGAAAGCCCAGCATGCGTGCTGCCTCCTTCCAAATTAATCACTGGGTTAAATGTGAGATGCACACCCCAAATCAATAGCTGGTGAGATCTCCTGCCTGTGCCTCAGGAAAATTCCACTTCCTTTCTGATGTTGTCACTTGAAATGTCAGGAAGTTTCCACTCATCACCCACCCTTGCAAAGGCCACCATCACCATACTTCGCATTTCCTGGCTGCCTTTCTTCAAAGGAATCAAGGCATCTTGCAGAGGGAGCCCACTCATTGTCACAGACTCTCCTGGAACTTGAAAGAAGGGCTGTGTGCAGAGAGGAGAGGTGTGGAGATGACTGCTTTAGACAGAAGAAAACCAAAGCATAAAGAAGCCCATGTTTTGTTCAAAAGTCCCAATGAGACAAGACTCATATACTCCCATGGATGGCAACATAGCATAGTGGGAAGAATACGGGTTTAGGAGTTTGAGAGATATGGATTTAAATCTTGCCCCTAAAACCACTTCACGCTTTACCTTTCTTAGCTATAAAACAGAAGAAATAAAAATACTATATATTACTAGCTGTGTTAACCTTGGGCAAGTTGCATAACCTCTCTGTGTCTGAGTGTTTTCATTTGTACATGAGGTCATAAAGGTTAAATGTCCAGCATATTGTCACTGCTCAGTACATGATAATAATGGGATATTTTCACCTCTAGATCAAGGCTACATATACTTTCTCTACTCTTGAAGATTCGACCCTGCCATTACCTTCTCCAGTAGCCTCCAGATTGGGTTAGGTCCCTTTGCTGTGCTATTATAATACTGATAGTAATTTGAAAAACCACCATTTATTGATCACTTACTACATGACAGGTTCTAAGCCCTTTATTTGAATTAACTCATGGTCCTCATAATAATCCTACTAAGTAAGGGAAGCTATGTTCTGCATTTTACAGATGAAGACACTGAGGCACACAGAGTTGACATCACCTGCCTGAGATGTCATCAATGGGAAGCAAGAGAGCTGACCTGTCTCCCAGAGCACCTGGGTTCTACTCTTTTGTGATTTAACCATATGACCATGACAATCCCCTTTACGTGGCTTTCATCTCCACTGGATGTCAGGCTCCCCCTGAAACAGGGACTGAGTCTTATCCATTTTTGTATTCCCAAAGTCTAGCACAGAGTAGGTGCCCCTTGACTTTGAAATGAAATGCAATTGACTCTTCATACAAAGGCAATTGACTACGACTGTTTAATACCAAGGGCTCTAGATTGAGAAGGTGACTTCCCAGGTCAGTATAATGCAGAGCTAGACATCATCTCACACAGAAGGGATGCAGCCAGACTGGAACAAAGCAAAGACAAAAGCCGTGCAGATGAGTCAACGGAAAAGCAATTTAAAAAAACCAACCCCAAATACAAACCTCCGCATAAAACTCTTCCTTTAGCTACACAAGTGAAAGACCCTCAATAGGTGCTCAGTGAGGATGGTCTGGAAGTTGCCCTCAGGACCTCAGTGAATGGTGTGCATGGTTGATAAACACAATGATGTCAGATAAACTCCAAAGGGGAAAACTTTTTGGAGTTCTAATTCCAGAGTGTTGTCTCAGTCATTGTTAACAAATTCTTGCCTCACTGTCATATGGTCTTGAGTTGAAAAACTTAATGGGGTGTTGTTAGAAATGGATCTCAGGACTGAGTGGAACCCATTGCAGTCAAGATTCTGATGCTAACAGTGATGGCACAAAAGAAGAAAAAGATATGTCCTGTAAACATATAGAAAGGTGCTCATTTGCACTAAATCATCAAAGAAATTCAAACTAAGTAGTGAGATTTTTTTCAAGGTTTGCAAAAGTTAAAAAGATCAACAATATCCAGGGTCCATGAGATTCTGAGGAAATGGGTAGATTATATCCAGTTAGTGGGAGTCTAAGTTTGGAGTCTCCACCAAAATCCTATTTCCAGGACTCTACCACACAGACTTACCAGTGCATTGCTCACAAATATATTTTCAAGCAAATTCACTCCAGCATCATTTGTAACAGTGAAAAACCAGAAGCTTCCAAAGTAGGGAAATGGCTTTAAAAATGATGGTGTATTCATAGAATGGAATGGAAAGATGTGTTGAAATGGAAAGATGACCAGATTCTAAAAAATGAACGCTTGTCTCTGCAGGAGCCCTCTGGCAGTCTAGCTGTGATTCTTTGTTCTGATTTGTCCATGGTGGTGCCACACCAGATATATAGCTAAGTGATTATAGGACTAGGGACAGGAAGGGAAGGAGCAGATGGGACTTTTTCCTCCCATTTATATCTGTAGCTTCCTCCCTTCCTTCCTTCCTTCCTTTCATCCTTTCTTCTTTCAGTGTAATGAACATGCATCTGGGTATCGATATTACTTTGTTTTTGGTAAGGTTCTGGTGCCCAGTAAGGCAAAGCCAGACTTGTGATGAGGTTTAGTTCAATCTGGTGAACTATGTGTTACACTATAATAAAAGTATGGACAAAGCCCCATGCTAATACAGAAGAGAATGTAAAACAAAACAAACATCTTCCTGGAAGCACAGGGGAAGATGTTCAGAAGAGGAGGCTCTGGTAGTTAGCCTGAACCTTTGCTGGGGAGGAGAAGCTGTCCAGGGGAAAACAGTGAAGGCAAAGCTTTCCAGGCAGAGGTGCACAAGAACCCAGGACTAGAGCATGAAACAGGGTGTGCTGTGGTGGGTCTGTGGCTGGACTGACACCCTCGATGCTCAGATGGTTTTCCATCCTGGAACAGGGCACCAGGAGAAGCACAGTCAGAGGAGGGGCCTGAGTTTAGTTCTAGCTGGGGAGCAGCCACAGAGGAAGAAGGCAAGAGAGATGGACGAATGGTTTGCATGTTGTTGTCATCTGACCTGCTGTGGAATGTGGCTCATAACTTATCTGCATGGGCAGCTATTGGAATGGACAAAGGAAACCCAGCCAGTGGAAATTCCTGGGAAACTGTCATGGGGCCCAAATAGGAAATGCCAGTCAAGAGATTTTACTGGTGGCAAACTCAAATACCAGTGTTGGGAGCTGTGCTTCTCCAAGAACCATTCCTGCTTGTCAACCCTGGGAGAGACACTTTGACAGATGTATATGGATAATAATCAGGGTCCCATCGATACTATCCTTTCCAACCCTTTTGCATTCACCATCTCACTTGATGCTTTAAGAAACTTTGAGTCAGGGGTGATTATCCTCATTTTACAGATCTTGGAATGGAGGCTAAGGGAAATTTAGTGACTTGCTCAAGGTCACAAGGCTAAGGGAGACAGGCTGGTATCGCTAAGAATCCTTTGCTTTGGGAATGATACAGGCTTGTTTTAAAATCTTTATTCCATGAAGTAGTGATTGCATACTCACTACTTGGTATGACTTTGGGTAATTTACTTTCTTCTCTGAGTCCACTTTCCTATATGTAGAATGGGGATAAGTTTATCTACCGTACAGAACTGTTGGAAACATGGAATGAGACTATATATGCTGCCCACGTGCTACCAATTTCCTCCTTCTATAGGACTCAAAACTAACTTGGTGTGGAGGGGGCAGCAAAGACACCCTGTTAAAACATTCCATTTTCCAGCCTCCCTTGCACTCGGGTGTGGCCATATGAGGTAGTTCTGGCCAATGAAATGTAAGCAGGAGTCTCTAGAAAGGGTACCTGGTCCTGAATAAGAAAGTTAAACCTCTACAGCAAAAGCCTTTCTTCTCGCCTTCTTCCTTCTTGGCATGGAAGTGCATTCCAAGGACTAGAGAATAAAAATGGAGATTCAGCAGCCATCTTGGAAAGACGGAAGGGCTTGCACCTCTCCTGGTATTGTTGGGGTGCTTTTCCCTGGACTTCTCATTGCTTGAGACAGATCGACCCTGGTTAGCCCAATCAGTTTGCAGCTGTCTGTATTCCTAACTGATGGAATAATCTAGGCTTTGACACACCATACATACCCAAATAAATGGTAGCCATTTTGATTAGAGCAGGGACCATTCTCAGAAACGCAGGCAGAATTTAAACTCCTGTACCTTACTCGCAAAATAGTATTAACTTGCTCAACCGTCCTCCTCCCCTCACACTACACAGTGTTCCTTTCTCTGTTCTCTGCTTTGCTCACCTCTAAAGTTGGGTGTGTAGGACTCTCCATCTGCTGACCAATCTCAGCTCAAATGAACATATGTAAAATCCCTAGCACAGTGCTTGGCACACAAGCATGAAACAAATGGGATTTATCTGTCTTGAGTCAGGGGTTTTAAACAGCCTCGGCAAATAAGAATCATCTTACTTTAACAAACGCATGTGAGTTTAACTTTAGAGGGTCCCATGACCTACAAGATGAAGAAACTCAAGCAGCTATAGCATGAGTTTCAAGGTCCTAACTCTTGCCTACAGCTCTAGGCTCCTCCTCCAAAGTCCCTAGATAACGTCCTTTCCCCTGTTACCATTTCACGTAGAGTTTTCTCCCCTCTGCTTAGCGCTCATCTGATAGTAGCCACTGTTTGCCTCTCCCTCTGAAGGTGAGGCTTGCACCTCATTTATCTTTGACTCCTTGGTAACCCTGCACAGAGCAGTACTCAATGAATTACTGATGAATGGATAAAGGAGTTTCCAGTCAGTACCTAGAAGTCTATTCACATGGAGGTCTTAGCTTTTCTCTGAATGTGGATGAGCATTTAAATGCCTCAGTAGTTTTGCACATACTATTCATTTTACTTGGAATTCTCTTCCTCCATTTTATGCCTGTAGGACTCCTACTCGTCCACATATACCCACCTCAAACATCACCTCTTCCAACTCTCTCAGATGTTCTCTCTTAAGGAATCTGACACTTAATTTTACTATGGCATATGACTTGCTGTTTGTTATTATGATCATTTGTCTACATGCTTCTCTTCTCTGCCAGTCTATGAATTCTTGAAAACATTTAGTCATTTTTTTTCCTGTCAATTGTATTCAGCATAGGTCCTGGCTTAGAGTAGGTATTGAGAATTTTGGTGAATCTAGTTACAATTTTGAATTTACACAAAATTGTGGCTTTGAGTTGTTGCCCATCCTTACCCCTGTAATGAGCTTATAACATCAGGTAATGTCTTTATTTGGTAGCTACTGTGGACCAGACATTATTATTGTCCATGCTGTTAGTATTTAAATGATAGGTTTAAACTGAGGTGATGGACCCTTTGTCACAGTCACTGGGGTGACTGTCTGACACACAATGCATTCTTGGTTCTAAGAACCTTAGAGGACCCCAGTGACCCTGTCTGTATTGTGACCACCCCCAACCCTGCCCCCCAATAAAGACATGAGAGCTTGACCCAAGCTGGCCCAATCAGATTCTCTCTAACAGAAATATGAAATTTGGAATGGATTGCTGAAGAGCCTGGGAGATGTTGGAGCTGAGTCACATTTGTGGCAGTCCTCCAGGGTGAAAAGCCATGAAGAATTTCGAGATACCAGAACTGCCTTGGGTTCTCCTATCTTGGTAGTTCAGCATTTCCTTTGATTCTCTGAGACACCCCCAGCATCCTTCCAATAAATTTCCCCTTTGCTTAAGCTAGACGAAGTCTATTTCAGAAGCTTATAAGTTAAAAAGAAAATCATAACCAATACAGTACAAATCCCCCCAAAATTTCCTGCTTGGTCTCTGAATTAAGATTTGTATCAGTTGCAAGTGACAGAAAACCCAATATAAGGTTACAAATTTATTTCTCTCTCAGGTGAATGTAGACAACCAGACCTAACTGCCTGATCCTCAGGCACCAAGTTCCCTATATCATGTTGTTCTGCCAATCTCAGGACAGAACTTCCATCTCATGGACCAAGATGGCTTCTCAAATTCTAGTCATCAATCCAGCGTATAGGAAGGAGGAAGACATACCCTTCCTTTTAAAGGTGTGCCCCCCCCAAAGTGGAACACACTATTTCTGCTTCTATTACAGTGGCCAAAATGTAGTTATATAACTCCCATATGCCAGCTATTTGATTCTCCAGACCCACTGCCTACTCTTCTTCATCTGCTCTCTGCCGTGGGAGGCTGGCCTGTGGGACCTCACCAATGGGAGATGGTAACCTCTGGTTTTTATGGTTCTAGTTCAGGCAATAGGGGCTCTAGCAGGAGATAATAAAAAGGAAAGAAAAAAAAAAAAGAAGAGTGAGATGAGGTATTTATTTCTCTGGATCCCTCCCTTCAAGGTTGCATTGAGTAGGCTCTATTCCTTAACTGAGGGTTATGATCCTTGAAAAATAATTGATTTTGCCTGCCTCTCTCTTTTTCTAGGCTCTGGTAACTGTTCCCTCCCTTCATCCTATTAGGCACCGAGGGAGGTAACAGCCTAGCTGCTATGAGCACTAGATTACTGCATTATACTTATAGTTCCTCCATACCCAAACTTAGTAAATAGCCCCTTAATAAATAAATCCTCTTTGGCTTATCCCATTTTGAGTATGTCATCTGTTTTCTGTTGGGACTTTGACACATTTACCTAACTACAAGGTTTTTACTCACCTAAAAATTGAAGGTTCTATTACCAAAAAAGGAGAAGAGAACCCATATTACGGAACAGCTAGTAGTCTTGACCATGGTCCCATCAGTCTTTCTTGATCAGTTCTTAGGTTCACTTTTTGTAGGTTGAACCTCTATCCTTCAGTCTTGATATCCATAATGCAAGGAAATCACCATCTTTCTTACCCAATACAAGACTAAGAATATACAGATATGCCTCTATACATGGGAGAGTTATAATTACTAATAAGTTATATTTGATCCAGGAAGGGTAGTAAAATCAACACACGTTTAGGGAATGTATCAATGGAATGATGAATCTATGTTTTTAATTTTTTGAGCTGCAAAATTGGCATGTTGTTCCACATAGTGCTTAACTCCTTTCTAGTGCTGATCTCCAAGTATTATTTTGTCAGCTCTCTGTCACAATTTCCCATGAATAATAGAAAGAAATATGGCAGAACTCTTGAGCTGGATATATAGGGTCTAGAGCACATAGAGGAATGAGACAAACCCCATAAGGTACCCAACCTGGTAATCCAGGCAGAACCAGGAGAGCAGCCAGGAGTATTGCCTCACACACATTCTGACTGTTAGAAGAGGCAAGAGATAGAAGGCAGCTTAGCAGACAGGAAACAATCTCAAACACCCAGAGGAAGTGCCTAGGCCCAGGTAACCAGAAGGTTGGAATCACACACATGGCAAAACAATAGTCAATCCAGACAGAAACAAAGAAATCTGCTATCCCTTAATAGAATGCTTGAGTCATCCTAGTCAAACTCCAGGTGCTGTCTATGGTTCCTCTCTTTCCTTACTCTCCATATCTGGCCACTCTTTAGGCTCAGTTGATTATACCTTCTAAATGTCTCTCATTCATCTACTTATCTTGGTTCCCATTTCCAATAACATATTAGGTCCAAAGCATCTTTTGCCTAAATTAATGCTAAATCTTCCTGATGGATCATTATTTCCCCCATACAGCCCTGTTTTCCAAACTGCAGCCCATGATATTTTTCTAAAAGACAAATTAGGCTATTATTCACCTGGATAAACTATTCAATAGTTCCTCAGTTCTCCTAGAATAGAATTAAAAATTTTAATTAGACCTTATACTACCCAGCTCCTACATCTCATTTTAGCTTCATCTCACCTCACTCCTCTTCTTCCCACTTGACACTTCAGTGTCAAGTGTCAATACATGTAATTCCCTGAAGAAATTAAATAGGCTTTTTCATGTGTGTGATTTACCCTCAACTCCTTCCACTTTCTTCATCTGATGCATTCTTACTCATGCATCAGGACTCCACTCATAAGTCATTATCTCTTATAGACAGTCCACCTTGACACTCCGCCACTCACTCAGTTTGGAATAGCTATCCCTCCTTTGTGTTCTCATAACCCCTGGGATTATCTTTACTGTATTACTTATCATGATGTAGGATTATTTCCATGTTATCTGTTTCTCCCCAGTCTATGAGTTTTTAAGGACAAAGGCTATATCTCATTCATCATGGTATCCTCAGTGCCTAGCACAGACAATGACAAAGATGGTGCTCAAAACTCCATGGAATAAATGAATGCGGGAACAAGACCAATTGTGTGTAGAGTGGGATTAAGTGGGATTATCTCTTTCCTAGTCTTAGACACCATACTTCCTTTAATGCAAGCTAGGATGGTTTTCACATTTTAGACATCACTCTTTGCAAATGTTGTTTCATTTTGCTCTTGTAACATGAATATCCCTGTTTCCAGTCTTGAGGTTTACCCTTTTCTCTAATGTACAAATAAAAGTGCAATAGCTGAACTTCTATGTCAGGCCATGATGGAGTGATAGGGTCCAGACATATTCTCCCATCATAAACAATAAGAAAACTGGAAAAAATTATACAAAACAACTGCTTTCAGACATTGAACAACAAAGAGTATGGTATTGTGATTCCCAAGAAAAGGGAAATAAGTGAAGTAAGCCCTTGGCCTTCTGCCTAGAATCACATTCTGGATCTCATTGCAGGCAAGGGAATCCTAAGCCGATCACAGCGGTCTCACAAAGTTGAGAAAACAGAGATCAGAGATCTGGGAGGCTGAGGTGACCCAAAATTGTAGAGCAGAGTTTCAGAGAAAAGAGAGCAACAGAGAAAAAGTACTTCAGAGTCTTTGCTGAATATTAATTCATGTTTGCCTAGGACTTAACTCCATGAGACGAGGTGATAGATGACTGGGGAGCTGTAGGCTGAACAATCCACAGAGGTCACAGAATTGGGAGACTCCGACTACTAAGGGTAGAAGGTCCTCATAGATCATCTGCGACATTCAGTAGAGACCAGAGAGGTGCGATGCCTTAATAGACGGTTAAACTGTCTCTAGACTTGCCCTAAAAAGTCTTAAAAAGAAGTCTGGAAGGGATCAGGCTGATCAGCAAGTAACTTTCCCTGCTAGAACAAAGCTCAACACTCTTTAAAGGATAACCACAAAATCCAGACCCTCAGCATAAAACACATTGGTCAGTATCCACTAAAAAACAAATAGCTATGCCAAGAAGTAGGCAAATGTCATCTACAATCAGGAATATAAAAACAGTCAATAGAAACAGACCAAGAAGTAATAGAGACGATAGAACTGCAGAGAAGGACTTTAAACAGCTCTTAAGTTATACGGAATTATTATAAACATGTATGTAGTGAGGAGAGAGATGGAGGATTTTAAAATAGACAAAATGAAACTTCTAGAGATTAAAAAATATATATGCTAATGAAAATGTCTTTGGAAAGATTAAGAGTATATTATATATTGCAGGAGAAAATATTAGTAAACTTGAAGACATGGTAATAGAAGCAATCCAAATGAATCACATAGAAGAAAATAATTGAAAAACATAACTAACAGTGTCTTAGTGACATTTGAGACAATTTTGAAGTGGTTTAACAGAATTACAGGAGAGGTTAGGGCAATGGGAAGCAGAAAAATATTTGAAAACATAATAGTTAAAAATTCCCAAATTTGATGAAAAATATAAACTCAATGAGCCTCAATGAAGGTAACAAAGATAACTCCACCAGGGCACATTATAACCAAATTTTCAAAGACAAGTGATAACGAGAAAATCTTAAAAGTAACCAAAGAAAAAAACACACATTATGTGTAGAGGAACAAAGATTAAAAAAAAAATGATTATAGACTTTTTATCTGAAACTATGTAAGAAGACAATGGGACACTGTAGTTAAAGTGCTGAATAATAGAAGAAGAAAGAAACAAATGTTGACCTAGTATTTTATACCCAATGAAAATAGTCTTCAGAAATGAAGACGACATAAAGACTTTCAGACAAATATGAGCTGAGATCATTTCTTGCCAGAGACCTGACTATAAGAAATATTGAAGGATGTCCTTTAGACAGAAGGAAAATTTCAACAGATGAAAACTTGGATGTAGAAAAGAAGTGAAGAATGCAAAGTATGGTAAATGTATGAGTGAATATAAAATACCTTTTATTTCTTAATTTTTTTTTTTTACTTTTTGGCCGCACCGCTCAGCATGTGGGGTCTTAGTGCCTTGACCAGGGATTGAACCCGTGCCCCCTGCAGTGGAAGCTCAGAGTTTTAACTGCTGGACCACTAGGGAAATCCCTATTTCTTAATATCTTTAAAAATAATGGGCTCTTCAAAGTAAAATAATAACAATATACTTGGAGATTATAATATATGTAGAAGTAAAATACAGAACAAAGGAAAGGAGAGGAAAAATGAAAGTATATGATATTACAGTTTTTATACGTGAAGTGGTATATTATTTGAAGGTAGATTGTGGTAAGTTATAGAAACATATAGTAAATACTACAGCAGGAGTTGGCAAACTTCTTCTGTAAAGGTCAGATTGTATATAGTTTAGGTTTGTGTGTGAGATGATCACTGTCACAACTACTCAGCTCTGCCTTTATAGCATGAAACTCCTTCGCTAGATAGACAGCTATAGACAATACACAAATGAGTAAGTGAGGATCTGTTCCAATCAAACTTTATTTATAAAAATAAATAGTGGGGCTTCCCTGGTCGCACAGTGGTTGAGGGTCCGCCTGCCGATGCAGGGGGCGCGGGTTCGTGTCCCGGTCCGGGAGGATCCCTCGTGCCGCGGGGCGGCTGGGCCCGTGAGCCGTGGCCACTGGGCCTGCATGTCCGGAGCCTATGCTCCGCAGCGGGAGACGCCGCAGCGGTGAGAGGCCCGCATACCGCAAAATAATAATAATAATAATAATAATAAATTAAATAAATAAATAAATAGTGAGTCAGATTTGACTACAGGTTGTATTTTGCTAACCCTTGCCTAGAGCAGTCACTGAAAATAAAATAAAATGGTAGACTAATAAGCTAATAATGGAGAGAAAGTGGAATAATCAATCCAAAGGAAGGCAGAAAAAGCTAATAATGGAGAGAAAGTGGAATAATCAATCCAAAGGAAGGCAGAAAAAGGCAGATGAGATAAATGGAAAACAAATACCAAGATGGTAGATGGAAGCAGAATATTGCTAATAACATTAAATGTAAATAGTGGAAACACTCAAATTGGAAGGCAGATATTGTAAGACTAGATTTTTTAAAAAGCAAGCCTCAACAGTATACTATTAGAAACCTCTTTAAATATAAAGGCATAGAGTAAGAGGGTGGAAAAAATTACCGTGAAAACACCAGTCTTAAGAGATCTGGATTGGCTATAATAACATCAGACAAAGTGGGGTTCAGCAAAAACGATACGACCAGGGATAAAGTGGGATATTTCATAATGACACAAGGGTCAATTCATCAGAAAGACACAATACTCCTAAGTCCCTACCCCAGATCTTCAAAATGCATGAAGCAAAAACTGACAGAACAGAAAGGGGAAATAGACAAATCCACAGATTGTTATAACAAGTATAAAGAAATATAGCAGACTTCAACAAAGGTATCAACCAACTTGATATTATTGATATTTATGGAACACTCCACCCAGCAACATCAGAATGCACCTACTTTTCAAGTGCACATGGAACATTTAACAAGATCTACCATATGCAAGAAAATAATACTTTTAAAAGTATTAAAGTCATGGGGAGTATGCTCTTTGACCACAGTAAAACTACATTAGAAATCATATTTCCAGACATATGTGTGGAAAATCCTCAAATATTTGGAAATTAAGCAACACAGTTCTCTATAATTCATGGGTCAAAAAGTAATCACAAAGTATACTAGAAAAAGGTACTGAATGAAAATGACAACACACATCAAAGTTTGTGGAATGCAGTTAAGGCAGTGGTCAGGGAGAAATTTATGGCTTTACATGCTTATATTAGAAAATTAGAAATGTCCAAAATCAGTGATCCACCTTAAGAATCTAGAAGAAGAAAACTGCTTCAAACCTAAATATGTAGAAGAAAAGAAATAATAAAAATAATAGCAGAAAGCATGACATAGAGTAATCATCTTAGGGAAATCAATGAATCTAAAAGCTGTTTTTTTAAAAAACATAAATAAGTTGATAAATCTCTGGTAGACTGGGCTTCCCTGGTGGCCCAGTGGTTGAGAGTCCGCCTGCCGATGCAGGGGAAACGGGTTCGTGTCCCGGTCCGGTCCGGGAAGATCCCACATGCTGTGGAGCGGTTGGGCCCGTGAGCCATGGCCGCTGGGCCTGCGTGTCCGGAGCCTGTGCTCCGCAATGGGAGAGGCCACGACAGTGAGAGGCCCGCGTTCCGCAAAAAAAAAAAAAAAAAAAAAAAATTCTCTAGTAGACTCATCAAATAGCAGAGGAAGAAGGCCTAAATGATCAGTAACAAGAATAAATGAGTGGACATCATTACAAGTCCAACAGAAATTTAAAGAACAATAGGGTAATATTATAAGCAATCTTATACCAAAAATCCAACAATTTAAATGAAATGCACAAATTTCTGAAATATTCAAATTGCCAAAACAGATAGCCGAAGAAACAGAAAGCTTGTATTGCCCTAAATCAACTAAAGAATTTGAAATTGTTATTAAAACATTTCCATAGATAAAAATAAAGTCTTCCAAGGTAAATTATATCAAACATTTAAGAGAGAAATAATACCAATCCTACTTAAATTGTTTCAGAAAAGAATGGAGGAGGAAACACTTCACAACTCATTTTATAAGGCTAACCTTATCTTGCAATCAAAACCAAAGACTTTATAAGAAAAAAAAACTAATATCCTTCATGAGATTGGTGTAAAAATCCTTTTAGAAAGTAACAAATAAACTCCAGGAATATATTTTAAAAGGGTAATATACCACATCCAAATGGGGTTTATTCCAGGAATACAGGTTTGGTTTAACATTTAAGAATTGGTTAATATAATTTAACATATTAATAGGAAAAAAGAAAAGGCAATGGGTGCTGAAAAAGCATTTAAAAAAATTTATATTTATCATTATGTTTTTAATAATGGAAGAAAACACCTCTTGACCTAAGAATAGAAGGGAACTTCCTCAACCACTTGATAAAGAGCATCTATGATTGTAAATCAACTATACTCCAATAAAAATTTTAAAAAAGAGCATCTGTGAAAATCTTACAGCTAACATACGTAAAGGTGAAAAACAGAATACTTTCATTCTAAGTTCAGGAACAAGACCATTAACCTAGTAACTTAAATCCCAACACCAAAAAAATTTAAAATGGATCATAGATCTAAATGTAAAAGATAAAACTACAGATTTCCAGAAGAAAACATTGAGAAAATATTTGCAACCTTTATGTTGGCAAATATTTCTTCAATAGGACACAAACAGTATAAAAACAATTAGATAAATTAGACTTCCTGAAAAATTAAAACTGGTGTTCCAAAGACACCATCAAAAGAATAATAAGGTACCCCACAGACTGGGAAAAATATTTGTCATAGATAATTCTGACAAAGGACAAATATCTAGCATATACAAAGAACTCTTAAAACATAAAAAGACAAAAAATATTTTTTTGATTGAGCAAAAGCCTAGTACAGATACTTTCCAAAAGAAGACATAGAAGTAGCCAATAAGCATGAGAAGATACTCAATATTATTAGTCATTAGGGAAATGTCAATTAAAATCGCAGTGAGACACCAGGACACAGTCATTAAAACGGCAAAACTTAGACTGCAATATCAAGTATTGAAAAGGATGTGGATTAACTAACATTTTTTCTGTGTTGCTGGTGGTAACAAAACCAGTACAACCACTCTGGGGAAAAGGCATTTTCTTATAAAATTAAACAGATACCTATATAACTACCCTACACCATAGCAATTCCACTTCAAGTTATTTACATAAGAGAAATGAAAACATATGTTCACACAAAGACTTGTACACAAATGTTCATAACAGATTTGTTGATACTATCCCCAAACTGGTAACAACCCAGATGACCACCAACAGGTGAATGAATCAACACATTTTGGTATATCCATACAATGAGTCACTGCTCATCAAATCAAGCCACCAACCAGTCTACTGAAAAAATGCAACCACATGGAGGAACCTCAAATATCATCCTATACAAAAGTGTGTATACTGTATAATTCCATTTATATGAAATCCTAGAAGAGACAAACCTAATCTACAGTGACAAAAACTTGTTTGACCATTTTTTATGGCGAGGGGTGTGTGGTGATTGATTGATAGGATGGGAAGAAGGAAAATTTTTAGGTGATGGTGGTGGAGATCTGGACTGTGGTGATGATTACGTGGGTAAATACATTTGTCAAAAGTGATTTAATCGTACATGTACAAAGGGAGTATTTTATTGTATGTAAATGATATTCCACAAACCCCGGGCTTCCAACAGTCTTCTCAAAGGTTCCAGAGGGAAGGTCCCTCAAGTGTCTGCAGTTTGCCCTGTGAACCCCTCCTTCTTTGTTCTATGAATTTCCCCTCCACCTCAATTCTCACCCACTTTTCACTCTCACACCCCTGCTCCTCATGGCTGTTCCAGTTCTCTCTAGTTATTTCCCTGAAAAACCCCGGCATGCTCCTGTCTCCTCAGTCCCCAGTGCACTACGAACGCAGAGCCATTTTGTATACAGCATTTTACTAAAAGTTTGGTGATGAAGTCAGGAAGTCACATCACAAGAGAGGAGACAAGGAAAGCTAAATGTCAGACAGCATACCGTGGAATTCATCATCTGCCCCTTGAAGGCAGTGACTCAGCCCCTCCTTCCATGGGGCTGGCCATGTTCCTTTCTCTCTCAAGTTCAAGCACTTAGACTCTGACAGGGGCTGACAGTGGGAAACCCCCAATTCCTACTATGTTGTAAAATTTAAAAAAATGTAAATCCTGTCTTTTTTGAACCTCTGTATCAAGATGAGCCTGGCACCTACATTTGCAGAGTCCAAAAAGCCAATTAAAGTAATTTCTCAAGCAAAATAGGATTTATTTCCTAAACTGAAGTTTTCCTAGATTAGTGTTTTTCACCTGGTATGATTATTAAAAATGCAGATAACAGTGTCCATGCAGATCCACCGAGTAAGAATTTCTTGGGCCAGAACCTGGGAATCTGAATTTTAACCAGCACACCACCTCACCAAAGCTCTCTGCTTTGATTTTTTTAGGCAGTTTAAAACAAAAAAAATTCCCCTTGTTTTGTGATTAATGAATGTTCTCAACATGTCTCTCAATAAATATGCTTTCAGTCAGGGGTCTCTCATGCTTGAATTCAGTAGTTGATACTTGAATTGTACATACAGGACTGGTTTCTCTCCCATTTTCCCTCTCCACAGCCCACCTTTGGACCAACAGCCCAGTGGAGCTGGAGGTGGAACCACGAAAATGCTTTTGTGTCATTGGCCTTCCTCCGGGTTCCCAGATGGTATTTAAGGCTGGTGGCCTGGGAAACATCTTAAAATTCCGTAATATGAACTCTGTCTGTAGCTCCTTTAAAGCACGAAGTCACTCCAAACAATTATCACTGCTCTTAACCACAGATTATTGTGGGCTTCCCATGCCACCAGGAAGTTTTATGGCAAGCTCTGAAAACATGAATTACCCAATAGGATTTTTAGATTGGCAAGATCTAACTGAAGTTGTTAGACAAAGTTCTGGAAAAGCCGTCTGGGCATGTGCTTTGTCTAGAGCCAAGAAGCACTTCGGGGAAACCTTGAAATAGCAAATGACAGAACTTTCCCTGAGGTTCCCAGATGTTCTCTACCAATTCTAGAAGTATGCCAAGAACTAAATTTCATTTGGGGGGCCTCTTATCAGCACGCAGACAAAGATCAAATCTCAACACCGAACATGTGGCTTGACGTGAATAAAGTTTTCAAAGCCCTGTGTTTGCCATTTTGATCATTGATTACAGCATGATTCTCTCCCCCGCTGCCCCCCGCTCCCCGGCCCCAGCCCCCAGATCCTGCCAAGTTGCTTTGATCCCTTCAGGGGCTGTGAATGCAGAGAGTGAGGCATGGATGTATTAAACTCTGTCTTTCATCACAAGTCTTTCAGGGGCACATTGTTCCTCTGCTTATGAAAATTATGGTGTTTCCGTGGTTCAGATATCACTGAACTTAGTAAGCTTCCTTCTCATCTTTTAAATATAAATACTGTGTTTGTACTTTCCTATTGCAACTGTTGAGTCTCACTGAATTTAGTTGGGGTGTTGGTGTTTACTAACCATGAGGATACTCCCTTATGAACTCCTGTGGATAATCACGGCAGACAGCATTTATTTTGTGCTTCTATGTTAATGCCACCTTACGTGTTCATTATGGCCTTCAATCCTCAGTAGAATCCTATGGAAAATATTCTATGTTCACCCTCATTTTGCAGATGAGGAAAGTGAGGGCCAGGAGGTCCACCTGCCTGACTACGGTGTTATACACATTCAACAAAGATTTGCTGAGTGTCTACTATGTGCCCGGCACTGTGATAGGTGCTGAAGATACAGCATGAACAAAGGACACGAGATCCCTACCCTGATGGGGCTTACGTTGTATTTCACCTCTATTATGGGAATTTGTGGTCATTTACCTAACCAATCTCTGTGGTGGAATGTTTCAACTCTTTCTGATTTAATGCCCTTAAAAAAAAAAAATCGCACTGCGAGGGACCGCATAATGATTGATAAATGTATTTCCAAGCCTTTGCTTATTTCACGAGGAGAGTTTCCCAGAGTGGGAATGATACAGTTGAAAGGTATGAATATTCCTTCAAGTTCTTAACACATACTGCCAAATAACCCTCAGAAAGGGTGTAACGCGATTTACACTCCCATCAACTCTAGCAGTTTCTGGGAATGTCCTTTTCACCACACCCTTGCCAGCACTGACTATTCTTTCTCTCTCTTTTTAATCCTGTGTATCTGATAGGCATCATATTCATAGCTCTGTAACCACAAACGGTACTTAGTTTTACTTAGGGAAAAATAGATGTCACTGACACAAACTCGTTGAAGAGTGACAACTCATTTTAAAAACACCTCACATTGGGCTTCCCTCGTGGCGCGGTGGTTGAGAGTCCACCTGCCGATGCAGGGGACACGGGTTCGTGCCCCGGTCCGGGAAGATCCCACATGCCGCGGAGCGGCTGGGCCCGTGAGCCATGGCTGCTGACCCTGCGCGTCCAGAGCCTGTGCTCCGCAACGGGAGAGGGCACAGCAGTGAGAGGCCCGCGTACCACAAAAAAAAAAAAAAAAAAAAAAAAAAAAAAAAAAAAACACCTCACATTAATAGAAAAGCCCCATGCTTCCTTCTTGGTGCATATGGATATGATTATTAAGCTATCAATCTGAGAAACACACAAAGTGCTTACTGATGTATAAATCTCTCTGTGGAACAGCTCATCTGCATTTCCACACCTTGTAACTAGGGAGCCTGGGAGCAATTGCCTTTTTTTTTTTTTTCTGAGTGAGTGCCTTGCCCATCCCTGAAGGACTCCAAAACTCTGATGGAGGGAAATTTGATCTGGCCCTTTTTAGAGGCTTCCTTGCACTGCCTCTCTTTATTAGATGTGGTTTCTCCCTTTTGGGGGTTTCCAGAGCACATGCTCTGTCACTTTGTTATGACACCTATCACATCCAGTCATGTAAAGTGTGTACTCTCCTTAGCTCTCTGGCTAGAGCAGTAAGGCTAACGGTACCTGTTTTATAGATGTGCTGAAACAGCGCATAGAACGCACTTAGGCTGGCGCCTGGTGCAGAAATACCCTCAGCACATATTTGTCGAGTGAAGGAATGAATAATCAACACACAATAAATCTTGGATGCTGCTAACTGCTGACAAGTGTGCATAATATCGATCAGAGGGACTTGTGAAAATGCAGGACCAGTGGCTTTTTCTCCAGAGATTACGATTCAATGTCTGGGGTCAAGGCCCAGGAATTAAGGTGGTCTGGACACTACATCTAACTCAGAGAATCTTAGTTACTTGTGAGCTGCGTGATGGCAGGGACAATATGACATTCATCTCTAAATGATCCTGCATCTATCCACCCCAGTTCCTGACGTGTAGTAAGTGCTCAAGGACAGGTAATGTGAATTTCAACCTTGCTGTATGGAGGAAGCATTGTTTCCAGACTTAACTAATATAAGGCAAACAAATGAGTGATGGTTCTAAAATGTGTGTGGAGCCTTGTCCCTTCCCAATTATGATCTCAAAAATATAGCCACCATTGTCCTGGAGCAGAATTTCTCCTACCTCACATTCTTCGATGCCCCCTCAGCAAAGCCATATTTTGTTGTTTTTGTTTTTGGGGTACGCGGGCCTCTCACTGTTGTGGCCTCTCCTGTTGCAGAGCACAGGCTCCGGATGTACAGACTCAGCGGCCATGGCTCACGGGCCCAGCCACTCCGCGGCATGTGAGATCTTCCTGGACCAGGGCGCGAACCCACGTCCCCTGCATCGGCAGGCGGATTCTCAACCACTGCGCCACCAGGGAAGCCCAGCAAAGCCATATTGAACACTTTACTATGTGTGCCACTTTATTTGATTTAATCCTCATGGTAATATCCCTGAGGGGGAAAACTGAGGCTCAGAGAGTTTGTCACTTGCCTGAAGTCCCATAGCAAGTCAGTGACCGTGCTGGGCTTCAAACCAGGCATGAGTGACTGCCAGACCTGAGAACGTTCCATACGCCCTGGGATGGAGGAAAGGAACTGGGAAGCATCTCTTGGCCTGTTGGGGCAGGTGAGACGCGGGAGCCATCGTCAGTGTTCGTGAGCATGCATTGCCAGCAAATTCCTGATTATAGGTAATGGCATAAAATAGAGGAGATTTTTCCCTTGTAGGTAGATATTATAAATATAGGATTGTAAATAACCCTGACTTCATCCCCAGCCAATCAGCCCCCACTGGTTTGCATGCTGCATACGTACAGCATGACTCAAAGGACCCTCAGGCAGTGGGTGGGTTAAAAATCAATCAAACAATAATAATTTTCATAAGTGAGAACTCCCTGGCTTCCCAGTTGGCTGTTCAGTTATTCGTGAGTCATGAATTTCCTTTTTAGGGTAATATTTACCATAGTGCATGGCTGGTTACAGGGAATACGTAATAGCCACTATCTGATGGGAAATGTGTTATTAAAACATTACCTCATGATAGATTTACCTGATAAATAAGCCCTAGGATTAAACAAAAAGGTTGAGGAGGAACTCTGGAGCGATTGCAGGGAACAGAAAAATGAACAGGAATAAGCCATGGTGTGGAGGTAAATAGAAAAGGGTTTTTCTGGAGGTGGGTATTGAAATAATCCTGACTCTAATAATTAGAATATATATAGAGAGACAGAGACAGACACAAGGAGAAAGAGAGCATGAGGATGAACACTGTAAAAGGTTAATAGGTGCTTTTTTAAAAAATATCTTATATACATCCTCATTTATATTCTCATGAAAATCCTGGGGTCCACTCCCACTACCATCCCCATTTCTCAGATTCAAGCTAGTATTGTAAAGTGCTAAGAGCACAGACCCTGGAGAGAGAGTGTCTGAGTTTGCATCTCGGCTTCCTATTTACTAGCTGTGACCTTAATTTTTCTCTGCCTCAGTCTTCTCATCTGTGGAATGGAGATGATGGTAATTTTGCCCATCTTAGGGTTGTCTAGAGAACTAAGTTAATAAATAAAGCACTTGTAAACTCAAATTCAGCTACTATTTCAAGCTGAAGAATCCGAGGTCAGAAGTTAAATCACTTGCCCAAGGTCACAGAACTACAAAGTGGCAGAACTGGGATTTGAACCCAGATCTGCCTGACTCCAGCCCCTGTGTGCTCTCAACCCTTCTTTGGCTGATGGGAGCAATAATGGTGGGGACTGAAGAGACATAACAGGATATGTTTTCCTAAGACACATGATGCCAACACCCACCGTTTGAGTCAACCTACCCCAAATTTATGGACCATTTTATAACCATAGAGTACAATCTAGAAGCAACCCTAGGGATCATCTCATCCAAATATTGCAAACTGTCAGCTCAGGGACCCTTTCATTTTCTAGAGATGTGTTTTGTTTGGCCTGCAGCATTGGTTGGTGCAGAGCAATGACAATTTTTGAATGAATTGCCAAAAGGAAAAAGTATAACACTTCACAGGAAAACCCAGATTTACATCTTCTCTAGAAAACCTGGAAGATCTGGATCCATGTCACTCTGTGTAATAGTCAGTTGTACTCAGCTGCCTGTGAGTATATTCTCACCATGCCCTACATCTCTTGCATCTGACCCACTTCACTCTTTTCTATCCCTATGACAGCCCATTGAATACAGGACCCAAGCTCTCTGAACTACCTTTCCTCAGACTTGTTATCTTAGCTCAATGAATTTTTCAATGAGCTTAATGAGGGTGGAATCTCTGCCTACCCTCCAGCTGCCCCCTTCTTCTGAAACCTTGCATTTATTCAAATCCCTCTGATAGAATGGGTCTCTGAGAGAACCAAGCTCCCTGAGAGTGGTTTGGCCAGCACAGAATACCGGAGGACAGTTGATTCACATCTCTTGAGATCTTCTGAAGTCTCCCATCAGAGCTTCTCCTATTGGACCAGCTTCACCAGGTCAATGAGAACTTCCTTGTTGCTCTCTTTAGCTTCCTGGTGACAAGGAAGCCCAGGCTGTCCCAAGGCCTAAACTGGGCACTTGAGAAACATTTTACCTGAGGTTACCTGGTCCTGTTGTCTCTCTGCCTCTGGAAGTTTCAGGGTTTGTCCTCCACCACACAGTCAAACCCATCTTGTTTAGGTGTTACCGAGATCACAGCAATGCTCAACTTGTAGGCTGAGTTTTCATGGGCAGGTGATACTAACCTTGCTTCTAGCACAAGTTTGTCTTATTTAATCTTCATAACTACTCTGTGAGGTAAGTGTTAGGATCCCCATTTTACAGAGAGGGAAACTGAGGCTGAGCAAGGTTACTATCTTGTCCAATGACAAATCTAATTCCAAAGCTCCATGCTCTGTCCAGCAAGTATAAAAACTCAGATCCATAAAGTGGAAGAAGGAGCATGATGAATGCTCTGTGAGATCAGAGGTGGTCAGAAAAGGGAGAGATGACAGAGGATCATGAAGGCTCCATAGAGGAGTAAACTGGAGCAGAGCCTTGAGAAACAGGAAGATCTTTATGTGGGAAGGAAGATTACAGATGGAGGCCTCAGCGATACAGACTCAAAGGTGGAAAAATCTTGGCATGTCTCCTTTAATTCAACTGGCCTAGGACACCTTTGCAGGAATGAAGAGCCAGAAAAGGCCAGATTACAGCACAGAGAGACACCTGTCCTCCTCCCCTTCCTCCTCCTCTTTTTCCTTCTGTTGTCGAGTCCTCTTGCCATAGACAGGCTCTGGTGTGAACACTGAAGGAGGTAGCCCAGTGTAGCAGAAAATGCATGAGTTTTTGAGATTGATCACAGCTGGAGTGAAAGAGTTGAGAAGTATTCATGTGGAAGGGGGCATTTGACCAGGGACTGGAAGGACAGATGAGGTGTCAGCACTCAGAGATGAGGGCAAAGGGCAAGCCAGTGCAAGCAAAGAGACAGGGACAGGAATTTAACAGGAACATTTGGGGAACAGTGACTAATTTACTCTTCCTGAAATGGAAGGTGAGTGAGGGGTGTGGGGTATGGAGGGGGTATAAGGCAGGCATGGTAGATTTTTGGCACATGTCAAACTAAGGAGCTCTTATCTAGTCTGAAATACAAAGGGAAACCTGGAAGGATTAGGGGCAAGGGAGTGATATTGATGTCTAGGACAAGTCCGCAGAATGGATGAAGAGGCAAGAAGAGACTGGAGACAGATGCCAAATAGAAAGCCGACCCAAAGTTTCATTGAGATGTGGTGCGCATATGAATTAGGACGGTGGCCATGGGAACGTAGAGTTCTTCACACCTTGGGCATCAGGAATATTGTAGCCTGGTTGTAAACAGGACACATTCCTGTCATTATCATCATCGTCATTTTTGTTGCTGTTGCCCTCTTCTTCCTTCTGCTCTTCCTCCCCCGCCTCCTTCTCCTCCCCTCCTTCTTCTCCTTCTTCTCCTTCTTCTCCTTCTTCTCCTTCTTCTTCTTCTTCTCCTCCTCCTCCTCCTCCTCCTCCTCCCCCCTCCTCCTCCTCCTTCCTCTTCTCCTCCTCCTCCTCCTCCTCCTTCTTCTTCTTCTCCTTCTTCTTCTTCTTCTCCTTCTTCTTCTTCTCCTTCTTCTTTATCTTCTTCTTCTCCTTCTTTTTCTTCCTCTCTTCTTTGTCTTCTTTTCTCGTCTTCTATGACTATTTATATTGTAATAACTCTTCAAGATTTACCTTCACAATCATTTCTTCATGTGATTATTTTTGAATTTTGAACTTTTTCAACTCTGTAAGAATTAGAATTGGATTCTGCTGGGAGTAAGAGAAACCCTCAAGTAACGGTAAAGCTTCTTTCTCTCTCCTGTCACATGAGCCTCACAAGCCTAGGGCAGCCGTCCCCTGATTGTCAAACCTGGGCTCTTGCTGTCTTACTGCTCTGCCATCCTCAGCTCACAGCTTCCACCTCATGATTCAGGAGGGCTGCTCATGCTAGAATCATTAGATCTGTTTTTCAGGCAAGAGAGTGGCAGAAGAGGACACTTCCTGGAATTTGTACATTTCAGTTCTGTTTACTTCTGATTAACCAGACCTTAGCCACATTGCCATATTTAGGAGCCAGAGAGAGTAGGAAATGAGGGCTTTATTCTGGGTCTCCATTTGCTAGAGTTGAGACTTGCTAGTGTGGCTAAGAGAGAGTTGCCCGCTGTTGGTCCATTCTGAGGCCCATGAAGAGGAAGTCAGTTGCAACTCCGGTAACACCATGCCCCAGCATACGGGTCCTCACCACTGACTGAGCAGGCCTGTGCTGGGTCATCAGCACGGCAGTACTGAGTGTGGAATCTACCCTGCAGAGGCTGGTGTATTCACACACAATAGAATCTCTGTGCTGGGAGGAATCTTGGGGGTGGTTTACTCTTCTCTTCTACTCCGTCCTAGACACAGCATCTTCGATTCCTAGTGGCACGCCTCCAGACCTGGAGGCAACATCTGAGGCTGCTTACTCGAGGAGGCACAATGCTCCCTTCGTACATGAATAATATTTGCATCCTGGGAACTTTCACCCAACAACTCTGATTCGGCTAGGAAACAGGTCTTGCTTATTCCTCACGCTACAGAATAGCCCGTTTGCTATGTGAAGGCACTTTCACGTGTTTGTCCCCTGCTTTCCCAATGAGTCTCCAATTTTCTAGAACACATGTGCCATATGGTGAAGCTGACATGCTTGGGTGTCTCCAGGCCTGGCTCTGATGCTCTGACACTTACTAGCTATGTGACCTGGAGCAACTGACTAACACTTTTTGAGTCTTCATTTCTCCATTTGTAAAATGAGGCTCATGAGGTTATTGTGAGGCTTAAATGAGCTAATGAATGCAAAACAGAGAGGCTGACAGCAAATATAGCAGTTATTATCATTGCAAACATCTTCATGATTAATAATAATAAAGCATCTCTGACTTTTTTCCTTCTTAGGTGAGTTGTGATGAGCTATTAGATAATAAAGAGGAAGAAACTTTTAGCACTTTGGGGGGAAATTAGCATAAAAATACCACCTACAGTTGTGACCAGGAGCCACAATATTTGCTCCCTTGAGCAGTTTCTCTGGATTGCTGTTGCTGTCCATAAAAAATTGCCTCCTGTGGTTGCTGGTTTGCTCTCTTTATTTGCACACTACCTCCTGGGAAGCTCCATCTGTTATAATGGGCATTGGCATTCCTTGGGCTAATGTGTTGTTGTTAGCGGAAGCAGATAGAACACAAATACACAAACATATTGGAAGACACAAAGATCATCTACATTGTGAGGGAAAAGGAGTCAGGAAGCCTGGCTTCTGATTCTCACCCTATCACCAACTGGTTGGGTGACTGGGGATAAGTCACAGTGCCCCTCTGGGCCTCTGAGTTTTGAGACCTACATCAACAACAGCCTCCTATGACCGGAGAAAGGATGTGCCATGGCCTGGATTCCCCTGGAATCCCTTTCTCCCCACCTAGGGCTGGTCCAGGTGGAAGCAGCATCTGGGCGGAGGCTGGGTGCATGCCCAGGCAGCCCTGTGTGGTCTGTGAGCCAAGCAGAGCCTGCCTGCTACCAGGGTGTGATGGTTCTTATGACTTGGCAACACTGGGCAAACATGTCCCATCAGGGCTGAGCTAAAAATAGGTCCTGTGCTGTGGAGCCCAGGAAAATCAGCAGCCCGACACATACGGGGTTGGCCAACCAGGCAGAAGTAAACAGCCACCACCATCCCAGGGGCACAGTGACCAGAGAGAGAATGTTTGGCTCATTTCCCCACATGCATCTTCTTTCTCCACCCTCCCCCTGCATCCTCCCCCTAACCCTGCATTAGAACTAGTGCCTTCCTTTGCCTTTCCTCCATCTCCTCTACTTCCAAGCAAACTGACATTTGCAGAGGGACTGAAGGTGGGCATGGTATACTAGAAAGAGCTGGTGTTTAGGCATCAGTGGGTTTGTGTTCAAATCCTGACTCTGCTATTTTCTAGCTGTTGTACCATAAGCATGTGACCCTTTGGAGCCTCAGTTGCCTCGGTGATATAATGGTGTTCATTATACCTATTTCTAGGGATTGTTATGAATGCTGAAAACAGCAAGTGGCTAGAACAGTGGTTCAAGGAATGTATCTTGCATCTGAATCACCTGGGTTGGTGGGGAGCTTGTTAAATCTGAGATTGCTGGGCCCCAGCACCCAGTGTCTGATTCAGTGGGTCTGGATAGTACTGCTTTCCTACACGTTGCCAGGTGATGGTTATGATGCTGGTCTGGGGATCACCACTGGGTCTGGGGTTAAGTGTGTGAGCTCTTGAGACAGATCACAATGGGTTCAAATCCTGGCACTGCCACCTCTAGGAGAGTGACTTGGGGCCATTCCTAAATCTTATCTGGAAAACAGGGGTGATAATCATTCTGACTTTATAGTATTGATGTGAGGATTAAGAAAATTAATTCATATATAGCACTTAAAACAGTCTGGCAAACAACAAGTGTGGAGTAAACATTAGTTTTTATTAGTATTATAGAGTCTACACAGTCTAGGAGTTCAGTACATGTTCTTTTTCTCTATAATCTCCTTGCAGTTTTTGTTGGTTCTGCTCATACCTCTGTCTCCATGCCACCCCTCCCAGGGTTGTTGTGGTCTGGCCTCGTCTTTCTGGGTGGAAGGGCAGGCTTACACTGGGAGGATATGGGGCACCAAGGAGCACAGATGGAATGTCACAGAATAAAGATCACCCAAGAACCTGAAGACCTCAGAAGGGAATGGGCTTACCCAAAGGGGTCCAATTCAAAGGGGCAGAAGGAAAAGTAGACCCAGGTTTCCTGACTTTCCAGCCAGGACACGTTCCAGGACACCCTGATGTGTCCCCAGAGGCAGCTCCGGCTTCCCCCACATGTGTTTAGGGAACACCCAGCTCCCCGCCCTTGACTCCTGCACCGTTGCTAGGCATTTGGGTTGTTTCTCTTTTGGTTGTTTATGGTTGAAGATGACATGGCCATAAATATCTTACATCTGAGTATAAATGACTATTTTCTTTTGGATTTTTTTTTTCCCTTGGGCTACAGTCCTCAGAGTAGAATTATTGGGTCCAAAAGTACAGCCGGTGTTATAACTAGAAGAAAGCTAGACATAGCAACTCTTTCAGGGAGAGGAACTTCTCATTTCCCAGAAACCATAAGATGGCTAAGGATGTTAGGGTTTGAAGCAAGTTAGGGCATTCTAACTTGGGGCTGAGAGCAGGGTATCCTGGACTAAGCCTGTGATGCCTGGCAGGCACTCGTAATTTCCCCGAGAACGGTGTTTAGACTAGTGCTTCACAAATACCAGCGTACATAGGACTTCCCCGAGGATCTTGTTAATATGCAGCATCTGATCCAGGAGGTGTAGGGTGGGGCCCAAGCGACTGCATTGCTAATAAACGCCAGGTGATGCTGTTTTGGCTCATCAATGGACCACACTTTTAAGCAGCAGAAGTTTAGGTTCCCCTGCCCTTATTCACGCTATTCCTCTAACCCACCATTCCCACCACTTTCCAGATGAATCTCCAGAGACTTCTCTGGATTGGCCTCACATGGCTGGTTTAGGTACCCTGTACCTACATTTGTCACAGCACTGATCATGCTGTACTAAATCGTCCATCCCTTTCTCTTCCTGTGGGCATGGACAAGTCAGGAATTCAACACTGCATTCCCAGCATCTAGGACAATGCCTATCATGATATGAGACTAATTATTATTACTGGGTAAGTGAATGGGTGGACGGATGGATAAATTAATAAATGACTGTGAGGGGAGCAGAGTAGGAAGTAATGGGTTAGGAAAAGCATGGTGAACAATCAGATTTGGCCTGAAGATCAATACTGTTGATTTGGGGACTTCTGAACCATATTCATTTACTGAAAGCCCAGAATCAGTGACCCTCCTCTGATCCTTGCCAACTTTTTCTACACCCCCCAACAATGCTGACCCTGAACCAAGAATGAACTCAGATAAATGAATAAGATCCAGGAAGCTTAGAGGTCCCTCAAAGGGTGGCTCTAATAAATACCAGAAAACAAAAAGCAGGTGTTGGCAATCTTTCTCCTGCCCAAAGAGTTATTTACACAAGTTTCCAAAGCAATCCCCTTCATCACTTTTACATGCCTATTACACGGTTCTCTGAAAGGAAAAGTCTGGAGATGGTTAGCTCAATGGATTAGAGAGTGAGTTCTTCAAAGCCAAGGAAAGTGGGAGCTTTTCCCCTCCTCTGCTCCACGGCTGTATGCTGACTGCCCAGTCCTGGCCAGTGGTGCCCATGGTCCTGCTCAGTCCCAGTGATTAAAGAATGAGGGTGGGTCAGTGTGAATCCATCCCTCCTACTCACTATGAAAGGCACTGCCATGAAGAAGAATGAACTTGAGCTTGGACATCTGACAACCCTAGGAATGAAACATAGATGCCTCACTTACCAACTGTATAATCTTAAATTTTGTTTTTTAATTTTGAAATAATTTCAAACTTACAGAGAAGTTGAAAGAATACTACAGGGAACTCTTTGCTCAGATCCACCAATTTTTAACATTTTGCTACATTTGCTATCTCGTTCTCTTTCTCTCTTTTAATTTGCTGTTTTAGTCCCTCTGGTTGAAGAGGACAAATGTTCATCAACAACAAAAAATTACATTCGGAAGCAAACAAAAATGTTCTGAAACAAAAAGTTACAACAAAAAGTTGTTCAAAAATCACAAAACTAAATAAATGTAAAAGAAATATAAGTAAGCTTTAAAATGCCACTGCTTGTAAGTTTTAGCATTTATACTTCTAAAGTTACTACAGCTTAAAACTGCACTAAGATTTTTGGGACATGCTATGATATTATATAATAATATGAATTTATTTTTGGAGCCACTCGAGAGTAGATTACATATATCATGCTGCATAAATCACACCTCTTAGGACTTTCATGTGTACTATGTAGGAACAAAGATATTTTCTTAACATAACCTCAGGGCAGTTTCTGGAACTTTAACCTTAATGGAATAATTTTATCTACAGTCTGTATTCCAATTTTTTCAATGTCTTTTATAGTAGTTTTTTTTTCCCTCCAGTAACGGGAGTACTTACTGGTACATTTATTTCTATTTGTATTCAGATTTACATTTTTCCTTGTGAATTTAATTTTATTTTTTGAATATTGAAAACATTAACATGCTTCCAAACTCAAAACTCTACAAAAAGGTAGAGTTAATCCTTTCCACCTCACTCCCTCAAGCCCTGGTGGGTGACCAACTTGATTGCTGCCTGCTTTATCATTCCTATATTTCTTTTTGCAGAAGTAAGTAGAAAGATACATTTCTGTTTCCTTATTTCTTCCTCTTTCTTACACAAAATATACGCTTTTGCACTTTGCTTTTCTTCCTGGAAGTCACTCCATATCCATTCATGGAGATGTGTCCCACTCTTTTTCACATGTGCATATTTGTGATACACTATCATGGCCACAAATTATTTGCTGCTCCTGTTAGCAAAAGGTGGAGTCTATTTTCTCTGCCCTTGAATTTGGGATGACCTTGTGAATTGCTTTGAGCGACAGTAAATGGCATAAATGCTGTTCAAGTCTACTTTTGTGTCTTTCAGGTGTGTTTTTACAGTTTTCTTAGTGTAACTTCTGAACATTTCTTGTCAAAAATTATGCCGTTTTTAAGAAGTCATTTCATCCTTCTGAATCTCAGATTTCTCTTCCATAAAAAAAGAGGACTTTTAGAGCTTTCTTGAAGAGTTATTGTGAAAAGTAAATGAAAATAAGTGCCGTGTAAATCCTAGTTTCCTTATTCCTTCCCTTGAAGCTCATACTTGCTCTTCAGGAGCAGGGGAGGGGAATAATTAATCACATATGTCTGTCTAGCAAGGACATTGTCTAGGTTGGACAATAAGTCAATCAGTATTGCAGAGCTCACCGTGTACCAGGGACTTCGACAGTTGCTGGGGATATAACTGTGAGAAAAATCAAATACAGTTCCTGCTCTCAAAGAGCTTCTGGTTAATGAACATTTCCCATTAATCCTATGAGATTTTATAAAATCAAAATGCAAACCCAATTAGCAAGCATGACCTTGCAATTCAACAGATTCTAAAATTGCACCACATAGGGAAGTAGAGGCTTTATACTTTTAGAATCCAGATCCCAGTTTGAGTCATCATGCAAACAGATATGACCTAAAATAAGAGAGAGTCACAGCTAGAAGGAACACGTGGAGGAGGAAGCTGAGGCACAGTAGGTCATGATCAGACCAGGATCACACAATTAATGAGTGACTGAGCTGGGGCTGGAAACTTGGTATCTAGGCTCCCAGGCTGGGGTATTTTCCAACACATACCCACTGCCATTCTATTTTCCATCTGCATTTCTTGTCACTGCCACGTACGTATCAGGGTTTCAGCTGTTTGCACTGGTCGTCTAGGGAACATTGGCCAGGAATGAACAGCACATTTCTAAGAAAGACCTTCTGTCACTAGGGTCATTCTGTCATGAGGCTGTTAACTCACTCCACCAAGGAGGCAATCTAACAAATCTATACTGATATACAGAGTTAGAAAGTGGATCAAATGAGATAAAATCAGAATCACTTTAGCACAGTGTTGCTGGCAGCAGACACTACTGTCTGTGCAACCTTTACCGGGTTGTTCAATTTCCCTGAGCTGTGTTTTTTCTCCCCTTTAGAATGAGCATGTACCTTGTGGGGTCTTTCGAAGGGCTAATTGTTTTTCAGTTTGGTTTTCTCCTTCCTCTATTGTAATAGAATCCCCAGTTCTTTGCTGGGCAAATGACTGTCTGGATCCAAGACCAAACTTCTTCTGTTTTCATTGTAGCAAGGCATAGCCATATGAGTGAACTCAGCCTAGTAGAATGCCAGTGAAAATGGCATGTCCAACTTCCAGAAAATATCCCTAAGGGGTAGAAATATGACTTTCTTCTACTTTTTTTGTGGCTTTGGTTGAAATATAGCACTGAAAACTTAAACTAGAGGAGCTACTGGGGACCAAGAGGTAACCATGGGAATGAAGGCCACACCCACTGAAGCATAGGATAGAAGGAGTCTGGGCCAGTAGGAGCCCTACCATTCCTGAATAGCTTCCTGATGTGTTGACCTAAGATTTCTTTCTATTGTTTTTAAGCCAGTGCTATTTTGGGTACTAGGATATCTCAGGCAGCGATGGGAAGAAGTCCTATCGATATTAACTCCTTGCCATAAGGAGTAGCTGTTGCTTTTGCCTGCCTGGCTTCCATTTTTCCCACCTTTAATGGCTGCACATCAAGTTTTCTTTGAGGAATGACCCCTCTCCCAGCCTTAGCGGAATTGTGATTTAAGTTGCATCACCTTCTCCTAAGCTAGGCTAGTTGGACTTTCAATTTGAATGGAATTCAAATCTTGGACAGCGTAACCCAAGCACCAAGAATACCAGGAGTGGATAAGTCCTGGAGGTGGGTGGTGAGGAAAGCTCTTCCTCCCTAAAGCACATCATTTAAGAAATGTTAACAGGAAAGCTAAACATTGAAAATCACCATTTTTCAACCACCATAATATTGGATTCAAATAAGAATCATCACTGGACGTTAAAACCATTGGGTGAAAAAATGGGGACCGGCATAGTCACAGTCTGAACGCACCACTCTATAGGTTACTTATCCACTACAAAGCTGTCTCCACAGTGGAGAGATTGGGTGGACACCACTTGGCCAGATGATCAAAGAGAATGTCACCAACGATAGGATATCCTGTGGCCCCTGATGTGAGGCACTGAGAAGGATTCAACATTGTCTACACAGTATTCATGACAAAACTGATCAACCTGAAATTATTTAAGAAGAAATAATCAGACAAATCCAAACCAAGGGACATTCTGCAAAACTGGCCTAGACGCTTCAGATTTTTCACTAGCATAAAAGTCTAAAAGAAAACCCCAAAATAAAAACAAAAACTAAGGAATTATTTTAGATAAAGGGAGATTCTAACAAAACATGATAATTAACATTTGTGATCCTTGATTGGATCCTGGATATGACTGTATATTATATTATACTATACTAATATTATATTATATTATATTATAATTATATTATGGCATTATATCATATAAGTTTCCTGAGTGTGAAAATTATGGTTATGTAGGAGAATATTCCCATTTCCTTGTTCTTAGGAGATCCATGTTGAGGTGTTTGGGGGCAAACTGTCATGATGTCTACAACTAATATTCAAATGGTTCAGCAAAAAAAATTAAAATGGATAAACACATAGGAGAGAGGAAGAGAAAGTAGAAAGAGAGAGAGAGAGAGGGAGGGAGAGGGAGAGAGAAAGTAAATGTTGCCAAATATGAACACTTGGTGGGGCTACTGAAAGGGCAGCATATGCTCATTGTATTATTCTTTGAACTTTTCTGTAAATTTCAAATTTTCCAAATAAAAACTTGAGGGAAAAGTCTCTTTTCCTTTTCCTAGCCATAGATTAAAATATACAAAGCTTCAAAACAATGCTTACCTCTGCCACAGGCCCTGGGCCCTTTATGCCAGAGAACCCATGGGCCAGGGGAGTGACACCACAGCTGTCAGCACAGAGCCACACAGCCTTGCCACTGTGAGGACATTTGAGGTTGTACCTGTGGAGTGGGTCAGTGTGTGTGACAGTGGCCCTCAGGACACTCTCAAGGTGGGCAGACCACCAGAAGAGGGGGTGTGAGTGAGGAAATTGGGGACCCATTACACCAATGATAAGGCCCTGCCTTTCTCCGCAATCATTTTTTAAAAATTTTTTAATTGAAGTACAGTTGATTTACAATGTTATGTTAGCTTCAGGTGTACAGCAAAGCGATTTCAGTTATACATATGTATTGATATTCTTTTTCAGATTCTTTTCCTTTATAGGTTATTATAAGGTATTGAATATAGTTTCCTGTGCTGTACAGTAGGACTTTGTCGTTTATCTATTTTGTATACAGTAGTCTATATCTGCTAATCCTAAACTCCTAATTTATCCCTTCCCCCCTTCCCCTTTGGTAACCATAAGTTTGTTTTCTATGTCTGTGAGTCTGTTTCTGTTCTGTAAATAAATTCATTTGTATAATTTCTTTAGATTCCACATATGTGATATATGATATTTGTCTTTTTCTGATTTACTTCACTTAGTATGATAATCTCTAGGTCTATCCATGTTGCTGCAAATGGCATTATTTTTAAATTTTTTAATTATTTTTAAAATTTTAAAAAATTAAAAAGTTTTATTTTTAATGTTTTTATTTATTATTTGTTTGGTTTTTGTTTTTATCCCTGCAATCTTATTTCCTGTGTCCCTTCCCTCCCCCTTGACTCTAGCCCCCACAGACCTTCCTTCTCCTCACACAGGCCACATTTGTTGCCACCTCAGCACATTTGTGCTTGTTGGTCTCAGGGTTGGGACTGCTTTCCCTCCTGATCCTTGCACGGCTGCCTCTCTCAGCCGAAAAGCCAGCCCCTCACCAAGGCCTTTCCTTACCCCAAATCTAATGCTTCACTCCACCGCCAGCCTACTGTCCACCCTGTTACACACCTGGGCTTCCTTCACAGCCTCTACCCCTGTCTGGAGTCTCCTGCTCATCGTCTGTCTCCTGCACTAGGGTGTAAACTCCACAAGAGCCAGGCTTGGCTACCGCTTTGCGTCTGTGTCCCAGCAGGTAGATTGGTGCCTGGCCCTCTGCTGGGTACTCAGGACCCAGAGGGGATGAGGCTCCTGTGGGGTTTACATTTGGGCAGGTAGTCAGGAATGTGGTGGGGTTCTGACCTGGGGAGGAACTATGGGAGATGAGGGGCAGGCACTTCGGCTGGAGGCTGGTGGGTGGTTTGCAGTCATCCAGGGATGGAGAGATTCCCATCAAGGTGGGGCTTCTATTCTTACGTCGTGTCTAATGATAAAGCTACAATGAGAGATATCCTCAAAAGTCCTCTTCCCACTCTGGGAACCTACTGTATCAGGTGCCTGTGCTGAAGCAGTGCTTTCCAAGATCACTAACTGGCCTTCCAATGACCTGATCCACTAGTCACCTTTAAAGCCTTGTCTCACTTGATTTCCCTATGACACCTGCAGGACTGACAGTCCCCTTTCCTCACAACTCCATCTCCTCTGGGTTTCTGTGACACAGCCTCCTGATTCATCAACATTTGCCAAGCTCTTAATAAGTGCAGGATGCTTCCTCTTGCACCTTACTTGCGTCATCACAACATCCCATCCTCACGACATTCCTATGAGCTAGATGCTATTGTTGTTCCATTTCACCGAAGAGGAAACAGAAGCTCAGAGTTTTCAGTAAGGTTCCCAAGCTCACAGAGCTCGTAAGTGGCAGAACCTGGACTCAAATCCACACTTGTACGTTGCCCAAGGCCTCGGCCTTAGCTGGACACCTTGCCATTTTTTCTCTCTACCCCTCACTCTTGGATCCTTCCTTATCAGTCTCCTTTGTGGGCACCGCTTCCCATCTAGCCCCATAAATACCAGGGTTCACCAAGGTTCTATCCTCAGGCCTCTTCACCACACAAACCTCTCTTGAGAAACCTTGGCTACCTTCTGGTTCTAAATACCTATGTGTTGATGACTCTCAAATCCTTATTTATAAGGATACAGAATAGCTCCAGGGGGCTGTTGGATATCTGTTATGGACTGAATGTTTGTGTCCCCCAAATCCATATGTTGAAATCCTCGCCCACAATGTGATGGTATTAGGGGTGGAGGCCTTTGGGGCTTGATTTGATCATGAGGGTGGAGCCCTCATGTATGGGATTAATGCTCTTATAAAAGAGACCCCCTAGAGATCTCTCAGTTTTTCTGCCATTTAAAAACACAGTGAGTGAAAAGACAGCTATCTATGAACGAAGAAGTGGGCTCTCATCACACACAGAATCTGCTGGCATCCTGATCTTGGACTTCCCAGCTTCCAGAACTTTGAGAAATAAATGTTTCTCTTTAAGCCACCCAGTCTATGGTATCTGTTATATCAGCCTAGAGACAACATCTCTGCCTGGTGATTGTGCCCTGGGCATCACCATTCGAATGTGCCCCAATTTGAACTCATCACTATCTCCTGAGACCTGCTTCTTTGTCTTCCTGTGTTCTCTGCACTATTTGAGGATGGTGTGAATATCCACCCAGTCACCTGAGTCCCATCCCTCACATTCAAGCAGTTACTAAGACCTATAAAATTTGTTCCCTCCTCTCCTTTCTTGCTCTCCCCACCCTAGTCCTGGTCTTCATCATCTCTCGCACAGATCGCTGTCTCTGGATTGGTCTCCCCATATGGGCGCCTCCAACCTACCCTCCACACAGCCTCCAGGGGCCTAAAACATAGAGACCATCACTACACATTCATGCTTAAGTCTGGTCAGGTGGTTACAATGAGTTGGAGCCCAAGTCCTTACTGTGCATAAAAGGCCCTCCACCATCGTGCTTTATCCAACTCTTGTCTCATTCAATTCCTTTACCATGTTTTTGTCGCAATGCATAAAGCCATTCTAAATGCTCTGTAGTTTCCCAGATGCAACACTTGCTGCTTCATCTCTCAAGGCTGCATGCCTGGAGTGGCCCTCCCTCCTCCCCAGTCTTTCCAGGGAATATCCACATGTCCATCAACCCTCAGCTCAATGCCTTCTTCAGCAGAGTTTTTCTCACTGTTCCTGATCCAGAAGTTACTGCTTCCACCAGTCTCCCCTGCTGACTGACCCCAGTACAGCCTTCCATTCTGTCACAGCAGCTAAAACCCTTCTCTCTCTCTCTTTTTTTTTTTTTTGGTTTTTTAAAATATCTGAAGCTTGACTTTATTAAAGTTAAAAACTTCTGCTCTGCAAAATACACTGTCAAGATGTTGAGAAGACAAGCCACAGACTGGAAGAAGACATTCTCAAAAGATACACCTGACAAGGGACCATTATCCAAAACACACAAAGAGTTTTTAAAACTCAACAATAAGAAATGAACAACCCAGTTGAAAAATAGACAAAAGACTCGAACAGACACCCCACCAAAGCAGAAACACAGTTGGCAAGTGAGTTTATGAAAAGATGTTCAACGTCATATATTGTCAGGGGATTATGAATTAAAACAACGAGATACCACTACCTACCTATTAGAGTAGCTAAAATCCCAAACATTGGCAGTACCAAACGTGGAGGAACAGGAACCCTCAAGCATTGTGGGTAGGGATGCCAAACGGTACAGCCACTCTGGAAGACAGTCTGGCAGTCTCCTTTTTTATTTTTTTTAATTGGTTAATTGTAATTTTTAAATTCATCATTCATTTTCCCACAAGATAATTGTCTTGACAGTCTTTCTGCTTAGTATTAATTAAACATCCACAACATGTTCAGTATTGGTTAGAGCATTCAAAATATATGACCCCTAACACAAGGGTTTCACATTCTAAGAAGACTTGCTTTAAAAATGATCTTCCTTATAAATATGTATGTTTGATCTACTTTATTGTGTTTTCTTTCTCTTTTCTTTATTTTTTATTATTTTTTAACATCTTTATTGGAGTATAATTGCTTTACAATGGTTTGTTAGTTTCTGCTTTATAACAAAGTGAATCAGTTATACATATACATATGTCCCCATTTCTCCTCCCTCTTGCATCTCCCTCCCACCCTCCCTATCCCACCCCTCTAGGTGGTCACAAAGCACCGAGCTGATCTCCCTGTGCTATGCGGCTGCTTCCCACTAGCTATCTATTTTACATTTGGTAGTGTATATATGTCCATGTCACTCTCTCACTTAGTCCCAGCTTACCCTTCCCCTCCCCATATCCTCAAGTCCATTCTCTAGTAGGTCTGCATCTTTATTCCCGTCTTGCCCCTAGGTTCTTCATGACCATTTTTTTTAATTTATATTTTTTAGATTCCATATACATGTGTTAGCATACGGTATTTATTTTTCTCTTTCTGACTTACTTCACTCTGTATGACAGACTCTAGGTCCATCCACCTCACTACAAATAACTCCATTTTATTTCTTTCTATGGCTGATTAATATTCCATTGTATATATGTGCCACATCTTCTTTATCTATTCATCTGTCAGTGGACACTTAGGTTGCTTCCATGTCCTGGCTATTGTATATAGTGCTGCAATGAACATTTTGGTACATGACTCTTTTTGAATTATGGTTTTCTCAGGGTATATGCCCAGTAGTGGGATTGCTGGGTCATATGGTAGTTCTATTTGTAGTTTTTTAAGGAACCTCCATACTGTTCTCCATAGTGGCTGTATCAATTCACATTCCCACCAACATTGCAGGAGGGTTCCCCTCTCTCCACACCCTCCCCAGCATTTATTGTTTCTAGATTTTTTGATGATGGCCATTCTGACTGGTGTAAGATGACATCTCATTGCAGTTCTGATTTGCATTTCTCTAATGATTAATGATGTTGAGCATTCTTTCATGTGTTTGTTGGCAATCTGTATATCCTCCTTGGAGAAATGTCTATCCAGGTCTTCTGCCCATTTTTGGATTGGGTTGTTTGTTTTTTTGATATTGAGCTGCATGAGCTGCTTGTAAAATCCCCCGTCAGTTGCCTCATCAGCAAATATTTTCCCCCATTCTGAGGGTTGTCCCCTCATCTTGTTTATGGTTTCCTTTGCTGTGCAAAAGCTTTTAAGTTTCATTAGGTCCCATTTGTTTATTTTTGTTTTTATTTCCATTTCTCTAGGAGGTGGGTCAAAAAGGATCTTGCTGTGATTTATGTCATAGAGTGTTCTACTTATGTTTTCCTCTAAGAGTTTGATAGTGTCTGGTCTTACTTTTAAGTCTCTAATCCATTTTGAGTTTATTTTTGTGTATGGTGTTAGGGAGTGTTCTAATTTCATTCTTTTACATGTAGCTGTCCAGTTTTCCCAGCACCACTTATTGAAGAGGCTGTCTTTTCTCCACTGTATATTCTTGCCTCCTTTATCAAAGATAAGGGGACCATATGTGCGTGGGTTTATCTCTGGGCTTTCTATCCTGTTCCATTGATCTATATTTCTGTTTTTGTGCCAGTACCATACTGTCTTGATTACTGTAGCTTTTAGAAGATAAACAAAATTGATAAACCATTAACCAGACTCATCAAGAAAAAAAGGGAGAAGAGTCAAATCAATAGAATTAGAAATGAAAAAGGAGAAGTAACAACTGACACTGCAGAAATACAAAGAATCATGAGAGATTACTACAAGCAACTATATGCCAATAAAATGGACAACCTGGAAGAAATGGACAAATTCTTAGAAATGTACAACCTTCTGAGATTGAACCAGGAAGAAATAGAAAATATGAACAGACCAATCACAAGCACTGAAATTGAAACTGTGATTTAAAATCTTCCAACAAACAAAAACCCAGGACCAGATGGCTTCACAGGCGAATTCTATCAAACATTTAGAGAAGAGCTAACACCTATCCCTCTCAAACTCTTCCAAAATACAGCAGAGGGAGGAACACTCCCAAATTCATTCTACGAGGCCACCATCACCTTGATACCAAAACCAGACAAGGATGTCACAAAGAAAGAAAACTACAGGCCAATATCACTGATGAACATAGATACAAAAATCCTCAACAAAATACTAGCAAACAGAATCCAACAGCACATTAAAAGGATCATACATCATGATCAAGTGGGATTTATCCCAGGAATGCAAGGATTCTTCAATATATGCAAATGAATCAATGTGATACACCATATTAACAAATTGAAGGAGAAAAACCATATGATCATCTCAATAGATGCAGAGAAAGCTTTCGACAAAATTCAACACCCATTTATGATAAAAAAAAAACCCTCCAGAAATCCTTCTCTCTTGATCGGTCTGCCTCCCCCATGATTTTGTGACCTTTTAGACACCAAGAATGTCTGACTCCTTCCAGTGTTGAGAGCAATGTCTGACTTCAGGTTTGTGACTGATTGAATGAATGAAAGGTAAAAAACCCTCCCGGTTTAATACTAATTACGTCAAAACAACAGCAACGCTATTGATGAGAAATACTTATTGAGCATTCATTCTGTGCCAAGCATTATACTAAATGCTTTTACCCAAATTATTAAATCTCTAGAAAAATCAGGGTTATTGGCTCTGAATAATGCATCAATTGGTATTGAGCTAATATCTTGTCTAACCACATCTAAGCATTTAACATGCACTTGCTTATTTAGCCTCACAATAGCCTTATGAAATATAATAATACTATTATTATTTTCTTTTTATAGATGAGGAGACTGAGGCCTCAACAAATGAAGTTATTTGCCTCAGGTCACACATCTAGTAAGTGGTGGAGCTGGGATTCATTTCCCTAGAGTCAATGGCTAGACTATAGACTCCATTACAACATACCTCCGAATGCAGTTGTCAAAATTTACAATAACTGTAACATAATGAATAGTTTTGAAAGTTCAATGCAGTCATTACAAAGAGTTCTCAACTTTAAAATGCATTTGGGGGGGGTGAGAATGTGCTTCACACGCTTTGCACACAGCACCTCTGAGTTGCCTGTCACTTAATCCCAGCCACCATGACATTTGACATTTTTGGTTGCATCAGATAAGTAACATGATAAAACAATCTCAGCATGAATAAATGCAAAAGACATGACCAGGAGTGCTTTGGAAAAGCCATTTGTTCTGGATTCCTAAGTCATAATCCTCCAGTAAAGCAGCTTGAAAAGTAGACTTGCTGGAAACAAACAATAGACTAAACATTGCATGCTCACATCCATTCCAGAAGACGGGATATTAGAGGAGCTGGACTTGCTGTCTTCAACCTCTGGCCTCTAGGAATACAGAGTGAAGCAGAATGCAGGAAGTCCATAGTGTGTGTGTGTGTGTGTGTGTGTGTGTGTGTGTGTGTGCATTTTTTTTTTTTTTTTTAGCTGCGCCACACAGCATGTGGGATCTTAATTCCCCAAACAGGGATCACACCCTCCCCACCCTGCTGTGGAAGAGCAGAATCTTAAGGGAAGTCCCCTAGTGTGTGCATTGATTCAACTTGAATGCTTGAGTCTTCAGAGGTAGAACCAGCCTGGGGCTTGTAGTTGTCCAAATCTAGAAACTTTGGGAGCCAGAGTCAGAGAGAAGGAGCCAGAGACAGTAGGTGTAGTGACAATAAATCTGGAGTCCCTCAATTTGGGGCTTAAATTCATGCTCTATAACTTACTCTTGGTGTGAACCTCAGCAAATTATTTAACGTCTCTGAGCCTCAGTTTTGTTATTGGTAAAATGGGGATAATAGTTCCCACCTTATAAGTTGTAAAATTAAATGAGAAATGCCTGTAAGGCTCTAGTTACTAATAATGGATAATATTTATTGGACACTTCCATTACTAGGCACTGCTTAAACATTTTTTAACATGCATCAACTTACTTAGTACTCTAAAGAACCCTATGAAGAAGGTACCTGGAAATCAACAGGCTCTCCTTGGACACCAGAGACTAGGGAGCCAGGGATGGAAGTGGTCAAATGCATTGACTGCCCCACACAGAAGATGTATATTGGCTTGGGAGATAGACAGTTTCAACTTACTTGTAAGACTGTACTAGTTGTTAAAATAACAACCAAAATATTTTCCTACCGATTCATAAGTTGCTGCTGCCCTGATCCCTTCATTGGTTCCCTCTGCTACCTCAGCCATCCCAGACCGCCCCCAGGACCTCTCACACCTCGCCTCGAGCCAGCAACCAAATAGTTAAGTCATCACCCAGTAAGGAGCCTCCAGGACCCTAATGCAAATCTTTGGCCAATCTATTCTGATCCGTGAGTATCTAGACTATGTCAGCTGTTAACAATTTTGAATATTGTCCCTGCCCCTAGCTTCCTCCTTCCCCTCCTTCACAGACTCAGTTCACCTGTGGAAAGTTCTATCTTTACTAATATGGGTCCTTAAATTATGTGATGGTTAATCTGGAAAATGTAGAAGAAACAGAAACCAAAAGGCAGAAGGAAAGAGAAATTAGGTAATTTGTGTAATAAAGAGTTGAGGAGGGGGCTAGAAAAGAAAAGAAAACCTTGAAGGCTGAAGTCTGAGAGATAATGCCAGTGTATTTACTAAGTGTGTGGTTTTGGAGCAATAGTACAATTCAATAAGTTAAGGAGGAAAGATTTCTTGAGAAGCGTTGCTGGGAATTGGTGTTCCTTAAAGTTCCCAAGAGACATAAGAAAAATACAGGAATTTGTCCGTAATTACTACTGGACTAGGCTTCTTGATAGTCTACATGTAGAGATTAGACCACATAGAACCCTGAATATCTGAAAGTTACGAGAAGATAATCTCTAAGAGTCCTTCCAACGTTAACCATAAACAGAACATCTGGATTGACCCCTCAAAGGTGTGCAACTTCTATAGGTTCTGTAGGTAAGATGAAAGCTATGGGGTTACATAGCACTGAACTCAGTAGGTTATATTGAGTAGAATAGTCTTGGATCCACCTAGAGTCCACTGTGGGTTCTTAGGGACGAATCTTACCTTTATGGGTCTCAATACTTTTGTTTGTAAAATGGGGAAGGTAATGTTTATTGTTGTTGCTTTTTTTGAAGTTGTGTTTGGTGTTGTTACTATCTTTTGAGTTCTGACTATGTGCCAGACACTGTTTTCCATCTATCCCTGAATTAAATCCTTACAGCCAGTCTGTGAATTGTGTATGATCATTTCCTTTTCAGAGAGCAGACCCAGAAAACACGAGCAACTTGCTCAGGAACTCCCAGCTAAACAGTGGCAGAGCTGGGATTCAGTGTCTTCTCTTGCTCCAAATCCAATGCTTTTCCTTTAGAACATATGGCTTCCCAGCCTGCCTGCGGAACCCAGCATGGAAATCATGAGTAAGCTTTTGTATGGGAGAATGCTTTGAAAAATATAAAATGCCATAGAAATATGTGGGGTTTAAAATATATCATTAACTACCCATCCTCTGAAGCACTCATCTGTCCTTTTTGTCATTTCTTCAGAATTGCCCTTCCATATTTGGGTGGATATTGTTTTGACCTATCCAGACCTCCTTTCAATGAAGAACCTGCAATTAATGACTCCAGCTGCTGGGACCATCAGCAGACAGCCCTCAGAGATGCTTCAGCTGTGAAGAGCTACCTTCCCCAAGGTCACAGCTCTTCCTGGGGCAGCCCTCATCCAGTGACTGATTAATTCAGGGGTATAAAGACTTGGCCATCCTGACCTAACTTCAGACAACTCTGGAGTGCTTTTCATCTGCCAATCCTTCTTCTGACCTTGCCCACTTCCACGGGTGTTAATCCCAAGGCACTCCCTAAAAACATCCTGTGTGCTAAACACCTTCCAAGTCTAGTTTTTCGGGGACTCAGCCTGTGACAATATTATATTATAGTTAGTTCTTTATGAGTCTAAAAGACTTTGCTATCCCAAAAGCTTCTTGATAACAAGGAAGCTCATTTTATTCATTACTAAATCACCACAGCTTGGCCTGACATGAGGTGCAAAAAAGATGTTCATTATATGTTCAGTGATGGAGAAATATACTTGTGAACCTCTAGGGTAATAATAATATTAGTTAACACATATAGTATTTACAATTTGCCCAATACTATTTTAAGATATTTGGACATATCAACTGTGGACATAACAACTCAATTAACTCTCTCAACAGTCCTAGGAAGTTGTTGTTGTTATTGCTATTATTATTATTCTGTAGATGAATAAAGGGTTAGGTTATGTAACCTAATGGTTACACGTTCTGCCTAAGGTTGTGGATCAGGTGGTGGGTCTGTGTTTTGCTTGCTGGGAATCTGTCTTTGAAGGTCGCTCTCCTAACTGCTACTCCTTACTTCTAGTATCCCTGTGCCTACCAACCTCTCACCTACCAATTTATCAGAAAGAGATTGGAAATAGCTGGGTAAGGGGAGAGAGAGGGATAGTTCTTTCATTCCAGGGGGCCTGGCATCATCCCAGAATGTTTCCAGTGATGACACGTCTGCTCTGTATACCGGGACGGCAGGATTGGCACATTCAAGGTGGAGGGCTCCAAAGCCCCCAGATGATTTTGGTGCCCACTGAGGTCTGGAAAGCACTGATGCAGATGGCCATATCAGGCACACAGAAGGCACTCATAAGCATGCCAAACGGAAGCCCAGGGATGTGCAGTGACCTGGCAGGAGCCACGTTGGCAGGGAGAGAGAAGTAGCCAAGACTCTCTGTGTTTCAGGGTCCCAGCCTGGACTCTCCGAGCTGCACTTCCTGAGGCTGGGCCAAGAATCTGCCCCGGGCATGGAGGACCACACACCTCACCCCCACGCGTGCATCTAATGATTACTCAGGAAGGGCAGGCTTTGGGCTGACAAACATGGCACCGGAAAGGGGAGGGGGGAGCCCGCCAGGAGGGGGTCAGCAGAGCCAGCTCCCTCAAAGCATTGTCCTTTCCTTCCTCCCACAGGATGCCAGGAGCCCCACAGAAAAGGGACTCATTTGTCTTCATTCCCAGCACGCTCACTTGCCACTGGCCTTTCTCTTAGGCTTGCTCAGAGCAACAGGATACAGTCTCTGCCAGGAGAGAAGGAAGGAAGGAGGGAGGGAGGGAGGAGAGGAAAATGACAGGAGCTCTGGATCTCCAGGCCCCCGACCTGGACCCTGGACCCTGAAAAGATCCAGCACCGTGAGGCCTGGGACCCAGCCCAGAAGTGCCTGTTGTAATGGGGCCTGGGAGGAGAAACCATTTCCGGTTGCAGGGCAATCATTCATCAGATGTAGGCTGAATAACTGTTAAAAGCTGAGCTCTCATTTCTGGGTGGCCTCTCTCCAACTTTTATCTTAATCTAGTCTTCTTTGCACATTTATAGAAGGAAAATAAATAGGAGGCTCTTCAGAACAAGCCTTCTTTTGCTTTTCCTTTGGTGTTAAAAAGAAGAATGCATGCTTTGGAGCTTTTTCCTAAGCTCTTTTTATAGTTGAGTTGTTTCTGGTGTCACCCCAGACCTACAGCATCAGAAACGCTGTGTGTGTGTGTGTGTGTGTGTGTGTGTGTGTGTGTGCGTGTGTGTGGAGGTGGAGGTGGGGAAAAGGGACATGGCAGAGATGAAGGGTAGTGTGGGTTGAAGAATTGGAGTCAATACTGCAATCTACCATCATAGGGATTATCAAAACAATGAACAAATCAATACATTCTAACAAATGTTTATTGAACTCTAAGTATATGTCAAACACTGCTAGGAATGTGTAGTGCATAGCTAACCCAGAAACTTACAGTTCAGTAGGTGGCTCAGACAGGTAATAGATAATCAAGAGTGTTGGAATGACTTGTATGGCAAATCAGTTGGCTGAGGGACCCTGGTGAAGAGAGCCCCTCTCCCTGACTAAGCACACGGGGAAGATGAACAGCTGAAAGTGAGTGTAGGATCACCATCGTCCCCAGGAATGTCTGCTGAAGAAAGTTGCACTCATCTTAGATTAGCATTCTAGGGCTTCCTGGGTGGCACAGTGGTTGGGAGTCCGCCTGCCAGTGCAGGGGACACAGGTTCGAGCCCTGGTCCGGGAGGATCCCACATGCCGCGGAGCAACTAAGCCCGTGTGCCACAACTACTGAGCCTGCACTCTAGAGCCTGCAAGCCACAGCTACTGAGCCCGTGCGCCACAACTACTGAAGCCTGTGCACCTGAAGCCTGTGCGCCTAAAGCCCGTGCTCCTCAACAAGAAAAGCCACTGCAATGAGAAGCCCGCGCACCACAACGAAGAGTGACCCCTGCTCGCCACAACTAGAGAAAGCCCGCATGTAGCAATGAAAATCCAACTCAGCCAAAGATAAATAAATTAAATAAATAAATTTATTTAAAAAAAAACAAAACCATTATGTTCTTCCCTCTGAGACTCTTATGAGGTGCAAAACAAAAAATCATCACCGTCATTTAAACCATGGGCCCTTCATGTGAACTTTGCTTCCTGTCAAGGAAATCACATACTTGATTTTTTTACACTAAATTTATTTGGATTTCAGCACAGACACAGTTTAGTGATAAGGCATGTTCTCTCTCTCTCTCTCTCTCTCTCTCTCTCTCTCTCTGCTGTGTTTCCAATCTATGCAGAGATAAGATGGTGAAGAGAGCCTGAAGAAATTTCTGTGGTGGGCCCTGGGTAAGAAGGAGAAGTAGCAAGATTCCTGGCCTTTCCTGTGGAACTCCAAACCTGGCTGGAGCTCATAGAGTTGAAAGTGGCCAACTGGGATAAAGTCTAGATGGACTAACCTGAATACAGGCACCATCGTCTCTCTAGTGCTCAGAGTGACCTTTGGAGAAGACTTCCCAGAAGAGGTGAGAGAAAAGAAAGAGAGAAGGAGGGCGTGAGGGAAGGAGGAAACCACCATTTGTTAAGTGTGTACACGGTCAAGCACTTTACACACATGATTTCTCTTATACCATCTTCATCACCATGAATTGAAACCTCATTTCCACTAGGGTGAAGTGTGAAAATGGAGGCTCAGAGGGATGAATGACGGCGATTCGCCCTAGGTCATTGCTGGTAAGGGGCAGAACTGCTATCCTTCCCCAGGTCGGCCTCATTCCAAAGCACACGTCTCCCCCACCCTTCTCATTCAAAACCCTTTCCTGGTTGGTTGTGTACCATCTGATGAAACTGATATGTGATTGGCTGTTGGATGAAGCTCACCTGAGGATGAGCCCCTCAAATCTCCAATGCTGGGGGTGTTCTCTTTCAAGTTAACCAGGGAACTCTTTCTCAGAGCTTTCATGATATTTTTTTACAGCTTGTAATGTCTCCTCCTTTCCATATGTGTCTCGTAAGTGTTTCCTGACAGTGGAAGGAAGGGAGGAAGGTTAGCTTTTCAAGAGAGACAGGGTTTTGCTACCCAGAGTGTGGTCCCTGAACCAGCAGCACTGGGATCATCTGGAAGCTTGTTAGAAATGCAGAATCGCTGGCCACAGTCCTCCAGAATAAGTGAGTTAATGCTTACTTCGTCCTGGTACCCAGGATGCCATCCATAAATGGTACTTCCTTTCTGTTCCCATCTTCCCTTCTCTTTTTTTAACTTTTAATCTTTTTATTAAAATGTAGTTGATTTTCAATGTTTCAGGTGTATAGCAAAAGTGATTCCGTTTTATATATATATATATTCTTTTTCAGATTCTTTTCCATTACAGGTTATTACAAGATATTGAATATAGTTCCCTGTGCTGTACAGTAGGTCCTTATTGTATATTTATTTTATGTATAGTAGTCCTTCTCTTTAAGAGGAAGAAACAATTTCATCTTCAAGAGTGAGCCCCCAATAGAAGACAGAATCTGTTCTCTTAGAGAAAGAAAATGTCTCTGAAATATTAATCATATCCATTAGACCTGTGCTATATGGTAGCCACTTGCCATATGTGGCTATTAAATTAAAATTAAATTAAAGTAAAACTTCACTTTCTCAGTCATACTAGCCACATATGGCTAATGGCTGCCATATTGGACAGCATAGATATAGAACATTTTCATCATCATGGAAGGTTCTGTTGGACAGAGCTACTTTGATGCTTCCTATTTTTCCTGGGCTTTTGCTAACCCACAGCCCAGCTGCTCACACAGTAAGAGCTCAATAAATGCTCCTTGACTGAAATTCTGCAGCTTTGCTCATTGGAAGAAAGAAATGGGAGGAGAGTCTCAAGATCTGTTTTCCATTTCCTGCTCTGTCTACTAAGGAGCCAAGTGACCTTGGGTAAGTCATTTACCCTCACTTTCCTCATCTATAGACTTAGAGAGGCAGAGATAATGAGTGCCTCATATTAGTCTGGAAGCTTTTGCACTTTGTATCTCTTTGATAGTTTGGTCAACCTTCCAGCCTGTAGGAGATGGCCAACTCATCCTGGTTTGACTGGGACTGTCCCAGTTTTAAAATTGAAAGTCCCATATCACAAGAACCCCCTCATTCTCAGGCAAATCAAGACCTCCCAGTTATAAAATTCTGTGACCCTGTGCAAGCCCGTGGATGGGGTCCCAGGAGCCCCAAACTGCTGCAAACAGCAGAAGAGTGTGGTTAAGAGCTTAGGCTCTGGAATCAGACAAACCTGGGTTCCCCGTGCTGATGCCACCGCTTGATTTCTGTGTGAACTTGGGCAAATTCCTTAATTTCTCTGAGACTCAGTTTCCCCATCTGCAAAATGAGACTGCTGACAATAGTTCTTTCTTCTGTGTGTCATTGTGAAGATTAACTTAGCAAAGCTTTGCTCTGTGCCACTCAGAGCACTGTTAGCAATTATTAATTCAGCGGCCTGTGCGAAGGGAGGGGGGTCTGTCTTTAGGGAGACTGTGACCCTGACATTCATGGGGACCCCAAAGTATCAGCTAAAAGAAAGATGACTCCCTTACAAGCTATTCAGCTCCTCTTCATCCAAACTCCCACAAATCTCGCCCCGGACTCATCTCTAATAAATGACACTTCAAACTGCTTAAGGAGAGCACATTTCAACTCCCCGTGCCCTGCTGGGATAAAGTGACTTTGAGGGAACAATTTTATTGAAACACAAACTAATCATTCCTGTTGCCAAAGTAGGCTTTTGGCAGAGCCCTGTGAAAAAAGAGAGAGAGTGGGGAAAAAATGTCCTGAATTACTGAGACAGCATTGTATTTAGACGATTAAGTTTGGAAAAGCAGGACAGTTCCCGTAACCACCTCCTCCATCCCCTCCTCCAAGAACAAAAGGTTTTGTTGAAAGTATTCATATGGATATTAATACCAACACTTTAATGAGCCCCTCAGTAAACTCCTCAGCAGTAATTGCACCCAGCCAGGTGCCACTGGAGGGAAGGTACAAAATCGTGCCTCCAAAAATTAGTCACTTGTAAGTTAACCCCACAGTCACGTCAGCAGCCTACACTTGATGGCTGATTCACAAAGATTCCTTGACACCTCTGTAGTTAAAGGGGGCAGATCGCCATGGGAAATCTGCAGAAAGGGAAAAGTTCACACTTACAAAAGACCCACATGGAGAAAAGAGTTTTGAGGAAACTAGGGACATAGCTTTATTCAAGGTTGTGATAGCATCCATACTAGTTCTGCTGAGCACTTGCTGAGCACCAGGCAGGGTGCAGAGCACTGCCTGTAATCCTATGGTTTTCTATGGAGGTTTCTATGATGCCCATTTTACAGATGAGGAAACTGAGGCTCAGAGGATGTGAAGGGCTTGGTCCAAAGTCTCAATGCTAAAATGGTGGGGCTGGAGATTTGAACCTAGTCTCTTGGTGAGATGTGAGTCTCATCAGTGAAACAGGGATAGAAGAAAAAGTTGTGCTTTTTCTTCTCACTTACTGGAGGTGTTTTAGAGGTTGGATTTTGCCTTGGGTTTGGCCTTGACCCTGAGTATGTAAATCCATAAACGAAAGACTCTCTGCCTTCCTAACCCTTCCTACTCTTTAAAATTTCCCTTCTTGGGCTCAGACTTTTCATCACTGCTCTGCCTGCCATCTTTGTCCAGTCTTCTCCCTTTCCTTTTTCCTAGTTATTTAGGGAAATAACATGGCCTGAGAGAGACCAAGAATTAAAGATAGTGAGCGAATAAGAATGAGAATGAAAGGAGGCAAGTGAGAGTGAAGGGGAGAAGATTAGGAAGAGCAAATAGAGAGAGAGACAGAGAGACAATGAGGGAGACAGTGAGAGAAACAGAGAGAAAGAGATAGAGACAGAGAGACAGAGACAGACAGGCAGAGAGAGAGACACACACAAAGAGAGAATGAAAGAGAAAGAGAAACAGAGAGAAAAAAAGAGAGAGATCAGGATTTGAAGTCCCCCAGATTTGGCTTGAATTATTGCTGCTACCAGATGTACAACTTTGAATAAAGCTCTCTGACTCAGTTTCCTCATTGGCACAATAAGGGTGATACTACTCATCCCATAGGATTGTTGTGAGGATCAAATAAAATATTGTCTATGCATTTCCTGCCATCCAACAGGCACTCAATAGACCTGCCTACTCCCTTTCTACTCCCCTCATCAAGCACCACCTAAACCCCAGGCACACTCCAAGACATCTCTACAAACGTTACCAGTTTAGTCCTTGAAACAACTCATGAATCACACGTTCTATTATATCTCATTTTACAAGGAGGCCTAGAGAGAGGACATTATAAGCTAGGATCACCCAGCAAGTGACTGTCCCAGCCAGATGTCCAAGGCAGATCTGTCTTTCTTGACTATGGGGGAAAGAAATAATAAAGGGGTGGCTGTGCCTCTGAACTGATGGGCTTTTACGGTTTTCTTCTTTAGCTGCTCCACTGGAGGGCTGTTGAGAGAATTATCCAAATCATGTTAGTGATCAATTGAGTACTGTTGTTTCTCTGGGGGAAGATAGGGGGCAAAAGCTCGGGTTGGGGCTGGCAGCCACTAGCTGTGATTGTTATCTCAGCTGATACCATCCAGGGGCTCTCAGCTCAAGTAATCAACTCAATTGCCTCCTCTCAGGGGTGAAGTGGGGCTAATACAACTGAACCGCCTAGCCTGTGGGAAAACGATTCTGTGCTCGTGGTGTCATGGCAGAAGCTGAGTGGTGAGTACTGGCCAGGCCCAGGGAGGGCATCCTGTGAGTTGAAGGAACCGTCAAAGCCTTGATGTTGGTTCAACAGAGGTGGGTCTGAATCCAGGCTCCATCACACATGAGCTTGGGATATTGGGTAGATGTCGGACCGGTGTTGGGTGTAGTACTCAACCAGAGTCTTGGTTCCTCTTCCATAAAATGGAGTGAATAGAATTTACATCGCAACCAAGGTGTTCGGTGGATATAAAAGAAAGATCTTGATGAAGGGCCCTGCACATGGTAGCTACTCTGCAAACTTGAGGTTCCTTCCCCTAGAGCAGTTCTCTTTGGGGAGGGAGAAGAGGAAGGAGAGAGAAATGATGTCCCTACAGACAGAGAAGCTCATTTGCATCCCCTCTTTAGGGAAATGAGTTTCCCAACTCTGAGACTTGTGGATTTGAGTAGGCAAATCACTTTTACTGATGATGTGGATTTAAATGGTTTCATCCAGTTGTTTCCTTCCTTCCTCCCTCCCACTGCCCGATTACTACAGAAACCTTTTATTTTTTCTTTCTCACCCACGGTCCCTCTTTACTGAGCACTTACTCTGTGCCAGGCACTGTGCTAAACGCCTTCTTGAGTTATTTCATTTCACAACAATAATGAGTGAGTTATCTCTTATATGCTCTACAACCTAGTGGAATAGATATAACTGTTATCCCTGTATTACAGCAAGGAAACCAAAGCACAGAAAAGAAAAAATAGTAAAAGCACAGGTCTGTCTGATTCCAACAGGCTTTCAGCATGATTGGGGTCAAGAACCCTTTCTGAGATCATCCTGCAAGCGTCCAGCTGACCAGGCTGGGCAGGTAACCTGTTCAGGAGTTCAGTCCTTCCTTCCTGGAGTCTGACGTCTCACCACCCTCACCCCTGAGAAGCAGGTTCAGAGCTTTATTCAGAAATCACTGGTTACCTTTCCCGAAGCATCAGTAGGGTTGCCTGACAAGTAAGACTCCACTAAACTTGCCAAGCTGAGTAAGAGAACCTCCTCTCCTCACCTAGCCTGCCTCTGCCCCCTCACCTTGATGTTGACCCATGGCCTCTTCTTCACCCACAGCACTGCCTAGCACACAGTAGGTACTTGCTCTGGGCCTCCAGAGTCTATGGCCTGGGCTTTCAACACAGCCTTGTTCTTGGATCTGGGTCAAGCTCCTTAGCATGGCAACCGAGGCTCTTTGTGAACTCAGCTATTCTTGGACTTTGAACTACGGCTCTCTCCATGCCTTGGCATATGTAGTACCCTCCACCCTCAGCAGAGCCCCCTTTAGGACGCTACAACCCATCCATGCCCCCCAGCAAAATTAAGCGCTCTCTCCTGGATTCTCCCAGGTACACCTGGAACATAGGAAAGAGGTCAGTCCTAGCACTTACTACTTTGTCTTTCTGTTTTTCAGGAGACTGTGAGCTCTTGGAGATGATGGGGGAAGTGGCTTAATTAACACCTAACACAGGGCCCAGCCATCAGAACTTTCCATCATTCCAGCTTTGGATTAAATGTCACATCATCTCTTGGAGAGGCTGTCTTCAGTCTTTCCCTCTCAATGAGATTTTCTCCTATACCTCACACTTTACCATCCTAGTACCCAGTGGGTCTTTAGCTCTCAGATAGACCCTATGCTTTGGGGTCTGACTTTCTTGTCAGACACTGGAGTTCAGATCCTCGCTTAGTAATTTGTTAGCTATGGGACCTTGGGCAAACTGTCTCATTTCTTCAAGCCTCCATTTCCTCATCTGTAAAATGAGGCTAATGATGGGACCTTGTAGGAGAGTCTCCAAGATTACATAATATTTGTAATGCACTTAGCACAGTGCCTGCATTCAAGGTGGCTATGTGTTTGGCTTTTCATTTGTTACTTCCTTTAGAATGTCTACATTGCAAAGGAAGAGCAATGATTTTGCCTTTTTCATTGTTGACTTTCCAAGGCTTGACAGCAACTGACACAGAGCAAAATCAATAAGCATTAGTGGACTTGCGTGATGAAGGAGGAGAGAGGCAGGGCCTCCAGGAGCCTCCCCTGCAGCCTAGAGCCCTCTGTCACTGAGGGGCAGTAGCTAAGCCCCAGGACTCAGGTCAGATTGCCTGCATCTGAATCCTTGCTCTGACACTTATCAGCTTTGCAACCCATGGCCAGTTGTTAACCTACATCTTTGATTCCTTATCTGTACACATGGATAATAATAACTGCCTCTTAAGTTTGCTGTGAAAATAACACTAATAAAATAACATTATATCATGGTCGTACAATAACATTAAGGTAATGGGATATGACTGTTATGTAATTATTTTCAATAACTATTACTCAACATTTCATAAATAATTCTGTTTTACCACAGTATGGTAATCTCTCTCTCTCTTTTTCTCCCCTTACTAATGTGAGCTCCTTGAGGGTAAGATCTGTGTCTGCTTCATTCTTGTATATCCTGTACCTAGCTTTGGTGATAGACACCAGTAAATTTCTCTTTAATACCTTATGTTTTTCAATATATAACCCTCTCAATGACTTTCAAGGTAACCAGGGTGGGCATGATTATCCTCTATTTAAAGACACAAGACTCTGAAGGACAAAGAGATTAAGCGCACTGCCGAGATCACACCACCACTTTAGTGACCCGGCCGACTTTCTGAGCACTGATGGGCCACCAGGAGGCTGTTGGGAAGCTCGTTCCCTCTTCAATCGCAAGAAGGGGAGAGGGGTTCTGTGTTGGCAGTGCTGTTCACACGTGAACAAGCAGCCACCGCTCCCTGACGATCCAGGAAATCCATCAAGATCTGTCCGCTTATCCCCACCCCACCACTACAGCCCTGAGTCCTCACCCAAACCCAGGTAGCTCCAGGCTCTAGCAGGCAGCTACTTGCCCCTCATCTGCCATCGCATGGATCCATCTCCCACATGCTGGAGTCAAGCTGGGTAAAACTCCTCACCTTCTGCGTGGGTCTGGTTCTCTTTGATTTCTACACCTACCTTCATAAACACTCATCTCTGTGCTTCCTCTTCCCTGTGTCCTCATGACCAGAGAGGGGTTCAATTCAGTTCATTTCTACCAATATCTATTCAATAATCACAAGTCCCACATGTAGGGTGCTTCATCATTTAAAAATAACCTTCTCATTCGTTTTAATTCCCATGCCAGGAACAGTGTGCTGGGGACTGTGGGAGGTAAGACATGCCCTACTCTCAAAGCACTCAGAACCTCCGGGGGAAAAGAGAAGTATGCAATTACCTTAATACTATAACAGTACTACTACTACTAGTTAGTTACCATTTATTAAGTTTACCATACACCAAACACTGTAACAAACTCATTTACGCGTCGCCATATCCTGTGAGACAAATGTTGTCAAATATAACTATGAACACTACCAGAGCTGAAATAAAGAAACACTTAAGAAACAAGTTCAGCTGGTCTCCCAGAGCAGAAATTGAAAGGGTGGGTGATAATGGCAAAAAGAAGTGAGCTCATCACATAGTCAAGACTCTGAGTTCAAGTCTCTGGTCGTCTCATGAGCGGAATCATTGGATTATACGCTCTTACTCTGCTATTACGATGGTGCCCGTCGCAAATCCGGGACACTGTTTCCAATGATGCTTGAGACAGATTGCATCGAATCCCTGGTGGGTCCAGAGTCACACGGCAGGCAAATTTGTATGCGCGTACCCTAGGCTTGGCAATGGTTTTCAAGTTTGTTTCCTATGTCCACTTCACAGAACTGGAGACTGATGCTCAGACAGAAAATCACTTTTTCAAGGTCTCGGAATTAGTAGAAGAAATAGCATTCTACCTCAGGTATCTAATCCCAAATACATACATTCGTTCACTCTAAATAAAAATAAAAGTATAGGGGCTTCCCTGGTGGTGCAGTGGTTGGGAGTCCGCCTGCCGATGCAGGGGACGTGGGTTCGTGCCCCCGTCCGGGAAGATCCCACATGCCGCGGAAAGGCTGGGCCCGTGAGCCATGGCCACTGAGCCTGCGCGTCAGAAGCCTGTGCTCTGCAACGGGAGAGGCCACAACAGTGAGAGGCCTGCGTAACACAAAAAATAAATAATATAAATAAATAAATAATAAATAAATAAATAAATAAAAGTATATACTGTAGAAGCACAGAGAAAGGTGTAATTAATTCCAATTGAGGAGAGAAGGTTTCATAAAGAAGGCAGCATCTGAGCTGAGCCTTGAGGCACAAGGAGAATTTCTCCAAGTGGGGAAACAGGGAGGGACATCCCATGTAGAGGATTGGCAGCCAAGCCTGAACACAGAAGGTTTGCAGTGTGTTAGGGAGAAAGAGTGCTGTGGTCATTTGTCATGGGGCTGGTAATGTCATGACCATTCTCTACTGAGAAAAGGAAAGGTTGGACTCGATCATATTAATCGTAATTAATAAGGGTGCAGCCCTTTGGAGTTGACAGTGTGCTTCCACATCCATGATTACATTCAGTTTCATGGCAACATTGTCATCGTCCTCATTTTGCAGAGGAGGAAACCAGCACTCAGCCAACTGAAGAAATTTGCTTATTGTCATTCAGTTAGAAAAAGGTGGAGCCAGAAATTGGTTTCCAAATTACACGATCCATGCTGCCCTTCCTACCAAACTGTCTTAAAATTATAACTGTTTAGTACATGTAGCAAGCCAGACTTTGGTCCTAGAATTCTGGGCTGCATCTGTTACACAAAGGCATGTTGCTCACCTTCAGGTCAAGAAGCCATCTCATCTCAGTGTGTGTCTGCCCAGCATTGATGAATTCTAGGGTCTCACTGGAGGGTGTTGGCCTGGAGGTAGAAATGAGTGGGCCAAGGGGCTGACATGGTCTCACCTGCTTGGCCTTACTGGAAGGGAGTTGAAAAGATCCTTTTGGTCCTCTCCACTCCCCTCCCCAGGACACAATATTTAGGACTATATCCCCACCTTTGAGACACTTCTTTGTATTCCTGTAAGGTAGAGAGGTGGGCCCTCTTGGGACCAGGCAATTGCTTTGAGAAAAGTGTGAAGATTCTGTGTGGTTCGTGTAGGTACAGTCTTGCTCTGTGACCATTGGAAAGTCACTTATCTTCTCCAAACCTCAATTTCCTATCTATAAAACCAGCAGGGAGACAGGTGGGCTAATACCTACAGAGAAGCAATATAGCTAGAGCTGAAGAGCATGGGCTGCGAAGCCAGAACGCCAGGGCCCAAACCTTGCCTCTGCTAGATCTCAGCCCTGGCCAGTTTACTTAACCTCATTGTGCCTCAGTTTCTTTTACTGTAAAAGGGGGATAAAAATGATACTCTTTACCTCTTAGGGCCATTGTAAGGACTAAATACTTAACCCATGTAAAGCATTTCGAACCATCTTCTAAAGAGCTGTTCTCAAGTACTAATAGAAATAATAACTAGCGTTTGTAACATGTTACAGTGCCTAAGACCTTTTCACAGGTCCTTTCCTTGCCTCTCAAGGCACCCTCTGGAAGGCAGTGGTCATCACCCTTCTTTCTCATAGTTGAGATAACTGAGATGCAGGGAGGCCAAATGACTTTTCCAAGATCATACAGCCTGTGAAAGACTAAAAAGGGACGTAGGCCCAGGATTTCTCCCTCCTGCAGAGATGGTATAGCACAGAATGGTAGAACCAGATTTACATCCTGATAAGTTGTTCTTTCTCCCCCTTCTCCTCTCTCGCCATCTCCCTCTCTCTCTCCCCAGCCCTGAGAATGTCCACTTAATCTAAGGCTTTATTTCCTCAACTATATAATGGGGATGATACACCCCACCACCTAGGATTATTCGTTCCCTTCTCCTCATGTCATCAAATCCCAGGAAAAGGGGATCTAAGTGGTCCACAGACCAGCAGCATCAACATCACCTGGAACTTATTAGAAATGCAGAACCTCAGACCTATTGAATCAGAGCCTGTATTTCAGCAAGACCCCGGGTGATTTGTATGTGCATTATAGTTTGAGAAACATTCAGCTAAAGGATGTGTTTAGTAAACCGTAAAGTCAGGTACTACTTGGTAGAGATAAGTAATGTTGTGCCTACACACACTCAGTATTTCTACTCATCCAGTCATTGCTGGCCACTTGTCCATGAGTAATAAGTGGATAAGAAAGTGATGTAAGAGAGGCATTTCCCTGATGAAGCAGGTTGGTTCTTGAGGAACATACCTACACAAGATACACTTATATTAAAAATTGTTTGTTGCTTACCTGAAATTCCCATTTAACTGTGTGCTCTATATTTTATTGGACAATTCTATTCCTAAATGGACTTAGGTTTGTTTTGGTCACATTGCGCAACTTGCAGGATCTTAGTTCCCCGACCAGGGATTGAACCCGGGCCCCAGGCAGTGAAACACAGAGTCCTAACCACTGGACCGCCAGGGAATTCCCTGCGCCCACTTGTTATTTAAATGCTAGGTCCCTGAAGTTTGGAGCCAGCTGTTGGGTCCTCTCAAGACCTAACTTGTGTCAGGGAAGGGAACCATATTAATATTTGTCCCACTTTGTTGAGCACCTGCCACTTCACAGCTCCTTTACTTAGAAAATTACTGCCTCAGTCTGGAGCCTTGCACCTCCAAGCACGGTCGGGGACCGACAGCCTTGCTTGTTAGAAATGCAGTTTCTCAGGCCCCACTCTGGACTGACAGAGTCACCTACAGGTGATTCATATGTACATCCAAGTTCAAGCAGTACTGGGTGAGGCAACTCCAGGTAAGGAATAACTAGTCCAAGACTCTTTTTAAAAAAAATAATAAAAATAGACTTTTTTTAAAGCAGTTTTAGGTTTACAGAAAAATTGAGCAGAAAGTAGAGCTCTCACATACCTCTTCCCCCCTCTACAGAGTTTCCCCTATTATTAATATTTAATTAATTAAACAAAGAGGTCATTAGACAGAGGTGGTTTTCTAATGCTGTGGCTGCCTGCTTAAGCAAACCCAAACCTAACCTATAAATGCCTCAAGGCTAAGAACTTGGAACCTGAAGACAACCAATCACAAATGGCCAACTAGGCTTCCCTAAATAAGGCAACTGCTAAAGCTAGAGCTAATTAAATGATTCCTTTGCTTTGCTTCTGCGTCTTCTCCATTAAAGTCTAGGACCTCTCTACCCCCCTACTCCTGTTATTGGAGCCCTCAACCATTTCCGGTTTGGCGCTGCCCTATGGGAATGGATGTTTCCTCAAATAAACTTACAAATTTTAACATGCTTTAGTTTATATTTTAACATTAACATCTTACCATAGTGTGGAACATTTGTTACAATCGATGAACCAATAATACAATATTTTAAATCCAAGCCCATAGTTTATATTAGGGTTCACTCTTTATTTTGTACATCATGTGGGTTTTGACAAATACATAATGTTATGTATTGGCTGTTACAATATCACACAGAATAGTTTCACTGCCCTAAAATTCCCCTGTGCTCCACCTATTCATCTCTCCCTCCTTCCCCCTGAACCCTGGCAAACACTGATCTTTTTACCATCAAATACCATTTTGATTTGCTAGAAAAGTAATAAAAACTCTTTCATAAAGAAAAGAGTGTTTTTCAAAAATGAAACTGATACAGAGGTTAAATGACTTGCTCAAGGTCACCAAACGAGTAAGTGCAGGAGCTGGGTTTCCAACACAAGTCTGTCTAACTCCAAATCTCTGTTCAATATGGCCAAGCCCCTTCTTACCAGGAGTAGAGACATTTGAACTTCTGTGCTGTAGGAGAGGTCCAGAGGTCTTGGTGACTATTACCCCTGTGGATGGTGTGTACACGTAGTGATAGTGGGGTAGTGGGTGGGCAGGCAGGCAGACAGGAAATATCTGGCCTATGGAGGTTCCCAAGAATTTCTAATATGTACTATAGTGGGAGCTGCAGCTGAATTTCCAGACTGGATCTCCCCACACCAGCTGCCTCTGCACCCCACTCAAGCCAGTTATGATTTACAAATGGGAACTTAGAGATGCTAATGACCCTGACTGGGCTCACTAATTACTCCTTAATCAACTGCTAATGGGTGTTAGCTGCCACCCCAGTGTGGCAGATAGGGCTCCAGCTGGCCAAGGTTCAAGGGAAGCTGGTTGTCAACGTGTCACTGGCCTTGAAAATAGAAGGAGGTCACGGGGTGGGTGAAAAGTGTCTTCTTTTCACTTTCTTCCTCTGTCTTTTTGTCTGGATGTTTGGTCCCAGTCATGAGGGACTGGGAAGCAAAGGTATTTGGAGGATGTAAGAACCAGGAAAAGCCAGGAGTGAGTGGTTAGCAAGCAGAGGAGGTCAGACAGACAACAAAGATTATTGAACGTGTACAAATGTCAGGTACTGTGCTGAGTGCTTTCTTCCTGATGCTGTCAAGGTCAAGGATTTGGAGGGAGAAAAAGGAAGTGAGGACAAGTTGAATGTGTAGGGAAGTAACTCTGAGGAACATGAATGAGAGAAGTCATGAATCAGAGGCACCTAAAGGTTGGCAAGAAAAAAAGAGAAAGAAAACTAACATTTACAGAGCATGTTTTAAAAATATTTGTTAAATTAATAGTCTAAAATTAAATGCTCTCCACGTGAGATATTTTAATGATAATAGCTGCCATGAATTGTATACCTATGACGTGCCCCGCATGGGCTGTCCCCCACAATGACCATCTTCAATAGAGGTTTACTATACCTTTTACAGATGCAGAAATTAGGATTCACAGAGGTTAAGGGTCATACCCGTGGTCACATTGCTAGTATGCAGGTCTGCTATTTTCCTAATTGCAAAGCTTAAAAATTTTAACAGCTTTATTGAGACATCAGTGTCATATAAAAAGTGTATATATTTAAGATGTACAACTTGATATATGTATATATTGTGGAGTGATCACCATAAAACAGTTAACATTTATTATTTCTACATAGTTACCGTTTGTGTTTGTGTGTGTGTATGTTAAGAAGATTTAATTTAAGATTTATCCTCTTAGCAAATTTTGAGTATACACCACAGTGCTATTAACTATCATCACTATGTGTACATTAGATCTCCAGAACATACTCATCTTAGATAACTAAAACTTTGTACCCTTTGACCAGCATCATCTCATTTCCTCCTCCCCCAGCTCCTGGCAACCACTGACCTACTCTCTGTTTCTATGAGTGTGACTGTTTTAGATTCTACATACAAGATCATGCAGTTTCTCTTTCCGTGTCTTGCTTATTTCGCTTAGCATATTTTGCTTCGCATAATGCCCTTCAGCTCCAATCATGTTGTTGCAAATGGCAAGATTTCCTTCTTTAAGGCTGAGTAATATTCCAATGTGTGTGTATACACACACACACACACACACACACACACACACTTTATTTTCTTTATCCATTCATCTATGGAAGGACATTTAGTTTGTTTCTATGCTTGACTGCTGTGAATAATGCTGCAATGAACATGGAAATGCAGGTATCTGTTTATGATACAGGTTTTGATTCCTCTGGGTATATACCCAGAAGTGGGATTGCTGGATCATATGGTAGTTCTATTTTTAATTTTTTTTGAGAAATCTCCATATGTTTTCCACAATGACTGCACCAATTACCACACTCACCAACAGACAGAAGAGTTCCTTTTTCTTCACATCTTTCCCAACACTTGTTATCTTTTGTCTCTTTTACAATAGCTATTCTAACAGGTGTGAGGTGATATCCCATTGAAGTTTGGATGTGCAGTTTCCTGATGATTAGAAATGTTGAGCACCTTTTCACTTACCTGTTGGCCATTTGAATTTCTTCTAAGAAGCGTATTTAGGTCCTTTGCCCATTTTTAAATCAGGTTATTTGTATTTTTGGCAATGAGTTATAGGAGGTCCTTAGGTATTTTGGATATTAATGCTTTATTGGATGTGTGATTTGCAAATATTTTTTCACATTCCATAGGTTGTCTTTTCATTTTGTATGTTGATTGTTTCTATTTCATTTGATGCAGTCCCACTTCTCTATTTTTGCTTGTTGCCTGTGCTTTTGGCATCATAATTTTTTAAAATTTTGCTAATATCAGTGTCAATAAGGTTTCTCCTTGTTTTTTTTTCTAGGAACTTTAAGGCTTCAAGTTTTATGTTTAAGACTTTAATCCATTTTGTGTTGATTTCTGTGTATGGTGAGAAATTGGGGGCCAATTTCTTTCTTTTGCATGTGGATATCCAGTTTTCCCAGCACCATTTGTTGAAGAGTCTATCCTTTCCCCATTGTTAAAGATCTTGGCACCCTTGTTGAAGATCAGTTGACTGTAAATGCATGAGTTTGTTTCTGGGTTCTCTATTCTGTTTCATTGGTCTATATGTCTATTTTTATGCCAGCACCATACTGTTTTGATTGCTACAGCTTTGAAATATAATTTGAAGTCAGGAAGTATGACGCATCCAGCTTTGTTCTTCTTGCTCAAGATTGCTTGTGTGTATGTGTGTGTATGCGTGTGTGTGGGGGGGCGGTGTTTGTGTGTAGAATTGTTAGGGTTTTCTATGTGTATGATCATGTCATTTGCAAACAGAGATAAGTTTACTGCTTCCCTTCTGATTGGATGCCTTTTATTTCTTTTTCTTGCCTGTGTTCTGGCTAGGACTTCCAGTACTCTGTCGAATAGCAATGGTGAGAGTGGACATCTTTGCCTTGTTCCAGATCTTAAAGGAAATTTTTCAGTTTTTCCCCATTTATTAGTATGTTAGTTGTGAGTTTTTTTTAAATGGCCTTTATTATGTTGGGGTAAGAGGTTAAAACTTAGAAACACAAGGGTGAGAGCTTATGAAGCTGAAACTTAGATTGTGAGAAGGGGTCATTCCTGGCTTATGATGGCATTTCTGAGCTTGAAGGAGGGGTCCCATTGGCTGGGGACCCAGATCTCTGAGGAAGGGGCTTGGGTTGGCTGGTATCACTGAGGGGGCACAGTGAGGCTGGTTCTATGAATGTTGCTGCAATGTGGATTTAATTGTTGCTCCTAACAAGAACTACTGCAGCCAGGGTAAAGAAGCATCGCTCAGTAACACAGACAGGAACGCCAAGGAGATAGAAAGTAAACAGGATGGAGAAATCCCCTCTCACCCCTCCAGCTGTGCAGGCTCCCTCTTTCACCTCTATTGGCAGAGTTTAATAGGTCACTAGCTAGCCAAGCCTAAAATGTGGTTTGCAAACTCCTAGCCCCAGTACCTCAAAGTACACATTGTGGTGTAGTGAAAAGTATCTGAAATTTAGCATCCAAAGACCTGGACTACTGTAAAAACTAACTGGTTTCCCTGTTTTCGCTCTTAGTTCCCTCTAATCCATTCTTACTGCCAGTCCCCTTGCAGTGAGGGGTGGTCCTCTGGTTAAGTTATGGCCAATGGAATCTGTGTGGAAGGGATGTATGAATTTTTAATTCATTTCATTAAAAGGAAGCTGCTTCCCCTCCATTTCTTCTTGCCTACTTCCCACATACTGGAACATGGGGCATGGCTGTGGTGAAAAACTACAACCATGGGATGAGAGCAGCACTCTAGGGAGTGACTGGGCACCAAGAGAAAAGAAAACTGAGTCCTTGAATGACCTTGAGAGGCAGAGCCACCATAGTTCACTGGACTGCCTTTTACCTTGTTTAAGTGACTGTATTTGTCCTAGTGAAGTGGCAGAAGCAATGGCCTAACTAGAAACATCTAGTATTAAATGGCTTGTGGAGCTATTGGAAGGACTGAATAAATAGAATTTAGAGTGAGCTTTTAGAAATGAGCCCAAAGTCCTGGGCAAGGCAGAGATCTATCTCTTCTTGGACGTTCTATGGAATGGAAGCTTTGGTTCCAAAACTACTCCAGAGCTACTAGGACCAGGAAGAGCCACGTTATGCCTGCTACAGTCCCCACCAACAGAATGAACCCCTGGTGCCCTGTCTCTTGACCCCTACAAAATAAACAACCCAGCTCTGGGCCCCCCACCAAGGATGCTACCAAAAAACCAAACATCCTCACAGCTAAGCTTGCCCCAGAAGCAGCAGAGGCAGCAGAAGCTGGTCCCCTCACTTCTGCTTTCCAGAATTCATGTTCATGGATCTGATTGGCCAAACCTAAATCACATTCAGAGCTCAGCTGCAAGGGAGTCTAGGACATGTACGTTTTACCTTTCTAGCTCCCACATTATAGCGATATCTACTAGGAGGATGAAATGGATACAGAGTGCTAATGTACCCTATCTGGCGAAGTAGATTTATCATATCCTGAGAGTCATTCAACAGATTTTCTCTACTGCGCATTTATTAAATGCCATGGTCATAGTTGAGCATGACACAGCCCTTACCCTCAAAGACTTTTTCTGTCCAATTTACAGCACAGTGTGCAAAGTTCTATGAGGAAAGCCTGGAGTCCTGAGGGATGGCAGAACAGAGCTGCTTAACCAGGTCTTATGTGTATAGGAAAGAAGAGGGGGCACTGCTCAGGGAGGGCTTGGGAAGGTGATGCTGGAGCCTTGTCCTGAAGGAAATGTTGCCACAGCTTTCTGGCTGAGAACTTAGACTCTGGGATGAGACCGTGTTGAATGCCACTTGACCACTCACTAACCAAAACCCTGAGTAAGTTCACCTGCAGGCCTGAATATAAGGCAATGTTTGTTCCTTCTACCCCATCCCTCCCCCCAATAAACGATCTCTCACAAAAGAGGGGGTGTCTGTTTGGGTTTCTATAACAAAATAACACAGACTAGGTAGCTTGTAAACAACAGAAATTTATTCCCGCAGTTCTGGAGGCTGGAAGTCTGAGACCAGAGTACAAGCATGGTCACAGGAGGGCCCTCTATCAGGTGGCAACTTCTCTTTGTGTCCTCATGTGATTGAAGGGGAGAGGGAGCTCTGTGGGTTCTATTTTATGAGGGCACTAATCCCACTCATAAGGAGTCCACCCTCATGACCTAAGCCTCCCTTAAAGCCCAATTTCTTAATACCATCACGTTGGACATTAGGATTTCAACAAATGAGATTGGGCTATGGGGGGACTCATTCAGACCATAGCAGGGAGTAACTTCGTATTCAACTCCTTATATCAGTAGAAGTCAGTACTTTAATTTGAACAAGATATGTATTAACTTGCAATAATATTACTTAATTTGATATATGATGCCTTTGAAAGAAGAAAGCACTCACCCAGGATCACACAACTAGAGATTACTGGAGGCAGAACTGACCCTTCCTGCATCACTCACCTCTTAGTTACTAACCACACCATTCTTCTTGCCTAGTGGCTTCTCCCTTGTGCTCATTTCCTGCACTGGATCTCATTTCTGGACAGTACTTCTGATGTTTGGGACTCCGCCTTTCTTGTGTATTTTTGGCTCAGCCTGTACGTTTGGTGTCCCAAGGTATCGCCCAAGGTCTCAGGCAAGGACTCCTTGGCTCCAGACATATGGCACTGGGGAGGCCTTCCTGTGATCTGGTCCCTCTGCTGGTTGGAGCTGGACTCAGACTTTTCTTGAGTCAGATATACCCCAGTCTAGGCAGGACAGGAATAAAGACTCAGACATAGAGAATGGACTTGAGGCCACGGGAAGGGGGAAGGGGAGGCTGGGACAAAGTTAGAGAGTGGCATTTACTTATATATACTACCAAATATAAAATAGATAGCTAGTGGGAAGCAGCCACATAGCACAGGGAGATCAGCTCTGTGCTTTGTGACCACCTAGAGGGGTGGGATAGGGAGCGTGGGAGGGAGACACAAAAGGGAGGAGATATGAGGATACATGTATACATATAGCTGATTCACTTTGTTATACAGCAGAAAGCACCACACCATTGTAAAGCAATTATACTCCAATAAAGATGTTAAAAATAAAAACAAAACAGATATACCCCTGTCTGAGGATGACTTCAGATCCGTATGGGCAGCCAGCACTGTAGACCCAGGCTTTCTTCCTCTAGACATGCCAACAGCCTGTGATGATTTCCTCTGGATAAGTGTGTACAGGGAGCTGAATTCAAATTCTGAACAGCTTGGCTGGTTAATATCCATATAAGCACTGAATACTCAGTCAGAGGTGATTCCCTTCTTTGTAACACAGCAGCCAGCACTTGACTCATTCTATCACCTGCACAAATGAGAACCAATAACCAAGGGATTCCTGGATATTTCCCCTGCCCCTGAGTTTCCAGAGATGCTCTGATGTCACTGGCCCTGTTTGTTTTCCTACTGTTATGTTCTTAAATCCACCTTGGGCTTTCTTTCAAGCACTATTAGAATATGATTTGGGGCCCAATCCAGGTCTGGTGGACCTAATTGCTAGACGGCAGTGCTTTGTCTTACCCAGAAGTATTGAGCTGTATTAAGAGATTTGATATTCACCTTCCATGTTGCCCTGAGACCTAGAATGCATTCACTTATAAAGTACAAAAAAAATAAGCTGAGGTTCTAGGAAGACCACAAGCTGGAGAGGCAACCCAAAGGCATGAAAATAGTGCTGGTCTAGGAGTTTAAAGATAGGAGCTAGGGCTTCCCTGGTGGCGCAGTGGTTGAGAGTCCGCCTGCCGATGTAGGGGACACGGGTTCGTGCCCCGGGCCGGGAAGATCCCACATGCCATGGAGTGGCTAGGCCCATGAGCCATGGCCGCTGAGCCTGCGTGTCTGGAGCCTGTGCTCCGCAATGGGAGAGGCCACAACAGTGAGAGGCCCGCGTACCGCAAAAAAATAAAAAATAAAGATAGGAGCTAAAGCCCTAGTTCTTGTACTGAGGAGCTGTGTGAACTTTAACAAATAATTCCTGTTACCCCTCCTGTTGCCTCAATGATCAAAGTCCTGAAAGCTGGCTACACTAGATCAAATGTTAATGTGTATAGGAATCACCTAGGAATCTGTTAACATGCAGAGTTCGATTCAGCAGGCCCAGGGTTAATCTGAGATTCTGCATTTCTAAAAAGCTCAAGTGAAGCTGATGCTGCTAGACCAGGGACCACAGCTGGAATAAGAATCTGTTTCAAAAGTTCCCTCCAGCTCCTGTGCTCTAAAAACATCACACTCTTTTTAGTGACAAGAATAACGTTTCCGAGGGGTTTAAGTATATTCTTACATACACATTTGTTAAATTACATATATGATACAGATGGTTAGAAAAATTCAAACAATACAGAAACATAAAAACATAGAGTGTGGAAGTACCCTGGTAATCGACCCCCAAGAGAGAACCATTGTTAATGGCGTAATTAAAGTATTTAAGAATATGACCACCCGCCAAAAGTCAGGCTCAGCTGTCCTGATTATGGACAGGACCTTTTTTTGAAAGGACTTGAAGTTTCTCCTTCAGCTCAAAATCATTGCAGCCCCTCAGTGTGCTAGGTGACGAGGTAGTGAGTTTGGGCTTATTACATGGAGGAGTGGATTTCTTTGTGTTGTATTCTCAGATGGAGATTTAGAGTCTATGGTGACTTCAGAAAGGGATCTTCGCAGAGCTAAGGGAGAGAGAATGAAAACACAGAGTGCTGGAAATCTGGTCACCTGGGGCTTTCCAAATAGGGGCTTTCTCCTCCTTAATTTCTCTGTGGGGACATTGCCCAGATAACAGGAGGAAAGTTTGGCAGATATTTTCCCTGAAAAATGCCCTGTGACATCAAAGAGTGATCTAATGGAACCAAGAAAGATGAGAATTTCTTCGGCAATGGACTTAGGACCAATTGGTCCTGGCTACCTAGAAAAGAATCTTCCTCGTCTAGGGCACCCACGAGAGGGGAAGGTTTTACCTTCTGCCACCTCAAGCACGCAAATGAGCCGGCCAGAGGCAAACTCTGGCTTTGCTGCTGTTTTAAGAGCAGACTCCTGAGACAAAGATTCCCCGAGTGCCCTCAGGACTACATTCAAAATATTCAAGATAGCTGGGTACGTCTCCCCTTCTCCGCCAGTGCCTTCCTCTCCGCCCATTCTCCAGGAGGGAGGCTTGATGCACTTACAAAAGCAGTTTCCTTAAATGAACCCTGCTCCTTCTAGCCTCTGGACTTTTCTAGGCTGTGCCCTCTTCCTGGAACACAGCTCTGGCCCTGTCATCCCCTCCGCACAGCCTTCACTGACTTCCCTTCCCTCCTTTCCCTTCCCCTAGTAGAGAAGGGTGGCTGTCCTCTCTGCTGGCATCTTATATCACCCCTAGAATAACACTTCTTACTCACTGTAACTTTTATCTCCCACATTATACTGGAGATCCTTGAGGACAGATAGCCTATTCTGTTTAAGGTTTTATCTTCCTCTACAGCACAGAGTATACTCATCAAATATGAGTATACTCAGCCCCCAACTGAGACTGTAGCCTCAGCTGACCATTTGACTACAACTTCATGAGAGACATTAGCTAGAGGCACCCAGTTAAACCACACAAAGATTCCAGTCCCACAGAATTGCAATAATAAATGTGTGCTGTGTTGAGTGCCTAAGTTTTGGGATAACTTGTTACACAGCAATAGATGACTAAAACAGTTCCTTTTATTGAGAAACTATGGAAGGACAAAAGGAAACATTTTTTTCCCAAATTTATTTCCTGAATAAGTGAATATGGAAAACTGGACTAAAAATCAGCAGTTATACATAATTGTATTCTGTTGAATATTCATTTAGTTCCTACTATTTCGCTTTCTCCAAACTTTGGTTTTCCTTTTTTTGTGTGAAAAGTGTGCTGGTGAAAAGGAAACTGGGACACGGAGAATTGAACTACATATTTCTAAAGAACATTCTGGCTCTAATTTACCTATGGGCATATCCTGGACTATATATTAGATAAGTAAAAGATACATTTCAAACTCTAGTTCTCATTTTTAAAAAACTTAAATTGTAATGACCTAGGGAGACCAAGAATAATCAGGATTCTTGTTTGCAAATAGTGTATTTGTCATGGTAAATTAACTTCTTTAACAGGCAAACATAAACTACCAGTACCTTAACATTATACAAGTTCATTTCTTTGCATATGGAGAGGGGAGGGAATTTGCTCTACATACTCATTTAAGAATCAGAGCTCAGGCTCCTCCCATCTCGTGGCTCTGCCCTCTTCTTTGGTGGAACTGCTGGGAAAAGAGAGAATAGCGGATGATGTGAGAGATTTTTATGGGCTAGCCCTGGAAGTACATCACTACTTTCCATACTCTGTTGGCCAGAAGTCAGTCATGTGGAACCACAGAACTGCAAGGAATGCTGGGAAATGTAGTCTAGTTGGCTATGTGCCCAGGAGGAAAAGGAAGTGAGGTTTGGTGAATCCATAGCAATGTCTGTCACAAAGAGAAACCAATTCATGTTAAATTAGGTAGAAAAGAAATATATTGGAATGATATTTGCATAGCTAATGCTACCAAGTAGAATTGTGTAGCTTGTGTCCTGTAAGGAAGGCACCTGGATGAGGGAGAGTTTCTATGTTCAGCTTGGAGGCATGTTTGCTTCTTTCTAATGATCTCTTAAGAGAGGTATGCCTTAAAGAAATTCATACAAAGGCACTGTATGTGCTAGGTGACCTTGTGCCTAGCTCATGGTATTCATGGGAGGCAAAAGGATGAGACTTGGAAATAAGGGAGAGCCCAATGCTAGTACAAGAACAATCTATTTAGGATATTGATGCTGGTGCTGTCATCACTGAACATTGGCTATCATGCTGACAGCCTCTGCTGGAGACTCACTATCTCCCCAAAGGATGTCCGAAGTGTGGCACCAGATAGGCTGCCTTGGGCTCTTGAGGCAACACATCCCACACAAAAGAATACTGCTCTGGCTTGTATACTGGGTGACACAGAAGGCTGTCGATTTTATTTTATATATATATTTTTTTACATCTTTATTGGAGTATAATTGCTTTACAATGGTGTGTTAGTTTCTGCTTTATAACAAAATGAATCAACTATACATATACATATATCCCCATATCTCCTCCCTCTTGCGTCTCCCTCCCACCCTCCCTATCCCACCCCTCTAGGTGGTCACAAAGCACCGAGCTGATCTCCCTGTGCTATGTGGCTGCTTCCCGCTAGCTATCTATTTTACATTTGGTAGTGTATATATGTCCATTACACTCTCTCACTTAGTCCCAGCTTACCCTTCTCCCTTCCTGTGTCCTCAAGTCCATTCTCTACATCTGCATCTTATTCCTGTCCTGCCCCTACGTTCTTCATAACCATGTTCTTTTTTTAGATTCCATATATATGTGTTAGCATATGGTATTTGTTTTTCTCTTTCTGACTTACTTCACTCTGTGTGACAGACTCTAGGTCCATCCACCTCACTACAAATAACTCAATTTTGTTTCTTTTTATGGCTGAGCAATATTCCATTGTATATATGTGCCACATCTTCTTTATCCATTCATCTGTCAGTGGATACTTAGGTTGCTTCCTGTCCTGGCTATTGTAAATAGAGCTGCAATGAACATTGTGGTACATGACTCTTTGAATTATGGTTTTCTCAGGGTATATGCCCAGTAGTGGGATTGCTGGGTCATATGGTAGTTCTATTTTTAGTTTTTTAAGGAACCTCCATACTGTTCTCCATAGCAGATGTATCAATTCACATTCCCACCAGCAGTGCAAGAGTGTTTCCTTTTCTCCACACCCTCTCCAGCATTTATTGTTTCTAGATTTTTTGATGATGGCCATTCTGACTGGCATGAGATGGTATCTCATTGTAGTTTTGATTTGCATTTCTCTAATGATTAATGATGTTGAGCATTCTTTCATGTGTTTGTTGGCAGTCTGTATATCTTCTTTGGAGAAGTGTCTATTTCGGTCTTCTGCCCATTTTTGGATTGGGTTGTTTGTTTTTTGGATATTGAGCTGCATGAGCTGCTTGTAAATTTTGGAGATTAATCCTTTGTCAGTTGCTTCATTTGCAAATATTTTCTCCCATTCTGAGGGTTGTCTTTTGGTCTTGTTTATGGTTTTCTTTGCTGTGCAAAAGCTTTGAAGTTTCATTAGGTCCCATTTGTTTATTTTTGTTTTTATTTCCATTACTCTAGGAGGTGGGTCAAGATGGATCTTGCTGTGAGGGTGTCGATTTTAAAAGGGACAGAGCTTCTCAGGAGATCTGGGCTGTGGTTCAATCAGCATTGCCCCTGGGGCTATATGTTCTGTCAGATGATATGATGTTGGAGGTAACAGGGTAGGAGAAACTTCACTGTGAATATTATAGCATTTTCCAGTGGGAGAATCACATGCAGGTTCCGGGGATTCTGAAGGAAGGTCATATATCTGCACAGGGAATTATTCAAATAAATTCTCCATCTAAATTTGGTTTAAAAAAATGGTAGCAAGAAAAACAACAAACAAACAAAAAGCAACCAACCAAACAAAAAAACTGGGAGCCACAAAGTGAAAATTACCAGAAATGACAGAAACAAGAAACATCATGCCACAATAGTCCAAATTATTCAGGAGATGGTTTAACCATTCCTAGTGCATATTAATCAGAGGGACCTGGTTTATTTAGAGAGACCAAACATTGAGCACATAGTAGGTGTTTAAAAAATAAAAGCTATTGAGTTAATAACTGTCTTAGTTGAACAGGCATTTTTTTGGCTGCCTAACGTCAGAAAATTCTTTTCATAGTGGAATAGGAGAATCCTTTGTCTCCAAAAAGAAAGATTTTTACTTTGTCCACCCCAGGCAACTAGAACAGGGTTTCCCAGCATCTTTCCCACACTGTGGTGCATGCATGTCAGCATTCTGGGTTAAACAGGAAGAAGGTCAGGGCCCAGATGCTGCTGCTTATTATGAACCAAGACCCGAGGTCCAGCTGTCCCTAAAATAGATACCTTCTTGATGAGAATGTTCCACACTAGATCATGAGCAGCTCACCAGTGTCAGATGCTTCAGCCCTAAACTTCAGGTCTTGAGGGAAGGATGCCTAGGTGCAGGGTCAATTAGATATCATTGCCACTCCTGAGTAGTAGTAGATGCAAAATGCAGCAATTTGTCTTATACTTTGGAGGGACTATGCCAAGCATGCCCTGGACCACTAGATGTCTAAAAACTTCACTGAAATGACAGATCCCTGAATCTTTGTAGGATTGATCTCCTCCCCTCTCTGGAGCACACATGTCTTAAAGGTCTCCAGCCCACTAGCCACTGCTTGTACATCGTATCCAACCAACATGATAAGATTGATGTAATGGACCAGTGTCCCGTCTCTCAGGTTATATTAGAACAGAGGCCAGGAGAATTAACATAGTCCTGAGAAAATGAATATTATTATCTGTCCCATGTGAATGCAAATTGTTTCTGATTCTCTTTTTAAGTTGGAATGAAAAAGATTGCATTCACCAAATTGATGGTGGCATACCATATTCCTGAGGTCTTATTAGTCAGTTCTAGGAGGGATGCCACATCTGGCACAGCTGCTGCACTCAGGACTGCTACTTATGAAGTCTACAGTAGCATTCAGTCTCCAGGATCTATCAGCTCTCTGCAGGGTCTAGACTGATGAATTATACGGGGCCACCACTCCTACAATTTTTTTTTTTTTGCGGTACGCGGGCCTCTCACTGTTGTAGCCTCTCCCGTTGTGGAGCACAGGCTCCCGACGCGCAGTCTCAGCAGCCATGGCTCATGGGCCCAGCCGCTCCGCGGCATGTGGGATCTTCCCGGACCGGGGCACGAACCCGCGTCCCCTGCATCGGCAGGCGGACTCTGAACCACTGTGCCACCATGGAAACCCCACTTCTACAATTTTTGAATGTTTAATGGGGAGTCTAATCCTCCACTTCCCCAGGACGTGATTGCTTTTGATTTACTATCTTGGCTGAGGTGAGGAACAGTTTCAGAGTCATTCTCTTCTTCTTCCCGCCATGATAGCCCTTACCTCAAAATCCAAGGAGCTAATGTGGGATTACTCCAATTGCCAAAACTTACTTATGCGCTTACTATGAGCCAGACGTTAGACAGAATTTCATTTATTACCTGTCTCCTGTAGGCAGGGCTGGCTACACAATTTGCAGACCCAGTGAAAATGAAAATGCAGGGCCCCCTGTTCAAAGATCAGAAAAAAAAAGTGCCATTCATGGTACATATAAAGGTTTTCCTTTCTTCTGTGTGTTGTCTCTCAATTTGTCATGGTGTTTTTCTTTGCTGTTTAATGTAAGTAAATAAAAATTTGAAATGATTAGCATTAATTTTACCATTCATCATGCCAGCTTTCAATGCAACTATCAGGGTATTCAACTTGTAGACAGAATCACCAAAATTACTCATTTGTATTTCATAGCTTATCCCTAAGGGTGCTTCAAGATGGCCACAAGAGGCAAATATAAGCCAGACTCAGGAAGGTTAGAAGGAGAGAAAAAGGATCCCCCCGAGACATGGAGCCAGACGATACAGGTTTTGCGGGTATGGAGATCCTTGCAGTTGAGTGCAAGCCATTCTTGAAAGCAGGACGCACACTGCCTCACTCTAGCCTGATGGTGCAGGGTTCCCCCTCTTGCCAGCCACTGGGTTGATGCACCACGTCCTGATAAGGGGCAGGGTGTGAGGAGGTTGAATTGGTGTCTTAACTTCTCAAGGCCTGCCACCCCAGCTCATGGCAGAGAAGCAACCCCCAAGGATCTTTAAACCTTTGTCCCAGGACATGGTTGGTACCAAGATCAGGGGTGAGCAAGAAGCCTGCCTCTGTCAAGACACACCTCTGGCCTGTCACCCACCAGGTATACTATGGTACGTCCAGCCCAAGACAGCGACAGCTGCTTCCATGCCCTGCCCTGAGATGCTATGTGATGCTGAGAGCTGACCTTTCCTCTGCCCACGCTCAGTTCTCTCTCAGGTTGGAGGACAGCAGTGATTGCAGGACATGGAGGGGAAGGCTGGGTGGGCCCCGGAGAGCAAGCAAGCAGGGAAGCAGGTGGCAGAGGACTTGTCCTGAGGAGGCAGTGGCGAGTGGGGGTCGTGCTGGGGTCCACAGTCCCACTGGCCTTCACTTAACGAAACAAATTCAAAGTTAAATTATTAAGAGTTTTAAGGCAGCAATCGTAGAGCATTAACCCTGTGTGCAGGCCCTTCTGAGTGTGAACTTATATGGCTACACTGGTCACATGGCCAGTGCAAGAATCTGGCCCTGCCCACAGGCCCCCACTCTAACAGGGGGACTGTGATGACACTTTAGACCTCTGGATATTGATATTAACTCAGACCCTGTAACCAATAATCCCCCCAATCCTGATATTCCCCCTTGCCCCAGAATAGTCACCCAGGTAAATGGTCATAGGTCCATTTAGGAAGGGGCTGGGGAGAGCATGACAGTATGTGCTTGTCATGGTGCTACAGGGTGTTTCCTCCGAGGGACCCAGCCACTTCTGCACCAATGAGTTCTGGATCTGAAAATTGGCTCAGGTATGGAACTGAACAAGGCTCATGGCTTTTTATGAGGGTGACAGCCCTCAACCTCCTGCCCCTCCATGCTTGTTTTTCTTGGTAATAGATATTAAGCATCATCCTTGCTGACTGTTCATCTATTTTCCCCTTCGGACATCGCGTGCTATTAACCGTTTCCTCAGCTCCCAGTGGGTCCATCTCCCTTGGTTACCTCTCTGACCTTGTTAGTCATCGCAGTAATTGTGGTGTCCTGGCTTCTGGTGGTGAAGCACCACCACCGGACCTCCATTATTTGGGTGGGTGAGACATCATCCCCTGGGGCTATTAAAGAGCCCATCTCTGTGATGGCCTCTCAGCAATTATCCCTGGCCTGCAGAGGAGGCCACCTCTGAACTTAGCAATGCTGTGCTCCTCTCACCAGTGCACTCCTGCTGGCCTTGCAGAATAGCGTGTCTTCAGGTGGAGCTTCTGGCCTTATATATTGTGGTAATCCCAGCGTGCCTCATCTCTCAGCCCCTCTACTCCTTCCTCTACCATTTGCCAGGACGCTTCTGGCAGTTCCACTTCCCTGAGAGTTGACCATCATTTTTCCAGGCTTCTCAACAGCCATTCATTCCTAGGGTGAGTTTGCCTCATCCTGGTGTCCTTCCTGGAACGTTAAGTCCCATGTCCCCAGAATGTGCCCCCAAGTCAATGAATTCTTGCTTATCCAGTCTTGCTTTCTGGCTTCCTTGATCAAGCATCCTCAAAATCCAATCTCAGGGGTAGTCCCTTGGCTCCTGTTGCAACTTTTTAAGTGTGTGGTCTCTTTCCTCTCTTACTAGACCCAGCATACCTCCAGCTGAGTTATGTGGAGATTTAACCCTAGATATTGGCTTGGAAGTCAGCAGAGTCAACATCTTCAGGGGAACCCATCCAGATGTCCCTGTCCCGTATTTCAGGGTCCCAGGTTTTCACACCAGGACTCTGTCCTTCAAGTAACAGATCTTCCTTGACTAAACATTCAAACATCTCTGGAGCTCTGCAGTTCTCACAGTTAGGGCTTCAGCATGCCCTTCGATTGGAGTTGCCCTTCAGTCACAGGTGATGAGCGTCTCTGTGCAGGCTGCCGTAGAGGCCTGGTGACTCTCATACTTGGGCACTAATTGCTTGTTAAATACTCCCACTCTCTCATTATCCTTCTTTTGGGTGTTAATGCAACTTAGGAGTAACCAGCCAACTCCCTAGTCTTTTAGGCCTTGTGCTCCCTTGTTTTTCAATTGTTTACATCACTGAACCTGCCACAGCATTCCCCTCCACCAGGACATTTTTTCGGGTCACCACTGATGAAATCTTTTTAGTGAGACCACCACTTGATTCCAGGGACCATCTGTGCCTCACCTAACCATGCCTCTGTCCCCTTCTCCTGCCATGTGGGGGATGACCCCATCTCAACTCCCAACTTTACTGTCTGTTTCTTCAGAGCACTCTCAGTGCCACTTATGCTGTTCTGGGTCCTCTGAGAAGGGGACACAAAGTGTATTTATTTATTTATCTATTTAGCATCTTTATTGGAGTATAATTGCTTTACAATGTGTTAGTTTCTGCTGTATAACAAAGTGAACCAGCTATACATATAACTGTATCCCCATATCTCCTCCCTCTTGTGTCTCCCTCCCACCATCCCTATCCCACCCCTCTAGGTGGTCAAAAAGCACCGAGCTGATCTCCCTGTGCTATGCAGCTACTTCCCACTAGCTATCTATTTTACATTTGGTAGTGTATATATGTCCATGCCACTCTCTCACTTTGTCCCAGCTTACCCTTCCCTCTCCCCGTGTCCTCAAGTCCATTATCTACATCTACGTCTTTATTCCTGTCCTGCCCCTAGTTTCATCAGAATTAGAGTTTTCACCTTTTCTGGACATATACCAAGGAATGGGATTGCTGGATCATATAGTAGTTCTATTTTTAGATTTTTAAGGAACCTCCATACTGTTTTCCATAGTGGCTATATCAATTTACATACCCACCAACAATGCAAAGGGTTCCCTTTTCTCTACACCCTCTCCAGCATTTATTGTTTGTAGATGTTTTGATGATGGCCATTCTGACTGGTGTGAGATGATATCTCATTGTAGTTTTGATTTGCATTTCTCTAATGATTACTGATGTTAAGCACCCTTTCATGTGTTTGCTGGCGACGTGTATATCTTCTTTGGAGAAATGTCTATTTAGGTCTTCTGCCCATTTTTGGATTGGGTTGTTTGTTTTTTTGATATTGAGCTGCATGAGCTGCTTGTATATTTTGGAAATTAATCCTTTGTCCTTTGCTTTGTTGGCAAATATTTTCTCTCATTCTGTGGGTTGTCTTTTGGTCTTGTTTATGGTTTCCTTTGTTGTGCAAAAGCTTTTAAGTTTCATTAGGTCCCATTTGTTTATTTTTGTTTTTATTTCCATTTCTCTAGGAGGTGGGTCAAAAAGGATCTTGCTGTGATTTATGTCATAGAGTATTCTGCCTATGTTTTCCTCTAAGAGTTTTATAGTGTCTGGCCTTACATTTAGGTCTTTACTCCATTTTGAGTTTATTTTTGTGCATGGTGTTAGGGAGTGTTCTAATTTCATTCTTTTACATGTAGCTGTCCAGTTTTAAACGTGTGACGATTTATTAGGTAAATTTAAATGTGTGAGAGAAAAGCTCCTAGGGAGGGAGCTGGGGGATCCTGGGAGGAAAGTGTTAGACACTGATGCTTGTCGGACCTTAAATGAAGGAGAGAAAATCAAGGAAGGAAAGTTGGGTGGAAGTGTCTTAGATGATAGGGCAATCCCAAGGGAAGTTTGGCAAAGTTGTTGGGAGTCCTGAGCCAATGGTACTCATCTGTCATCTCCTCACAACCAGCCTATCTTAGTATTCCTGGTGTGCGCAGTCATGGGCTGGGAGCAGCAGGTGGGAGCATGGCTCAGGTGTTAATGCAGTGATGGATTGCAGAGCCCAGAGGTGAGGGCTCTTAAGCTTCATGCAGTCAGTGATCTGAGAAGCCCATTTTCATGGCCGCCATAGTGGCAGACAATCAGAATGCTCTACATCAGTAGCTGTACTCAAAGTGTTTTAGAATCAAGCCTCATTCACGCTTCCAAAGAGTGAAAAGTAAAAAGCCCACTAGATTCCTGTGTACTATTCATACAAAAGTGACCACTGCTTCCATAATATTTTAGCCAATTGCATATCTTTAAAATCATTAATTTTATCAATAAAAATCTATTTCTAACATCTGTTATGTTAATTAACAAAACTTTTGGCATTAATTGGGGTGAAATATAACTGAAATGTTGTCTCTGAAGTGTGACCTCTTAATTAAACACCTCTGACTAAATGCTGGCTAAATACCCCCGGAGTGTGTCTTCCTCCTTAGGGCAACAAGACATCCCAAGGGGGCTTCCCTGGTGGCGCAGTGGTTGGGAGTCCACCTGCTGATGCAGGGGACACGGATTCCTGCCCCAATCCGGGAAGATCCCACATGCGGCAGAGCGGCTGGGCCTGTGAGCCCTGGCCGCTGAGCCTGCGCGTCTGGAGCCTGTGCTCTGCAACGGGGAGAGGCCACAACAGTGAGAGGCCTGCGTACTGCAAAAAAAAAAAAAAAAAAAAGACATCCCAGGGTATAGAATAAAATAAACTAACATAGACTTACAGAGCTCACTGAATATATGCTGAATCATGTTAAAGCAGATTGGGGATGATAATGATACTCATATCTGGCAGAAATAAGTAAGACGGAGGAAAAATGGCTAAAATCTTGTAAATATTAAACTAGTTCACATATAACCCTTAGAACCCCAGCATAAATGGTAGACATTATTATTTTTATTACTCACCATATTAGAACTCTATAGAGTTTTATAGTTTTACGAAGCCTTAGATGCTGTGGAACAACCATGATTTCATTTCTCTTTGCCAGCACATGAACAGAAGCAAGCAGAGAACGAAGATGGTAGTTTCCATGTTAGGAAAAGAGGGCTGAACCTTTTCACGTGCTTAACTTATCCAGGATGTGTATGGACAGGTAGCTGGATTAGGTGAGCACTGGAAGGGAAGGCTGCAGCCCTGACTCTGTGCATAGGTGTGTCATAGGTGGAGAGCTGGGGAAACACCGATCCTTTCAGGTGGAACTTCTGATTGATCAGCATCTGTGTGTCGATATAACAATGAAGATTTACACAGGGCTTTGCAGTTTATAAAGCTTTTCCCCACAATACATTGTCTCATTTAATCCTCATAACCCTATAAGGCAAGTAGTACTTTTATCGCCACTTCCAACGTAAAGAAATATGACTCAGATGAAGTGAGCTTGCTAAGGTGTGCAGTCATTTACTGTGAAGCCTGAATTGGCACCCCATTCTCCAGGCTCCCAGAGCCACGTTCATCTCTCACATGCCAGCACTAGTTAATGCTGAGGATACAGCTATGATTAGGACACACTCTGTCCTCTCAAAGAGTCTTTTCTACAAGAATTCCTTGAGAATATTTGACCTGCTAGGAACTCTGAGAAGATAGAGAAAAATATACGTTATGACCTTTCCCCTAGAAGAGTTTACACTCTAAAGGGTTTTGTGTTTTTGTTTTTACTTTTCGTTTTGGAATAATTTTAGATTTACAAAAAAGTTACAAAGATGGTACAGATTCCCACGTACCCTTCACCCAGCTTCCCCTGATGTTACATCTTACATAACCAAGGTACGTTCGTCAACCCTAAGAGATTAACACTGGTCCATTAGTATTAACTAGACTATAGATGTGATTCAGATTTCTCTAGTTTTTCCTCCTATGTCCTTGTTTCTGTTCCAGGATACAATCTACCATTCCAGGCTCCTTAGTCTCCTCCAACCTGTGACAGTTTCTCTGTCTTTCATAACCTTGATCTTGATACTGATCAAGAAAGACAAGATTTTGCAGAATGATTTTCAGTTTGTTTGGTGTTTCTCTCAGGATTAGACTGAGGTTATGGATCTGAGGGAAGAATACACATAAATGATTTGCCACCTCATCACGCCCTGCCAGTGGGTACCCCATATCAACATGACTTATCCCTGGTAATGCTAACCTAGAACACTTATATAAGGTGGTGTCTGCCAGGTTTCTCTACTGCAAAGCTGCTCTTTTTTTCCTCCTATACTCTAGTCACTAGAATTGACTGAGTCACTAAGTCTAACCCAAACTCAAGGGCAGGGAATTAAGTTCCAGTATCAAGGAATTTAGGACCTATGTTAAAACCGCCACAGTATTAATACATATTTAGGGGAAAATAGTTTGAGGCTGTGCAAAATATCTTGTTTCTCCTTAAGGTTTCATCCATTCGTTTTAGCCTTCATCAGTGGATCTTACCTGAGGCAATTATTACTGTGCTGTTCTCATGGTGATTTTCTATTTCCCTCATTTCTTTTACACTCATTATGGGAAATGGTCTGTAAAGAAGATTGATCCTTTCCCCCCAACTTATTTATTCAATTAATCATTTATCTATATCAATATGGATTCATGGGTATTTATTTTATTATTTGTGTTCAATACAATACAGTTTATTCTTTGGGTATGATTTAATACAATTTTTATTTTGTTCTTCAAATTGTTCTAGCCTTGGCCACTGGGAGCTCTTTTCAGGTTGGTTCATGGGTCCTTTTGACATTCCCCATCCTTTTTTGGCTTAGTTTTGAACACATTTTTTTTTTTTTTTTTGCTAGTATATGATACTCTGGGCTCATCTTGTGTTTCTCCAAGGAATCCTGATTTCTTTTATTGGAGAATGGTATTTAGAAACCAAGCCCTGGTCATTTAAGTTGAGCTTGTTGCTCTTGGAGTATCATTGCTTCTGGGCCCTTTTAGTAGACAGAGCTAGGAAAATATGTATGTCTACTAACCTACATGTACATGCATCTCTTTCCATGTGTATATTCATTAAATTAAACGAGCGTTTATGCTGATGTCTCCAACTCCAACCCAGCACCATGGGGTTCACTCTAGCACTCCACTTTTGTTTTTTTCTTTCTCCAACACTGTGAAAGCTCAAAGGAATTTTGAAAGCTGGAAAGATATCCTACAATCTTGTGGTTGATGAACTGTCTCTGAGTGGAAGAAATAGAAGTAGAACAAGAGACCAGAGGACCCATATGTGGGGCTATAGGCAACTCTATTGTGTAGGACAGATTTACCCAAACTGCAGACTCTTTGGGGATGTTAAAGAGCATTCAGGGGAAAAAAATCCACATTTAATTAAAGCATTTATGTTGAGGTTATCCTCTGGGTCTTGCTGCTCCATTCCATCACCAGAGCAGCCCCAAGTAAATAGCACGGTCTTTTTTCTAGGCCCTGGGTTAGAATCCTACCTGTACAACCCCCTTATTTTATAGGTGAGAGCACCTGAAGCTCAGAGAGGAGAGGCTCTCACCCAAAGTCACACAGCAATTCAGCCGCAGAGCCAGCAGGAGAGCTCAGGTCTCCCAACTCCGAGGCCAATGCTCTTCTGAACAGCAGAACATGGCAGGAGTGGGAGATGTCCACTGTAGATGTGGAGTACAGACCTCGTTTAATTCTGACAAGTGTCTTCAGCTACCATGATAAAAATGGACACTCTTTATTGAGTGCTTCTTCTGTGGTAGGCGCTAAGTTAAGCATCAATATCTCCTTAAATATACTAACCTTACAACGCAGGTATTACTATTTCCATCTTGCAGATTAGCAAACTGAAAACGGAGAAAAGTTCATAAATTAGCCCAAGGTCATAGGCAGAGCTGGGCTCCAAGCCTGGACCAATGAAGTAACCACCAACTCCTGACTCCCACACCAGGTTGTTGCTGAGCTGCGGAAGCTGCCTCCACCGTCCCGTAAGGAAGGGGTGTGTGTCTCTGTCATTGCTGGGGATAAGCAAACACTGGCCTGGAAAAAGCTAATTGACAGTAGCCAGAGATGCCTTGCAAAGCTGCCACACAGAGGCAGGAAACGCGCTGGGAAGCTGTGCAAGCACTTCTGCCTGCTGCCCTCTCCTCTTTCTCCTCCTCATCAGCCTCGTCATCCTCCCCCTCCCCCTCTTTTCTCTCTCTCTCTCACTCACACACACACATACACACACAGACGTCATACACACATACGCTCCCTTGCCACTGTGACTCTACCCCTGTCACTTGCCCAGAGCCAACCATCTTCAGTTCTGCATCCTTAGCAGGTCATTGGCGAAAACCAGTCTTGGTGGTGCAGGGTTATGAACAGATTAAGGGCTTAGGAGTCCGGAAGAGCTGGGTTCCAAGTCCACATCTGTCCTTTATGAACTGCCCCTCCAAGGGAGTTGTGTGTGACCTGGGCAAATTACACAACCTTTATAAGTGAGATAATAATACCTGACTTGTAATATTGGAGTCAATGGAAAACAGACCTTGAATTTCTCTGCTGCTTCATCTCCCGCCCTCAATCCAAGCCATTGACATTTTTGCTGGGATTATTGCAGGAGCCTCCTAACGGGCCTTCTCGTCCCCTCTCTTGTTCCCTTTCAGAATTGCCATGTGGTACCCAGGAATAATCTTTTAAAAACATAAATCTGATCATTAGAGCTTCTCCCCAAGGTTATCAACAAATAAATGACAAGTGTTTCTCACCTCACTTAGAATTAAACACCCATCCTTATCACGTAAGGGCCTTTGTGATCTGGCCCTTGCCTACCTCTCCACTCACCATCCCTTTCCAGAGTCCTCTGCAGGCCCACTCTCCCTTCTATCATTGCCTCCTAAGCAGAGGCTCTCTCCTGCCTCAGGGATCTCTCACCTGCTGTTCCAGCCTCCTGGGATTCCCTTTCCCCTCTTTTCACCTGGTTAACACCTACTTATCCTTTAAGTCTCAATTTGTCCTCCTAAGAGAGGCCTTCCCTGAATGCTCTGTTTAAATCCAACCCCCTCTTTCATGGTCTCGTGCTTCTCTTCCTTCATAGTCCTTATCACAATTTATAATTGTGCATTTGATTATGTGATTCTTCATTCAATGTCTCCTCCCATAGGTGGAGAGCAGGGTGTCTCTTTGTTCCTTTTTGTCTATCCCTGGGGTCAGTCGTGGTGCCTGGGACAAAGTAGATACTCAAGAAATAGGTGGCATGTAAAGCACAGGTGGGCACACACGCGCAGCTTTTTTTTTTTTGTACGCGGGCCTCTCATTGTTGTGGCCTCTCCCGTTGCGGAGCACAGGCTCTGGACGCGCAGGCTCAGCGGCCGTGGCTCACGGGTCCAGCCGCTCCGCAGCATGTGGGATCTTCCCGGACCGGGGCATGAACCCGTGTCCCCTGCATCGGCAGGCGGACTCTCAACCACTGTGCCACCAGGGAAGCCCTCACAGCGCAGCTTTAATAGATCTTTGTAGCTGTGGTCCCCCTCTTCCCTGGCCTGGTGGACACACCAGAGCACAGCTCTTAGCAGTGGGCCCAGTCCCTCCCTCATCTCAGTTCCCCAGCCCTGTGGGGCTGGCTGGGTGCGAAGCCCCCCCTGAGAGCAGGAGCTGCCTGTTGGGAGTGGGGCGGGGCTGCTGGGGAGCAGGCCCCCATCAGGCTCAAACCCTCCCTGTTCTTTCTTCCCCACTGCAGAGAGCAGTCCCGCCCCTGCCAATGCCAACTGAGCTGGGGCTTGTTTGGTTGTACATGCTGCTAGGCAACTGGCCTGTTTTTGCTTATTTACCTCCCCTGGGCCGTTTCACAACACTCTGTAATAGGCTCTGCTCGCTCTGGTGCACATCTGGATTGCGTTAGCCTGTCAGAGCCCCCTTTGCACAGAGAGCTAGTACTTGCCCCAAGTCACCGAAAGGGACTGCATGCTCCAGCTGCCCAGCCTCCATGGTGTGGGACCAGCCAGCTTCGCCCTTCACTCGCCCAGCCTTGCCTCCCTTCTCTGCCCTGAACCTCCTATTCCTTGTTTTCAGTAGTGTACACATTTCAAAGCCTGAAGGTGGCGGCCCTTTGAAAAGGAAAGGAATGATGGGGCTTCAAGGAATACTAGAGTAGGAAATAAGTTTATAGAGAGTGAAGTCTGAGCCCCCCATACGGCTACTACTCTCCTCTCACCCACAGAGAGAGGAATTGACTTACCCAAGGGGACACAGACAGACAGGGGCAGATCCAAGACCAAGTTCTTTGGCATCTCCTCTTTCATCCTGGAGTCCTCCCACCAAGAAGACCACCTTGGGATAGAGGGGGTTAAATTGGATGTTATTAGGTTTGAAGGAAATAGTAGGTTTACCCCTCTCCCTATCAAACTCAAAAATTTCTGGAGGGGTTTCTGTAAAGGGACTAAAAGAGAGTTGGATGTTTGGTAGATGTCTCTTTAGAGAGAGAAAGTTTCTGATTTCTTTATCTACCTGCAGAGGATGTATTAGCGAAAGCAGGGCAGGGGCAGGGACAGGTGAATGAAGTAGGGTTGTTTGGGAACAAACATGGGGCACCTCTCCCTGTGCCTTCCTTCCCATTGTTCTAGGCAAACACATCACACTCAGAGTAAAACCCAAGATTCTGACATGGCTTATAGGGCTCTACATGACCTGGCCCTGTTACCTCTCTGACTTCATCCTCCCCTCCCCTGCCCTTGTACATTCAACCCCAGTGATTTGTGCCAAGAAAGAGCAAGAAGGCTTCCTCGGGGTGGAAGCAGCCAGCCGCTGGGCAGAGCTAGATGAGCAGAGCAAGGACTGCGTTTCTCTCCTGCTTTCTCTGTAAGCCAGGCCCCTCTGGGCAGAGAACAAAATGCCCAGACAAAGCACACACACTGTTTTATTTTTCTCCACAGCACTTACTGCTCCTGACATATGGTTACATTTCTCATTTACTGTCAGTCTTTTCCTACTAGAATGTGAGCTCCTTGCAGGCTGGATCTTTGTTCTGTTCATTGTTATGTCTTTGTACCTAGAACAGTTTTACATGAAGACTGGGCTCAATAAGGATTTGTTTGAATAAATGAATGAATGAATGAATGGATGAATCAGTCTGTTTTTCCTCCTCGCTTGTTCACATGGTGATATTTCCTTACACCTACTTCTCCCCTACAAAATGAAATGCTGTCTGAGGGCCCCCGCTTTCTCTTCCCAGCTCACTGGGATGCTCCCATTTCTGAGCTTTTGGACCACATGCTTTCTCTCTGCCTGGAATGCCCCTCCTGGTCCAATGGATGGAATGTCCATCTCCAGGTGGGGTTTGACCTGGTAACTTTTAATGCTGGGATGAACCTCTTGGCCGTTTCTGGCTACCTCTCTGTGGTTTGCTATCATGGTGATTATTACTTGTTAGGCTGTTCCACAGCCTAATAAGGGGACCAGATAACCAGCTGTGTAGCAACTGAGCAGCCGTCCATGGCCTCTGCCCTCTAAGGTTTTCTACTGATTCTTTTTCAGGTTTACTCAGCATTTGTTGACCTTCGAAATAAATCATTTTGCTTCTTTCTTTAAAACTGTCCAAATATCTTCCTGTTACACTTAGGATAAGAACCCAGTGCTTTAATTTGGCCCCCAAAGCCACAATCCAGCCCCTGCTGACCTCTCCAATTTCAGTTCATATCAACCTCTAATCCCCCTTTTCTCACTGTGCTTCAGCCACACTATTCCTCTTTCTGTTCTTTGAATAAGTAAATTCATTCCAATTTCAGGGCTTTTGAACCAACTGTCGCCTCTCTTTGGAATACTCTTCCCTCCGATCTTCACATGGCCGATTCCTCCAGCCATTCAGATCCTGATTTAAAGAGCACATCTTCAGAGAAGACTTCTCTGACCATTCGATTTAGAATAACATGACTCCTCCCCCTATACACACATACTTTCTCATATTATCATGTTTTAGGTTCTTCCTAACATGTACCATGAGATTTTCTATTTATTTGTTTATTGTCTGTCTTCCCCCAGTTAGAATGAAACTATAAGGGCAGAAACTACTGTGACCCCAAAACCTAGAACAGGGCCTGACATATAATAGACACTCAAAATGTTTCTTGAATGAGTGAATGAATGAGTCAATGGTAGCCTGAACATGGACTGAGAGTCAGGAGTCCTGTGTTCAACTCTAACCTGGCTGCCTTCAAGCTATGTGACTTTGAACATGTCATGTATCTGCCCTGGGCCTCCATCTCCACATCTGTAAAATGAGTTCTGATTTCATGATCCTTAAAGTTCTTTTCAACTTCCAGATACTCTGATCCTATCAATCTTTTCATATTGTTGAACATGAGAAAGCTGTCAAAGATGGTGATGAGAACAATGACCCAACTAAAGTTGATGAATTGTTTCTTTAATCTCATGCAATGTCCCAGATTACATTAGTTATTTATGATTTGTACTTAAGCTACATATCCGAAAAGGATTTGTGTGGCTTGGGTTTCAGACCCACTTTTCCAAACATACACTTACCTGTTTCATTTTTACAGGGAGAAGAATAAATGCTCCCATCTAGATTGCTATATTTTACAATGGGTCCTTCTGATCGCACATGATAGAAGCTGAACTGAATTCAACTATAACATGAGATCCAAGGAAAGCTGAATAACTAAGGTGCTGGGAGGAGAGCAAGAGAGCATGGCCTCAGAGGCTGCTGGAACCAAGGACTGAAATCGCACTACTGTTCCCTCCAACGTTTTCTCTGCAGCTATCAGTGTATTGGTTGCACCCTCCTCTGTTGATGTAGCCTAGCTCTTTCCGCATACTCCCAGCACAGCGTTGACCACACTTTGCCATAACTGATTTGTTTTCTCGCTTAGTTTCAGTCTCTTCAAGTACAATAAGGTTCATTGAGGGAAAGGATCTTATCCATTTGTTAATCCCTTGCCCCCAGCACAGTGCCTGGAGCATAGAAGGTGTTCAAGGTATGCTAATTAGTTAAATGAATGGTAGAGAAAAGAGCCACCAACTATTCCAGAGTTTAATACTGAACAATTTCAGTTACTGGAGAAAGGCTAGCAAAAGTCTCTAGGACTCTACTCAGACAAGAAAAAAAAATCTCAGAGAAGAAACTGTTCGGTCCAATTAGGCCATTTGCTTAGCCTTGGCAAACAGCAGCGGCCATTGAACACGATGGTGTCTCAGCGTCCGTGTGAACTGGGGGAGGAGAAGCTTTTTAGAAAAGGACCGTGGGAGGACATCCCACAGGTGCCAACACACTCACGAAATTCTTGTAGAGATCAAATGAGACATTGCAGGAGAAGGTGCTTTCAAAAGCTATTATGGGGCTTCCCTGGTGGCGCAGTGGTTGAGAGTCCGCCTGCTGATGCGGGGGACACGGGTTCGTGCCCTGGTCCGGGAAGATCCCACGTGCCACGAGCAGCTGGCCCCGTGAGCCATGGCCGCTGAGCCTGCGCGTCCGGAGACTGTGCTCTGCGACGGGAGAGGCCACAACAGTGAGAGGCCTGTGTACCGCAAAACAAAAAACGAAAAAAACAAAAAACGAAAAAACAAAAGCTATTATGAAGTTGCCATTTTATAGGTCAAAATTGGTCAAATATTGGCAACTGTGTATGTTTCAACTTACTATAAAACTGTTAAAAGAATTACATGGATGTAAGATATAATTAAGTTGATTGTATGTCAGCACAATAAGAAGGGATGTTACATTTTCAAGATGAAAGGTTAAATTAATTCCTTTTTGAAATGATGGTAGCTTAATAATCTACTCTGTGTTAGCTTTACAAGGAACAGTGCTAAGTGCCTTACATGGATATCTCATTATTCCTTCCAACACTTCCATGAGGTAGATCCTATAATTATCCCCATTCTGCCGACAAGGAAATTGAGATTCAGTGAGGTTAAGCTATATGCTCCAGATAACACAGCTCAAAAAGTGGCAGAACCAGATTTGAACCTATGTCTCTGAGATCCAGTGCTATTTATTATACTACATTAGGGAAAGGGTTGGAGGTCCAGCTCATCCACAAAAGCTAATCCATTGCTACTAGGATGAATGACTCTTTCTGTTACCTGTGAATTCACAGACTTGGGTATATCCCACTTCTAAGTCATCTGCATTGTATTATAACTAGTAGTTGAGTGTATCTGCCACCCAAGACCAGACTGATCTCCTTCAGGTGCCATCTTTTTCATCTTTGCACTCAAAATAAGCCTTACATTCTACCTAGCGTGTGAAAGGCACTCTCCAAAGGTTTACTGAAGTGAATGGGGTGAGCAGACAAAGATGGTTTGGTATCTGCAAAGTATTGTATTTGTCGGCGTGTTTGCGGTGGTGAAGGGGTTGGAACGGTAAGAGCAGGGCCAATTATAAAAACAGCTCCTTGTGTTAAGAGCCTATTATGTTTCAGAAAGTTATGTCCATTATCTCTAGTTTTCATATTACCTTGCAAGGTAAATGGTGATATCTCCAGGTCTTACCTCTTGAGAGCAGCAGAATGTATTATTTCCAAAGACTGTAAACATTTCTGTGATATTAAAGCTGGGCCATGAAAATATATTTACTCCAACTAGGGTCACACAGAGCTTTTAACCGAAAGACTATCCTCAGCCAGAATTTCACAGAATTCCGTTCTGGGCGGGCCCCCAATTTCTCCTAAATGCAAACCCCACCCACACTCCAGAGCCCTACAACTCTGTCAAGCAAATGTTTGATTTGATTTTGTATGGGAACTTGATTCTGAGCCATGGAATTTCAGAGCTGTGCCTCAAGTCTGGAATTTCAATATTAGCCTTTCCGACCTGGATAGCTTTGATCTCCTAAGTTTACCCTCACAAGCATTGATAACATGGCTCAAATCACAAGCAGATCTGCAGCCCATGGCTCTAAGTGTGTGCATGTATACACAGATCTCTGTTGAGATCAAAATGGATTTAGATTACACAGGGCTTATCTGATGGGGGGAAACCCTGCGTGTGGGGCAGAGAGACAGAGCTCACTTTCATGCAGCCAATCACGCTGGCTTCATCCTACAGGACAGAAATCAAGAGTGAACCGCAGCTGAACTCTGGCAAGACCAGGCTCTTGCAATATGGCCCGACCCTCCTTAATTTCTTAGAGTCTGCTTTCTCACTGGCGAATGGCCGCTGTAGTTAGCCACCATTTGCAACGCATCTATCTTATATCAGGCACCTTAAGTGTTTATATAATATTAATAATAATATGTTAAACTTATACATGCTAGTCACTTCCTTGCTTAAATGTCTTCATGGCTCCTCAGTGCTGCAGAACAGAGTCCCCTGTTTTATCTCCCCATGACCCAGTCCTTGCCTCTCTCTCTAATCTTATTTCCTACCACTCCATCTCTCATTCCCAATGCCTTTGATATAGCAAAGTATTCCAAGCCTTCCGGACAATGTGACTGCACATCCTTTCCAGCTCTGCTTTCCAGTAAACGCCTGCACCTCCTTCCCATCTGTGCAGAATATCTTTTGTTTTCCCTTTTAGACCCATACTGCAGCTTTCCCCATTTGTTCTGTGCCCAGGAGATTGATCTGTGCGGACGGCATCAGTGGGTTCTTGGCCGACTGGGAGTTTCAGAAGGAGACCAGAAGGAGAGAGGGAATGATTCCCTCCTTGCAAGGGCACTGGAGCTGGCCGTGTCCCTCGCTGCTTCTCCTAAGGCGGTCCACTCTCCAGGACTCTCCCTCTCCTGTGGGAAAAGTTCAACAGCCACTAAGCTGCTATACTCTCCCTTGTGATTCTTCTACATCTACATCGTTGCAGATAAGCCCTCCTCTAAATATAAATAAATTGATGGGCCATTGATACCCTGACTGGTATACACTGACCCAGCACAAACTCCAGGGAGTCCTTTGAAGGGCCCTACCTGTTACATCACAGTGCCATTTGCTTCCCTGTCTGCCTACCAGATTGCTTCATTTCACCTTGATTTATAGATATTCAAGCTGCCCACCCACACTTTGTGATCGGCTACTACACCCTGGGCTGTGGCCTAGGCACTGCAGATTCAGAGGTTAATAGATGACCATTCCTGACTTTGAAGATCCCCCACTCTAGTGCAGGAGATAAGATGTAGGCCCTGTTTGTGGCTCTGAGCACAGGACCAGTCACCTGTCTGCTCGTGTTCAAATCCCAGCTCCGCCGCTGACTAGCCATGTGATCTGGGCACATTTCTCTCTCTGAGCCTCAGTTTCCTCATCCGTAAGTGGAAATAACAGCAGCTGCCTCAGAGAGTGGTTGTAAGGATTAAAGTAGCACTCTGTAAGTGTCCATTCTTATTTTTATTGTAGTAGGTGCTTACTTAGTGTACATGAAATGATGACTGAATTTATGCTCTCATTTGATCTCTGTAACAACCCTTCCTCCACCCTTCCCCACTATATGCATTCCAAGTAGAGAGCAAAGGAATTCCTTTTCCCATTTTAAAGATGGAGACATTCCGAGTGAATGAATGAATAAATAAATGAATACATGAATATCTAACCCACTCAACCTGTTCTATGCCCCCCACCTCCTCCCAGTGGCCATAGCTGGGCTGTTTGTCTGGAAAGCTGGGAGCTCTGAGCCCTGGAGAAGTGATCCTGGCTTTCTCTCCAACTTTCCAGCTCCGGGGATGGTGCCAAGAGCTCCATGCGATTTGCTCTGTGTCTAACACAGTCTGGGGGCAGGTGCTTCTGGGCTTTGTAAACACTGGGCCTCTGGGCTCTGCCCCAGAAGCCCCCAGCTTCCCAGAACCGGCACCCCAGTTCCTGTTCAGCTGCTGCTCTTTCTGTAAGGCCTTTGCAAGCCTCACTGCCCCTTCTGGTAAGTGCAGGGGCCAGGAGGGAGGTTCCACTTTCACATTCGCTACCACACCCACAGGAGGGACATTTCTCAGCGTGGAGGGGAAATTTCCTTTCTCTTTAGGCCTAACCTCAAGCTTGCTCCTTAACTCATTTTTTTTTTTTTTTTTTTTTTTTTTTTTTTTGCGGTACGTGGGCCTCTCACTGCTGTGGCCTCTCCTGTTGCGGAGCACAGCCTCCGGACGCGTAGGCCCAGCGGCCATGGCTCCCGGGCCCAGCCGCTCCGCAGCATGTGGGATCTTCCCGGACTGGGGCATGAACCCGTGTCCCCTGCATCGGCAGGCGGACTCTCAACCACTGCGCCACCAGGGAAGCCCTCATTTTTTTAATTTTCAGGATGTACTTAATTTTCTGCTGAGGCTCAGGTCTCCCCACAATATAAACTTGACTCTACTCCAGAAATAAGGGAGAACCATTACACTGCCGAGCCCCTACTGCAGGCCTGGCCTGCCCTGTGCTCAGGTGGGCTCTCCGTGCGTCCTGATGTGCCCCTTCCCATGCCCCTACTGTACAGATTTGGGGACTGAGGTTCAGAGCAATGGAATGACTAGGGCTGGAATGTTCAAATGGGAAAACCTACCCCTTAGAGCTTTAGAAACACTTAGACATGGCCACAGAAAAGAAGTCCCCCAATGGAATTAATCTTGGCTGCTTCTGTACCACGTACTTAACTCTGTTCCTCTGCTTCCTGTAATCTAAACGTTTATTTGTGTCCATATCTGTCTCTCCTACTGGACTGCCCCTTCTCAACGGCAGAGAGGGTGACTGACTCGTGTTCTTCTCCCTGGCCCCAGCATATAGCGTGAGACAGGAAGGGTCTGCTGGTCTGAGAAGTTAAAGCAAGCCAGTGGGTCTGGTGGTAGAGAATTAATGGAGGGGAAATGCAGGGTGGGCTGGAGTAAAAAAGCAAGGCCAGATCATGGAGGACCCTGTAGGCCATGGTGAGGTATCTGACTTTAATTCTAAGGGCAAAAGGAAGCCACTTAAGGCTTTTGAGCAGGGCCCTTACGTGTTACGACAAAGTAATCTGGCTGTAGTGTGGAGAATAGATTGGAAAGTAACAGATGACGAAGCTCAGTGAGGAGCTTGTCCCAGTAGACCAGGCAAGAGATAGGAGAGTCTCTCCAGGTCAGTGTTTCTCAGACTTGAGTGGGCATCAGAATCCCCTGGAAGACCTGTTAAAACACAACTTGCTAGCCCCACTCCCAGAGTTTCTGATTCAGTAGGGCTGGCGTGGGGCCCGAGAATTTGTATTTCTAGCAAAGGTCCCAGGTGATGCAGTTGCTGCTGGTCCCAGAGGACCACTGGCTTTAGGGAAAGAGAGGAGGGAAAGGGTGAGCGAGACACAGTCTTATCCTCAAAGACCTTTCATTTTATGGGAGCGCAGTGTGAATAGTGCAATTCTAGAGGAGTGGCTGCATCTGCATTGCGACAGTCCAGGGAGGGACCTCCCCTCCGGTGTGGGGTGATGGAGAGGGCCAGAGGAAGCTTTCTGGAAGAGGAAACCCTTGAATTGAGTTATAATAGTTAAGTAGAAGTCAACCAGGTGAGGGGGCTCAGCAGGAGAGATAGGAAGGAGAAGATGTTCAAGTCAGAGGGCAGACCTTGAGCAAAAGCAAGGAGGTGAGGAATAGTATGACGTGTTTGGGCAATTGATCAAGAGACTTCAAAATGAAGCTGGTATATCATGAAGGGCTTTGTATGCCCTACAAGTTAAAGAGTTTTGACTTTGTACTGTGGAGCAGAAGTTTGACAACGTCTTCTGGGGGGGAGGGGTGCATAATGCAATGTGGGAGATGTCACGGAGCCCTCTGAGCATCTGATCAAAGCCGTGCACACACGCAGAACATGGTGTGCATTTCAGGGTGTTCAAAAATTTGCCGAAGCCTATCCATGAACTTAAAAAAAAGAAACCTCTGCAGTGGATGATGGGTTTTAAGCAAATAGTTGTCTTAATTACATTTTAGTTTAGAAGGACCTCTCAGTGGTCATTAAAGAATGGATTTGATCAGAGGTAACTGGGTAAAAAGTAATAAACAGCAGTGTGGGCGGGGACCAGTTTAACATCTATACACAAGTGTTAGGTTGGTAAGTGTCAAGATCAGACTTGCTTTTTAGCAAAGCCACTGCTCAATTCAAGAAGTGTTGCTTGAGAGCTGAGCTCAGAGGCTGTCTTTGCATGGCTTAAATCTAGGCTGATGGGTAATGTAAACCAGCAAGAAGGAACCGTCTCCACCCTTACCCCACCTACTGGAATGTGCCGGTCATCAGTCAGCTGAGGCCCAGATACCCCAGGCCTTTGAGGGCCAGAAGCCAAGGACGTGAAGGAAGGCAGCGCTCTGATGAGCTGGGGAGAGGCCAAAAGGGCAAAGTGGGCTAGTGAGTTTTTGGGAGGTGGCCAGAGTGTCATTCCTTCCAAAGGTTTTGCAATAGTTCTAGGAAGCACACAGAGCTAAGATGATTATCTCTGTTGGACAGATGGGACACCGAAGGGCAGAGAAGGTGAGAACTTTACAAAAGACACGTAGCAAACATCGGGGCAAAACTGGAAGAGGAATCATCAACACCCGACTCTTGAGTCAGTGGCTCGCCTTAGGCTGACCCTGGTGCAAATTTTGCCATGGCTCTTCGTGGTGGCTCTATGATCCTGTAATTCTATGATTCTAGCAGAAAGGCTCTCCACCATTAGCTCAATTCCTTTACTTTCTTTTGATCTATATCTGCCTTTTCACCCAAGACCTTACCATCAACCACCTGTGAAGCTTGGAGCCAGCCATTTGTCCTCTCTGCCTTGAGTTTTCTCTTCACCTGTAAAACAAGAGGATGGCACTAAATGTCCACAAGCCTTTGTCTTCTCTGAACTACAGTGCTTCTACAAAGTCTTCTGTGATCCAAAATTCTGCCCCAGCTTTGATGTGACAACAGGATGTTCACCAGCCCAACTCCTTTTATATACAGTTACCGAGGAATAAGAAGAAGAAGAATGATAATGATTAACATTTATTTCTTCCCATGGGCCAAGAACTGATCTAAGTACTTTTAACCTTCAAAACACCTTTTTTTTTTTTGCCGTACGCAGGCCTCTCACTGTTGTGGCCTCTCCCGTTGCGGAGCACAGGCTCCGGACGCGCAGGCTCAGCGGCCATGGCTCATGGGCCCAGCCGCTCTGTGACATGTGGGATCTTCCCGGAGCGGGGCACGAACCCGTGTCCCCTGCATCGGCAGGCGGACTCTCAACCACTGCGTCACCAGGCAAGCCCCCAAAACAACTTTTTAAGGGAATTGCTATTATTGTTTCCATTTCATAAATGAGAAACCTAGAAACACACAGAGAGGTTACATTACTTAATATAAGGTCATACAGTTAACAATTTGTGGAACCAGGGTTCAAACCCAAGCAGTTGGTTCAGGGTCCATGTTCTTTTTCCTAGGAGCTGAAGAGTGAGCGGTTAAGGGTACAGGGAAGGTATGGGCACTACCAAGTGAAGCCTCAGTGACAGGAGGCTCACTACCCCTCAGTGGCATATTTTATCATCATCCCCATCTCCATAGCAAGTTGTACTATGTCTTGCTACCTCCCACCCCCTGCAAGGGGACACTTGTAAGAAGTTATCTAGTGACTTGTGGAAGGAGTTGCCAGATTAAGCAAATAAAAATACAGGATACCCGGTTAAATTCGAATTTCTAATAAAAAGTAGATAATTTTTAAAGTATAAGCCTATCCCATGCAACATTTGGGACATACTTATACCAAAAACTTTTTCATTATTTATCTGAAATTCAAATTTAACTGGGCATCCTATATTTTATCTGGCAAACCTACTTCCAGTACAATAAAAATGAGGATAAGTGATGACACTTTCCCTCTAGAAGACTGAATGTGTATTATTATTCTTTGGCTCACTGGTCCAGAAGGTTGATGTGATGAGCTTGGCGGAATCATTTTCAAGGGAATAGGGATGACCTCTCCTTCCTTATCTCAGTTGGGAAGTCCTGTGGGGCTTCCAAAATCACCCTTGAGGGAACCTGGAACAGCCTTCTGAACTGAAGCGGAACTCGCCAGAATGATCTGAAGAGGGCTTGCTCACTGGCTGCCCACGTTCCTGTCTCAGTTTCCAGTGCCCTACTCACAACTTAGAAGGTGACATAAACGGAGATCTCTCTCCTTCTCTGCTCCCCAATAGATTCCCAGGGCCCTTTAGGACATTCGGGTCTTCAAACACTAATTACTGCTCCTCTCTGAACCTTAGTAATCTCTTCTGTGATAATTAGACAAAAATTAAGAAAAGCACATATTAGATTCTCAAGTTAGAGTGGGTCATTTCTTGGGTTTTCCTCATACCGAATATTATAGAGTCTTGGGAGAAGAATACCAAGGCCCAAGGATTTTCTGACCTTAACAACATGTTGTGAATTCCCAAAAATCCCCCCTAGGAAATGAGTTTTGAAATATAAATATGTGGGGTTACTCCATATCTGAGACAGCTGTGGTGAAGCTTGCTTTCTCATGGCTGGCATCCCAGACAGACCCCAGGCTTGACTGGACTCCTACCTCCTCATCACAACCTGACCCCGGGCTTCCCTCTCTCCCGCTCCCTCACCACATCCCACCCGTGCCCTGTGTGGAGTGGTTTCTATCAACAGAGCCTGTTTCAGCTCATTGGGAAACTGGCTGCTCACATGCTTTCAATCTGCTTTGTCTTCCCTGATTACCGTGATGTCCCAGACCAAATCACACTTAGATGAAATGCATTTGGGTGGGTGGACCCTGCCTGCCTCCGCAGAAATATTAGAGCAGCCGCCTAGAGCACAGCCGAGACTTACACAAAATGCAGATCAGCATCCTGAAAGCAAAGGGAATTTTGAAAAGTGTTTTGTATTAACGTTCTCGAATATATAAATTTATAGACATTCTGATTAGACCCCAGGCAAATGTCATACTATTTCCTTAAAAGAATTAATTTAAAAAGGATTTAGAACAGAACAAAAACAAAACTTTCTTGGGTTTTATAGCACTATGGGCTGGATAGCAGTTTATCTTCCTCCTTGCCCTACCTAAGGTGCAGCACTTCTCACTGTGGGGCTGTGAAGAATGGGGTCCCAGCTTTTTTCCTGAATATTTTCTGATTAGAAGCCTCTATGCTGACGTTATTAGCCAGACGTGTCCTTGGCTTTGTCAGCTGGAGCCAGAATATCCTCATCATCATTACCTTCATTATCCCATGGCTGAGAGTCATTGATCGCTTATTTTGTGCCAGGAATTTTGCTAAATATTCTACATGATTTATGTCACTGAATTCCCTAATGACCTCCTATGAGAGGTACATTTCTTTCATTAAGATTTTATTTTCTTAGAGCAATTTAAGGTTCGCGGCAGAACTAAGGGAAGGTACTGAGATGTCTTATGTAGCCCCCTGCCCCTACACATGTACAACCTCCTCCATTATGAACGTCCTCCACCAGAGCAGTATGTTTGTTTTAGTTGATGAACCTACATTGACACATCATAATTACCCCCAAATCCATAGTTTACCCTTGGTACTGTACATTCTATGGGTTTGGACAAATGTGTAATGACATATATCCATCATTGTAACATTATACATAGTACTTTCTCTGCCTTAAAAATCCTCTGTGCTCTACCTATTCATCCTCCCCGCCCCTCCCAACTTCTGGCAACCACTGATCTTTTTACTGTCTCCATAGTTTTGCCTTTTCCAGAATGTTGTATACTTGGAATCATACAGTATAAGCCTTTTCAGATTGGCTTCTTTCACTTAGTATTAGGCATTTAAGTTTCCTTTCATGGCTTGATGGTTCATTTATTTTTAGCACTGAATAATATTTCATTGTCTAGATGTACCACAGTTTATTTATCCATTCACCTTGGTTGCTTCCAAGTTTTGGCAATTATAAATAAAGCTGCTATAAACATCTTTGCGCAGGTTTTTGTTTGGACATAAGTTTTCAACGACTGTTATTGCTAAATGTACTTAGTTGTGTAAGAAACTGCCAAACCGTCTTCCAAAGTGGCTGCACTATTTTGCAGGTTCACCAGCAGTGAATGAGAGTTCCTGTTGCTCCACGTCCTCATCAGCACTTGGTGTTGTCAGTGTTCAGGATTTGGGCCATTCTAATAGGTATGTAGTGGTATATCATTGCTTTAATTTGCATTTCCTTGTTGACATATGATGTGGAGCATCTTTTCATATGCTTATTTGCCATCTATATGTCTTCCTTGGTGAGGTATCTGTTAAGTTCTTAGCTAATGTTTTAATCAGGTTGTTTGTTTTCTTGTCATTGAATTTTAAGATTTCTTTATATATTTTGGATAACAGTCCTTTATCAGATGTGTCCTCTACAAATACTTTCTCCTAGCCATGGCTTATTGTCTCCTTTTCTTGACATTGTCTTTCACAGAGCAGAAGTTTTTAATTTTAATGAAGTGCAGCTTAATGATTATTTCTTTCATGGTTCGTGTCTTTGGTGTTATATCTAAAAAGGCATTATCATACCCACATCTAGGTTTTTTTCCTATGTTATCTTCTATGTTTTATACTTTTAGGTTTTACATATAGGTCTGTGATCCATTTTGAGTTAATTTTTGTGAAGGGTATAAGGTCTGCATCTAGGTTCTTTTTTTTTTTTTTTGCATGTGTTCATCTAATTGGTCCAGCACCATTTGTATAAAAGACTAAATTTTCTCCATTGTATCGCCTTTGTTCTTTTGTCAAAGATCAGTTGACTATATTTATGTGGGTCTATTTCTGGGCTCTCTACTCTGTCCACTGATCTATTTGTCTATTCTTTCACCAGTACCACACTGTCTTGATTACCGTAGCTTTATATAATAAATCTTGAAGTTGGGTAGTGTTAGTCCTCCAGCTTTGCTCTTCTCCTTCCATATTGTGTTGGCTATTTGGGGCCTTTTGTCTCTGCATATAAACTTTAGAATTAGTTTGACAATATCCACAAAAGAACTTGCTGGGATTTTGATTGAGATTAGATTGAATCTACAGATCAAGTTGTGAAGAAGTTGACACTTATCAGTATTTTGATAATACTGATTCTTCCTATGCATATATTTGGTTTTTCTTTAATATCTTTTATCAGAGATCTATAGTTTTAATCACATAAATTTCATCCATATTTTGTTAGATTCATACCTAAGTATTTCATTTTTTTGGGTGCTAATGTAAATGGTATTGTATTTTTACTTTCAAATTCCATTTTTTCATTGCTGGTTGTGGGAAAGCAATTGATGTTTATATATTGACCTGTAACCTTCAACCTGGTAATAATCACTTATTAGTTCCAGGAGATTTTTGCTAATTCAGATTTTCTTAGATGATCATGTCATCTGAAGACAAACACAGTTTTATTTCTTCCTTCCCAGTCTGCATACCTGTTATTTTCTTTTCCTTTCTGGTCTTAGTGCGTTAGCTAGAACTTCCAGTATGATGTTGAAAAGGAGTTGTGAGGGGGCGTCCTTGTCTTGTACCTGAACTTCGTGTGAAAGCTTTGAGTTTCTCATCATGTGTGATATTAGTGGGGTTTTCGTAGATATTCTTTATCAAGTCGAGGAAGTTCTCCTTTATTCATAGTTCACTAACAGATTTTATCATGAACGTTGTTGGATTTTGTCATATGCATTTCCTACATCTATTGATATGATCATATGATCAAGTGATTTTTCTTTTTTAGCTTATTGATGTAACAGATTACATGAATTGATTTTCTAATGTTCAACCAGCCTTACTTACCTGGGATAAATCCCACTTGGTTGTGTGCATAATTCTTTTTATATATTGTTGGATTTAATTTGCTAATATTTTGAAGATTTTTACATCTATGTTCATGAGAGATATTGGTCTGTAGGTTTCTTTTCTCATAATGTCTTTGTCTGTTTTTGATGTTGGGGTAATGCTAGCCTCATAGAGTAAGTTAGGAAGTATGCCTTCGGCTTCTATCCTCTGAAAGAGATTGCAGAGATTTAGTAAAATTTCTTTAAAATGTTTGGTAGAATTTACCACTGAACCCATCTGGGCCTGGTGCTTTCTGTTTTGGAAAGTTATTAATTATTGAACCAATTTTTTAATAGACATTGGCCTGTTCAGGTTATCTATTTCTTCTTGTGTGAGTTTTGGCAAGTTGTGTCTTTCATGGAATTGGTTTATTTCATCTAGGTTGTCGAATTTGTAGGTATAGAGTTGTTCACAGTACTCCTTTATTTCCCTATAATAGCCATAGGATCTGTAGTGATGTCGAAGGATGTACAATTTTTAATACCCATTTTATGGATGAGGAAACTGAGAGTTAACAAGATTGATAGCCCAGGGTCACAGAGCTAATCAAGGGGAAAGCTGGTGTTCTAACCCCAGACTGTACAACCCAAGGCTGCAACATTCAATCTTGGTGACCCTTGCTTCCCAGGGTTTGGTAGCAAGGCATTTCTGGGAACATTCTAGGTACTTGGTAACTATTTGGGCAAGGAGATTAAAGAGTCTTACTCATTTTTCAGGGTCCCCCTCAAAACTCTCCTGGATGTATATAGTAGATCCATCCCTCCTCTTTGTACTTCCCTGGTCTATGAAGGCATTTATGAGAGTCTGAGCTCCTTTGAGATGACAAGAGGATATAATGCAAAAAAGGAAAAATCTCTGATGCCAGACAGAGCTGGGTTTAAATGATGGCTCAAAATTTCACCAACTCTATAGAGATGGGACAGAAAACTTCTCTAAATTTTTGTTTCCTCACCTATAAAATGGGTAAAATTTCATTGGCTTCACAGGATTGTTATAAGTGTTAACTAGAAAAATTTAGCCTGCATTCAGGCATCCAGTAGCTTTTGAGCACCTGTTATGTGCAGAGGCCATTAGGAACTTGATTAATGCCCATTAATCAGAGATTTTATATCCCAGAGATTTTATATTCCATTCTTTTCATCCCCATGATGCAGTAGAGAACCTAGAACAGAATGTGTGCTCATGAAATGGGGAGCATATGATGTTTACATAAATTAATAGATAAATACAATAAAAGTCAAAACTCATGACATGACATATTTACATAGCCCACCCACTTTATCTCTGTGGCCTCATCTACCACCCCTCCCCTCCAGCTACACGTGACTAACTGGTATTCAGCAAACAAGCCATGTCCTTCCATGTCTCAGCAACGACCCGGTCCTCAAATAATTCTCTGTCTTGAATGCCTGCCACACCCCTTTTGTCCACCTGGCGAGCTACTCAGTAGTATTAGTTTTACCTTATGGAAAATTCAGAATAAATCTACTACTCTGCATGACAGCCTTTCAAATACTTGAAGTCAGTCCTCATGACTCCCTTCCTTGTGCTATCCTTCCAGGTCATATTTTCTTCCTCCTTCCCAATAATTCTTGTAGGTGATGATCTCTGAATCCCATACCATCTCGGGTCCTCCTTATTTTACCAGTTGCCTCTTAGTCATTCTTTCACTGGCTATTTACTGAGTGCCTACTAGATGTAATATAGTGGTCCCCAACCTTTTTGGCATCAGGGACCTGTTTCGTGGAAGACAATTTTTCCAGGGACTGGGGCTGGCGGGGGATGGTTTCAGGATGATTCAAGTGCATTACGTTTATCATGCACTTTATTTCTATTATTATTACACTGTAATATATAATGAAATAATTATACAGCTCACCATAATGCAGAATCAGTGGGAGCGCTGAGCTTGTTTTCACTTGTAACTCACTGATAGGGTTTTGATATGAGTCTGCAAGCAGTTGATTTATTATGATCTCTGTGCAGTCAAACCTCTCTGCTGATGATAATCTGTATTTGCAGCCGCTCCCCAGCGCTGGCATCATTGCCTCAGCTCCACCTCAGATCATCAGGCATTAGATTCTCATAAGGAGCGGGCAACCTAGATCCCTCGCGTGCACAATTCACAGTAGGGCTCGAGCTCCTATGAGAATCTAATGCTGCCGCTGATCTGACAAGAAGTGGAGCTCAGGCAGTAATGTGAGCGATGGGAAGCGGCTGTAAATACAGAGGAAGCTTTGCTCGCTTGCTTGCCACTCACCTCCTGCTGTGCAGCCCGGTTCCTAACAGGCCACAGACCAGTACCAGTCCATGGCCTGGGGGTTGGGGACCCCTGATGTAAGATAAAATAGATTTTGTCACAAGAATAAAAGTTTATGAGGCTTATATCCTCATGAGAGGAGCTGGACAACAAACAAATAAAATTTGAATATATGTGTTGGCTGTAGATGTGTCAGGAAGGAAAAGAAAATGAGCATGTGAGGAGAGGAGAAGGGAGAGTGTAAAGATTATACATAGGGTGGTCAGGGAATACAGTCCTATTTAAGCGGGATGCTGAAGGAAATGAGGGAGAAACCATGTGGCTATCTGGGGGAGGTGTATCCAGATGGAGAGAAAAACAAGTACAAGTGCCCTCTGGCAAGAGTGTCTTGATGTGTTTGTGGCAGTTCTGGGAGGCCCATGTGATGGAGCACAGGGAGAGGGAGAAATCACAGTTAGAGGTGAGTTCCAAGAGGAACTGGAGGCAGATTACATAGGTCCTCTAGGACAGTGAGAAGAACATCATTTTAAGTGAGATGGAAATTTAGCAGGGAGTTTATCTGAATCACTTGAAGACTTCTCTCTGGAGACTTTACAAAGTTCAGTTTTAGAGGAACAAACATGGAAGCAGAGAGACCTAGTTAGGGGCTGTTGCAATAACCACAGCAGGAGATGATGGTTGCTGGAAACAAGATAGTTATGTTTCAAATGTGTATGATGCACTAGAATTCTGGATGTACTTTGAAAGCAGAGCCCACTGCATTTGTTAAAGGATCAAGCGTGGGGCAGAAGACAGTGTACCTCAGTCTACTTCTCTATAAAATAGGGATAATATTTGTACCTCACAGTTGTTAAGCTTCACAGTGGATGCTCAAGAAATGTGAATTTCCTCTCTCAGCAGCACAGTGCTCCGATTGGCAGTGATCACAGGACCATTAATCATGGTAGATTATTCAGAGTCTGGGTGGGGAGGAGAGATGATGAATTTCAAGTACCTGTGGGACCCCCAAAGGGAGAGGTACCATTGGAAAGGTATAGTGCATGATTTAGGATATAGTTCAGGGTAAATGTTTGGGAGATGTCATTGTATGTAACAGCTGAAACCACTGGGGTAAGTCAAGAATAGTGTCCTGTCCATTACCATAGTAATACTGTGCAGTATTCATGGAACTAATATATACCTTAAAGAAGAAATCACAACATCATTAAAAGCAGAATGAAAAATCTGGTATCATATGAAATGAGGGAATAATTGTTCCAGAATTTTGGAATAAGGGAAGCCAGGGAAACTGAGCTGACACATTGTATGAGCTTCTTGGAAATGTAATATAAAGGGAACCGAGCATCTCCATGGTTGTTAGTAATCAAGGAAAGGAAGAGAGTTTAGGCAACATGGATATAAATCAAGGAGGTGTGAGTCTTCATCCAGGCCTTCCCTTTACACTGTGTTATTGGCTTTTTAACATTAGCCATGGAATTGTTACCTGTTTGATTGGCTGATAGCACATCTGGTTGCTCAGATCTGGATTCTGTATCTATGGGCGTGCTGGCTTTGTGCAGATGTGTGGTCCACAGGAGCTCCCAGGGATGGTCCCCACATGATAAATTCCATGCAAGTATTTGCGTGTTGCAAAGGCTAGTCCCCTCCCTCGCTTGTTTACTGGTATCTCTCCATCTGCCCCAGGTACCTGGGAATCAACAGAACTGGGCTCTTTCCTGGCTCTGTCATTACCCAATGGCATCTCTGTGTTGAGATGATTGATCTGCTCTGCACACTTGCACAACCATGTGTGGTCTGACACCACACTGTGTGAAGGTCACCAATACACTATGATCCCAGAAGAGGAGGGTCAGGATGAGCCAGAGGGGATGGGTGCCTGGAAATATTGTATAAGGATGGACTGAAAGAACTAGGGATTTTTTTTTTTTTTTTTTGCATGGGGAATAGGAGATTCAAGTAGGATGTGTCTTCAAATGCTTTAAGGGCCACTATTTGGGTGAGAAATTGACTTGTTCCTCTTCCATACTGACTAATATATGGATGTGTCAAAGAGATATACTTTGGCTCATCATTATAAAAGATATTTCTAATAACATTTGCCATCCATCAGTGAAATGAACTGTCTTTGGAGGATGACTGATGGAACCCTCTTAGTTTGGGTTCAAGCATTGGATCTGAGATTGGACTAGATGAATAACACCTTCTTGCCTCCTCTCCCCACCTTCCCATTATCTCCCCTTCCTGTCTCTGTGGTCCTCTGGCTTATCCTCAGAGGAACAAACCTATATGGACTTTTACTAAGTGGGAGTCAAACCTTAGGGCCCTTTGTGTGCAAGATGCAAACTGTCAATTTGACCCAAGATGTTCACAAACTTTTTTGAGTGATTAATAGGAAAGGCAAATACCTTTCATTCCTCAGGGCTACAAATGACCATGTGGTAAATGACTTCATCTGAGCACTGAATAGCACCCCACCCCCTGAGGATTACTTCTCCCTGGTTGACCCCAGGTCAAGGCTGATCCATTTTGCTTTGAGGGGAAGAATGTGAAGCATGTCCTCCGTGAAAGCCCAGAACAGATGTTATGTTTTCTTTCATGACTGCCTTTGCTAAGTGGCTTGTGAGCTGGGCCCTTGGACATCAAGCCAGGCTTGGCCAGGACAGCTAATCAAGAGATGATCAGGTCCCTCAGACAAAGGGGGAAAGTCCAGTGGGTACGATGGAGGAAGGTGAGCTGTCCCCAAAGCCGGGGGAATATAAAGGAGTCCTAAAACCAAAAAGAACCTAACAGGTCAAATAGTTTGACCTCTTGATTTTACAGATGAAGAAACTGAAGGCCAGAGAGACAGGGAATTCCTGAAGTCATGCAGAAAATCAGACCCACCAGGACTAGGATTAGAGCGAGGTGAGTGAGGCACCTACATGATCCTGTGACCCCTCCTGAAATTTTGCACCGTAGGTAACTCATTTGCTTCACCCTAGTCTCAGTCCTGAACCCTGTACCACCCAAGCTAGAGAACTCACCTGCCACACTCAAAGTCCCTTCGGAGAGGTTCTATCCATGGAAGGTGCCATGTTTTCTTGCATATGATCCTGCCCCAATTGGACCAAAGAAGGACCCCTGACCATAGGCAGCCAACATGCAGCCTGGCCAGCATCTTGGGCTAGTCTGGTGTGGGCAGCTGTCCCATGGGGCCTAAAGGGATTTAACTGAACAATCAGATCTTCTCTGGGGAATTTGAATCAGCAATAAGACGACACAGTCTTTAGTGTTTGAGAGATAAAGTCAAGGGCATTCTTGCACCTCAGTTCTGTTACTTTCATTGTTCTGTATTCATTCCTGTGATGGTTATCCTGGGAAGGGAGAGAGGGATGACCAGTCCTGTGCCTCTCCCAATTTCTGCCTGTTGCTACTGGGTACACTAATGTGTCACTGTTCAGACTTCTCGCCACTGTGGAGACCACCTGCCTCCCATCATCCATTTATCAAACAATGAGTGAACAGCTCCTTTTCATTAGGCACAAAGGTGAATAACACTTGGTCCCTAATCTTAGGAGTTTACACCTTAGCAGGAGAAGCAGATGCAAAAGCGATAATTATAGTACCATGTGATGAGTATAACGATGGAAAAAAGCCACATATCGTTGGGGCACCAGGAAAAGGTGCATAACCCATCTGGCAGAACCAGGAGTGAGTGAAAAGAAGACTTCCTGGAGGAGGTGTTGCTTGCACTGAGTTCTAAGCAATGAGCAGGATTTTGCCACATGAAGAGTAGGGGAAAAGCATTCTAGGCTTGATCAAAGTATAGAACTAAGGACCAGCACATGTGGAGGAACTGCGAACATTTGGACAGTTGTATGAATTTCAAGTCAGGGCAGAGCAAGGAGGAGGACGCTGATCCTTGTAAGCCAGGCTAAGGAGCTTGGACTTCGTACACCAGGTGAGCTCTCACACACTGGTAATCCAAGGCTACACTCAGTGCCAGGACAACTGTACTTGGCCCATGGAGGATTTCACAGAATTCTGAGTTTGAATGCCTTTAGACAGCTATGCTTCAGTTCACCATAATCCCTACTGCTCCCCATTGCCTACCCATGGTCCTGGCACTTTTATTTCCTACCTCCATCTGTAGGCGCTGAGGACATGGTCTCTGCTCTGGATGGTGGAGAGACTCTGAAGAGTTTTTGGAGGCATGATCAGGCCCCTGCTTTACAAAAGTTCCCTTGGATGAGGCAGAAGAGGGATTTTATGGGCACTCTGGAGGCAGAGAAGTCGTTTGCAGGCCATTGTAATAATCCAGGCCAGACATCCCTGGTGGTGCAGTGGTTAGGAACCCACCTGCCAATTCAGGGGACATGGGTTCGAGCCCTGGTCTGGGAAGATCCCACATGCCGTGGAGCAACTCAGCCTGCGTACCCAGCTACTGAGCCTGTGCTTCAGAGCCTACAAGCCACAACTACTGAGCCCGTGTGCCACAACTAATGAAGCCTGCACACCTAGAGCCTGTGCTCCACAACAAGAGAAGCCACTGTGATGAGAAGTCCGCGCACCACAATGAAGAGTTGTCCCTGCTCACTGCAACTAGAGAAAGGCCGCGCGCAGCAACAAAGACCCAACGCAGCCATAAATAAATAAAATAAAAATTGTAAAAAATGAAAAAAATTCTGTAAAACATTAATTAATTAAAAAAATAATAATCCAGGCAAAAGATGTCACGGGCCTGGAAATATGCCAGAGGAGAGCTAGTAAGCACTGAGTGATGGCCCCTCCAGCAGCTCTTGTGCATTTTGGAAGCCATGTGGGAGAGGGTGATGGACCTGGAGCCAGCAATTCTGTGTCCAGCACCACTTTACATGACAGAATGCTGTGAGTCCCTAACCTGCTGGGCGCCTCCTATGCCCCCAGGCTTAACATCCATCATCTCTGGCCAAGATCCCAACAATCCTGTGTAGCTATTCCCCCTCCCCAACCATTCTACAAAGGCTTAGAGAGGTTAGGCAGCTCCCGTGAAGGGTCCTTGCTACGTGGTTGGTCAGGAATTCAGAACCAGGGTGAGGTGTCTGCAAAGCCGGGACTTGCTCTGCTCTATTCCCCTCACACGCTGCCCAGTAGGTTTGTCTGGACATTGTCCAGAGCCCAGAGGCTATGACAGCAACATCTTTGGGAGCTGACCCAGCAGAGAATTAATATGGACTTTGGGAGAGAGAAAAAGAACTGAGGGTAAACTATCCAAGAGGCCAAGCTGAAATGTGTGTTCGAATATGTGTATTTGGTTTGGCAAAGCCCTGCTACCTTTCTCTCAGAAAAGAAGAAAAATTCTAAGTGCATTTATATGTTAGAACACAAATGCCAAAGCAAGGGTAAGTATCGTTGTTTGGGATCCACTGGCTACAAGAAGTCTGAAGAGGATCCTTCTGGAAGGGCCCCAGATGTCCTGGCCTGGGAGCTCCTGTACCCAGCTCTGCCCTTTCTTTTCTCCTTCATCAGCTTTGAGGAAGTTTTAGAAAACACTCCCGTGGCCCTAAAAGTCCTACCCAGAGACTCAAGCACCCCTTCGAAGTCTGTTATTCTCGAAGTATGGTCCTCAGACCAGCAGCAGCTCCATCACCTGGGAACTCATTAGACATGCAAATTCTCAGACCCCACACAAGCATACTGAATCAGAAACCAGGGTGGGTACAGGGCCAGCACTCTGTTTAACCAAGTCCACTAGGGGGATTCTGATGTGAGCCCAAGTTTGAGAACCCCTGCAATAAGTGATAATGTGACAGTGTGAATGTTTTATTGATGCTTTAATGAATCTCATGTATTTTTCCTGCGATGTCCTGGGCTTCTTCCAAATGAATAAAGACTTTCTGCAACATCACTTTGGGTCCAGCAGAATCCCAATGTGGCCAAAGAGTGGGCATGGGCAGGTAGACCAATGGTCAGTTCAAATTCAAATTCAAATTCCATGCTGGCTTGTTTTGTTTTGCTTTGATGTTGCTTGATCTGAACTCAGCTTCAGGGGCACCTCCTCAAGGAAGCCTTCCCAGATTTCCCAGGCTAGGTTAGAGTCTCTTGTCATATTTTCCCAGAAGTCCCCAAGTTCCGGCTCATCTTCCTGGTGCTCATCCATCAGTCTGTGTCACAATCATCTGTTTAATAAATAGTCATTTTCTTCCACTTCAAGTGCAGTGAGGGCAGAGCCTGTGGGTTTCCTGTTCATCCTCCCATTCCTGTGGTAGAGCAGAGAGATACACAGTAAATATGTGTTTAATTAATGGAACACCGAACTCACATATATGCCTTAGTGGTTCCTTCAGGCTGGATTGTTTCTCCCCAGCTTCACCTGTGGCTTTCTCTATCTTCTCATTCCAACCTTACCTACCCAGTCACCATCATCAGACCACCCAACCCAACCCAACCCAGCTAGTCTCTACCATCCCTCTGCTTTGTCTTCAACAGAGCACTTAATCACTATTTGACAGTCTATTTAATTATTTTATGTTCTGACCCCCGAGTACCCACCCCCTGCGAATACAAGTTCCAAAGTCAGGGGTTGGTTTATCTAGTTCAACTGTGTACCCCCTGCACATCAGATTCCATCAGTAAGTGATTTTCAAATGATGCATGACTTTTTACTGACTCATTTACTCACTCAGACATCTTCTATGTATGATCATTTATATATGGAGAAAGCTAAACCCAAGAGGAGAGCCAGTTGCCCAGGTCACACAGCTAGTGGGGAGCAGAACTGAGCTAGAATCTGACTTCTGGCTTTCAAGCCCATCCTTTTTCTACCACATCACTTACCTCTTTGCTTGACTAAAAAGTTTGGTATTTTTCCTGGAAGTTGTGTGGAGCCATTGAATTCTTGAACTTCAAGGAAGTAGCAGAATGGGTGCTGTTTTACTATATAAGGTAGGTCTCTCTCTCCTCCTCTTGCCAAATTGACTAGTCTTATTTCAAATGCATCTGCTTTTCCATCTATGGGTCATGAAGTCACTGCCACACACCATAAATCCATCATTGACATTTTCTTGCAGCTGTGTTAATTGACAGCTCTGAATCACCAGTGCTGTGAAGATGCCAGAAGGGCTGGTGCCGTCAAACCGTATCCGCTGGAGACGGCCTTCGATTGCCGATGTCTGCATTAATGTACCTGTGCTGCGGCAGAGGTCCCTCCACCCTGCCTGGCGGCTGCAGAGACAAATCCAGAGGAGATGAAGGGGTGTCACTCCAGGAGGCAGCTGATTTATGTCAGAGGATTGAACCTGTCCCTGTATCAAGTCCAAGCTTGGCTCAATCAAGCCAGAACCCCATTGGCTTTAAAGAAAGCCTCTGTGCTGGAACTTTGGACCAAGAGGGAGGAGAAGTGGGGATACATGTATACATATAGCTGATTCACTTTGTTATACAGCAGGAACTAACACACCATTGTAAAGCAATTATACTCCAATAAAGATGTTAAAGAAAAAAAAGAGTACCCACGTTCATTGAAGTATCTTTGATAATGGCAAAAACAAGTAGGGAATTGTAGTATCAACTCTGGTACTTTCCACAGAAATATTATGCACCTACTAGAATCTGAGTTAAAAATAGGTAGACATAACTGGATTCTTATGATAAATTGGTTAGAAAATTAGGTTACAAAATGTAAAGTGCCGGATGAGTGTATTTTTGTTTTAATAAAAACTAGATGGATTGACAAATGAATAAATAGAAGGACCATAGGTAGCTATGGAGGAAAGTAGGTATATAGTTAGATGGACAGACAAATGGATAAGAGAGACATAAAAGAAAGACTGGAAAGACCTACACCAGTATATTAACAGTGGTTATATATGGATGGGGGGATTAAGAGTAATTTTTAAAATCACTAACCTTTGGTTCCTGATTATTAAAGGATACATTTACATTGCTTTTGTAAACACATAGTTATCAATACCAACAATTCTAGTGTTCAGAGTCAAGAGTTTATCTTTGCCTTATGTTTCCTCTTTATTCTGAGTGGATGTTCGTATCTTCCATCCATCCATCCATTGAGGAGGCAGAATCTATGTGGACTTCAGGATAGCGCTTAAACAATATCCCATATTATCTTCAGATCCATTTCATGTCTTTTCATGACTCTGAGTTGTGTTTGGTTTTTATTCCTTCTGTAGACCTGGGAGCCCCTGTCTACACTCTGCCTTGCCACCCCTTGTTTTCCTGGTCAGTTCTCTCTCATGCTCCATGGCCTTCTTCAGATCTCACCACTGCCCCTTCCCTTCGTTGGTGCTTCCATCCCCTCCATCTACCACCTGGGTTCTCCCATTATACCTTACTCCCATTGTATCTTACTCTGTTTGGAACTTTCCAATCTGTATGGTTATTATCCATGTGCTTGCTGTCAGACTCTGTGCTCATTGATGCTCCATCTCACTTCCACCTTCAGGACCTCATTACCTAGTAAAAGCTCTTCTGCTTCTCCTGCAAGTATGTTCCCATCAGCCTAAAAGGAAACTTGGCTAACAACCTTGATGCCATTCACTTAATCAACAGGCATTTACTAAACATCTACTATATGTCAATTACAGAGATTAACAAAGTACTCTCCCTCCAGAGGCTCACAGCCAGGTAGGGAAGGCAGACATGGGCACATGAAAAAGACCAAAAGCTTCTGCCAGAGGATGTCAATGTCCTATTACAGCCTAGACAGTGAATCTTCTTGGAGTTCAAGAGACTCCTGCCGGCCGTGTGGACAGGGAAAGACTCCCCAGGGGAGTTAGGGTTAGAGTAGCGACTTCAGAGAAGAGAAAGATTCAGACAAACAAAGAGGATGGGGAGGGCATTTCGGGTGGAGGAAATAGTATGGCAAAGATGCAGAGGCGGTGGGCTCCCGGTTTGTTCATGGAGCGTACAGACTATGGGAATGGGAAGGCATCAGACTTAATGGGGGCCGCATCTAGCTGATATCACACAGAAGCTGTGTGGTTTTTCTGAGCCTCAATTCCCTCACCTGTAAGCTGAATTTTATTTTACCTGCTTTATCTGCCTCACAGGGAAGTTGGGAGAATTGAATAAAACCATTACATGGTGTGTGGAAGCCCTTGGTAAATTGTAAAGCAGTACGCTCATGGAAGTCAAAGAATAATGAAACTCAGCAGTACAGCTAGAAAAAGGGAAATGCTGAAGTATGTTGGAAATATTTAAGGCAGGATTTGGGGATAGACCTTCAAGATTCTGAATTTGTTTTTGTTTTGGGATCTCATGATCCCCCAGTATCACTTCTGTGAATCCTTCCTCACTGATCTAGCCCCTCTGCCCCAGTCTGGATTAGGTGCCTACCCCCGTGTTCCTAATCCCACTTACTGGTAAAACAGCCTGTTAATTTCTGTTACTGCATCTGTCTCCCCAGTAAGGCTGGGAGTTCACTGATGGCAGATACCATTCCTTATTATAGGGCACCTAGTGGGCAACCAGTAGACGTGTGCTAGTGATGACTCTCCTAATGGCTACGATGCATGGAGCCCTTATCAGGTGGCAATCATTTTGCTAAGCACATATCAAGGATTTTCTCATCCCCACAACAACCCTGTGAAGCAGGTCTTATTCCCATTTTACAGATAGAAACAGTGAGTATTGGGAAGCAAAATAACTCAGTTTCATTTGCCCAATCCATAAGCATTGGGAGTCAGCATTTAAGCTGAGGCAGATAAGCTTCAGAGTGCTACACCTTTCCTGGGAATTCATTCACTCACTCATTTCACCAATAATGACCATGTGTCTACCATGTGCCAGGAAACAGTCCAGGTAGGAATATGTCTGGAAGAAGTAATAAACAGGATCTCAGATCATCACAGAGTAGGTGAAAAATGTGAAACAGATGTGAGACCAAAGTACAGAGCATCCCAAAGGCGTGGACAACCTGGCTGTGGGGAGGGCTGGAGGAGGCCTCCCCTAGAGGAGAAAGGGAGACAAGGGCATTCTGTCCAGGCAGAGGAAAGGTCGAGTGCAAGGACACGAAGGTGGGAAGCAGTAGGTCTGGTATGGCTGTTGCGGTATTTCTTCTTGACTAGACAGTGTGCTTCTTGGGGGTAGAAGCCATGTCTTGAACACCTCCATTTTCATAACCATGCACAGTGCCTGGAACGAGGCACCCCAAAGCAGTGAACGTTTGGTGAATGAATGATATTGGTTTGTACATTTTTAAAAGAAGAGCAAACTTCAAATTTCGGGAGGACATGGGAAGGCTGAAGGGGAAGATGACCCCAACTTGCAAGGGGCAGCCAAGGATGACCAGAAATTAGAGAATTCATATGTTTACCAAGATACCTCTTTGCTTGGCTCAAAATATCCCCAGGCTCCCACCTCAAACCTACTCTCCTGCTAACAAAAATCACAAACAAGCCCTGGCTAGGGTACTGTGGCTTTCGCAAGTTGCTAGGATATCCATATATTTACCCACAACCACAGACCTACGGTGCAAGAACAGCCCACTGGTCCTCACACGAGGCAAGATCATGAGGATTCAACCTACACGAGATCCTGAGGGGACTTTGAAATCAGCCAGGGAGTTGATAATTGCTCGGAGATACCACAGCTGAAGTTTTTCTCCAGGTTTTTCTGTAATAAGCTTTCTTGTTGTTAAGTTGATTTTCTCTGGCTTCCTCTGGGGTTTCAAATTCAGTTGTGATTTGCACCTGCTTTTTTTGAACCTTCCAGAACTTATGAGGAGGAGAAAGGAATCATATTGTTCCACTCCACAGGCCCTGGGCTTCCAACATGTGGCAGCTTAGGTCTAAAGGCTCTCGGGGGAAACAAGACATTTGGGTTTGGGGCCCTTGAGGTAAATGTGCAGGAAATGTGTCCTAGAGCAGGTTGAAATCCTGGTCTGAGTGCCAAACACTAGAAGACCACTGCTTCTGCAATGATTTCACGGCGGGGGTGGGAAGGACAGTCTTTGTCAAACTGAGGGACACAGGGCTACTCAAGACCTATACCAGGACCAAGTGCTTAGCTTTCACCTGCCTCAAAGGCAAACCAATTTGATCGCAGCCAGGGAAAGCAAAATGAACTCACTCCCTGATTTTAAAAACTCTTCCAAATTATTACATTCTCTAAACAAACAAAACAAAACAAGATTCTGCTATTTCAACTCTGTCCTTTTCTAAAAGAGCTGCAACCTTCTCTTGGCATCACTGTCACCCAGTATTTTTTGAGATCCTTTTCATGTAGACCCCTGAGCTACAAAGGCCAACGCTGGATCCTGCCTATCATAGCTGGATGCTAATTCACAAACATGCCCCATGCCACATTCCCATAGAGACTGGGGTAAAGGATCTCTTTGGCTGAAGTTATTACTTCAACGGGCAAGTGATCTTTTATCTAATTATTAGCAGCAAGGACAGCTTAATAACTACACTTCTAAAACTGTTTTGGGCTGATGACTACAAAAATGTAATTGTCTCATAGCCCATAGCTCTTACAATAGCTCCGTTTTTTATGGTAATTTTAGTGAAATAATTTGCAACTAATTCAACCTAAAAAATCTCAGTGACAAGTTATATTGCTCAAAACTGCATGTTCTGTAGTATATTATTAAAATCTTTTCTGCAGTTCTAGTGAACAACTGGCAACCCCTGCTTTAAAAATTCTTCGGTTTAAATCATACTGGCTGTATTCAAGGGCATATATTAGCTTTTCCCAGAGCTTCCTTTGCCAAAGCACAGTTCCATGAGAAGAACATTTGTGTGGGGAGTTCTGTAGTCTAAATCTGTGATTGATTCTGACCATGAAGCTGCACAGAATCAAATGGTTAGTAGAAATCATGGGGGTCCTTATGGTCTGCAGATATGTATTCCTGGACCACCCCAATTTTGACATTTATAATAATTTTATTTTTTGAACCTTCCTGATTTTTGTTTCATACTCAGATTTTAACATGAAGAACACTTCTTATAAAGAAATACACAAATGTATGACATTTTAAAAAATCACCACTGGCTCTTCCATGCTCTTTCCCCCATCAGAGCCTGAAATGAGCCATTTTATGTTTCACTGATTGTTGAATTTAAGACATAATAACTGACTTCAAAATGGTCATGGAGAAAGGGCAGGAGGAAGTCATTTTCTGTGTTTCTGCTTTTGCATGGGGAAATTGGAGAAATAGAATATGCTCATAGAAATTCGGGCCTGCTGTAGACACGCTTTGTCCATTCATGTGCTACACAAATGTCTATTAATTGTACAAGTATAAATAATGTGACAGGTCCACAGGGCAAATCAAAAATTCTTCACAATCGGTCTTCTATCTACTTCCCAGCTATTACTTCCTTACAGGAATGCTGTCTTCCAGTGGTGGACATGTCTTCTGCATCACCACCTCTGCCTTTTGTAGGAAGCCTTCTCCTCAGCCATCCACGTAGGACTCTCTGCCTCCTTTATATGTATTCACATATTCAATCACTTATTCATTCATTCTATTATATATATATATATATATATGTAATATACAAATCCACCTCCACACCCAACATCCACAAGCATATCGAATATCTACATCCACATTCACATCCGCATCTATATCCACATTCACACCCGCATCCATATCTGTATCTATTCTATATTTATATCATCACCCAGGTACTATCACTGGTTTTCAGGTCTCATCATTTGCCTCATTTTGATTTGTTTATTTTTAAAGTGGATATCTTTCCTCTCCTATTAGACCGTGAGCTCCTTAGAGATAGCAATATTGTTTACTGAATTTTGCATCTTACACTGATGCACAGTAGGTCCTCAAGGTATAGATGTTGTTGAGGGAAAGAGAGCACTCATCAAACACACCCCCAGTGTCATTGTTCTGGACAGTTCAGTCACACCATCTCATTTAATCCTCATTACCTTCTGACCTTGTCTCCTTCACTGTGCTCCAGCCACACTGGTCTATTTTTAATGTCTTAAATATACAAGCTTGTTCAACCTCTGACTTTTGCACTGGTTGTCCATTTGCCTGGAATACTTACCCCCTATCCAGATCCTTTCATGGTTGGCTTTTTCTCTCCATTCTTATTTAAGCTCCAAAGTCACCTACTCTGAGAGTCTCACCCTGACCACCTTAGTCAAGGAATCCAACCCGATCCCCCTACAGGGTTATTCTATATTCCAGTATCCTCTTTCATTCTCCCCATAACACTTATCAACACCTGAAATTAGCTTATGGATTAATTTACTTATTATCTGTCTCCCCCCACTCCCTGCCCCTTCCCCAACTAAAATGTAAGCCCCATGAGGGCAAGGGTTATCCTGTCCTGTTTGTGGCTATATTTACAGCCTAGAGTAGTGTCTGACACATAGTAGGTGCTCAATTATCGTCCAGTGAGAAAATAACCTTGAATGGATACCAGTTTGGGAGATGTGGAAACTGAGGCGATGGATGTGGAGTGACATGCCTCCTGTCAGCAACTTGTAATTGACAAATCTGAGATCCAAAGCCCTTCTCAAAACCCAGGCCTCTCATGCTACAGGAAACTGCTGCTCCATGGACACAGGTGGATACATTAATGGAAACGCGATGCTTCATCTGCTTTGATCAGATCTTCTGATGTTTCTCTTGTGTCCTTGTCTATTTTGAAATTATAGACAAGTAGGCAAGTGGGTTTCTAATTTCAGAAAGTTTTATTCAGCAGTGTAATAACAATAATAGTTTCTGTGTTTGCTAATATGCTAAGGTCTTTGAATATGCTAATCTCATCTAATTACCATAACAACCCTATAAGGAGGGGAATTTTTTCTCCATTTTTATGCATGAGGAAAATACAGCTCAGGAACATGAAATATCTTACCTAAAGTTAGTGGTATCAAGACTAGAATCAGAAGATACTAACAGGGTAATGTGAGAAGTGATGGATAAAAGGCTAAGGGAACCAAGATTCGTCTCCTTGCTGCCAAAGCCTATATTTATAACTCTCCTGCTAGACTCAGGACTCTCTAAAAGGCAAGCTCTGAGCTGGGTACCAAGGATATAAAGACTCATTCTCTGACCACAACAAGCTCTCAGTCTGAAAAAGAAAGACCTGGTTTGAACAAGAAAGGAACCACCATATGGGATGGGGGAGGGCTGTGCTGGGGCTGGGGCTGCACACGTGAATGGGGGTAAGTATAGACACAACTGAACTTCAAGTTCTTTAGTGTCACATCAGGGCTATAGCAGAAGTCCACTTGCAAATTCCACTTCAGTGGTGCTGCCGACAGGAGAGAGCCTGCTCAAGGATGGGGCTGGAGAAGCATACGGATGAAGGGACCACACAGCCCTGGAGCGTGGTCAGAGTTGGCTCAGGGCAGCAGGGTGACTACAGTGGTCCCTAGATCCACTGACCTACTTCCCCTCTTGGCCTCACACCAGTCACTCTGACTCATGGCCCCTTGGCGGCTGGAAACCCACAGCAACCCAGTATTGTCCCTGGGCCACTTGGTTTTGGTTTCATTTTCTGGCACGGAGTATGGTCATCATGTCCGTTAAGATTACAAATTTCCTTGATACCTCCAAAGCTTCTTGCAGAATGAAAAAGAAGTGGTCTTGTGACAATGTGGTCACCTCATTGAACGTTCCACAGCTGACCAGGGGGACAAGGGCTTCCTTAACAGGATGAGGTCTTATTGGCCTCTTAAGCCAGCAGGCCCAATACCTGAAAGAAAGTTGTCTTGGTCAGCGTTCCAGCAAGAATGGAAGGCATGCTCAAATGGGGTCATTTGGGGGACATTTAATGAAAGGACCATTACTTAGGCGCAAAGGAAACCAACAGGAGATGGTATGAAGGAAAACTTGGGGCCTGCAAAGGTGGGAAAGCCATTACCATCACCGGGTCTTAAAGGACAAGAAGAGGGAGAAGTTCCTGGAACCAGAAGTGGGTAGTTGTAGGGAGAGGGCCTCCAGAGAAGAGGCCACCTTTGATAACGGAAATCAGCTGAGCCCCAGAAACCCTGAAAGGAAGGAACCAAGGAGAACAAATGCCCCAATCTACTCTCCGGACCTCCTGCTGATGCCTCCCATAGGCTGGAGTCAACTGGAAGCTAGAAGGCCAGGGGGACTTCCCCGGTGGTGCAGTGGTTAAGAATCCGCCAGCCAATGCAGGGGACACGGGATCCAGCCCTGGTCCGGGAAGATCCCACATGCCACGGAGCAACTAAGCCCATGCGCCACAACTACTGAGCCTGTGCTCTAGAGCCTCTGAGCCACAACTACTGAAGCCCCCGTGCCTACAGCCCGTGCTCCACAGCAAGAGAAGCCACCAAAATGAGAAACCCGTGCACCACAATGAAGAGTAGCCCCTGCTCACCGTAACTAGAGAAAGCCCGCGTGCCGCAACCAAGACCCAACACAGCCAATAAATAAATAAATTAGAGGGCCAGGGAGCTCACTGACATGGTCCATGTAGGTCAGCCTCTTGGGGTGCAGAACAGTGAGAGGGACCTAGAGGACATGGACACTTACCAGCACAATGGTTATGGCTGGTTGAGAATAACTATACCACGAGTGATGATTTTGGCAGATGGCTGCCATCGACTACATGATGTATACCTAGCGCTTTGAAAGCTCTCTCATGGACTAACTCATTTGATCTTCACAGAAAGCCCATGAGGTAAGCACTATCCTGATCCCATTTTACAGACTGAGAAACTAGAGAATACAGAGCTACTGACTTGTAAATAGAGGAGTGTGGACTTGAACCCAGATGACAGTGATTACAGATCCAGTGTTCTTCCTCTACCAGACCAGCCCATCTTACACAAAAGGAACATAGATGAGTTAGGTAGTAAAGCATTGCTAAAAGGGAGGGAGTGACTGAAATATAAGCTGCAAGACAAGAATGAGATGTTTCCATAAGCTTTATTTGACTTAAGTGAGACTGAATATACACATTCCATTTAAGAGATATCAAAATAGAAACCAAGAGGGGCTTCCCTGGTGGCGCAGTGGTGGAGAGTCTGCCTGCAGATGCAGGGGACATGGGTTCGTGCCCCGTGGAGCGGCTGTTCCCGTGAGCCATGGCCGCTGAGCATGCGCGTCCGGAGCCTGTGCTCCACAATGGGAGAGGCCACAACAGTGAGAGGCCCGTGTACCACCCCCCCAAAAAAAAATAGAAACCAAGAGAAAAGGGAGAGAGAGAGAGAGAGAAACTCCCCCCAGAATAAAAGAGAGAGAGAGAGAGAATGTCAATTGCATATAGGATACAGGCCAAATGTCTAATTATAGCTGATAAGGCCCCTTATGGTCTGTACCTTGCCCTGACTCATCTTTCCCCGTTCCCTGTGGGGCACTGTGTCCCAGCCAAACTAAATTTTATTTAGTCCTCTAAATAACCCTCAGGTCTTTGTCCATGTTGTCGCTTCTGCCTGAAACTCTTTCCCATGCTTTGTATTCACCCATCTTAAACCCTATTTATCTATCAGGCCCTAGCTTTGTCTTTTCTTTCATCTTTCTTCCTTCTCTCCCTCTCTCTTTCCTCCCTCCAACACATATTTATTGGACACAGTACATGCAGGTACAGTGGTAGGTGTTGCTGACATTGGTCAGCGTTGGTCCCTCCCTCATGGAGTTTCTACGAGAAAACCTTCCCTTCGTTCTCAAGTCTGGGTTGGGGGGCTCTCCTGGGTGTTTTCTCAGCAGGCTGAGCTGATCCTGTTATAGTCTTTTTATTCTGCATTCTAGAACCTTTGTTCTGTCTCCTCTACTAGACCATGGGCTCCATGGTGGTAGGACTCTGCCTGTGCAGGTATTAGTTTCCTATTGTTGCCGTAACAAATTACCACACACTCAGTGGCTTAAAGCACCCAAATTAATGATCATATGAGTTCTAGAGTCAAAAGTCCAATGCACACCTCACTGGGCTAAAATCAAGTTGTGTGGAGTCTGTGTTCCTTTCCAGAGGCTCTAGGGCAGAACCTGTGTCCTTGCCTTTTCCAACTGGAGGCTACCTGCATCCCTTGGCTGATGGTCCCTTCCTCCATCTTCAAAGCCATCAGTGGCTGGTGGAGTCTTTCTCACATTGTGTCACTCTGACACTGACTCTTTTGCCTCCTCTTCCATCTTTTAAAGACCCTTGTGATTGTATTGGGCCTACCTGGATAGTCCCGTCTAATGTTCCTATCTTAAAGTCAGCTGATTAGCAACCTTAATTCCATCTGTAATCTCAGTTTCCTTTGCCATGTAACATAACATACTCACAGGTTCTAGGGATGAGGTCATGGGCATCTTTGAGAAGCCATTATTCTGCCAGCCACACTGTGTATCCCCAAATGCTAGTCCAAGGGCAAAAGTAGAATATCTCGGTATGCAGGTAGGTTTGTTTGTGTGTAGAACATATAGACTCTCTCTAGTGTCTGAGGCTTGTGTCTGTGTGTGTGACATGTGTATGTATGCTGGGTGTTCACATGGGTGGATGTGTTTGTGTGTGGTTCAGGGGGCATACACTGCCTGACCTCATTAGCTGTGGTCAGTATGTATGTGTTGGAAGGTAGGAGGACCACCCAAAGGGGGAAATATAAAGATGAACCAGGCAACCAAGTACTATTTTCCGGACAATTCAAGTTGTGAAACATTTAGTTTATCCTCCATACGTATACCTGTGTTTAGAGACCTGCATTTCTGTGCTCTATGCTCACATGTGCTGGTTACCACATTCACAGTGAAGGTAGCATCATACCTGAGCCAAGCAGCCCCTCTAGAAAGGCCTGGATGAGTCAGCATACAGCTCAGAGGCACATTCAGTGCTGCCAGCAATGAGCGGATCAATCAAATTATTGTTTCCCATCTTTCCTGCGAGAGTAACGGCTTCTGATAAGGAAGCCTGATAAAATCGCCAGCCCATCCCTTACCGCAAATCCGAGAACAGCAGATCCTGGCAGAGCCCTTAGGGATCTGGCCCATACCCTTCACTTTATAGATCAGACAGGGCCAATGAGTGGGCAGCTTGTGTAGGTTCATACAGCCATCCCGAGACAGGACAAGAATGGGGACCGCTACTGCAATTAAGATCTTTATGAGGTGACTGTCAGGTCCTTGAGGATAGGGACTCTGCATTAAGTGCTCCTATAGCATCAGGATTCCTTAGAACTTTCGGCTCCCCAGGTCTTCATGTTCCTAAGAGATAAAACCCAGGGAATGTGTTTTTAGACACAGCCTCTTTATTCTCAAGAGATGCTTCTACTCAGAATCTGTCTGATTTTTCACATAGGAATCTGGGCTGGAAATCTAAAACTCTCAAGGGATGTTTTTCTGTCCTTTCCCTTAAAGCTTAGACTGAAGCCAGACCCAAGCTATAGCTTCCCTGCTCAGAGTTTCCAGGCCCTATTCTGACCCTGCTCAGCCTTCCCAAGCAAACGTATCTTCTCCACGTATTCAATCAACAATATTTTGGTGTCCCCACTGAATGTAGTCTCTATGCTAGATGTCAGGTACATTGCAGTGAACAGACAGATGTGGGTTCCTGACCTCAAGGAGCCTGCGATCAAAGAACTTCCAGGTTAAAAGTAACCGCAGTCGGTTCCAAAGTCGTTTCATTTCGAAAAAAAGAGAAGAGAGAAAAAGAGAAACACCTCCAACCAGAGTGGGAGTGGGCAGGAAGAAAAGACATCATGAGAGCAAAAATAAAAGACAGTCAGAGGCACACCAAGACCCAGAGGGAGGAAGAGAGGAAGATAAAATATCTAGAAATACAAATATCTAGAAACACAGAAGTAGAGACAGGGCCAAGGAGTCTCCCTACCACAAAGACCTCTTCTCCATTTGCAGAGGACCCCAAGAAAGGGTCTTGTCTCCATGATGCACAATCCCTGTGCATCTCCCTGCCATGCTCAAGAAGAAGGAGGCTGAGATGCAAGGAGACCCTCCCTGGAAACTCTGCTGTACTCCAAGGAGCCTTGGGGGGAGGGTTCAAGAGTGTATGATCCAACCTTACCATAGGGCTGCTCTGAGCTCCCCTCCTCCATGGAGCCTTTCCCAGCATCCCTGAACAGAAACTACTGTCCTTCCAGTGGAGAAGGAAAGCAAACCATTTGCTCCACACGGAGCCTCAACTTACGCTATCTTGTCCTGTTATCGGTGGTAACATATGCTGTGTTGTGACATAGGCAAAATACAGCAAGCACTCTATAAGTGAATGGCCTTTCCCTCTAAGGCTGAGAACAGAAACCACTCATTTGTTCTCATTTATTCAACCAATATTTTTTGAGCACCTATAGTAGACACTGTACTGGGTGCATGTTTGCATCCCTAGGCTTGACCACATTGCAGGTGCCTACAATCCTGTAGTGTGAATAAGCAAGGATGCAGGTCCCTCCTTTATAGAAAAGGGAACTGAGGCGCTTTGAAAGTAAGGGCCCCAGATGATTGCAAGACTCAGACGTTCCTGGAACTAACCTTCAGCTCTCTCACTTCCCTAGCCCCAGCCCAGCTCTACTCATCCTGTATGTGCAGCCTGACTTTTAGCTCAAGAGACTTCCTGGTCCTCAGGCTGAGGCTGGGATTAGGCAGGTCCCAGAAGGGAACCTCCCACACAGAGTCAAGAGATGCTGTCTTCTAAGACAGGATGCTATTTAACTCATCTTTGTATCCTCATCACCTAACTCCAATCCCTGGCACATAGTAGGTTCTCTGAAAAGTGAATTGAATTAAACTCTGTAGTTTTGACCTCTCAGATCCTAGAATCTTTCCTGCCTCATTCAAGTCTTAGCAGAGGAGACACTGCCCTCAGCCTCATAGCCTCTTTGCTGCCCTATTCCTGGATAAAACATGTACCACCAGTCAAAAGCAGTATCATCCTTGAGGCATGCTGGGATTTCCTCATGTGTGAAAGAAGCCAAGTCAGGGCAATATCAGAGCTGGGGGAGAAGGACCTTGAGCCAGGGTGGCCCCAGTTCAATTCCTCCTGTTGTTAGGGGTGTGGCAAATTCAGGCTTGAAAGGTGGGGCGGGAGGGACCAAGATGGTAATGGCATATAGCAGGAAGAGGTTCTAGACTGAGCATGGTACCTGAAGTTAGATGGGATCCAAGATGATTTCCCCCCTATTCTGAAGGGAGAACCCTGAAGGGGATACCGTTTGAAGCCTATGGCAGCAGCCTCTGCCCTGTTCAATTCAGAGTCTTGGTCTCCCCCAGACCTGGATCAAAGCTTTGTCCAGGGTCTTCCAAGCAATGCTGGAAGCCATGTCTTCACCTTCATCACCACAAGTACATCCCGGGGCAGGGGGTCTGTTCTGAAATGGACTTAATAACAACTCCATGGTCATCTCAGGCTGCCATGCAGAATACCATAGACTTAAACAACAGGAATTTATTTCTCACAGTTCTGATGGCTCGAAGTCTAATATCAAGGTTCCCCAGTGAGGGCTTTCTTCCTGGTTTGCAGACAGCCAGCCACCCTCTCACTGGGCCCTCACATGGTGAGAAAAATGAGAGCAAGCAAGCTCTCTGGTATCTCTACCTATAAGCACACTAATCCCATCAGGAGGGTCCCATCCTCGTGACCTCATCTAACTTAATTACCTCCCATTGGCTCTGTCTCCAAATACTATCACATTGGAGGTTAGGGCTTTAGCATATAAATTTGGGTCATGGGGATGGGGGGTACAATTCAGTCCATAAAATCTTTCCACACCCATCCCTGGTCCCTCCCATAGGCCAGACTCTGTCTTAAATAGAAGGGATATAAAGGTAGGAAGGACTTACATCCTGCCCTCCAGGGACTCATAGTCCTTGTAAGGGCAGGGGATGGGGGATGGGGAGTATAGGTGAGAATAGGCTAAGGCAAAAATACAGTGTAAAGCTGTGTACAGACTGCTTTGGAAACACTTGAGAAGGAGCAACAGACATTCTTCGGGGTATCTGGAAAGATTTCACGGAGGAGCTAATGTATGAATCGGGCCTTCAAGGATTAATGGCTAACTTTTGCCAGTTAGACAAGGGGCAGAAGAGTACTCCAAGTCAGAGAGCAGCATGAAGTATGGAAGAGTATGATGTGTACTGGGGGGACAAGTCAGCCATGTGGATGGGTGGGTGGATGTGGGCATTGAACAGCAAAACAAGCCTGGAGAGAGGGCTGGAACCAGCCACGCTTCAGGGCCTGGACTAGCCTGTATGGACAGTGGGGTGAGAGGGACATAGGTGATGTCTATGATCTGATCCTGTGGTCAGAACACTCTCATAGCTTGGGAGGCAATTCTTTTAATTAGGGCAAGGAAGTGAGATTTGTGGGTTAGACTGTCTTAGTCCATTCAGGTTGCTAAAACAAAATATCACAGACTGGGTAGCTTAAAAACAAGAGAAATTTATTTCTCGTGCTTCTAGAGTCTGGAAGTCCAAGATCAAGGTGCCAACATGGTCAGGTTCTGGTGAAGGCCCTCTTCTGGGTTTCAGACTATAGACTTCTCATTGTGTCCTTACATGGAGAAAGGGACAAGAAAGCTCTCTGGAGCCTCTTTTGTGAAGGCACTAATCCCAATCACGAGGGTTCCATCCTCATGACCTAATCACCCACCCCCGCAAAGGCCCTACCTCCTAACACCATCATACCGGGCATTAGGATTTCAATATATGATTTGGGGAATGGTGTGGGGGACACAAACATTCAGATCATGGCAGAGATCAACAAGGAGACTATAGTAGTGGTCTAGGTGAGAGGCAATGAAAGTCTGAATAAGGCAGTGGCTGTGAGAAAAGATGAAGGCAAGCCAATTCAAGAGCCATTGGGCAGCTAGAGTGGACAGGACTAAGGCCAGATCAGATAGGAGAGGGAGAGTTCAGATGCCTCCAGGCTTCCCACAAGGGACCTTAGCTTATGATGGTGCCCCTCACTGAGGTGGGAGATGTGAGGAGAGTGTAGACTGAAGGTAAGGACACAAAATCCATTTTAGACAGCCGTAGCCAGAGCAATCAGAGAAGAAAAAGAAATAAAAGGAATCCAAATTAGAAAAGAAGTAAAACTACCACTGTTTGCAGATAACATGATACTATACATAGAAAATCCTAAAGATACTACCAGAAAAGTACTAGAACTCATCAATGAATTTGGTAAAGTTGCAGGATACAAAATCTTGTTTTTTATAAATTTATTTTATTTTATTTATTTATTTTTGGCTGCGTTGGGTCTTCATTGCTGAATGCAGGCTTTCTCTAGTTGCGGCAAGTGGGGCTACTCTTTGTTAAAGTGCACGGGCTTCTCATTGCGGTGGCTTCTCTTGTTGCGGATCATGGGCTCTAGGTGTGTGGGCTTCAGTAGTAGTGGCACGCGGGCTCAGTAGTTGTGGCTCATGGACTCTAGAGTGCAGTCTCAGTAGCTGTGGCACACGGGCTTAGTTGCTCCACAGCCTGTGGGATCTTCCCGGACCAGGGATTGAACCTGTGTCCCCTCCATTGGCAGGTAGATTCTTAACCACTGTGCCACCAAGGAAGCCCCAGGATACAAAATTAGTACACAGAAATCTCATGCATTCCTATACACTAACAATGAAAGATCAGAAAGAGAAATTAAGGAAAGAATCCAATTTACCACTTCATCAAAAAGAATAAAATACCTAGGAATAAACCTACCTAAGGAGGCAAAAGACCTGTACTCAGAAAACTATAAGACACTGATGAAAGAAATCAAAGATGACACAAACAGATGGAGAGATATACCATGTTCTTGGATTGGAAGAATCAATACTGTGAAAATGACTATACTACCCAAAGCAATCTACAGATTCAGTGCAATCCCTATCAAATTACCAATGGCAGTTTTCACAAAATTAGGACAAAAAATTTTACAGTTTGTATGGAAACACAAAAGACCCCGAATAGCCAAAGCAATCTTGAGAAAGAAAAACGGAGCTGGAGGAATCAGGCTCCCTGACTTCAGACTATACTAGAAAACTATAGACATCAAAACAGTATGGTACTGGCACAAAAACAGAAATATAGAATAATGGAACAGGATAGAAAGTCCAGAGATAAACCCAAGTACCTATGGTCACCTAATCCATGCAAAGGAGGCAAGGGTATAAATGGAGAAAATTCTCTTCAATAAGTGGTGCTGGGAAAACTGGACAGCTGCATGTAAAAGAGGTTCCTATCAGATACTAGGAGAGATGATAGGGACAGGCCTGGAACCTCAAACAATGGCCCACTGGACGTGTGGATCTGAAATTCTAGAGATATAGGTGGTAATGCTATTGGGGGATAGATGTAGGGAGAGGTTGTACTGAAACAAGCAAGACCCTTAGGACCATACAAGGATGAGAGGAACAAACAACCCACCATCCTTTTGAGCCTCAATTTCACCCAGAACCAACGATTGCTATTGTTAGACAGATTTTTCAGTTTTCAAACCGGACATGCAAACATCAAGATTAGATTTACACTTCTTGGTGAGAACAAGCCATTACCTATTCCATAATCCAAAATTTTGCTAGGAATATCAGCCTTTGATTTCCTAAATTCTTATCCTTAAAATGCACCAACTTTCCATCTGTGCTTGGAGGCAGAAAGATCTCAACTTAAATGAAAACTCAACTTTTGAGGAAACCTTTTTCTCAGCTGAGTCTTTTTTTTTTTTAACTTTCATAGTTGATTTACAATGTTGTGTTAGTTTCAGGTGTACAGCAAAGTGAATCAGTTATACATATACATATATCCACTCCTTTTTAGATTCTTTTCCCATATAGGTCATTAAAGAGTATTGAGTGTAGTTCCCTGTGCTATGCAGTAGGTCCTTATTAGTTATCTATTTTATATATAGTAGTGTGTATATGACAATTCCAATCTCCCAATTTATCCCGCCCCCGCCTTTCCGCCTTGGTAACTATAAGTTTGTTTTCTACATCTGTGACTCTTAGCTGAGTCTTGCACACAGAGCTGTCAAAGAAGTCCCCTTGTACAAGATCAGCAGAATTTCCCCATCTTACCAATGTACCTATTTTTCCTCCAGACATCCAAAGAAGCACTTTAAGATTTCCACATTTCCTTCGGGCACTTTATAAGAAAAGGCAACATGGCTTCCAGTCACTGAGGCTCCCAATTGCCTAGGAGAAAATGTTTACAGCACAATTTCGCCTGAAGCAAATCCACCATCAGCATTTTTATAAACCTCAGAGAAAGAAGAAGGAGAAACTGTTGCAATGTGAAAATAATTAGAGAAGAGACTTTCCCAGGGAACAAACATGGCCCACACTGTACGGAGGAAAGAACAAACAAACTTCGGGGAGGTTATGGAGCGGTAAGATTCTTGTTTACTTCTGAAGAAAGAAATAAAGTTGGAGGAGAGCCACTGGATCTGCACAACAATAAATCAAGTTCCAGGGGGTGAGGAAGGAGGGGTTGGACTATAAATCCGGAGTCCAAAACTAAGCAACATTCCAGCGGTCCCTGGTGGCCTGTGAACCTGTAACGTCTGATTTCTGGAGAGATCTGGCCCTGCCCACTGTCACTGTCTTCACGAAGTCAAAATGCCCGGGTTCTCCACAGCGTGGTCCCTCTCCGCATTAGAAGAGCATTTGGTTTGGGTTAAACTTCCTGAAATCAAGTCGTGGGTTTGTTCGACTTTCAAACAGAAGGGGAAAAAAAAAAAAAAAAATCAAAACAGCCCAGTTCCGTCTTCTTCTCAAGCTGAACTTTCCACAACAGTTTCAGGGGTGACAGAAGCCACAAGGAACCCAGTCAGGCACAGCAGGTAGGCCCAGGAAGGCCAGGAGGAAAATCCCACAGCTGTGCACTTGGGAAGGGGTGGGCCCAGGCCTCTCCCCTCCGGGCTTTGGGTAAATTTGCCTGTGAAAGGTCACCAGTGAACAGCCTCTGGCTCAGGGATTTTTCTCCAGGCCTGTACCTCAGGTTTCTGGAAGAGAGAGGTCCTATTTCCTGTTAAGTCAGTCTCCTAGAAATAACTCTACCTTTTTAAGTGGCACAAATGCCAGGCATGAAGCTGCAGTTTTCACCTTTGGTTAATGGCCCAATAACTTTTGTTGCCTTGGACCTTCAGACTTCTTCCGCCCCCCACCCCCACTCTCTCTCTCTCTCTCTCTATATATATTTTTTTGTGTGTGGTACACGGGCCTCTCACTGTTGTGGCCTTTCCCGTTGCGGAGCACAGGCTCCGGACGCGCCATGGCTCACGGGCCCAGCCGCTCCGCAGCACGTGGGACCCTCCCGGACCGGGGCACGAACCCGTTTCCCATGCATCAGCAGGCGGACTCCCAACCACTGCGCCACCAGGGAAGCCCTACCCCTTTATTTTTAAATGAAAATGAAAGCAAGGGAATTTACTTTGCTGAATATTGACTAAGGGCCTACTATGTGCCAGCTAGGTTAAGCCCTTTAAACGTATCATTTTGAATAATTCTCTTCACAATTCTGAGAGATAAATACCAAGATGGTGCATATTACAGATGAGAAAATGGAGGCTCGGAAAGTTCCCATGATTGGCCTGATACCACACAGCCAGTGGTGTGAATAGGGTGCAAACTTAGGTTACTCTCTAACTTCATGTCTCTTATCCACTAAGCCCTACTGCTCCAATATCACACGGTTCTTGTGGGAGCTGTAGCTAACTGGTTAAAGAATATACGGGATGAAATTTTACTATAGTTAATTAGCTGGGCAACAATAATAACAAATAATAACCTTGCTAAGAAGCTGCCAAGTTTTGAACACTTTCTATACCCACTTTACATATATTATTTCAACCACCCCACAAAAGTACCCTTTGAGGAAGGGGGCATCCCCATTTTACAGATGAGGTAACTGAGTCAGAGAGAAGGTGAGGAGCTTCCCTAAGGTCACCTAACCAGCAAGTGGCAGAATGACCTCTGGGGGTCAGCTAGTTTCTAGCAGCGGTTCAAAGACTGATTCTGATGCAGAGCCTCAGGGTCTTGGTTGTTTCTGCAGAATATCACCTAGAGGCAAAACGTTGTTTTACTTTTTTATTTTATTTATTTAATTTTTTTAAATTTATTATTTTTTTTGCCGTACGCGGGCCTCTCACTGTCGTGGCCTCTCCCGTTGCGCAGCACAGGCTCCGGACACGCAGGCTCAGCGGCCATGGCTCACGGGCCCAGCCGCTCCACAGCATGTGGGATCTTCCCGGATCAGGGCACGAACCCGCGTCCCCTGCATCGGCAGGCGGACTCTCAACCACTGCGCCACCAGGGAAACCCTGTTTTACTTTTTTAAACTAAAAATGACTAAATGTATAATTTTGCACTAAGATGCCATCTTAACTGATTTCTGGTTATGGGCAAGGTCAAAGGCCTAAAGGAAAGTATGAGAACAAAACATAAAATTAATAAAACTATCCCTCTCGTCTCCTTTCCCTCCCTGTGAAATGAGTAAAAAAGGGCTCCTATTCAATTTCGTGAGCAGGTTGCTTCAGCCCGGCCCTCGTGTTCCATGGAAGCATGATGGGATCCCACCTCTGCCAGCTGGCCATGATATTTTGTCATTCTTTAACATTAAGATAATAGCAGCTGGCCTTTATGAGCTTCTTCACATGACAGGTAAGTTATTATCCTATTTTCCACATAAGGAAATCCTGGCTCCAAGAGGTTGAGTGATTTGCCCAAGCTGAAATAGCCAGTTGATGAAATGGCTGAGACGAGTGCTCTGGTCCTCTGGTATTTTCTGAAGGGCTATTTCAAGCACCTCGCATGAGTTCCACACCTCATCCTTGTTTCTTTTCTGCTACTTCTTTCCCTTGCTTGCTCTAATTCGTTTCCTAGGGCTGTTATAACAAATGACTACACACTCAGTGGCTTAAAACAACACACATTGATTCACTTACAGTTCTGGAGACCAGAAGTTGGAAATCAGTATCACTGGGCTGAAATCAAGGTGCTGGCAGGGCCACGCTCCCACCGGAGGCTCCAGGGGAGAATCCACTTCCTTGCCTTTTCCAGCATCTACAGCTGCATTCCTTGTATTCCCTGGCCCGTGGCCTCTTCCCTTATCTTCACAGCCGGCAGCACACCATCTTCTCTCTCTGATTCTGGTTCCCTCTTCTTCCAACACACTCCTTCTTCTCTTCTGTCACAGTCAGGCCTTGTTCTCTGTTTCCAGCCACACATGACGTTCTTTCTCTTCTTTTCTGCCAATGGTGAATCTCCCTGTGCCTCTCTCTTATCAGGACACTTGTGATTACATTGAGAGCCCGTCTGGGCCAAGATAAGTTTCCAACTCAAGATGCTTAACTTAATTACATCTTTTTCCATGTAAGGTAACAGTCACAGCTTCCAGAGATTAGGACCTGATATCTTTGGAGGACATTTTTCAGCCTACCACACCTGCTTTCTCCCTGGAAATTGCCCTTTGCATTATTTCTCTAGGAGTGGAAGTGAGGTTAAGTTTGATCATCGACACTCTCTTGCCTAGTCTCCTAGGTGACTATGAACACTGTACATTTACCTAGGTCTTTCTAGTTATCCAACTTTGTGTGCCAGTTGCCCCATTGGGATATCCAGTCCATGATGCTCTCTCTCATATGCAGTTGTTGTGAGAAAGCTTGACACAAGTCAGTGCCTGGTGGAAACTAAAATGCAAGGAATTAGCCCCATGAAAAGGGAAAAAGAAGGTCCTTTGGGGAGTTGTTGACCTAATTGAGGCAAAGCATCACGTACATATGAAAAGTTAACTGGGAATGCCAAGGATGGTCCACTAAATGTCAATTATAAAGGGCAGCTGGAAATTATAAGTGGAAGGCATCCTGTGGTCAGGAGAGGTCATGAAAACCTTTCTGGAAGGGCTGAAGCCTGCACTGAACTTTGAACATAAGCTAAGGTTCATAAAAAGAGAACGGAGCTGCCATATTTGAGCATCTTTTATGGGCTAAGCCCTTCATACCTGCCATCTCATTTACTCCTTTCCACAACCCAGGGTGGTGGGTATTTTATGTTTACAAATGAGGAAACTGAGGCTTGATTGGAGTGATTATGTCCCTTGTTCAGCTGGGAAATGGCAGAGCTGAGACCCAATCTTGGGCCACCTGCCTAGAGCCTATGCACTTTCCATACCCTGACACCCTCGGCCTACAACCCTAGCCTCAGGGGTAAGTAATGGCAACATGGTCCCGGTGTCTAGTGGACTTAAAGAAGAAGATGCCCGTATTGTGCTAAGCAGGGGAACAGAAGCCACCAAAGTTAACACCTGGACGAACAGAGTATGTTCACTGGTGTCCCACAGCCTGTATCAGGCTCGCAGGTGTGTTTTGGAAGGGCTCAAACAAGGTTTAAAGAAAATCTGGAGCCCATCCTTGCACCTAAATATAAAAAGTAGTCATCAGCATGATAAAGGGGACAAATTTCCATTCCTGTCTGGCAAAAATCAGCTGGTATTAGAGCAGATTCCACCACCCACAGTGAGGCATTCATCTGCAGATTTCTGGATGGATGTGAGTTTGAGGGTCCTGACAAACAGTCTCTCTCAACATTCAGGCACCCATTTTGAGAACCAAGATCAGATATCCCCTACCTTCAATGTTGATTACAATTTCTAAGCAATGTCAATATACTGACTGAAGACAAATGGATGCACAATTGTGTTTTCAAGCAAGACCTCCCCATGGGCCCATCACACGTTGCCTCCTTGGCATCACTGGTCTGACTCTGTCTATGATGAATGATAACTCTTGTCAGATGCACGCTGTTTTAGTGTACAAGACATTTGCATAGGCTTTAATTCTTATTATCCTCAGAAAAATGATACGAGTTAGTTACTATTCCTGTATGAAGATGAGGGAATACTTTAAAAGGCAAGACCTACTGGAAAGAATGCTCGTGTTTTGGTTCAAGCCCTCATGAGGTCTCAATCCAGGGTTTACCTTTCCTGGACCTTAATCTTTATACCATGAGGGGCTTGTCAGACAAGATGGCTTGTATGGACCTATTTACTCTGAAATTTTGTGAAAGAAGAGCAGAATTTTCCAGCTCCAAACATATACACTATTCTTGGTAATGGCTTAAAACTGCCCACATTTAAAATAAACTGAATCATGATGGGAGAGTTTAAGTTTTAGCAGCCACCTTGCTCTTCAGCACTGGTCCTGTGTCCCTGGAGGCCCAGAAGACCCAGCTGGGTCCCCTCGCAGCTAGTCGGGTTTTTAGAAGGAATAAACTCCCAATTGTGAAAACCTAAATTAGTTTTCTGAGAAAAGCGAGCCTCAGAGAAATTCTGTCACTTGCCTAAGGACACACAGCTCGTGAGTGACGGTGAATCAGAGTTCAGGGCACCAAGCATGCAGGACAGCAAGAGTCTATGGAGAGGTGTTCCAGGCAAGAGCATTTTCTCCAGCTCTGATTCCTCTTGGGGTTGAACATGACGTAAATTCAGATCTGTCCTTCAGGCTGGGTTCTTTTATGTCAGATTCAATCACCACCTACCCCTTGACTTTGTTTTTGGTGGGGGGAGAGTTATAGAAGGCCTCTTCTTTAAAAATATGCATAAGAACTGATGGTATCACCAGGCAAAGCTGTGGATGTATCAGAGCCGAGGTGGGTGCCTGTTTGGGTCTGAAACAAAAGCTCTGTGATTGGTTGATGTGGCCTGGCAGGTGGTGGTCTGTCCACCTGACCAGCTGGTACCATTTGTGAGATGCAGCCACGGACCTGTGGACGGGCCCTGCCTGGGGGGCATCCTGAGTTCTGCATTTGATCCAAGTTCATCCCCAATTTAGCCAGTGGTCTGGAGCATTTCCTCCATCTCTCTCTACTTTCCTCATCTGGAAAATGGGAACATAACACCAATCCCCGGAACGGTTCTGAAACACAAGACACCAGCTTTGCCATGAGCCTGGGTTCAAATCTCAGCTTCTTCCTCACTAGCCGCGTGATTTGGGGCATGGTATTTAATCTTCTGAGCCTCAGTTTCTTCATTTGTCAAGTGAGGATAAGGACTGGCTCCAAAATGAAATAAAATCATGAGGATAGAAAACCAAGTACTTAGGATAAAGGCAGCCATTTTTGTTACAATACCAAAGAGTTTGGGAAACAGAGAGAGCTACTAAAATCTAAGGTGGAGGTGTTATCATAGCTGCATTATTATCACTAAACCTCGCAGATGGGCCTGGATGAGAGCAGGGAGGCAGTAGGAGGTCAGAGAAGGCATGACTGCAAGGGCAGCTCCAGAAACACTCAGGACAAGGGGCAGTACATTTCTTTTTTTTTTTTTTTTTTTTGAGTCATGACATTTTAATAAAAAACCGTTATTTAAAGGACATTTATATATACTAAGAAATTCACTAATTATTCTCTTTGAATTGTTGGACTGTATGTATTGCTATCACTCACTGTGCTTTTGGTGGTTTTTTTTAACATCTATATTGGAGTATAATTGCTTTACAATGGTGTGTTAGTTTCTGCTTTATAACAAAGTGAATCAGTTATACACATACATATGTCCCCATATCTCCTCCCTCTTGCATCTCCCTCCCACCCTCCCTATCCCACCCCTCTAGGTGGTCACAAAGCACCAAGCTGATCTCCCTGTGCTATGCGGCTGCTTCCCACTAGCTATCTATTTTACATTTGGTAGTGTATATATGTCAGTGCCACTCTCTCACTTCGTCCCAGCTTACCCTTCCCCCTCTCTGTGTCCTCAAGTCCATTCTCTACGTCTGAGTCTTTATTCCTGTCCTGCCCCTAGGTTCTTCAGAACCTTTGTCTCTTTTTTTTTTTAGATTCCATATATATGTGTTAGCATACGGTATTTTTCTCTTTCTGACTGACTTCACTCTGTATGACAGACTCTAGGTCCATCCACCTCACTACAAATAGCTCAGTTTCATTTCTTTTTATGGCTAATATTCCATTGCATATATGAAGGGGCACTACATTTCTGACCAGTTGTAGAATCCATCCCACTGCCTACTCCAGTCCCCAAGACACACACACACACACACACACACACACACACACACACACACACACACAATTGAAAAGCAAGCCACAGCATTTTAAAACCTCCTGTTGGTTTTGCCTTTCCTTCCCCACGTATTGTTTTTGGGAAAGGCCGTTTCAGCCACAGCACTGCCAAGAAACAGGGTGGTTTCCCTTGACCGCCGGCCACGAGTATGTGCCTTTTCCTAAGCTTTGTGCAGGAACCCACAGTGACTTTAAAAAATAATAAAATTCTTCTCTATAAATAAACCCTTCTACTTTCTGCTGTGGGTCTTGGAGGGATGAGTTTCCTCTTCTTTTTGAACTCATTAAGGCCTCCACTCTCCTCCGCAGAGGAACTACATTGTATAGCATGAGTTATTCTGGGTAATCATCCTCCGTTGTGTTTTCCATCAATGCAGGAATGGCAACATTCAGGAACTTTTACTTAAAGATCTGCCTCTCCTCCAGAGACACACATCTTTCCACAAAATACCCCATTCCCACTTCCCCTAGAGATTTTACTATTACAGCCCTCACTGATTTTCCAGAGTCTGGCAAACTAAACACTTACAAGGATTTACTCTGTGACATGGAACAGTGGAAAGATGATAAGTTTTGTAGTCCAGAGACCCAGGACTTTGTTCCTGACTAGCTGTGTGATTCTGGACAAGAAGCTTACACTGTCTTGGGCAAGGTACTTAACATCTGTGTATGTGCCTGCCTCAGATTATTCACCTTGAAAATGGATACAAATGATCTATAATTCATGGGCTGTGGTGAGAATTAAATGGGAAAAAATGTATGTGAAGCCCCAAGCACACAGTAGGTATTCAGTAAATGGCCATTTTTATGAAGTTCTTGGCAGAACTAATTATAGCAAGAAGAAGAAGACTAATTCTGCTGGGATTCTGAAGAGGATGTAATGAAGGGATAATTTATAGGGATGGGTGGGGCTAAGGGAACCATTAAGGGATGTTGAGTCACCCAGAGACCTGCAACAGTGGGACTATCACCAGCCCTAGACCTAATGGGACAAGAGGAGGGCCAGGCGTTGCTGGAGCCCAGTCAGAGGTGGAGCCATGGAGGGGGCCATGGGCAGGAACTGTAGGTTTAGAGGAACGAAGCCACTGAGAGAGAGAGGCACAGAAGCAGGGAGGCAGCTGAGGGGAAGTGTCCCAGCCTCTCCTGTTCCCACCCTCTAATCCCTTGCCTTTGCCTGTCACTGGCCAAGCCCAGCTGAAGACAGAGGCAAGGGAGTCCCCGGATGCAATCCTAGGGGTCAGCCTGCCAGGACACAGTGCAAACCAGAGAATAAATCTCAGTGGGAAGAGGGTGCAAATGGTGAATCACTAGGCCATTTGGAGAGAGGAATTCCTTGTGACTTACAAATTGGCTAGTATTAGTCAACCCAAACCATGAACAAAACTCCTGCAAAAATCCTAAAGCGGTCATTGTAATCACATCACTTCAGACCCAAAAAGCCTACGGTGGTTTCCCAGCACCTAAAGACGTGAGCCCCCCCACCCCTGGCAGCCTGTCCCAGACCCTCTCTCCCAGCTCACCTCCTGCCTCTCCTCTCCTGGAACTTTCTGGAATGCTTTTGTCCTGACGTGTTTCTCAACTTTGCACTTGAAACTTTTGATGGGTGAACATTTGATTGGTGAGAGTCCTTACAAATCCTCCGCCCCTGCCCGCTGCTTGGCCAACTTCTTGTCATCTGCCAACATGCAGGTGGCACCTCCCCTAGGTGATGCACCTTACTCACGCTCCCCAAAGTTCTCACACAGAGGCAGCAGGGTGTTACAGGCTCTGGAGCTGGACTGCCCAGCTTGCTGTTCCCGGATACAACATTTCTTCGCTGCTTTGTTTTCTTGCCACTTAACCTCTCTGTGCCTCAGTATCAGCATCTGTAAAATGGGGTGTTGCTAATACCCACCTCACAGGGTTTTCCTAAGGATTAAATGAGTCAATGTTTACAAATCACTTAGAATAGCGCCTGGCACAGAGTAAGCACTTAATAAATATTAGCCAGCTTATTTTTATCTCTTCATTATCAGTATATCACTGTCCTTAACACACCTAGTATAATTCCAGGTTTATCTGTCTGATTCCCACAATGATTCTTTGAGCAACTCAACGACAGGGTCTAGAATAGTGCTTGGCACGTAGTAGGTGCTCAAAAAGTGATTAATGAATAAATGAGGGAATACATGAATGACATAGGACTCAAAGTGAGTTGGGGGAATCTGGTTTGGGCTTTCACATGAAGCATAGCACAGGCCTTTTCTCAAGGATATGAAGAACTAAAGAAGTCAGAGCCAGAAAACTCAAGCTCCTCCAGGGCAAAGCTGGGCCACACACAGGGGCAACTCCCATGTAGGCCTGGCATGGGTGGGTCCCTGCCCGGAGCAGCCACCAGCTTTCTAATATAATTGTGTGATAGAGAAACCACTCCCCCACCCTTCACACTTCCTCCTCCTACATTAGAAACCAAGAGCAGTGATGTGTATTCAGTGGTCTCTGGGGAAAACAATACTTCCCCCTGTCCAGCCAAACTTACCATCAGGACATTCAAGGGTGGAGGGGTCTGACAGAGGATGCCATGAGTTCCCAGGGAATGCCTGCACATCGTCTGGTCACTCTGTCCAAGGGGCAGGTGTGTGCTTGGGGAGGAGGGACACAGAAGCTCTCATACAACAGCTCTGCGCCTCTTCCTGACTTCCAGGATGCCCCCCTTCCTCTATCTGCTCATATGTGTTCCCTCCCATCATATTGAGTTAAAATAAAGTGCAAGGGCCTGCAAAGCTTGCGTGATCTGCCTGGCTGCCCCTCAGCCCTCATTTCCTCTACTCCCCGCGTCACTCACCCCATCGCAGGCCAGCAGGCCTCTTAGCTGGTTCTCCATGGACTGAGCACGCTTGCTGGCTATTTTCTTGCTTAAAAGACTCTTGCTTCAGTCATTCTTGTGGCTCTCTCCTCTCCATATTTATTTATCAGTTCCTTCATTTAACAGACAATTTTTAAACGTTAAAGTTTTTATTGTAAATTATGGTAAAAAAAAACATGCAAAATGTACAATAGTAACCATTTTGGAGTATACAATTCAGTGGCATTAACTGTGTTTACCTTGTTGCATGACTATCACCACCATCCAGCTCTATCTTGCGAAACCTTTTCCATCTTGCAAAACTGAACCTCTATACCCGTTAAATACGAACTCCCCATTCCCACTTCTCCTAGCCACTGGAGTCGCCATTCTCCTTTCTGTTTCTATGTATTTGACTACACTAGGCACCTCATACTGACTCATACAATATTGTCCTTTGTGATTGGCTTATTTTGCTTAGCATAATGTCCTCAAGGTTCATTCCTATTGCAGCGTGTGTCAGATTTCTTTGTTTTTTCAGACTAAATAATATGCCAAGCATGTATATACCACATTTTGTTTATCCATTCATCTGTTAACAGACACCTGAGTTAATTCCACCTTTCAGCTATTGTGAATAATGCTGCTCCAAATATGGGTGTATACATATCTGTTCAAATCCCTGCTTTCATTTCTTTTGGGTATATACCCAGAAGTGGAATTGCTGGATCCTATGATAATTGTGTGTTTAATTTTTTGAGGAACCGCCATACTGTTTTCCATAGCAGCTGCACCATTTTACGTTCCCACCAGCAATGCACAAATGTTCCAGTTCATCCACATTCTCTACTTCCTCACCATCACTTCTTATTTTCTCTTTTGGAATTTTTTTTTAACAGTAGACATCTTAATGGGCCTGAGGTGGTATCTCATTGTGGTTTTTAACAGAGTTTTTGAGCACCGACTATGATCCAAGTCTCAACTAGATAATTGTCAGGATATACAAATAAAGTCCAGTCTCTGCCCTCCAGGAAGACAGAGGGCAACAAAATAAACCTGAATTGATCCATTCATGGATATGTACTAGGCCTACAGTTATCTCATTTAATCCTCATACTGTTTCTAAGGTGAGTGTAATTATCCTATTTTAGTGAAGGAACCAAGATTCACCAACGTTCAGTGACTTCCCTCCCCTTTATATAGCTGATACATGCGACAGAACTGAAAACACATGTTTTTGAGTCTCAAAAGCCCATGCTCTTTCTGACAGTTGTTCTCAGATATTTTTTTAATTTAACTGAGCAGAAAAATATAAAAATAACTTTGAGGCACCAACAGACTTATTGCCAACTTTTTATCTGGCAAAACAAGAACATTGGAAAGCAATTAATTCACCATCTAGTGTCACTATTCTTTTTTTTCTTTTAAACATCAAAGGTCACCATTTTCATTTTCTCTGCTCTGGTTCTGATGTCTCTCTCTTTTTTTTTTTAATTAATTAATTTATTAATTCATTTTTGGCTGCGTTGGGTCTTCGTTGCTGCTGCGGGCTTTCTCTAGTTGCGGCGAGCGGGGGCTACTCTTCGTTGCGGTGCGCGGGCTTCTCATTTCAGTGGCTTCTCTTATTGTGGAGCACAGGCTCTAGGCACAGGGGCTCCAGTAGTTGTGGCTCGCAGGCTCTAGAGCATGGGCTCTAGAACGCAGGCTCAGTAGTTGTGGTGCACGGGCTTAGTTGCTCCGTGGCATGTGACACCTTCCCGGACCAGGGCTCGAACCCGTGTCCCCTGCCATTGGCAGGCAGATTCTTAACCACTGCGCCACCAGGGAAGTCCCAAATGTCACTATTCTTACACAGGAAGAAATTTAACCACATACTCTTTGGAAAAAAACCACACACACAATAAAGTTTGGCTGAATAAACTTAGCTTTATGAAAACCTTACTGCACTGCTGGTGCTTTTCTCATTTCCCTACCCCAGGAGTAAGGAACATGTCTCAAACCGTGACCAGTCCTTGGCTTCTAGATGTCAAGTGCTCCAGCTGTGTAGACCCTCAGCTAGGTGCTGTGGGAGATGCCAAGCCCAGCATAAGTCGGCCTTAGGAGGAGGTTAGACTTGAACAGAACAGAGAGAATTAAGCACCCCTGCAGGTTGGTCAGCCTCATCTCCAAGTGATGGGAGGCAGGAAGCGTCACCAAACACTGCCATTTCCGCTGCCTTCACGACCTCTCCCTTCTATTTTTTAATTTGTTTTTATTGAAGTAGGGTTGAATTACAATGTTGTGTTAATTATTGCTATACAGCAAAGTGACTCAGTTATACATATATATACACTTCTTTTCATATTCTTTTCCATTATGGTTTGTCACAGGATATTGAATATAGTTCTCTGTGCTGTACAGTAGGACCTTGTTGTTTATCCATTCTATATGTATCAGTTTGCACCTGCTAATCCCAAACTCCCACTCCTACCCTCTCCTACCCCCACCTTGGCAACGGCCAGTCTATTCTCTATGCCTCTGATTCTGTTTCTGTTTCATAGATAGGTTCCTTTGTGTCATATTTTGGATTCCACATATAAGTGATATAATATGGTATTTGTCTCTCTCTTTCTGACTTACTTCGCTTAGTATGACAATCTCTAGTTGCATCCATGTTGCTGCAAATGGCACTCCTGGGCATATATCCAGACAAAACTATAATTCAAAAAGATACATGCACCCCTACATTCACAGTAGCACTATTCACTGTAGCCAAGACATGGAAACAACCTAAAAGTCCATCAACAGATGAATTGATAAAGAAGATGTGGTACATATATACAATAGACTACTACTCAGTCATAAAAAAAAAAAAAAAATCACAACCTCTCTTGAATTTCTCTCCTCCTAGTTTTCACCACCAATTCAGGTCCCATTTTCCAAAGGAAATGAAAAACCTCCATACCAGAGCCACCACAAATAAAGGGAAAAGATGAACAATGAATGGTGAATGCTGTTGGTAAATAAAAAACACAAAGGTTTGTGTTAAGAGTATATAAAAATTCAGGAAGAAAATCAATAAGAAAAAAGAGAAAGGCTTAGACAAAAAGAACCTTCTATCTCCCAACCTCCAGCCTCACCTAAGTCTAAACGTCTCTCCAGACACAAGCAGAGAAATTACTCTCAAGTAGAGATCGGGTCAATTCACCACACTGCTCAGAAAGGCAGAGGGCTGTTCTCAGGGTGACCAGCTCAGGATTTGGGACCAGACTGCCTAGTTTCCATCCCAACTCCCTATTCACTAGTTTTCTGACCAAGAGTAAGTTACCTAACCTGAATTTCAATTTCTTACTCAGTAAATGAGGATGGTTGTATGAATCTCATAAGGTTGTTGTGTGAAATCAGTTATTACTTGTAGCATTACTACTTGAAGATATTGCCTGACACATGGTAAGTGTTCAAAAATTATTAGCCTCCTCTGCAGGAAGTCCTCCAAGACCCAGCCTTCCTCCCTTCTATCTAAGGCTTCTGTACTTCTGCAAGATCCTGAGTACCCTTTTATCTCAGTATTTTACAAGATTTTTAAAAATCGTAAGATTTTTCACCAGGCAGACAAGTATAGAGAATAACTATAATGAACAGTCATGTTTCTTCCATTCTGCTCTTCAAATCATATCATTTTATCATGTTTGAATCAGATTTTTTTTAAAAGAAAAATTCAAGCATTATAGTAAAGCTGTGTTCTCTTGTGAGCCAATCTCCAACCCTATGCCCTTCTATCGCTTCCCAAATGTGGCCACTTTTCTGGTTTTACTGTTTTCTATTTCTTTGCAAACATTTATACTTGATCCATGGACAATATGTAACAGTTTCACATGTAATAAAACTTTATATAAATGATGTCATACTAAAAATATCACCCTGATTATTTCCTTTCTCATTCAACATTATATCTTTGAGATTTATTCCTGTATCAATATGTAACTCCAGATTTTTGTAAATGTCCTTTATCAGATTCAGGAGCTTTCCTTTTATACCTGGTTTGTTGATAGTCTGTCAAGAATGGACATTGCTTTTTCTGCATCTATTATTACGTAGTTTTTGTTTAGTCTAATATAGTGGTTACATTCTTTTGTTTTTAAATGATGAATCACCCTTGCATTTCTTTAATTTTACTTAGTTGTGAACTATCTTTTTTATATTTTCTGGATTTGATTTGCTAATATTTTGTTTAACTTTCTTTTGTTTTCTTTTACTGTTCTTTTTTTTCTGCTTTTAGTATCAGGATAATGCTGGCCACAGAAGATGAGTTGGGAATTTCTCTCTTTATTTTCCGAAAGAGATTGTATATAATGTTGTATCTTCCTTTAATGTCTGGTAAAATTCACCAGTGGAACCACCTCGGCCCAAACTCCTCATTATTAGAAAGTTTTTCAACCATAAACTTAATTCCTTTCATAGATATAAGACTACGTTGGTCGTGTTTTTCTTCATGAGTGAGCTTTGGTAAATTGTGTCTTTTAAGCAATTGGTCCATTTCATCTAAGTGATCAGATTTATGGGTATAGTGTTGTTCATACTATTTCCTATTATTATTTTAATGTCCGTGGGTTCTCTAGTGATATTCTTTCTTTTATTCCTGTTATTGGCAGTTTGTGTCTTCTTTCTTTTTATCTTGTGTTTTCTTCATTTATGAAGTTCCAAGTTTCCTTTTGTTATTATTTTTCTTTCCACCCAAAGAACTTCCTTTAGCAACTATTTTAGAACAGATCTACTAATAACAAATTTTGTTAGCATTTCTTCATCTGAGAATATCTTAATTTTGCCTTTTTTTTCTGAAGGATATTTTCACTGGATACAGAATTCTGAGTTGACAGCTCTTTTAAAATGTTCACAGCCCTTTAAAGATGCTGTTCCACTATCTTCTAGACTCCCATGTTTTCTACTGAGAAATATGCAATCATTGTTCCCCAATTTTCTCTGGTTGCTTTGAAGATATTTTTCATTTTATTTTATTTGATTATGATGTATCTGGGTATGTTTTACACTGAGTTTATCTGGTTTGGGTTTCACTAAGCCTTGTGAATCTGCAAATTCATAACTTTCATAAAAATTGAGAAGTTTTCAGCCATTATTTCTTCAAATATTTTTCTGCTACTCACTTCTTTTTCCTCTGCTCTGGGACACCAATGACACGTGTGTTAAATCTTTCGATGTTTTTGCACTGGGCCCTGAGACTGTTCTTTTTTTTTTCCAATCATTCTTCTTTGTGTCTTTCAGATTAGATAACTTCTACTGATCTACCTCAGTAGTCAGTAAACTATAGTCCACAGGGCAAATCCAGCTGCTTGCTTTGGTAAATAAAGATTTATTGGAATGCAGACATGCCTGTTCATGTACCTGTTGTCTGTGGCTAATTTCATGCTCTAACTGCAGTGCTGAAGAAATGCAGTAGGGACTGAATAGCCAGAGAATTCTAGAATATATACTATCTCTCCCTTTATAGAAAAAGATGACCAATCCAACCCCTGACATAAGTTCAAGTTTACTGACCATTACATTACTGATTCCCCCCACGCACCGACCCCAGTGAATTTTTTATTTCTGTTATTATAGTTTTCAGTTATAAAATTTCTATTTTATTCAATAGCTTCTATTTATTTGTTGAAAAATCCTATCTTTCCATTTGTTTCAATAATGTTTGCTCTTGCTCCATAAAGCATGGCATAATCATTGCTTTTAAGGCTTTGTCATAGTAACCCAACATCTGGGTCAGCTTGGTATCGATTGTCTTTCCATTGAGAGTTATTGAAATGTTCCTGGTTCTTTGTTCTTTGTACATTGATTAATTTTGAATTGTATCTTGGATACATTTTGAATATTATGTTAAGAGACTCTGGGTCCTCTTAAGAGTGTCTGAAGAATTTTGTTTGTTTGTTTTAAGCAAGCAATTAACATGGCTAGGTTTAGACCACAAGTCCCAACCTACCTTTTTTTGGGCTAAGGTTGTAATGCCAGTTTAGTTTTTAAGGTCTTTGCAGTGCTACTAGGGTCGACCCCATGTATGAACCACCCAGTGGCAAGCCTGGGACTTGGAAAGTGTTCTGTACAATGGTTAAGTCATAAGCTTTTTTTGTGCTGCTTTGGGTCAGTTCCTTATATGTGCAGGCAAGGGAATGAGCCCAGAATTTCATTCACAAATATAAGGGACCCCTTTCTTGAGCTCCTTCTTCTCGGATATCCTTCCTCCTCCCATACTCAGCGTCCCATTTTCCTGGTGTGCTGGATAGAAAGCCAGGATGTTAGCTTCCTTATGCTAGCACACATTTTTCACAATTGAGTCCCCCCTGAGAATGAATCAGTGGGAGAGAAAAGGAGGAATAAAAAGATACCCACCCCCACAAAAAAGTCTTTAGACCACAGGGATCACTTTACCCAGTTCTTCTGATCAGAGGAAGAGTTCTTTCTGAGTTTTATGTGCTTAATAAGCTGCCACTGTCACTGCGGGAATGTAGCTCATGACTAGGACTTGCCTTGGGGTCAAGCCAAGAGGGTAAAATGAGTAAAATAAAATGAGATTTTGCTTCCTTCTAAAGCGCAAACACCTTTGGTCCTGCAGGACCCACTCTTCCTAGTCCTCTAACCAGAAGGAGAGAGTTTATCTTGGAGTTTTTACTGTCCATGCATACTGCACACTTCCAGGATTCAGGCTGCCCTTCCTAGCGTCTAAGCTAAAAGATACCAGGGGGAAAAATTACCCAGGAAACTTAATACCTATGATGGTTAATTTTGTGTGTCAATTTGACTGGGCCACAGGGCGCCCAGACATTTTGTTAAACATTATTAGGGTGTGTCTGAGAGGACACATTAAATTAGTCTCCAGGCCCTGCTGCCTTTTCTCTCCCCTCTCTGCCATCTACCCAGCGTTAGCCACTCCTGCCCTGGCTCAGGCCCTCCATGTCTCCCATGGAAAACTGCATTACTTTCCTAGGGGTTCCCTGGTTCCACTCTCATCAGACACACAGTCCCCGTAGGGAACTTTAAAGAACTCACATCAGACCATGCTATTCTCTTGGGTTAAAAACGTTTAGTGGTTTCCCTTCACCTGTAAGATTAAGTATAAGCTACTCGCATGACAGACAAACAACCAAACACCCTCCAGGCCCTGGCCACTGCTGGCTCCTCCAGCCTCGTGTGTTATCCTGCTACACCTGGGCTCCAGACTCATAGCACACCCCGCATCTTCACAACCTGACTTCCCGACACCTTTATGTGTAATATCGTTGTAACAACTCTCTCTCTTCCCTGCCTCAACATAATATTACCAAGGCTTTGATGCTCTGGTAATATTAAAGTGGGATGCTCTGGCCTGGAAATGAGCTACTGTGGGCCAGACACTTGCACCTATGCTAGGGTCACATTTAGTTCTCACAACAACACTCTGAGTATAGAGCAGTGACCTCATTTTACAGACAAGGAGGTTGATGTTCAGAGATACTAAGCGACTTTCTAAAGACACACAGCTACACTTTCTACAGCTGAAAGCGGCAGAATCAGAGGCTGAACCCAAATGCCTGATGCTGTGATTACTGACCCACAGACCCTCCTGCTTCATAAGGGCTAGGTTGAAAGCTGGCTCTGTTATTCACTCACTTTACGACCTCGGGCAATCACTTCCCGTCTCTGAGCCTCAGTTTCCTTATTTGTAAAATAAAAAGATTGTACCCAATAATCGGTAAGCTCCCTTCCCTCCTGGAGGCATCTAATTCTCCGCAGTGTCCACATAGTCCTATACATTCCTTTAGTCCTGGGATTCCCACCGAGAATAGTCACCTGTCTGATGATGATCCCAAGTCAGCAGAAACCTGGCGATCCTCTCCCACACTCTTTCAAGTATTCACACCAGTCTCTGAACCAGCACTGAAACTCCTGCCACTGGTCTGCATGTCTAGGCTCATGCCTGGCTGACTGTCTCTCTCCCTGAAGGCAAAAATCCATTAGGAAAAGAGAAATGGTAAATCCAAACACAACATTCTCATGAAATTACATTAAATTCTGCTCACTCCCTGAGTGACCACGTGCAACCCACTGTCTCAATCAGAGCTTCGGTGACCTCACTTGTAAAACAATGGGAGATGGTTTCCAGTAAACTGAGGTCCCTTGTAGCTCTAACCTTCCATGACCTGGACCCTCACAAACCACCTGTGGCAAGAACTTACTAATAGAAGAATGAACCATCGAACAAAGGTCCATTCTCCTTGGGAGAACCTGACCTCAGCCAATTCCGGAGTCTCTTTTGGAATAATTGGCTACGATCCCAACTTCAAGGTCATCCACGAGGGAAAGTTCCCAAAAGAGCAGGGCTTTAAAATGGAGGAGAGAAAGGAAGGAAGGGAGTAAAACAAAGTTCTATCCGACCAAATCAAGACATTTAAGATGGTGGTAGAAGCATGGACTTCAGAGTCAGGAGGGCTTAGATTCAACTCCCCACCTCATAACTAATTGTGTAAATGCAGGCATGCCACTGAATCTGTTTCTTCATCTGTTAAAAAAAAAATTTTAGGCTCATCCTTTTTACTCACAACTACTTGTGAGGCTTCAAGGAGACGGTGTGTGAAAGTGGCTGTTTAGCACAGTGAAGGTGTTCCAAGTGCCCATTTTTATTCTTGAGTGTTTTCTATTTAAAGAGAATTAGGGGCTTCCAGGAAAACACAAAGAAACTTAAGGCCAGATGTTTTCAGGCAAACACATCTATGAGAAACACTCTCCAGGAACATCCTGAACCACAGTATCCTAAAACTGGAAGTGACTGTAGCAGTGATCAATTACAGAACAATTATACTAGATTTAGTATCCTCCATCCCCCACCATCCACCACTGCTTGGATCTGGCACTGATGGGCGCTCACTGCTTTCCAGAATGGCCTATTCTGAGAGCTGAGAAGGGGTAAGTCACTGAAACTTTGACTGTCAGACCCAAGGGTCCTTCCAATAATGAGGCCCCTCTGTCTCTTCCTTTATAATCCAACCGTTGCCAAACTATATTATTATTCCACTAAGCCTTGTTCTTGCTATTCTCTTTCCTGGGGACCCTCCCCATTCCTTGTCCTCTTACTCAGCTAAGGAGACTCTTACTCAACCCTTAAAATGCAGCTCAAGCATCACCACCTCCGAGAAGTCCTCTGTGAGCTCCCACCCCAAACTGGGACAGGTGTTGCTCTGTACCCCCGGCTCCTTTTACTGATCGTTCAACTAACGAAAGTGAAATGATCTATTTACATATTGCTCTCCCCACCAGACTGTGGTTTCTCAAAAGCAGGGACCTTACCTTACACACCTCTATATCCTGCTTTCTCCCGCAGAGATTAACTCAATGAAAAGAAGCTGTCTGAAGAGCTGAGCACCCAAAGGGGCAGAGGGTCCTATGGAGAGCAGGCAGTGGCTGCGTTGCATGGGGAGGAGCTGCCCAGGGGGCATGTGTGGCAATATTAGAGGCTGGATCTGGCCTCCTGGGTAAGAAAAATGGAGAAGAAAGGTTTTCATTTCAAAAGTGCTCTGGGGGTTGTTTGGGGTTTACATCTGTCTGCCACCAGCTGAACTCACAGAGAAGCCTGTTGAAATCCTCGTGTCAGACTTTTCTTTTCTCCTCCCATAAAATGATCCCCAAGGACTTCCCTGGTGGCACAGCGGTTAAGAATCCACCTGCCAATGCAGAGAACACGGGTTTGATCCCTGGTCCGGGAAGATCCCACATGCCGCGGAGCAACAAGCCAGTGAGCCACAACTATTGAACCTGCACTCTAGAGCCTGGGAGCCACAACTACTGAGCCCACATGCTGCAACTACTGAAGCCCACACGCCTAGAGCCCGTGCTCTGCAACAAGAGAAGCCACCGCAATGAGAAGCCTGTGAACCCCAAGGAAGAGTAGTCCCTGCTCACCGCAACTAGAGAAAGCCCACATGCAGCAACAAAGACTCAACACAGCCAAAAGAACAAAAAACCAAAACCAAAACAAAACAATCCCCAACAAATCGGTGGAATGCTGGACACGTCTCAACCAAACTGTGCTCCAAGAGCAAGATGGGAATGGTTCTTTTGGATATTTTTGAACAAGACAATGGGATGTAATGACATTAAGTTGTAACCAAGTTATTTGGTACTTGGGAGAAGGAGGGGTAGCCATTCTGCCGATTCATGTACTTGACCTTGGGTTAGGTGCTTTCCACAGGGCAGTCCACAATATAACTGTGAGGTTAAGGATCGTTGTCTACTGTACATGTGGAGAAACTAAAGGTCTAGAGGTTAAATAACTTTCAACTCATCCAACATCTAAGAGGGGACCAATCCAGGTATAATCCCTAAGTGTATGCTTTTTTACAGTCCCATAACCAATGAGGCAAATTCTGTAAGTTACCTACCGAATACCCATTTTCCCCTTTGCACTTAGATGTAGAACTTCTACTCTCTGCTGGGAAAATTGCCATCTAGAATAAAGACAGAATTCCAGCCTCATTATAGTTGGAGTGGCCATGGGATAAATTTCTAGCCAATGATATACAGTCAGAGGGGGCAAGTGGGTCTTCAGAGAAGACTCCTGAAAAGGGATAGAGTATGTGTCCTGTTGCTTCCCCCAATTTCTCCTGCTACTAATCTAGAACCAGAGGTAATAGAAGGAACTCCAGGAGCCATGTTGGACCTTGAGGTGACCTTGAGGATGGAAGCCATGTGCTAGAATGGGGGAATCCCTGATAACTAGAGAGCCTGCAAACAACTCTGGGCCTTCAGGCTTCTTTTATATGTCAGAGGAAATTCTTGTGTGTTTAGATCTGTGTTTCTGAAGCTGAAAGAACACTTGCGATGTCTCGGCTCAATCACAAATGCACTGTAGGACTTCTGGCAAGTTGTTTACACATTTTGGATCTTCGTTTTCTCATCCGGGAAATAAGTAGATTGAACTAGAAGGGCATTTTCAAAGGTTCTTTCTAACGTGAAGGTGCCGAATATACAGTATAATCCTGGGCAACCAGCACTGCTGGGTCTGAAAAGATCACAGAATAGAAGAGCTTTTTTTTTTTTTTTCCAAGGATTTTCAAGGTAGCTTGAAAGAGAAGCGGAACATTCATTCATTCAATCATTCATTCAATGTAGTGGATTCTGTGGAGTACTGCCCGGATGTCCCCTTAAGACCGTTTCCCCACTTGCCAGGAGTGTTGGTTGCTGAGAGTTCACAGCTGGCTTCCTCTCCAAGAATGACCATTAGATGAAGGGTGCTGTCTCGAGAAAAGCTGTGCCTGTTTTCTAGGGGCAACACATGTCCATCAATGGATGGATGTGGAAGGTACATGAGCCTGCCCCCTTGCCTCTATTTGTGACAACTTAGAAGGGCCATCCCAGCCGCAGAGTCTGTGGCAACTGCACCCCAGCTCAACCTCTCCCTCCATCCAATCTTTGCTTATTCCCTCATGGGGGGTGTTCCCAGAAGCACCCACTGATAAACTTTCTGCGTACAAATATCCGTCTCAGAGTCTGTTTCCCAAGACACACATCCGAAGGCTGTTGGTAACAGGAATGGCTCTATCTAGGATTTTGGAGCTGGGGCGCCTGTCAGCTGGATGGCAGTTAGGATGCCACCACTGGGGCAGGGACAGTACTGACAGCACCTGGCGTCCTGAAGCCCTGAAACTGGGAGGATTTTCACTCTTGGTGAGCTGGGGTGGGATGATAGTACAAGGAAAAGCACTGGCTGGTGCCATACGTCAGACATTTGAGAGATTTGGGGGAAAGTAGTCATTATTAAGACTATGGAATGTGATGACTCCACTGAGTTCTATCAATGTATTGGAGAAAGTCAGTGGAAGGCTGGAAGTGATTAATCACTAACTTAAGACAATATGTGAAATTCAGAGGGCCTCCTTGGCAGCCTGTCAAGAGATTCTCTTCTCCTGCAGCTGGAGAGCAGAAAAAGTTGAGGACTGGGCCCAGGACCTACTTAGAAGGGTAGCAGAGTTTCAGTGAAGTCATAACTTTCCACCTTGGACTGACTAAGTCAGGGCCCTGATTGGGAAGAAGTGGGACCCTCAGATGTAGGTTTAAGATATCTGGGATGAAGCACTTGAGAACCTTGACACTCCAGCTGGGCCTGGACATTCTGGGCTGCAGAAGTGGCCCAGTCTTCTCAATTATGGACTCGTCCCCCTTGCTTACAGATGACACAGAGGACCTTGTCTGGCAAAGTAGCACACATCTGCTTCAGGAATTTCCCACCAGACCACCAGACCGAAAATGAGGATCATGTCACACCATTATCCCACCAGGGATGTTCTGGGCCTCCAGGAAAGGGGCTACACCCTGAAGGAGCTGCAGGGCCCACCCAACCTGCCTTGGCAAGTGCCAGGAGCATATGTGTGGGGCTGGATCCAGAGGCAATAGACAGTGGGATGACAGAGAGTTTATTGACATGGGAGCACCCCTCCTCTGACACAGGATTGAACACCTGGCAGGGACCCTGAGAGACAGTCCCAATGTGCTACAATGTTGGCTGTGGGGATCTTGCAGAAGCACACAGGAAGTGCCCACACTAAGTTAAGTAGAAATGCCAGGACAAAGAAGAGAGGAAGAGATCAAAAGGCTCAGAGAAGTGGGCCTGCTGGGGTGGATTGGCCACAGAAAGCCAGAAAACCTGATCTCAGACATTCAGTAGATGTGTATGGAGTAACCCCTGTGGAGACAAGCAAGACATGTCCTAGTCCTTCTCATATCTATAAGCTGTGATTATCAAATAAGGGGGCTGCTTTTTAAAAACAAAATCACTCAGAAGAGACTCATCCAAATGGGTGTGACTCTTCTGAAAATCCTGCTGGGAGACTCTAGACTTCTCCCTAAGGTGGAGACAAATCAGGAGAGGTAGAGTTACACGGACCTGGGTATAACTTCCCTTCAAGCCACAGTTTAAACCTATGTGACCTTGAGAAAATCTTTTACCTTCTCTGGGCCCAAATTTTCTCATCTGGAAAACCCAGATGATGATCTCTGCCCCAGATGATGATCTCTGCCCTAGTGGGTTGTTGTCACATTTAAATTAAAGTGAGATCACATAAATTCCAAATGCTAGTCCATTAAATGCAATATACAATCAGTAAAAGCTAGCCCCTTTTCCTTCTCTTATGCTTCTGCCTATTACTCTGCCAGCTCCCTTTTGTAAAGTCCTATTCAGGTTTAGTTGAAAAGCAAAATAAGAACATTAGTCTCTTTTTTCTTCCTTCTGTCCCTTCCTTCCTTTCTTTTTCACTCAGTTATTTAGTCAGCGTGGACTGGGATACCTGTTGCTTCCTTCACTCACTTCCTCACTTGGCTCTGAAAGCTTTTTGGCAATTTTTACTCAATGTGTGTTGCCGTATGGGGTGAGGATTTTCCCACCAGGAGACACAGAGAGCCATGCTTCAGGTTCTGAAGCTGCTGGAAAATCTGGAGTAATAAAATAAACCTCCATCTTCATGATGTGATATTTGAGCAGTCAGCCCTCATTGGGATGTCTAACCTACACATCAAAAGTTAAATAGGGGGCTTCCCTGGTGGCGCAGTGGTTGAGAGTCCGCCTGCTGATGCAGGGGACACGGGTTCGTGCCCCGGTCTGGTTCGATCCCACATGCCGCGGAGCGGCTGGGCCCGTGAGCCATGGCCGCTGAGCTTGCGCGTCCAGAGCCCGTGCTAAGAAAGTTAAATAGGAAAAGAATGAAGTGAAAACACAGAGCAACACACGCAAAGGTGAACTATTTCATCTGTAAAATAGTAATAATAAACACTGAGCATTTCCTGGGGGTCAGACACAGATATTAGACCAGTGGATGGGGAGACAAGGGTGCCTGAGAACTCAGAGTTGAGTGGAGAGGCCAGTGGCTCACTGATGGGGACAACCTTGTGCTAGGAGACAGAACACATGTGCTGGAAGTAATTCCCTCTGTGTGGAGCAAATCAGAAGACTTCATATAGGCAGCCACCTTGGCCTGAGATTTAGAGATGAAATAGACAAGGTGAAAAGGATGGCATTTCAGGCAGAGGGAACAGCGTGTACGAGGCATACAGGCCAGAACAAGTGAAAAATGGTTAACTGCAAGTTGTTCAGTAGAGGCTGGGACACTGCAGGTTGGCTGGAGTCCAGGAGAGGTAGACAAGTCACACAGGGACTGTCTGCCCTAGCTGGCTTGGTGTCTAAGCCTGTTGTCCAAACATTATGATAATAGCACTCCCTTTTGCCCTCCAAAGTATCCCTATATGGTCAATAAATTATAGTCACCTGGTCTTAAGCAGGAGGGGAGCACACTCCAGCCTATGTTTTGGTTGACAATTCTGACTGCCAGGTGGACGAGCTGGGACACTGGAGGCTCCATGGTGGCTTTTTAAGTTCCCATCCAGCCCTGGCATTCTCTGATCCAGACAGCTGTGGAGCAGACACTGCTCCTAGAAGAGTACCCAACTGTCTTTTACTAATGGATAAATGCCCAGTGAGCCCATAGATGGGACAGAGTAGAGAGGAAAGTAATACTTCTGTGGCCTGTCTTCTGGGCAGGATTTTTGGACACAGTGGATCTAGACCTTCACCTTGAAGGATGGTTAGGAATCCACTAGTCAGAGACATGAGGTGGATGTGGTGTGAGCCAAGGTGCGAAGGTAAAAGTGATCAGGACGTACAATGAGGATTGTACGTAAGAACAATGAACCCTTACGTAACGTGAACCCTTACGTAACATGAACCCTTATGTAACATGCCAGCAGCCGCAACTGCCACCCAATCAGGACAACAATTTATAAGCATTTGCTCTTTTGTGCTTTCTCCAGACTCCCTCCACGTCCCCAGGAAGTGTGCAGGGCAGTGTGTTAACCTGCATATCCCCAGAGCACTGGGAACCTTCCCGTCTGCGCAAAGGTGCCCAGTATAGGGTCTGCCCCTCCCTCTAATCTGGGCTCCCAGGGCCAGCACATGCGCTCATACAACTCTAGAAGCTCATACAGCTTCTCTTTGAACAGAGAAGGCACCCAATAGGGTTGGCAGAATGATTGACCAGAGAGAAGACAGAAGATTGTAAGTTTTGAGTGATTTGCCCAAGGTCACCCGGGGAGAAGGTGCTGGCACTGGAGCTTGAACACAAGACTCTAGAACCTGTTCTTGCCATGGCACCACGTGGCCACAAGTACTCAGAACACAGACCTTAGTGTTGTGAGGCATCACAGTTAGGAACTGATTCTAACTACACAAGGTTTACATCTATCTCTAAGCCTCTCCTTCCAAAGGGGTCTCCCATTTTTGCATCTCTGGATCTTTGCATGTCCCTCAGCCTAGCATGACCTTCCCCTCTATCTCTCTGTAAAACCCCATGCATCCTTCAAGGACCAGCCAGAATGTCCCTCCTCTGTGGTACTGTTCCCACCTCCCTGGCTGAGTGAGTGAGCCCTCCTCTGCACTGCCAAAACTCCATGATCAAACAGCAGGTATCGGCTAGTAGATGGACTGCATTTTATAGTGGGCTATTTACAGAGTTAGAACATATCGTAGGGTCTGCCTTCTCTACCACACTGTTAGCCCCTAGAGGGCAGGGGATGGTATCTTATTTATCTTTGTATCCATGGTACCCAGACTAGCTCCTGGTCCACTGTAGATATCTGATTAATATTTGTTGAATAAATGTATGTATGAATGAATGAATGAATGAATGTGCTTAGCCCTTATCCAAAGCTCTCACTGTGATCATATGCTAATTATACCCTTATCTTACCTGGTTTTCAGTTGGGTTCAGCTCACTGGAGGACCCAGCAGGAGATCAGAGGCAGGGAGGGAAAGAAGTGAGCTGTTTATTCCCTTCCCTCACTTTCAAGCTTAGAGAGTAGTGTGTTAGTTTGCTAGGACTGCCATGACAAAGTACCACAGACTGGGGTCTTAATGGAAATTTATTTTCTCACAGTACCGGAGGCTAGAAATCCAAGATCAACATGTCGGCAGAGCGGTTCCTTCTGAGGACTCTCTCAAAAGAGAGAGTAATTATCCTTCTTCTCTCTGTGTCATCACATGGTCTTCCCTCTGTATTTGTCTGTGTCTAAATTTCCTCTTCTTATAAGAACATCCGGTAGGGCCTACCCTAGGACCACATTTTAACGTAATTATCTCTTTAAAGATGCTATCTCCAAATATAGTCACATTCTGAAGTACAGGTACTTCAGGACTTAGGACTTCAGCATACGAGTTTTGGGGGGAAAGATTCAGCCCAAACAGATGGCAAAGTCTCCCGACTGTTGCAAGTTCCTAGGTGCTAGTCCCTAACCCTGTCCACACCTCTACAATAGTATCTTCATAAGTGCTGTTTAATCTGAATGCTTTATAAGCACGCTGGCTCTTTTCTGGCAGCCCTCTCATGGATACAGACATTGATGGCTACAGTGGTAATAATCTACAACCACTGTAAATTTCCTTGAGAAAGGCAAAGATGCTAAACTCTGGGAGAAATGTAAAGCCAAATAATGAGCCCTTCCCTCTCTGTGCCTCATTCTTCCCATCTGCAGAATGGGGCTATTAAAAGCAGTCCCCTCATGTGACCCTTAGGAAAGTCCACTGTGCTAAAGGGTGGGACAGCTTTGCAGACTGAGCAATGAGAGCGGAGGTGTATGGAGTCCACAGGGCAGATCTGCTTCTCCAGGAGCAGAGAACAGCTCTACAACTCCAGATTCCCAGGTCAGGAGCCTGCTGATCAAAGCTGCAAAAAGGAGAGGGACATCCAAAAGGACAAGACTCAGCTGTTAGCAACAGAGAAGGCGGAGTGGGGGCGGGGCATTATTTCATAGCTCCCGGTCAAGTGGGCCTCTTGTCGGGCCTCAAGTGGGCCTATAAGTTCTAGACATAGGAAGGGTCTCTTTCTTCCTCCTTGGTAACTATAACCCACCTCATGGGCTTGCTGAGTATCTATGGAAAACAGTCCAGGCAGAGATCCTGGATACATCTATTTATGAGGATGCTGACATAGAGAGGACCAGTCTGTTCATGCAGAGGCCATGTTTTCTGTTTCTATAAACATCTCCAATGTGAGAAAAGGCTTCCATGGGTCCATGGGCCCAATTTATAGCTTGCTCTGTGCCAACATAAGTCAAGGTGCATACCATCCCAACGAAATAATGCAGATCGTTGATTTGGGGTGGTGGAGACCTACAAACAGTGTGGATTCCAAGGCAACTCATTCTTGCACCTTGTGATTGGGTTAGCTTTCATCTTTTGGAGCAGAGAGAGTCAACCTGGCCATGTGGTACGGTGGAAAGGGTGCGGGCTTTGACATTAGACAGTATGGGCTCACGGCAGGGGTAGGGTCATGTTTTGATTTAAGCTTTAGTTTCCTCTTCTGTAAAACCAAGCTAACAGAATTGCCTCAAAATATTGTTGGGGGTATTAAATGAGTTAATAGGACCTTGGTAGGTACTGATTTGGTGATAGTCATCTTTGTTTCTCTAAGCTCCTGTGTTTTGTTTCATTTTTGTAATGTCTTGTAATTTTCAATTGGTCTCCAAATCAGCAGAAGTGAAGTCAGTCACAAGCCATGAACTCCAAAAGCACTTTGAAGCACTTGCCATGTGCTTGGAAACAATGAACAAGGCCCAAGACCCAGCCAGGAGTTCTGTCCAACAGGGTACTGAAGACCACAAAGCCCTTTCATCTGCATTATCTCCCTTGGATGTTAATTCTCATAACTATCTTTGCATGGGAATAGGTGGTTTTACCTACATCTGTAATAATTATTATAGAATTAAAAAATTGAATAATAATTTAGCATCAAGAGAAGTCAAGTTGCAGCCCATGGCATTGTACCTCTTGGGGACTAAATTGGTTCGGGGGCCACTGGAGATCCTTGGCAATTTCTAAGAAAGAGTGTTGCATCAACAACTCCCAGACAACCTAATTAAGTTTGAACTATGTGCTTCCTCCATATACTTTTTTTTTTTCTTTTTGACCAGCTTGTTCAATGTCTATAGGGTCTTAGGAGCAGCAGAAAATACATGAAGAGTGCCTTTTATGACTCAGCTTTGGGAGTGTTGTGTTGAGTAGATCTGGAAAATCTGGTTTGGCCCCTAACTCGACTACACACTCACCACAAGACATTATGCAATCATTTTCACACTCTTGGCTTCAATTTCTTCATTGGCAGAAAAGAAATATCGTTCCAATCCTAACTAACTCACAGATATACAGGGGAAGACTCAATGAGGAGATGAATGTACAGCAGTTTGGAAACCGTGACTATGAGGCATCTCAATTAACAGGGCCCCAAAAGAATGCTGATTTCTGCTCCTCCAACCTCAGCCTCACCCCACTTCAGTCAATGACACCAGCATCCACCTACCCCTTGATTTCCTCACCTACCATATGCCGTTCAACAGCAAGCTGTCTTGACTACTTCCTTGGATGTAGAACAATTTATTTCTTATATATTTGTTTTCATATATTTTCAACCTTTCATTTAAAAACAGTTTTGACTTTCGGAATTGTTGCAACATATATATATATAAAATATTTTAAAGTACCCTTCACCCAGCTTCTTAAAATGTTAACATTTTACCAAGCGAGCTTTACCTCTCTCTCTCTAAGATTAGGTAGATAGTTAGAGATAGATGAGAGATAGAGTTAGATGAGAGATAGAGAAGATAGATAAAGAAATATAGATATGGATCTTGCTCTTTCTGGTTATTCAAGTCTCAGCTGAAATGCCACCTCTGAAAGGTCACCTTCCCTGACCATTTAATGTCCCTATCCCACCATTGGAATTGTAGTTCTCAACAGCGCTGAACTCCATGTGGTATTTTTCTTAGCTATTTATTTACTGGTTACCTCCCTGCCACCCCAACTAGGATGAAAGTTTTATGAGGGAATTGGCCTTGTGTGCCTTGCCTTGTTCACTGCTAAATCCTCAGAACCTAGAACAGGCCTGCGCAGAAATGGCACTCCATCTCTGCTAAATCAGCGAACTGGGGAGTTGCTGTGTCTGGCCAGCGGAAGATCCAAATAGGCACGTGTTTTTGTCTCTGGGTTCAAGGTCAAGATGTTCTCCAGGGCCTACACCAGCTGTGATATAGTAATAACTGCAAAATAGCTAGAATCTTCACTTGTACCACAGAAATATCCCATTATTTTGTTGTAGGAGAAGATTATTTAACACACAGCTGACATTTAGGTGTAAATCCTTTGAGAAAGAGAGAGAAAACTATACAAACACACATCTACACAGGAAGAGAGAACCACAGCCTAGTGGTTTCCATATGGGCTCTGGAGCCAGGCTGCCTTGTTCACATTCAGGTTCTGTCACTTACTACTGTGTGACCTGGGACGAATTACCTAAACACCTCTGTGTCTCAGTGGTCTTATGTGCAATGTATAGAAGATAAAAATAGCTTCTTCATAAGCTCGTTGCATGATTAAATGTATTAATGCATTTTAAACGCTTAGATCCATGCCTGGTGCCCAGTAAGTGTTCAGTGAATGTCAGCATAATATATATTACATAATTGAGAGCAGATAGTACATACTGCTTTACAGCGTTTTTCACTTGGCAAAACATCCTGAATATTCCATATCAATAAATACGGATTAATATTTTTCCATCACATAGATGCACTCTAAGTTTCCTAACTTACCCCCCATTTGCTAGATATTTACTTCCAATTTTTCTCTATTATAAACAGCACTGCATTGAGCATCCTTGTACACATAGCTTTACACACATCAGCAACTATTTCTTCTTGCTGGATCTCTAAAAGCGGAATTATTGGGTCAAAGGCTATGCCTATTTTCTGACCTGAGATATAGATTCCAAGTGCCTGAGACAGGTTGTCCCAACAAAGGCGTTTCCTCAGGAACCAAGTCCAGAGGCCAGGGCGGTGTCTAATCTCTGCCATTTCCACACTGCCCTCTCTCCCGGGGCCAGACGGGCAACAGTGTCCTGCTGAGGCCACCACAGGTTCCAATAATCCTGTTTACTTTGCTCTGGGCAGGAAAACAACCTGGATGTTCTCCCTTCAGGGGATATCAGAGACCTTTGCTTTGAACTTCATCTAAGATAATAAAAACAACCACATCCACCATGCCTACTGTTATACTGCTGGCCTTTCCTCTGTTCTTTGACTCTGACACTGTGTTTGCAAAGCATCTGTACTTCCGGACTCTTTCCAGTCATGGTTTCCCCACCCTGTTACCCCACAGAAACACTTCTGTTCTTTACAGCCTAGTTCAAATGCCACTTCTTCCAGGAAGCCCCATCCCCCTTAGTCCATGCATCCTGGCAGGAGGTCAAAAAAAAAAATAGGCCTATTGTTTGGTCTGCTTCCTTACATACTGTGGAATACCTTTTCTCGCAAGACAGGAGGCCACTCTTGTCTTTCAGAAGGTCTGAGCAGTCCTGCACATCCTCTCCCCTACTTCCCTGGTAAAATAGGGATCGATCATTCTGTGGGGGAGGGATGGGCAAGGCTGCTTTGCTAGTTCAAAGGGGGAATAGACTGACCGTGGCAGGGGTTCTCCAAGATGGCAAAATAAACTGTAGTAGCTTCTATTTCCAAAAAAGGGGACCTGCATCCCACTCCCGTATAGCACGCTTCCCCCTCCAGAAGGGGCAGCACCTCTGAACGTGAAAAGCCGGAAGACTGAAGAGGAAGAACCGTGGCTCCAGGGACACAAGGTGAGCTTCCCATGGCACTGGGAAGTGTGGAGGGGCACTGCCCGCTCTGAGTGGAGCACAGCAGGAACAGAGCTAGGTTTCATGGGACCTGAACCATATACGATGTGGGGAGCTTTCTTTAAGGAACAAAATTACAAATAGGAAGTGCCCATGGTCACTCCGACTCACCCAGCAGGGGAAGTGTGATGGAGGAGAAGGGAAGTGTGACAGAGGAGATGGGAAGTGATAGAGGAGACGGGAAGTGTGATGGAAGAGATGCGAAATGTGATAGAGGAGATGGGAAGTGTGATGGAGGAGATGGGAAGTGATGGAGGAGATGCGAAGTGTGATGGAGGAGATGCAAAGTGTGATGGAGGAGATGCGAACTGTGATGGAGGGGATGGGAAGTGTGATGGAGGAGATGGGAAGTGTGATGGAGGAGATGGGAAGTGTGATGGAGGAGATGGGAAGTGTGATGGAGAAGATGGGAAGTGTGACGGAGGAGATGGGAAGTGATAGAGGAGATGGGAAGTGTGATGGAGGAGATGGGAAGTGATAGAGGAGATGGGAAGTGTGATGGAGGAGATGAGGGTGGATGGAAGGAGGCAGCAATCTCTACCCACTGAAGTTAAAATATCACACTTTTGCAAATTTTCTAATATCCGACCTGTGGACACATTCCAGGGTCCCTCTCAGAGGGGGCCTGTGCAAGTGAGGGGCTCTGAGACTCACCCTTGTAGTTGGAACATCTTGGAGCTGAAGACCAGAGACAGACTTCCCTAAACTCCATTCCTTTTAAAGCCCCAGGTTTTGGGGCTACCTCCACCTCATATAACTGAGATGAAATTCACTGCCAAATGCAGCGGGGTGGTAAGCCAGACTGATCTGATTTAGAAGTACAGTCAGCAGTCTGCACCCATGGGTTCCACATCTACAGATTCAACTAACTGCGGCAGACAAAAATTTTTGGAAAAAACATTCCAGAAAGTTCCAAAAAACAAAACTTGAATTTGCTGCGTGCTAGCAACTATTTGCATAGCATTTACATTGTATTAGCTATTATAAGTAATCTAGAGATGATTACTACACAGGAGAAGTGTACAGGAGGATGTATGTAGGTTGTATGCAAACACCATACAATTTTGTATAAGGAACTTGGGCATCCACAAATTTTGGTATCCATGGGAATCCTGGAACCAGTCCCCCATGGATACCAAAGGACAACTGTACAAATAAATAGGATACTTCTTACCTATACCATACTCAGAAATACCTTTATTTTAAACAGACCATCAACTGAGAAAATTACTTTCAGCTTTCCCATCTCAAACATGGGCATGATAAAACTACCTCATTGGTTTGGTGTGAGAGTGAAATGAGCTAATATGCAGAAAGATCCTGACGTAGGAAGCCCTTGTAGAGCATCTACTCGGTTCCTGGTTTTGGGGTGGGTACCAGCTGAATTCAACCAGAGCCTGTCCTCAGACACTCATAGTCTAATCTTCTTGGAGTCTCCTGAAGGGGGTGAGCTGGGCAAAACTGAGATTTGCAAAGCATGGAAGGGGACTGGTCTGGTGACAGTCAGCTCACAGACAAGAGACGCTCACTAAGACTAAAGTCCAAAGGATTCGGGGATCGTCAGTCGGCTTTGGGAGCAAACTTTGATACAGCAGCAGTCTGGGGAGTGGATCTGAGTGCAGGCTCTGCTTTGCTGTGTCTTTTCCAGCAAACCACTTCCCCTCTGAAAACCTGAGTTTCTACCAGGACTTGGGGAGAATGTCAGGAGGGCTAGCTGAGATAAGTACCTAGCACAGAACTCAATAGATGGAAATATATTCTGTGACATCCATTCCTACCCTGGTTGAGAGTCTTTGCTCAAAACCTCCCTCTGGTTCCCTGGAAGGCCATTTCTGAATCCTTCTTCTCTACAAGAAGCATAATTCAAAGTCCAAGTGGAAGGCTGAGGATACTTCCCCCTTCCCTGTAATTCTACTGAATTCTATTTAAATGAAGCATCCTCCTTCAAGCAGGAAATGCAAACCACTTCCTCCTACTAGAGATTTGTTGCAATGTCCCCTTTCCTTCATGTCTGGCTAGATGCCTGGCTGCAAGGAACCAGAAGCCTTTGGTTTGGGGATGGCTCTGTGTCACGTTTTCCTGCTTCCCGTGCTGACTCAGGCCAGTGTGTCTTGCCTGAGAAGCCCAAGTCTCCACTGCAGAGGTCTTCCCCATCGTCCTCTCCCTGGCTTTCTTCTTAGCAGCATCCTCCAAGTCACCAGGCAGCCTGCAGCCGAGATGGCAGGCCATGCTCCCATGATAGCTGCTCACTCCCAGTATTTTGTCCCAGGATGCCTTTCTCCACTCCTCCAGCCGTGTCCTCCTGCAGCTCCTTCTCATGAGGACAAGAGGTATCCTGATGTCACAGGCGGGCACTGGACTTAGGAACAGGAGACCTCGGCCCTGCCAGTTACACATGCAGCCACGGGGATGTCCCTAAGTTCACACTTTCTCGTGTGCAAAATCACAGGGGCTGGACAAGATTGGCCCAAGGGGTCTCCTAGGAAGCTGTCCACACACCCCTCATCCTCCTGCTTTTGCCACCAAGGACCCAGCTCCCTGTTCACTTGCACATAAAGTTTAAACATCAGCACTGTTCTTTAAATCTATCATTCATTGAGCACTTGTTCAAGGCCAGGCCCCATGCTAGGGCCTGAAGATATTTAAATGAATAACATCGCCCTTACTCTGAAGGAGCTCCAAGATAAAAAAAAAAAAAAAAAACAAGAACATTTAAAGATCATAAAAGGGCTAGTTGCTAGGAAAGGACACACAGCTGGCAACCATAGGCCCCAGGGTTTTGAGGATTAAGTAGGAGATTTCTGAGTTCAGAGGATATGACAGAAGGGTATTCCAAGAAGAAGAAACAGCATGTGCAAAGCCAGTGCAGAGACAGTTAATTCAGTGTGGTGCCATGCGAGATTCACGTGGTGAGAAAAAGGAGGATCCAGGAAAGAGAACAGAGCACATGCCAGAGGATCTTGGACCCTGGACCTCCCCATACAGAAGGAGAGACCTCTGTCTGATGGCAGTTTGTGGAAGTTTCCTATGCCATCTGCTGTCAAGGCGCTCCCCGAATCCAGAAAGCAGAAGCAGCTTCCAAGCACCACAACCCAACTTAGCCTGAGTCCAGGACTCTTGGTTGGTTTCACAGCAGAATCCCTAAGACTTGAAGAAAACAGTCTTAGAAGTAAGACAAATATTTAGAGTTTTAAAAGCTCTGCCTACAAATTAGGAAGAATGGGAAACTTCAACATCAGATGTACAACTTTGTTCTCTCTAATTTAAAGCAGACTTTGTTTTCTGGTGGAAGATAGATTGAAATCGTCCGGCCCGCTCAATAATATGGTGGAAACCACTTCTGAAGAGCCAGTGTTTTATGTTATAGGCAACCAAATTTAATAAGGTAACAGAAGAAAAAAAAAGTGACGTCAATTCGGCTTTATCTGAGAATCAAAAGAAATATACTGCTGATTTGACTGAAGTTGTTCCAGTCTTAATTGCAATAGAAGGGAAAAGTGAAATGTTTCCATCTCCTGGTCTTCTTTGCTTTCCCCGTACCCTGACCCTAATATATTCATTCTGGAAAAGTAAGAGCTTGCTTAGCAAAAGGAAGATGGAGTTTCACTATGCTTTCCTCCATCTTTCCCAAGGAAGGAGAGAACTGATATTCACTGAGTACCTGCTTTGGGCCTGGAGCTTTATCTACATTGAACTTTCACTGTAACACATAACCCTATAAGGAACAAACCGTTCTCTCCATTTTAAAGATGAGGCAACCAAGGCTCAGAGAAGTTAGATGAATTTGTTAAGGTCACGTGCTCAGGTAATATTATATGTGTGACTGACAGAGTGAGGACTGTGGTCCCCTTTTTTTCTGACACTAAAGCCCATGATCTTTCTACCTGCCCCACTGCCTTCCTGTGATCCACAGATTTGGTTCATGGAGAATAGCTTTGAAAGCGATGGAATGGTAGAAGCACCATTTCACCAACCATTCATCCAACAGATAACCACTGGGCACCATGGTGTGTGAGGTGTTACTCCAGGCACCGGGAATAAAAAGGCAATGCCCTGCCCCTGTGTAATTCACATCCTATGGGTAGAACAGCGTGGTGGGTGTGAGCAGGGATTCGGGAGCTAGACTCCTGAGATCACATCTTAACCCTGCCACTTGCAAGCTGTGTGACTTTTGACATGTTACCTAACCTCTCTGTACCTCAGTTACTTCATCTGAATAGAGAGGCAAGTATAGTATCTCCCTTTACTGTTGTTTTGAGGACTGAATGAGCTGATATTTCTAAAGTACTTAGAGCATATGAGTATTGTTAAATAAATAGTGGGGGGACACAGGCAATAACAAAGTAAGTAAGATATGTAGCATGTTGCATGATAGTAAGTGTGAAGATGAAGAGTCAAGGAGTGAAGATAGAGTATGTTGGTGGCAACACTGCAATTTTAATTTGGGTGGGCTGCACTGAGAAGGGATCATTTGAACAGAGACCTGAAGGTCAGTAAGATGACCAGAGCCATGCTTAGCCTTTTATTTATGTTCAGAAGGCACCAAAGGATGCTGGGACTCTATCTCTGATTCTTAATTATGAATGTCACTTCCCTCAAATTAACAATTTAGGGATATGCTTAGCAGATTCCATCCTTATATTGTGCTGTGATATAAGAGTCATCCTCTAACGTGGTCTGAGAGACCAGTGAAAAGGCCCTGGACCTTGAGGGATAAGGTTATTTCTGGAACAGTCCTTTATAATAGCAACAAAATTACTAAAGTTAACTCATGGTTTATAAGGTTCATTCACAGTCCTTATCTTATAGATAAAGGTGCCCCAGCTGGCTCCAGGGCCTGTACACAATGCGCCAGTATTCTGCCCTTGACTTTCTTTTGGACCACACCTGGCTGGAATCCTTTGGTCTTGGGAGTGGAATGGGCACGAGGACAGTGCTGAGTTTAACTGTCCCTTGGGTGAAAAGGATCAAGTCTGGCCATAGGCCTACGGCCCTGACCATACAAGAATTCTACCTCAAAGGGCTTTTCAGATGCTGCAATGCTTGAAGAACAATTTCATTTTAGTGTATCCACCCTATGCTATCTGAGAATTATCTTTCTTTATGCTTCCGTGGCCTCTAGGCCATGGAATCCCAATTCTAATTTAGGGATATGTTTACAAAGTGTCATCCTTATGGTTGTGATGCTAAGTGAAGAACTCTGGCCTGGGAGGCCAGAGACGAGCGTTCCCACTCGGCTCTGTCGCTATCTCCCAAGTGTCTGTGTGTATCACAACTTCTGCCTCTAGCTCTTCTTTCTCTGTCTATAAAATGAGGACGTAAGAGGGGAAAGCACACACACACACAACTCTTTATTTATTGCTTGCCTTCTTTAGACCAGGCGTATGACACATATCTCATTTTAAAATCACCACCGTGCTGAGTTAGTACGGGAAGTAGTGGGAAGAGGCAGAGCAGAGCTGGATCATGGACCTGACTCCAGCCTTTAAGCTGCAATTACTTAGGCTTTCTAAGAATCTTTCCAGGACTGTGACTCCCCTGCTAGAGACCGGAAGGACTTTTCAGCCTGGCTTTCTGGGGAAGTCATCCAGTCCCCTTGACTATTCCTTTTCTGCAGCTTGAGTTGCAGATAAGCTCTCCTTCCCTCCAGTGTTGAGCTCATGGGTTTCAGCCCAGCTCTGGAGACCCTCTGGCAAAAGGAAAACACGAGGACAGATTGGCATGCAAGTGACAGAAGCTGTCCAAGGCCATCCTCCATTTCATCATCTTGCCCCTGGAGGCAGATCAGACTAAACACAGAAACAGTGCTTCAGAGGAGGGGCCACCAGCCTCCCCAAAGTGACTCATTCGGCTTCATAAGAAGCCTGGGCCAGCCAGGGATCAGAAGTCATCCTTGAGACCATTCTCGGGAAGCCCTTTCCCAGGGCAATGCCGAGGGAGGACGGGTGGTGTGGTCTCAGGCATAGACGATGTGTGTGTGGTACAGCCTCTAATTCTTCATGTGACCTCGGGCAAATTGCTCGCTCAATTATGACAAAGAGGGAGTTGGAACTGGTGTGGGTTAGCAGGCAGCTTAGAGTTTGGGAGTGAGGCAGACACGGTTTGGATCCCAGGTCTGTCACTTATCAGGGGTGTAGGAGATGCGACCTTTCAGTCAAGGCACTTGGTATCTGACCTGGACTTCCTTGGCTCTAACCTTGAATCCGGACTGGAAGACAAAGCAACAGGCTCTCCTCCATACCGGCTGTGGGCCAGTGGGGACTCGTTTAACTCCTCTGGGCCTCAGCTTCCTCATCTGTAGAGCATAATAAAGGTCATTGTGAGAATTAAGGATCATGTATACAAAACGTCTCCTACATGGTAGGCCCTCAACTCACTGCCCCTCTCCACTCAACCTGGATCAGACTGTCCAAGAAATGCTTCAGCACCAGGCCCCACCCCACACCATTTAGGGAACAGGTCTGTTATAAACCAGACCACGGGCAGAGATTGGTTTGCAAATCCCATCTCTGTAGGCTAACTTAGCCAAGACTAGAAACAGAAGAGCACAGGCTGGGGTTCTGTGCCCACTAGGTGGGTGTGTGTAGAGATTCTGCGTCACCATGGGCACGCCACAGAGGGATGCTGTGGATATAACAGGGCAATTCAATTCAGTAATGCCACAGCCCAAGTGGACAACGGGCCTTGCTCTCATAAAAAGCAGAAGTCAGACTCACTCTGAATCCAGGAATTAGACGGCTTCCCCAAGTTGACATCCCAAATCTGGGGCTTTTACATGTTCAAACAAGAGGATGAGGGTCCCCTTCAACCCTTTCTGCTTCACTTTGTTTTCCTTTTATATCTGACTCAGGCAAAACAAAGCAAAAAGAGTTCAAAAAGCCATGCCTACCATTGTTAACATTTTCAATCGAGACCCAGATAAGTCAGAGAAGAAACACATGCTTATCAGATGCCTCCTTCCAAAGGGCTGAGCAAGTGACATGTACTGGCAGTAAGAAAAGCAGACACTGCCCTGCCTCACGGAGTTTAGATTCAGAGACAGGGTCAAAATCAATTGTAGTCCATGGGTAATTCGAATACACTTCTTTATCGCAGTGACTACCTCTCCAGTAAATTTATGTCAGGACCTGCACTGGCTTCCCACCTGTCAGGAGGAGAGGAGATGCCCACCTCCCAATGCAGGTGTGAAATCACGCCACAGCGTCACAGGGGCTCTGACTAGATGTTTGGGGGAGGTCCTATCAGGATGCAGAGAATGGAGATTCCTGGGGAGCAGGAGACTTTACTGAGAGTTCTGAAAGATTGAGTAAGTACTTGCAGACAGTCAAAGATGAAGGAAGGGCAGTACAGACAAATGCCTCATGAACAAAGACCTGGAGGTGAGAACCAGGCTGATGTGCTCAGAGGAACAATAAGAAGTTCAGTCACGGTTAAGGCTCAGGACGTGAGGGGTAGAGCGGGTTTGAGGAGTTTCCTAACATTTACTGAGGATCTGAATTATGCCCAATTCTATCTCTTAAATGATTTTATGTGATCCTCACCATCTCTCTGAGTTGGGTTGTTATCCCCATTTCACAGATATGGAAACTGAGGCTCACATAACTAAGTGAGAATTGCCAAAGGTCATGACATTGAATTAGGATCTCAAAATTAGGTCTATCAGATGGCAAAATCCATGCTTCATCTACTCTGTGTTGTAACTTTCAATATGATCCCGTGTTCATACCTTCAACAAATATCATTGAGCCCTGCTATGTGTCAGGCACTGTTCTAGTCTGGGGATACAGCAGTTAACCAGACAAGGCCCCTGTCCTCACTGAGCTTCCACTCTAACGGAGGGAGAAGGAGGGGTGGGGAGAGCATGTGAACAAATTATCATGGTAATATTGGATAAACTAAGTACTATGAAAAAAATAAAATAATGGGAACGAGAGTGATGGTTGGTTGGGGTGGAGAGGATGACTTCCCCTGGGGTGGCTGGTGAAAGACTCTCTGAAGAAGTGACATTTGAGCAAGACCTGAATGATGAGAAGAAGGCAAACAGGCAAACAGAGAGATCTGGAGATCGGCAGGCAGGAGGAAGTGCAAAGGTCCTGGCGTGGGCACCAGCATTTGTGTACTCAAGGGACAGAAAGCAGGCCAGTGTGGCTTAGAACAGAGGGAGCCGTGGACATACGTATTAAGAGATGAGGTCAGGAGCATGGAGAAGAGCCAGTTCACATGGTTCAGAGAATGTAGTTAGTCCTGCATGAAGAGGAGTTAAGAGCAGAATGTGGAATAAGGCAGAAGTTTTACTGTCAGAGTTAGAAGGGCAGTTTCCTTGGAGAGTCAGCTTGGAGCAAAGAGAACGTCCCCACTGAACCTCTTCCCCGACTATGTGGCCATGGGCAAGTGACTTCCCCTCGCTGGACCTCAGCCTCCTCTCACATAAAGTGGAGATTATACTGCCTGCCTCACAGATCTACAGTGAGACCAGACACCAAGCATTGGCCCATCCCTGTGTCCCTGTTAGAGAGTTAATGGAAAATCCCCCAGGGGACCATGGGGCATCCAGCATGCTCTGAAACTAGTCACCAGAAGGGCTCAGGCGATTGTTTGCTTAACAAACAGGTAACCTTTCCACCCCAACAGTGGCAGTCCTGTCCAAGCAGTACCCCCTCAGCGTCTGCACACTTAAAACTACCAGGCTGCTTCTGCGAATGGAGCTGGCTTTAGAGGCTGGGGCAGTCTTTGAATATCTCAAAGCAAGGATCCACACTTAGATTTGATTTCTAGAAGTAGCCTAAAGCTGTTTAGGACAGCGCTTCTCAAACTTTAATGTGTACACAAATTGCTTGAGATCTGGTTAAAATGTGACTCCCGATTCAGTAGTTCTAGGGTGGGGCCTGAGACGCTGCTTTTCTTACAAGTTCCCAGGCGATGCGGATCCAAGTACCACACTTGGAGTGGCAAGGATTTAGAGCCTAGTGACTTCCACAGCCCAAACAATATTGAATCCACCACAGAAAGGTTATGAAAAAGTGGCCTGCTCTTAATAATTTATTATTGAATTCGTTAGATAAATAAATGTTCCTAGAGTGGCTACTATGCCCCGGGCACTAGGAAGGAAGGAGAATTTCTGTGGGAAACAAGAGTCAGGGCTTGCTATCTCAGAGCAGGTATTCTAGTAGCAGAGAGCGAATGAAGCAAGCAATAGGATAACCTGAGTGAAGGGCCTGGGGGTGTCTGGGGTGTTAAGGGAGCAAAGGGCTGGAGAGGGTCAGGGAAGACCTCCTGGATGACAGGACATTTAGGCAGAGAGCTGGCCCTGAGAAGGAGGGGTCGTGCAGGCAGAAGGAACAGTGCTGCCGAGGGCAAGGCCACCCAACCAGTCAGAGGCACAGCCTTGATTCAAATCAGGTCTGTCTGATCCAAGATTTGCTCTTGCTAGTATCTTCCATGCCCCATGAATCAAGTCTTGCAAAAGAGAAGCTGCCATCTGTCCTTCCCCAGTGATGTCAAAGCAGCTGGCCCCAGAGTGGAAAGATATCTGGGGAGCAGAGACCTCGGCATCACCTGACAGGCATGGCAATTACGAAACTCCCCTCTGCACCAAACACGTTGCACCACCAATGCCGTCCAGGCTTTGCTTCAAGTGTTCTTCCTCCTGAAGACTCGTGACTGGGAAGTGTGATTGCCCTCCGATTGCTGCTAATAATAGCCCTTACTTTTTCCTAACCACAATGAACTTTGAAACTTGGGTGGTTGTAGCCAGTCACATCAGCTGGTTAACCCTTGGGAAAAGTTCATCAGACAGTAAATGTTCAGTGTCCTGGGAGGTTCCAAGATGCTACAAGGGGAAAAAAAGACAGAAATTCACCTGAAACAAGCACCCTCTCCTCTATATGGCAGACAGTATACACACCTTCTTTCAATTAAGAAGCAGTGGTATGTATAAGCCTGGCATGAAACTCTGAACGCATGTGACTTTGGACATGTCTGTTACCTCCCTCAATCTCAGTTTTCTAATCCATTAAATGGGGGCTGAATACCTACCTTACCTACCTTACATACAGCAATGTTCGTAAAATACTTAGCTTGGTGACCAGCATATTGTGAGCACTCAGTATGTGGGAAAGAGATTCAGAAGAGTTAAGTGATTTCTCCAGTCTTCAAAGCAGGTAAGAAATAACTCAAATTTGGAATCAAGTCTACCTCGAAAGCCCAGTACCTTTCTCCAAATTTTCATGCTGTCCTTGTATTAGAATGATACCCTTTGCATTTCACTTTGTAGGGCCTCTCATTAAAGAGGGCAAATGTATTTCCCTGCCCAGTGATATTGGGCTTTATCATGGGCAAAGGAATGTTGAGCAAAAGGGGGAAATGACAGCATGGTAGTTCTGGGCTGAGATTTCAAGAGACATAACCTGTTTCATCATGTTCTTGTCTGCTTACTTGCTCATTTACCACGAGAAGAGCAACCAGAGGCTACCTTTCAGCCTGGTCCACAGAATGAGACAAATGAAACAGACCCACACCTGACCCACAACCCCACTGAACCTGTAACCAGAACTCGAGCCATCCAGCCACCCCTCAAACCCATGAGTGAGAAAAAATACTTCTAGTTGTAAGCAACTGAGTCTTGGGCAATCTGTTACCTAGCATTATTGTGGCAATACCTGACTAATACACCTCCATGAATGAGTACAGTTAAGCCTGGCTAGCTCTGCAAGTATTTCTTGAGTACCTACTAGGTGTGATGGGAAGTAAAAAGGAATTTAAATTCATCTCTGATCTCAAAGACAGTCTTATTGCTTCTTCTATCTCCTTTGTCAAACACAGTCATGACACAGAAATCACAAATCTTTGTTTTACAAAAATTAAGTAAATGAAAGATTGCCTGTGTTTATACGGTTGAAAAACCTAGCTCCATTAAATGATACCTAGCAATATCAAGGCATATAGGAACACAGCGGTGGGTATTAAAGTAGCCACTTTAAGCCACATCCCTTAATAGTCATGATGGATGATGAGCTGCTTCAGCACAGGGTAGTGCCTTCTGCATCCCTAGACCCCAGAGCTGAACACAGTACCTGGCACAAAATAGGCTGTCAGTAAATACTGGTTGACTTTTTTTTTTTTTTGCTGTACGCGGGCCTCTCACTTCTGTGACCTCTCCCATTGCGGAGCACAGGCTCCGGACACGCAGGCTCAGCAGGCCATGGCTCACGGGCCCAGCCACTCCGCGGCATGTGGGATCCTCCCGGACCGGGGCACAAACTGTGTCCCCTGCATCGGCAGGCAGACTCTCAACCACTGCGCCACCAGGGAAGCCCCTGGCTGACTTTTAACTAAACTAAATGGAATTACCCCAAATATCATCCGGGGCTAAAGTATTTTAAAGTACAGTTTCTACACTGTTTTTAAAAAGGGTCTTAGGGCTAAATACATACATAAATAAAAGACGCACTTTGAAAAACACATCTACATAAACACATATGTATGCAAACAAACTTATGCCAAACACAACTGGAGTTTTGTGCAGACTTGTCTCCCATTTAAGGCCTGTAATTTCCCTCTTGGCCGACACTGGCTTTAGCTTGGACCGTATTTCACAGACTCTGGCAGGCAGCCTGCTGGGTTTGGGTTTAGATTTTTTTTTTTTTCTTTCATCAGACCTGAAACTGAAGCCACAGACCATTCTGAAACCTCTCTCAGTTGTAGCTGTCATGTTTCATGTTACCTGCTTACCGCCCCCAGGCCATGTGGACCCATAAATATGTACAGAGGTCCAGTAACAAGCTGATAAATGATGGATTCCTTCTAGAAGGAGACAAAGGGAGGCTGGGGAGGGAGCAAGCAATCTGGAAACAATGACCCAGGCCAGGCCTCCGCTCTTCCAGAACTGTATCTGATGGCCTGCCTGCTAGGCTAGCATCAGAGAGGTAGGAACCCTGGAGGAGAAACTGAGGCATATGGAAACAAAACAAAATAAAGTGGTGCTGGTGACACAGGTGTAGCCCGTATGAACCTAAATCCTGGGGGAGGTGGTGGCAGTGGGCTTATTAGGGGAGCTCCGGGGTCAGACTCAGCTCATATTTAGATCGTGGCTCTGCCAAAATCTCCCAGGCATGTGATTTAACTCTCTGAACACTGCTTCCACATCCATGAACTGGATTATACCTATCTCACAGGCCAAGGTAAAGATTTATTGAATTCATGCATGTGATGGGCCAAGCACTTTGTAGGAAATTAATCAGTGGAGGTTTCTGTTTTCATAACAGATCTTCCAATCTGTCAGGACGCATCCAGTCTTATCCCCTTCCCGGTCCATCTGAAGTGCGGTGTTCTCCGTGGCTTCTCTCCAGCCTGTGCTTACAGGGTTTCAGGGCAGCCTGCTGCCTCCTGTAGAAATGCTCACCACTAGAAAGTTCTTCCTTAGACCTACTCTAAAGGGAATCTAACAGTGGTGTCTCTGGAGCTTCCACCCATCAGCCCTTCCCACTCAGGGCCATTCAAAAAGAGCCTACACCCTCACCGCCATTGCAACCTTCTTCATAGGAGAAGACACCTCTCAGGCTCTCCCTGAGGTGCCTCCAGAATTCTCAAGGCTCTATATAAATATATGTGTGTGTGTATATATATATATATATATATATATATATATATATACATACATACACATATGCTTATGTGTGTGTGTGGTATTTGCATGTTGTATGTGTATATAAGTAGTTACGAGGACTACATAGAAACATAAAGGGTGCCTAGCCAAGACTTGGAAGGTCCAGGAGGCTTCTTAGAAGAGGCTGTTGAAAGTGAGTAGTTGCTGTGAAGTGGTTGTATAAAGTCCCATAGTTAACAGTGAGGGAACAGACTCAGGGCACATCTCTGCCCTGGCAGTGGGTGATGGTTGATGCCTCTAAAGTGTGTGAAGCTAGACATCATTAATGTTGAACTTGTATTGATTTGTTATTATTCAAACGTGTCTTTCCAGGCCCAGGTTCCTCAGCAGGCTTGGCCTAATTCTTCCAACAGATGTTTTCGCATTCCCCTCTTTGGTAGACAGAGAAAGCCGGGTTTGCATCCTGGCACTGCTGCTCACAAGCTGGGCAACCATTTAGACCACCTCTCTGAGCCTCTGTTTCCACACTGTCAAATGGGGACTGTCCTGCCTATGCCCAAGGCTGGTGTGTGGATTGATAAGACATCACACATGGAAAATCACCAAGCATGGAGCCCAGGTTTGTCAGATGTTTACTTTCTTTCCGTGCTTGATGAGGTGAGGCAGGTTGATCTGATATTAGACCTCCGTTATTCATTGATAATGTTATGACAGGATATACCTTCAAAGGCACTTGAACTGGCAAGTACCAGCCAGTTCAGCGGTGTGCAGGCCCTGCTTTACCCACCCTGTGCTGGGCTCAGGACCCTAGGACTGAGTGGGCACTGAGCCCAGGAACTCACCCTGGAGAGGAGGAGAAGGTCACAGAAGCCAGCTGTGAGCATGGCCATAACAAAGTTTTGTGCACACAATGGAAGGGAGACTTTGATTCATCATGGGGTGATCAGCTGAGGCTTCATGGTGGAGGTGGCAGGTGGCTCTGAGTGTGGCAGTGCATAATATTACATGGGACCTCCTGGGCCAGCCTCCCAGATAGCTTCTCAGGGTCTACAGTCCATCCCCTAGAACCTCACAGAGGATAAATCCTCTACAATTAAAACTCAGATTATGGCACTTCCCAGCCCAAGCATCTGTCATGACTGACTGTTCTTAGAGTAAAATCCCAAATCCTCCATTATGGCCCCTAAGGCCCTCCTCGATGGGGCCCTGGCTTCCTCTGCAGCCCCATGTGCAGACCAGCGGGGCCTCGGGAAGCCAAGCAGCTCCAGTCCCTTCAGGACGGGTGCCCACATGGGACCTCATCCTGCCTTCTTGGAAGACAGCAAGGTTATGGGCAACTGAGGAGAGGAACAGGCTAGTGCCAGGCTCTTGGCTATGGGAGGTCTCTTTGAGGAATCGTGGGGAGCCTCCATGGTATTACTGACCAGAATCATGGCAGGAAACAAATTGCACACAGAAGGGCTGAGCAGCAAATACTCTAATGGCAGGACTCTGTGGGGAGGGCAGGGTTAAGGAAACCAGCAAGAGAGGTCAAAGCACCTGGGGGTAACGCAACGGGAAGCCCGTGCCACTCTAGGGGTCAAGGGAAGAGAAGGAACACGTGCTCTGGGAGGCTGGAGAGCTGGCACCAAGGGGGAGCAGCCTCGGTGCTATGGCTCTCTGGGTCACAGCCAATGCCAGACTTTGGAAGAAAGGAGCACACGGAGGGAGGGATGGACACCTGATCTCTTTCTCCTCCCACACTCCTTTCCCCTGCTGCAGATTCCCTGTGGCCAGATTCAGCTAGAATTTAGGGTCTCGGGGAGTCTGGGTGATGCCATTCTTAGGGGTTAGCCCTCTGGGACTCAGAGCAAACAGAGAGAGCAGAAACATTAATTGGATGGGAATGACCACAAAAAAAAGAATTACCACCATAGCAGGTGTCCCGACATCCTACAGGGACCGTGAGAACAGCCAACCCTAAGAGGGCCAGCTCTTCCCCCAAGAAAGAGAATTCCATGCAAGGGGAAGAGGGAACCTGGCTGACGGGCATCTTTCCCGGCCAGGCTGAGGTATTCACAGAGCATCCAGATCCTGTGCCCAGCGCATCTTCTAGAAGAGTCCACACAGCCACAGACATCTCATAGCTTGGCCTGTGCACAGCTGTAGAGGGCAAGTGTTGTTCTATGACCATGGCCCTTGCCCATCTTCCCTGATCCTTCCCCAGGACCAAGAGCTGGGCAGGCAACAGGGGACTTTTGTGCTCCCCATGAGAGAGGCAGAAATGATTCAGATCCTGTCATAGAAATAAGGATGAGAATAATAGTGAAAACAATAATATCAGATGTTATTGTCACCGCTACAATGACAGTCACATGGTTAAGCACTTCCCATGTGCCAGAGACCGTGCTTATTCTATCAAGTTATATAGTCTTCTCCCAAACCCTAGGAGGTGGTGGCCATTAATGTTCCCATTTAAAAGATGTAGTAGGACCCAGAACAGTTAAGCAGATTGTTGAGGTCACTCAAATCAAACCCGGGTCTGCTGGCTGCAAGGCCAGGCTGTTAACTGCCACGGGGGACTGTCCTCAAAGCCACCTGGAGCCACAGATGAGTGGGAGAGGGAGGAAGGGTTCATGCAACCCTTCATGGTCAAGGGGTCCATTGGGGCTCGGCTTCCAGAGTCGTCTTGCAGCCCTGGCCCTGCCAACCCCTGTGCCATCCTGAGCACACCCAGCTTCCTCTCACCCCGGGCCTTTGCACAGGCTGCTTCCTTTGCCTGGGACATTGCCTTCCCCTTTAGTCAATTCCCCTCTAGTCCCCCCTAAATATACCTTAGTTTACTATTGCTTGCTCCACAAAGCCCTGCTGCACTTCCCAAGTCACAGCCCTTGTCCTCCCCTCTGCTGCCAACGGCCATCCGTATGGTCCTGAGCATTGGCCTGTTTCCCCCACCAGGCTACCAGCCCTGCAAAGGCTGACACACACCTGTTTGGCTTACCCCTGTGTTCCAAGAGCCCAGTCCAGTGCCCGACATGTAACGGGTGCATGGTGACATGTGACAAAGGCAGTTGGATGCTGGCACAGACTCGGCCACCTAGAGCCTGGAGCTGCAGCCCCCATATGAGAGCTGCACCCAGTGCTACAGAACAAGGAGGAGGGTCATCCCTCCCAAGATCTGAGGTGAGAACGGCCAGAACCTTGAGGAGGGACTCCCAGAGCAAGGGCCACTGAGCTGAGATCCATGCATGGAAGGCTTTTGATGGCCCAACAGAAGGAGAAAGGTGTTTCGGACAGAAGAATTGGTAGGTGCAAAGGCTCGACGGAATGAGAGCATGGTGGGTCCCTTGGAGTGAGTGACAGGGGGTGAGACCTGGAAGGCCCCTAGCACGTAAGTGTTTGACATGGTCCAAATGAAGTGCCGAGTAAAATGTTGGAGAAAGCAATGAATCCAAGCCTCCTCCCATGCTATTCACTTCCTCTTTATCCAAGCCTGCTCTCGGCAACTCCTCATCACGGAGGGACCGGTTTCTGAGAACAGCTTGAGGCAGGAGTCCTTGAGGGGATTCTGCTTGATCAGGAACCAGACCTCCAGTGACAAGGAGGTCAGAGGCGGTGTTCCAAGTGCTTCATGGCTTCAAGCTCTACTCATTTGGTCTCTACAAGTACCCTGCGTAGTAGATTCTGTTATTGTACCAATTTTGCAGATGGGGAAACCAAAGCACTAAGAGGTTAAGACCCGCCCAGAATCTCACAGCTAGTACACTGGGTGATGGAACTGGGGTTTGAATGCGAGCAAACTGCTTCCAGGGAGCCTGGGAGCTCGACCACCCACCCCACTGCCTTGCCCCTGTACGAAGCTCTTACTGCAAAGAAGCAAAATGCAGGTGTTTTCCATGCAGTACTCACCTCAACCCCTGGACAATCCTGAGATGTGTTATTGATCGTCCCTATTTTAGAGATTGGTACAGCCTCATTTAGGCTAAGATTTCACATTTATGAGAAGGAACCTCCTGACTAAAGTGCAAAAGTTGGCTTTAACCTTTATTCAAGGCTCAGTTGAGGGAACCGGTCTGTGGGGAATAAACCAGTCCTGAGAGCAATGCAGGTTTCCTGCCCTGTAGCCCCAGCTCAGGCCCAGGGAGCCTCGATGGTCATGAAGAGGCAGTGTAGACATTTCAGGATTAAGGATGGCAGCCAGGAGGCCTCCTTCTTTGAGCTGGTGGGGGGAGAAAGGAGTGGGTTTGGAGTCAATTGTCCTAGAATCAATAACCTCACCACATCTCCCAGCCCCTGCCTATCTCCATGACCTTGGGCAAATCCTTTAACCTCTGTGCCTTAATTTCCCCATTTGTCAAAGAGGGGAGATAATAGCTCCTTTGCAGAACTGTTATAAGGAGTAAATTAAATGTGAAATGGATACCTAAAGCCCCTAGTACATGGCAGGTATGTGGTCATGACGATGTTAATATTAAAAAGAATAACTGAGGCTCACAAAAAGTCCCCTTTCTGCTGGAACTCTTCTTTTTGTAGCCTCTGTTTTTATCAATGACTCCAGCATTCCGGCAGTTCCCATGGTTTAAAACTAGAGTCCAGAGTCTTCTTTAACTGGTCCTTCTCCCTAGTAGCCCCCCTCCCAACCCACCCCCTTGCAGGCCGCTGGCAAGTACTCAGTGACATGCGAGTCTATCTCCTGAGCTGCATCCCCACTGTTTCTGGTCCCCTCTGTCTCCCCTCTGGACCAGCTCAATAAGCTTCTCAAGAACCAGAGGCCAGCACGGTGCCTAGGACTTCACAGGCGCTCAGTAAATGTTGTTGAGTGAATGCAGTCATGCTCTCTCCAGACACGTTCCTTCTTCATCCGCCCTTTCCCTGTAAAGTCCTCTGATCCTGAGATGACTTCAAATGCCTTGTCATGCACATACAAAGGCCAACTACTATCAGCCCCTGTGTGGTCCCATCTGCCCAGCTAACTAACCAACCCCATCATTTCCTCCTGTATCCTTCATAATTCTCATCACTTACCTGCCTTTGCTCATTCTGTTCCCTGTGCTGGGGATGCCCTTCCCTTCCCTTCCCTCCCAGGCCCATTTGGCAAATTTCTAGACATCTTTTTAAATGTTCCTTATGGGGCTTCCTTGGTGGCGCTAGTGGTTGAGAACCTGCCTGCCAATGCAGGGAACACGGGTCCGAGCCCTGGTCTGGGAAGATCCCACATGCCGCGGAGCAACTGGGCCCGTGAGCCACAACTACTGAGCCTGCGCGTCTGGAGCCTGTGCTCCGCAACAAGAGAGGCCGAGACAGTGAAAGGCCCGCGCACCGCGCACCGCGATGAAGAGTGGACCCCGCTCGCCACAACTAGAGAAAGCCCTCGCACAGAAACGATGACCCAACACTGCCAAAAATAAATAAATAAATTTATTTAAAATGTTCCTTATTCATTCCACAAGTACGTATTGAGTGTCCACAATGTGCCAGACACTGTTCTAGACCTTGAGGCTACATCAGGGAGCAAAATAGGACTCCCTGACCATGCGATGCCTGCAGCCTACTGACTATCTGGTAGCAGAAGCATCTAACCTGGTTAGAGGTTAACTAGGGATGGGGGGAGGGTATCTGCAGCTCCAGCAACCCCCTCTGAGAACCCTTTTCCCAAACCCCCCTCCATTCTCAGATAGCAGTGGCCGCCTCCTTCCTGGTGTCCCTTCTGTACCAGGACACTGACTATAAAGGTCTATTTATATGTCTGTTTGCCAGAGACGCCCAGGACTGTGTTGTATCTGTGTCATGGTGTCTGAAGTTTGTTCATGAGAAGGAAGGAAGCAAAGAAAAGACAGAGAGATTCCCAGGAGGTGAAGCAGGGAAGTTTCAGGGAGGAGGTTGGAGCTGGAGAAGATAGCAGTGCTATAGGTAGATGGGAACTTACCTCTTCCACACACACAGAGCTCACACTCTGGCCTGGACTCTGCCTCAGGTCTTGAAACGACTGCAACCTGGTGTTGGAAGTTTTCAACCCTAGTGGACTGGATGTTCAGCATTTAGGGTGCTTCTGTGGCTCCCCAAACCCCCAGTGGCTCTCAGCCTACCCTCCCCAGACACCCTGGGAAATCAGTCAGCTTCACTGAGGAGCTGGGCAGTGGAACAAGATGAGAATGAACGCTTGGCCTTTCACACAGAAGGGATGTCATTTAAAGCCATCACCTCCCCACAGTGGCATTATTAACCCCATTTTCAGTTGAAAAAACTAGAGGTTAGAGTTTAAGTGATGTGCCCGCAGTCGTCAGCTAGTGGCAGAGCCCAGATTCATATTCAGAGACCATACACATACCTAATTTCAGTCCAAGTTTTAGGGTCCAAGCCAGTGTTTTTCAACCTGGGCACCACTGACATTTGGGCCACTGTCCTGTGCCTTGTCAGGTGTTTTATAGCACTCCTGGCCTCTACTCACTAGATGCCAGCAACCCCCAATTATACCAGTTACCCCCAGTAACACACACACCAATTATGACAACCAAAAATGTCTCTTGATATTGCCCCACATCACCCTTGGGCAAAACCTTCCCTCCCCTATAAGACACTCTGGGCAAGTGGTCTCCAAGTGCTCAGTAAGTTTGGGGGGGCAGGTAGCAACTTTATACTTATTTTAATACTTAATCTATTTACATTTAATTTTATCCAAGATAAGAAGTTAATGTTTTCTAGTATTTGCTATTTAGACTGATGGTAGAACACACCTATGCTTTTAAACAAACATGATGGATAAAGACATGTCTAATATTATCTACTGAGAGAGATAAAGGATCAGAAATGTTTGGAGGCCCCTCTGTCTGATGGTTCCAAGGTTCCTGTTAGGTGCCTGTGCTGTTTATGGGAATACGGGAGGGAGAACCCTCTGCAGTACTGTGATGCTACCAACCCTTTTCCTCTCTGAGCGTCCGTTTCCCCATCACTTAAATGGAGACAGGAAAGTACCACCTCATAAGGTTGTTTTATGGGCCAATGAAATGATGCATGCATAGCGCTTAGAACAGTGTATAATAATACCCAGAAATGATCTTATTTTATATACAGACGAGAACACTGAGGCTACAGAATGTCCCAAAATTCTCCTTAGGTCCACACTCTTGTGTGCTGAAGCGCAAACCCAAACCCCAATGGTCTCACCCTAGTCCACCTTGCTCCCCACCCCCCTAATACTTAGGTCTCATGGCACTCCCAGAGAATTCACTGAGGACAGACACCATTGCTTTTTGCCCTATGTACTCATGTTCCTATGACCTGGCACGCAGTAGCACATGTCAAATTTCTCTTGAACAAATAAACTGGTTTCCAGTCCCATTTCGTGTCAGCTACAATTTATACTTTCCTTGGGGAATGCAAAATGCAAAGCTGTTACTCCCAAAGATAAGTGTTCATTATAATTTGTGAAAGGAATGAATCAGTGAATGAATAAACAATGAACAAAGGCAGTTTCTGTTTTGGGGTCAAACCTCAGCCAGATTTCCCCCAAATGACAAAAATGCTCAGGAAAGGGTACCGTCATAGCACCCTAGAATGTTCCTTCAAAGCTGGCATCATAGGGCTTCCCTGGTGGAGCAGTGGTTGAGAGTCCGCCTGCCGATGCAGGGACACGGGTTCGTGCCCCGGTCCGGGAGGATCCCACATGCCGCGGCCCGTGAGCCATGGCCGCTGGGCCTGCGCGTCTGGAGCCTGTGCTCCGCAGTGGGAGAGGCCGCGACAGTGAGAAGCCCGCATACCGAAAAAAAAAAAAAATCTGGCATCATGGTTTATAACTGTGTGATTGTCAGCTTATCCCCGGCCACATCCCTTTCCCCAGACGGTAATCTCCACGAACTCAGAATGTGTCCTTTCTGCTTGCTGTCATATGCCCTGTCCCTGTCTGCTATACAGTTGCACTCATGACCTGCGTGCTGATGGAACACGTGAGTCCATAAAGTACATATCATCCTAGCCTCTCCGGTGTTTCGCAGATGAGGCCTGGAGGATGGAAGTGACTTGGCCTCAGCCCACATCAGGACCAGGTCTACTGTTACCCCAATGCTTTTCTCCCTCTCTTCCCTTCATCAGGAAGATATGAGGACTGTGGCATTCCAGGTGTTCAGAATCCCAGGGGTGTTTCTAGAAAGAAAGGATAATAATTCCCTGCAGAACCAGTGGAAGATGCATGGCAGTAGGGAGAAAGCCATCCTTCCAGACTGCACCAAGGCCACACTGGAAACTGGAGCCAGCCCCCCACCTCTGCCTCCCCAACCTCTGACTCAATAGGTAATGACCAAAAAGTGCTTAGTGGATTAACAGGTGTCTCAGAAGGAGAAACCGAGTAGTGCGCCCCAGCTCTGGGCTCACCAAAACCATGCAGCCTCTCTTGCACCGCCCACTCATCCGTCATCCCTCCATTCATACCGAGACAGAGAGTGGTGGCCATCAGCCGGGATGCCACTTGCTACTTGTGTGACTTTGGACAAACTTCTTAATATCGCTATGCCTCAGTACTCTTCCTGTAAAATGGGCCCAACAACAATATTCACCTCAGAGGGTTGTTATGAGAATTTGCATTAATATATGTAAATGGCTCAGAGCGGAGCCTGGCACACAGTACAGCTGCGGAAGTGTGGGTTTCTATTACTCTGTGCTAAGCACTGAGAATATACTTCACTGTCTCTTTGGCTCCTCTCCTATGACTTCTCTCTTGTTATGATGGTTGCACGCCAGGGCTTCTAGCAAACACGCACTCCTCCCCTGGGTACCGTATCCCATCTCGTCTCATGTACTCAAGGCTAGCGCTCTAGTGATTCTTTCCTTTTCGCCCTCACCATCAATTTTTGCCTTTAGACTTGGTAATTCTCATCAGTGTACAAACGTGCTGTGATGTCACACACACACACACACATACACACACACGCACACACACGCGCGTGCGTGTGTGCGCGCACAATCTCCTCTTGAGCCCACGCCCTCCTCCATCTACCATCCTGCTGCTTTGCTCCTCTTTATAGCAAAGATACTCAGAAAAGTTGAGTACATGCCCTACCTCCAAATCCTCTCCTCTCTCTTGCTCTTGGAATCACTCTGGTCAAGTTCACATCACCCGCCACCCCCCCACCTCCCCCCCCACCCCCCCAACCTCCCACCCCCCACCCCCCCACCCCATCTAAAAGAACTCTTGTTAAAGTCACAGCAACCCCTCACCATAAATCCAGTGGTTGACTCCCAGTCTGGATCTTAATGATCCGGGCAGCGGCAGGTAACACACCACCAGCTCCTCCTCCATGAAGCTCTTTCTGCCCTTGGCTTTTACGAACCACAGTTTTTTTTTTTTTTTTTTTTTTTGCGGTACGCGGGCCTCTCACTGTTGTGGCCTCTCCCATTGCGGAGCACAGGCTCCAGACGCACAGGCTCAGTGGCCATGGCTCACGGGCCCAGCCGCTCCGCGGCATGTGGGATCTTCCCGGACTGGGGCACGAACCCGAGTCCCCTGCATCGGCAGGCGGACTCTCAACCACTGAGCCACCAGGGAAGCCCCCCAACAGTCTTTTGATTCCCCTTCCATCTGGGTGGCTTCTCCTCAGTCTGCTTTGCTGGTTCCTCCACATCTTCCCAAACAGTTTACAGGAGGCCCAGGACTCAGTCCTCGGTCCCCGTCTCTTCTGTAACTGCTGTCACACATTTGTGATCTCCTGCAGCCTCCTGGCTTCAAATACCATCTCTCCACGGTTGGCTCCCCAAGGTGCCCCTCCAGCCCAGCCTCTCCCCTGCCAGCTCAGCACCTCCACGTGGACGTCTTGAGGCATCTCACATCGCCTAAAGCACCTGGATGTTTACAAAAACCTGCTTCCTACCTCCTAGCTCTGTGAACAGCCCCGCACCTCTTGCCATCTTTCCCATCCTGGCTAACGACAGCTCTGTCTTTCCCTTTGCTCAGGTCCAAGTCCTTGGAGTCGTTCTGAGCTCCTCTCTCTTTTCCACACTGCCCTTCCAAGCTGCCAGCAAATACTGCTGGCTCTTCCCTCAACAGCAGTTCTGAGTCTGACCATGTCTTACCACCTCTGCTGCCCAAATCTGGGCACCATCGTCTCTCCCCTGAGTGGTCATCCAGTCTTTGTAAGGAGTCTCCCTGCTTCCAGTCTTGTCCCCCTGGGCTGTTTTCAACCCAGTCCCCAGACAAATGCTATTAACACAAGAGGCAGGTCACGTGACTCCCCTGCTCCAAACCCTCCGATGGCTCCCATTACAAACAGAATATAAGGCAGAGTCAGCAGAGGGGCCCGGAAGGTCCTGTAGGACCTGTGCTTGCCCTGCACCCCCTCTGCCTTGGTCCTCGCTCTCCTGAGACCCCCCTGGGCCTGGCGTGCCATGCCTTTGGAAGCCATGCTCAGGCTAGTGGGCATCTCTCGCATCTCTGTTCCAGGCCACCTTGTCAGTGAGGCCCTGCCTGACACCCACTTCCATGTGGGCCTCTCCAGCCCTCAGCTCTCTCTCCCCTGCTCTGCTCCCCGCTCCCTGGCACACGGGGTCTTTCCTCCTTGGCCTTCGGTCCGCCCTGCCTGGAACGTGAGCTCCTCACCAGCCGTGGGTGAGGACGGCCTTGCTGACCGCCAGCGCCACGTGGTCGACGTGCAGTCCACGTTTGACAAGCCAACGAATCTGCTGTTGGCTTTGTCTTCCTCTGTGTGTCGTCAGGGAAGAAGCTGCCTCTCCATAGGTGCGCTCGTCTCAGTCCCAGTGGAGAGCCTTGGCACGGCCTCCCATGAGAATATGTCGGAGGAATGGAGGGAAAATGGAGCAAGTAGCTGCATGGGGGTCGGGCTGGGCTGCACCAGCCATGTTCTTTCAGGAGCCATCCTCCTTTGCAGTGTACTTCTCCGTCAGGCCATGTGTGTGGGCTCCAGCTCAGGAAGATATGCCTCTCCTCTTCTCCCCCAAGGGCACTGCCTGCCCACAAACCCAGGACCTGCCCTCTTTCAGCGTCCACCTAGAGGCCTTCCCCTCCTCCCTGAGGCCCCTCCTGAGACCCTGGCCCAGCAGTCTCCCCCTCACCCTCAGTAACCTCTCCATCTCCAGTCTCTCCCCACCAGGTGCCCAGTGAGTCGACGGGACGGACCCTCTCGCACCCCTCCAGATGGGGTGGAGGCTGTTCCCTGAGTAGGAATGTCCTTTCTCCAGCTGCCTGCCTGGAGAATGTCTCCAGAAGCTTCCCCTCTGCTTCTACCCTTAGACAGAGTGAGGCCCGCCCTCCCCAGGGCTTCATCGTGGTAGGAGTGATGCGAGCACATTGGACCTCTCTTCCGAGGACTTCTATTTCCTTGGTGAGCTGGGAAGCAAGGTCTCCAGCTGGAAGTGATGACGGAGAGGGAGGGGTTGGAGTTTGGAGGACAGAGGGGAAAGTTTGAAATAGTCGAGACTGGGAGAGTGACAGGAGAATAAACTATAGTATCTCTCCAGGCACAATTAGCGTGTTTGCATGTTTTTCTCAGGCTGTGGTTAACTGCACAGGTTGGGCAGCAGACTGAGTGGAGCGGCCACCATTAGCCAGGTTAGGGGCTTTGCCCAGCAGTGTAATGAGTCACATGGGAACGAGGGAAACTGTACGTCAGGGAGTGATTGTAACGAAAATGACAATATGAGAGTTAAAAGGGTGTAACAAGGAAGCCAGTGGCCCAAAGGCTTAGATTTACTAGAAAGAGTCTGACAACGGATTTGGGAATTGGACAGTCCCAGAACATTTTTTCCAGAATATTGAGGAACATCTTTCCCTGACCTACCCCTTTCCAGTGCGGATCTGTCTCTCCTGTCTGTTCCCACAGCACGCTATGCTTATCTCTGCTGTATTTTGGTACTTGATTTACTTGTATGGCTTCCTTCTGAGCTGTGAGCACTTGAAGGAATGAACCAGGTCTCATGTTTCTTTAGATCCCAGGGCCAGACCCAAGAAAAAGCTCACTCAGCAATCACTGACTGATTGAATAAATTCATTTGATAGAAACCAGACCATCCTCTGGATAATAATACATCCTCACATCTGTATGGCCATTTACAGTTTGTAAAGCAATTTCACATCCATGATCTTATTTCAACCATACAATGACCCTACCAGATAGCAACTCATTCATTCACTCACTCACTCACTCATTCAACTAAGTAAGAGCACTTACTCTGTGTCAGGCACTGTTTTAGGCACTGGAATGCAGGAGCAAATGGAAGAGACAGAAGTCCCTGCTTTCATGGAGCTTATATTCCTATAGAACACATTACCTATTTTACAGACGGGCAGACTAAGTTTTGCTCAGGGAGGCTGAGCAATTTGGCCAAGGTCACGGGGCTTGCAGGTAAAAGAACCCCAATTAGGACACAGGGCTGTCTGACTCCAAGTACAGAGAAAGCATTTTTCAAGAACATCAGTCACCTCAAGGGCTCATCCGCTCGTCCATGAGGTGTCTTTTTTTTCCCCTAACTTAACGACAAAGAAAAAGGAGACTTGGTAGAAATCCACACCCTGGGACTACCTTGGAGCTCCTTCCCTCGTCTGGTGTGTGTCTAACCAAGACGTGAGAAATACCTGCCAGGTCTCTTCTTGCCAGCGCCCACGACAGAAACCACGCAGCACTGTCAGCGCGGCGTCTGCTTGTGTGCAAACCCGCAGGCATTTTTAGTAACTTTGGGGAACATAAAGAAAGCTGTTGGTTTTGTTTGCACATAATTTTCGCCTCTGCAAAAGGCTTCTCACCAAGCAGCAGCCTCAGAGCTGCCTTTTATTTGATCTTAAGACACGCAGTGTCTTTATAACTCACGAGCTGAGCTTCGGTTGGCAGATCCCCTCACCTGCGCTTGGATCCCACACATGGAAAATGGGTCTGGTTATAAAGGTTCCTGCCTCTCCTCGTGGTTGTGGGGATTAAATGAGGTCCTGCAGAAATGTCAGCCATCTGTAAAGCTTTGTGCCCGGGAGGAGGACTGTGGTGAAGTCCATTGCAGGCAGCCTGTGGAGGAGAGGAATTTATTAGAATCTGAAGGATCTGGGTTGCAGCCTCAGCTCTATCACTTATGTGTGCAGAGCCCCTGGCAAGTAACTAATCACCCTCACTCCTCCGGCCTCAGTCTCTGTCCTCAGTGGGAATAGTGATACATACCCCCAAAGAATTGTTATGAATATTAACAATACTCATATATATACAGTGTCTGGCACTGAACCTGCGTGTAATAATTGTCCAGTAAACGGCTCAAGGCGTTCATTAATATCATTATTGTTACTAGTACTGGGTTGGCCAAAATGTTCTTTCGAGTTTTCTGTAGCATCTTACGGAAAAACCATACGAACATTTTGGCCAACCCCATGTATGAGGGAAAAGGTCAACAAAGATTTTAGGAATTTTAGGCTGTGAATTCCTTGGAACAAGCATATCTCTGTACTGCTGTATACTCAGTGCCCCAGACTCCATCTGGAAGTTAGCAACTGCTAGTGAAGTTTGAGAAGCTGAATTAGATGAAGCCTAAATCCCTCAGAGTGGTAGCTCAGGCTTGACCAAGAACACGTGTCCACTGCACGTGATCATGGGACAGCCTTTGTCTTTGTGTGTGTTTACTTCTCAGATAGACTTATGCAGCATGTCAGCAGTCAAATGACTTGCCCAAGTTCACACAGCTAGTGTGGCAGAACAAGGGCCAGAACTCAAAGGTGACAACTTTGGAGCCCACACCCTAAACCCCTGCCCTGCACTGCCAGGAAGAGTTCTGGTTTGAGGTTTTCCTTTCCTCTGACCTACTTGAGTTCCTGGCCCTCTGGGTGTTTCTGAGGCTTCCAGCAGGATCTCCTTGCTATAGAGGCCGAAGTAAAAGATCTACATGGCCAGCCTGTGTTAATGTGTTGGGCGTTGGCTTGCGTTGTAGTGTGTCCCCATAACAGTGGGCGCTGGGACTGGAAAGAGAGGTGGACATCACACATCTGTGATCATCCCTTCCCGGGCAGTGCCCACCCCCTCTGGAAGCAGATGTCACCCCCTGCCACCAATGGACACAGGCATATCTGTTCATGAGCATCTCCTGGAAAGTATGTGCTGGCACCCAGAGCTGAAGGGGAGGAGAGGTGAGCAGGACCTCCTCCATGAAGTCCCTGCCAGGGGAGCAGGTGCCAGCAGCCGGGTGTATGTAGACACCAAATTCCTCCTCTGCTCCCAAACCATCAGCTGCTTCCATTAAGACATCACAGTGGGTATTCCCAACAGCCTGCTCTACAGCCCCACATCTAAATGCAGAATCATGGCCCCTCCTTCCGGAGACGGGAGAAGGCTTATATAACGTCACACAGCCATTAGCGGTGGAGCCTGGACTGCCATTTCCCGCATTCCCAGGCCCGTGGTCTTTCCACAGGGTGATGTCAGGAGATGGAGATCAAATCCCAAAAGAATTGCTTAAAGGACTATGTGAGTTACGTGTTTGAGTGGCACAAAAACACAGCAGGTAGGACTTCTGTTTCTAAGGTGAGAGACACTGAGTCTGAGTTCCAGCTGCTCTGTCACTAGTTTGGTGGCCTTGGACAAGTCACATAATCCCCTGGAAACTTCAAGAGGAAGAATGTCCCTACCTTGGAGGCCACCATGGGTGTGAGATGATATAATGCATATAAAGATCTTCACCCACTTCCTGGCAAGCAGTGAGAGATCACAACGTATTAGCTTTATTTCTTCCTTTGTTCTCCGAACATTTATTAGACATGAAAATGGGCACATTTACATACAATACTTCATTCAATACTGACCATGCTCTAAGGTAGAGCCTAATTAAGAGCTCCTCTAAGCAGGAGTGAACATGGCATAAAAAAGGTTAGGTGTCCAGCGTCTCTTAACTGGTAAATGGGGACCTCGATTCTCTGACTCCAGAGCCTTTGTTTTCTATACTAGTTTGTAAGATGCATTTTATTTTGTCTTGTTTTTGTTTTAATGAAAGGGTGGTGTCGATGAACTAATAGTACCCTGCAAACTGTGACACGTGAGGTTCCTGTTGTTTTTATTAACTGCCACCTTCCTTCAGAAGAACAAGATTCCTCCAAGCGTGATTCTCTTAGTACCTGCCTCAGAATCAGAAGGAGGTCTCGTCAAAGATGCAGGTTCCAAGGCCAAGGCCCCAGAGCCACTGAGCCAGAATTGCTGGGTGCAGGACTGTCTACCAAGCTTTCCCGCTGATTCTAAAACACACTGAGGCTTAAGAACAATTGCCTTTGGAGTCAATAATCCAGTAAACACTGGTTAAACAGAAGAGGGAGATCAGTTTTCAAAAACAAAACTCAAACATGTAACAAGCTTGAAAAACCATCCGTGTGTCAGAATCAGAGTAGGGCCATAGGGGATAAGCAGACCCCGGGCTGGGGAGAAGGGGATTCCAGATATCAAGAAGGCAGAACAGAACTGGTGATCCCCAAATGCCCCAGTTGTAGTGCCGATAGGGGTTCAGGTCTGGAAAAGCAGATATCAAAGCAAGTAGTGTGACAAAGGTGCCAGGAGTATCCCCAGCAGCAGGAAAAGCATCATGTCAGCAAGTCCCACAGCAGGCGATGGGAAAGGGCCAGGGAAGAAGGGAGCAGGGACCGAGTCTGACCTTCTGGGAAACTGGCAGGAGGAAAAGGCAGGGGCCAGGGCTCCAACAGAGATGTAAGGCAAGTTCTCCTTATAAGGCAAAAGACCAGCCTAAGGGTCTAGGGCACAAGGTCAGAGGGGAACAGGGATAACTTGATGCAAACAGCTGAGCAAAAACCTCAAGCATATGGCCAGGGCAGCGTCCAGAGGAGGAAGTTAAGTGGGTCCAGCCATGGGAGTTTCAGGGCTGCTGACATAGGGTGTCAGGCACACAACTGCAGTCTGCACCTTACATAAGCCACCCAGCTGAGCCACTCTTTTCAGAGTCTGACGCTGGCCTGAAGCACACAGGGATGTATTATATTTTAATACTGGTCCTGCCATGAGCCGCTTGACCTCAGTCAATCCCCTTCTTGACTCTGGGTCTCTGTTCTCCGTCTGATACAGGAGGGACCATACTTGCTGATTCCCAGGTCCCTATCAGCTCTTACATCTACATCCCAGCGTATCTGTGAACATGAACTACTGTATCTGTGAGCAAGCCAGACCACACACATGTTCCTTGAATCTATCCTCTTGCTGTTTTCTACCTGATTGCCATCTGCCCATCTTCTTCTAAGCCCAAGCCCAAGCAGGAAACAGGTCCCCAGTGGATTTCAAGCCAGGGTTTCTCCCACTGATCAGTCTGACTTGCCCTGGTTCTGACACATGACAACAGGGTGGCCTGGGTGACAGCGGAGAGCTCTCCTGAGGGGGTGGGCTGGCGAGCACGCTCAGCTTTGGCTAATGCAACAACAACAGAAAAAAACAAAGAAAGGGAGGAAGGAGGCCCCAAGCCCAGAGCACTTCTCGGTGGGCTGTCCAATTTTGGGAGGAAAATAGAAGTACTCCACTCAAGTGACAGCCTGGAGGACTGGGTCACATGAGAGCACTTGGCTAATCTGAAAAGTTATGAAATGATGGGAGCACACTAGTCCACTCACTCTGAAAATGCAAAGGAGGAAAAACAAAGCAACACCGAAAAATATTTCCAGCCTGCGTGGCAGCAGAAGGAAGGAGCAGAGTTTTGCCTATTGTAGCAAAATTGACTACAATCTTAGAAACGTTTTGCAAGATGATGGAAAGGGCCTCCTGAATACTCAGGGTGGCAATGGGAGGGTGGGAGGAAAAAAGGAGAGAGGGAAGGGGTCTTTGGAGCCCCCCAGCTCTGCCAGGTATGTGTCGTGAGATCGAGGACAAAGTGTGTAGCCTCCCTGAGACTTAGTTTCTCAAACGTAAATGTGGATATCACCAAAATTTATTAGAGAATTTAAGGATAACTGTCTCATAGCTCATAGATCTTAAGATACTGATTTTAGCATCTCTGAAATTAGAATGTGTCTTGTAATCCATCGCGTTTTAGAGTCTATGAACTAGTGGTATGTAAAATGCATCACCCAAAGTGAACACGCAATAACTATGGACAAACATAATCTAGTAAAAGCCGAAAGGTGAATCCCGTAACACATCCTGCAATGTGATTGAGGGAGTTAACAGAAATGTCAGGGTGGCTAGGTTGCTGGAGAATGGGAGCCACATCTTTTGTTCATTGTACATGGTTCATGATCTCTCAGGTGAATGGATATAACTGAAGGGCCCTCACGTTCATTTCAAATCCAAGATTCCAGGTTCCTCAGACAGTGTATCAACCACCAGAGTTCCCTGTTCTCTGAATCCAATTTCAGGACACATGATTTCTCATCACTTACAAAATGAAATCTAAAAAGTGTCTGGTCAAACTTAAGTCATCAGCGGAGGCTAGAACCACCCAGAACAACCCAAAGTTCTTAGAACCGTACTGTTTCCCACGTCTGGCTCTTTGCATGTGCTCTTCCTCCTGCCTGGAATTCCCTCTTTTTTCCCTTCCCTTCTTCTTTCTTTCCCCTGTGCTGGGGGCATTGGATACAGCAGGACAAATGGACAAGGAATCCTTTCTGTCCACAAATTACTGAGAACTTGGCAGGGAAGAGAGTTAGACAAGTAATACCAGGTAGGGACAGGGTACAGGGAGTGCTGAGATCGGAAAGAGTGAACCTATCCTCACACTGACTACCCGACAAAACCCTACTCTTCTCTGAGACATAAGTCAGCATCCCCTCCTCAGTGAAGCTGTCCAGGATGCCTCCAATCAGGCAGACTTCCGCAAGCCTGAGGTAGCACCTTTCACTCTGGGTCTCTGGACCTCTGACTTCATTTCTCAACAGTGAGCTCCTTGAGGGCAGAGATGTGTTTTATTCGTAGCTTAGTCCCTAGCAGGACAGCATGAACAGAGGAGGGGCTCAAGAAATGTTTGCTAAATGGAGATCAATGAAAAAAGGGTTTATCTGTGATTGATGGGTTTCTCCATAGGAAAAGCCTTACAACAGATGTAAATAACCAAATGCATTTAACGCCTCTTCTCTGAGCTTTGGTGTCTGTCTCTGTGAAATGAAGAAATTAGTTATCAGCGCTTTTCTTTAAAACACAATTCCCATTCTCTCTCTGTCTCTCTGTCATCTCTCTCAATCTCTCTCTCTCTCTAGTAGTGAAATCTTTTCTTGAAATCTTACTCAAAGCCCAATGAGCAGTGCAAATAAAGTCCGAGCTTCTCTAAAGTGAGACATGGTCTCTGACCCTTCAAGTCTCACCTCCGCTTTCCCTGTTCCAGGAAGAGTGCAGCTGGACACCCTCTGAAGTCCCTCTCACCTCCAGGCCCTAATTACCTTGAGTAGCCAGATTCACCTGGACCACATGTTACAACCAGAATATAACAGAATATAACGCTCAATATTGAATGAGTGCCTTGATTGAGTGTGTCAGAACAGCCAGGCCCTTTTAAAAATTATCTTATTTCCTCTTTTCTTTCCATTCCTTTTTCTTTGCCCCCGGTTCTTCATTTTCCAGTTAAAAATAATCGTGTATTATTGTTAGCTGCCTTAAACACTTTTGGAGGATGAGGTATAGAGTTGTAAATAGATATAAACACAAAGCAAGGTGTTTGTATTATCCCCACAACAAACCTGTGGGGTTGGTTTTAGTAATTCTGTTTCATGACTGAGATCAGCGGGGCTCAGAGGGGAAGGGAAGTTAGTTGCCCAAGATCATTCCAGGAAGTGGGTGCGCACCTCCTGGGAGCTTCCCCCGCCCAGCAGCATGCTCACTGAAAGGTGCACGTTTACTAATTTACGTAACCCCTTGAAAACCCCATGAGGTGGATACTGTTGCTATAGCCATGTCACAGATGAGAACACAGGATCAGAGAGGTGAAGTAGCTTGTCCAGAGACAGGCAATCAATAAAAGCCGAGCCAGCCTTGAACCAAGTCTGCATGATGCCCAAACCTGGGGTGGTACCCAGTGTGGAGCCTCCAAAGCCCTGGTCCTAACTTCCCTCCCCACTTTGAAGGGGCTCTCCATGCCCTCCTGGCCGGGGTTTGGGAAGATGCAGAAATGCCAGGGACGACACCATGCAGAAGCGCAAACCATAGTCTTTGAGCAAACCGGGCTGCCTGCGGGTAAGTCTGGATTTCATCGCGACTTGGCTGGGCGACTTTGACGAGTTATTTAACCTCTCTGTGTCAGTTTCCTCAGCCACAAAATGGGGATTACAATCGTAGCAATCTCAGAGGGATTGTTAGGCGTGAAAACTCTTAGAACAGCATCTAGCATAGATTAAGTACTCGATAATTGCTAGCTCTTATGATGCGTGTCAAATGCCTAGCAATTAATAGCAGCTTTCTAATTATGCTATTACCATTTCAGTCTCTGTCTTGGGGGATTCCACGCATCCGTGGAACTTTTGCCCACAGAGAAGCTAGAAGAGGCCACAGAACTGACTCCAGGTAGGGTTCTGATCCTGTTCTTCTCTCCCAGGCCGAAGGCTTCTGCTCCCTTCCAACAGAAACTTATTCAAATCGACAAACACTCTTTTTTTTTTTGCGGTATGCGGGCCTCTCACTGTTGTGGCCTCTCCCGTTGCAGAGCACAAGCTCCGGACGCACAGGCTCAGCGGCCATGGCTCACGGGCCCAGCCGCTCCGCGGCATGTGGGATCTTCCCGGACCGGGGCACGAACCCGTGTCCCCTGCATTGGCAGGCAGTCTCTCAACCACTGCGCCACCAGGGAAGCCCGACAAACACTCTTAAACACCTACTATGTTCCAGGCCCTGCTTGAGACTCTGGGTCCAGAGAAATCAAAGAGAAATCTCCCTGCCTTTTGCACGTGTGTGTGGTAAAGTATTCATAAATAATATTTATCATTTTAACCATTCATAAGTGTCCAATGCAGTGACAGCAAAATACATTCTACCTTCTGTCTCTAACTCTTTTTTTTTTTTTTTTTTTCGGCACATGGGCCTCTCACTGTTGTGGCCTCTCCTGTTGCGAAGCACAGGCTCCGGACGCGCAGGCTCAGCGGCCGTGGCTCACGGGCCCAGCCGCTCCGCGGCATGTGGGATCCTCCCGGACCGGGGCACGAACCCACATCCCCTGCATCGGCAGGCGGACTCTCAACCACTGCGCCACCTGGGAAGCCCCTCTAACTACATTTTAAAACATTTTATTGTGACAAAATATACCGCTTAACATTTAACATTTTAACCATGTTTTAAGTGCATAGTTTAGTGAGTGGCATTAAGTATATTCACATTTTTGTGCAGCCATCCTTACCATCCGCCTCCAGATTTCTCACATTTTCAAACTGAAACTCTGTACCATTAAACACTGACTCCTCATCCTCTCTCCCTAGCTCCCGGCAACATTCTACTCCCTGTGTCTATGAACTTGACTATTCTAGGAACCTTGCATCAGGGGAATCACGCAATATTTGTCTTTTTGTGCCTAGCTTATTTCACTTAGCATCATGTCCTCAAGGTTTGTCTGTGTTGTAGCGTGTGTCAGAAGTCCTCTGCTTTTTAAGGCTGAACAACATTCCATTGAGTGTACGGACCACATGTTACCGTTCTTCTGTTGATGGATCTTTTGGCTACTGCGATAACGCCACTATGAACAGGGGTGGATAGTTCTCCTCGGCTTGGAGCTGCTGTGGTCTAATGTGGGGGGCGACAGGTAGATTCACCAGCAAGTTACCCTGGATGAGCCCCCATTTTGTCATCTGTGAAATGGGGATACTGTTATCCACTGTAAGGGTTCAATGAGATGATGCACCATTTTGGGCAGTGCCGACACGTTGTAAACACTTGATAAATGTGAGCATTTACTGCAGCTGCTGCCGCCGTTGGGCAAGATGTGTCTAGAGAAGAGGGGGCCTGAAAGCGGGGGGTCAGCTTGCACCCTCCCACAAAGGTCATGTCAGCCCACCCTCATGAACATCCTGGTGAGTGGTCCCGAACATCTCAATTTTCCAGGTGAGGAAACAGACTCAGAGGTCCTTGGCTGTGATGGTACAGGTGGGTGTGATGGTGCTGGAACGGGGCTCCTCAGGCCTTTTCACTCAGATCCAGAGAGCAGGGATGGTGTCAAGGCCCAGGGGAGGGAAGTGCAGCCCACGACAGCCCCTCAGATGTCTGCAGCGCTGGCTGGGGAAAAGCCAACATGCTTGTCCCCGACGGCCTTAGTGTCGGAAGGAAGAGCTGGGAAGGCAGAAGGGAGGAAAGGTGTTAACGCGGAGGCAGAGGGCGCAGCCCGAGCGAAAGCCAAAGGGTGGGGGCAGCCGTGTCTGCAGGAGAAATGGGAGGAGGCCGGGCTGCAGGGAGCAAAGGCCGCTGTGCGTGGCAGGGTGGTGTCTGGTGGTGGAGGGCAGGGGAGGTGGCCCAGCCCAGTCTCGTTCCAGGGCTGGGAGGGCTGGGATGAACTACACAAGTGGTGTTTCTGGAGATTAGTCAGGCTGATTGAACAAGACGCTTGCCTCACGACAGGTCCCTGCTTTCAAACCACAGGTGATATTTTAAAAATTTTATGTGTGTTTCACCAACATCACATACATGGTTCAGAAAGTCAGACAGTCCTCTAAGGCCCTTTCCCCAGGCCCATCTCCCTCCATCCCCAAATCTCACTGCCCAGAGTATTTCTTCCATAGTTAACTCCATACTTCTTTTCTTTTTTTCTTTTTTTTTTTGCGGTACGCGGGCTTCTCACTGCTGTGGCCTCTCCCGTTGCAGAGCACAGGCTCCGGACGCGCAGGCTCAGCGGCCATGGCTCACGGGCCCAGCCACTCCGTGGCATGTGGGATCCTCCCGGACCGGGGCACGAACCCGTGTCCCCTGCATCGGCAAGGCGGGCTCTCAACCACTGCGCCACCAGGGAAGCCCCCATATTTCTAAATAATGTGTTTAAACATCTCTTTCTTCATTTTCAGTTTGAGATATGTTCTATCGACTTGCTCTGATGGAAGAGAAGGATCTAGCTCTCTTCCCTACAAAGCCACTTCCCCTTACCCCAACTTCCCAGTCCAGTTACAACATAATTTTTGGTTAGATTTAGCATTTAGTATTGCAACCACATAGATCACAGCTGAACCATATAGTATATGATTAAATTTCTCTTTTTGTACAACTCATTCTTTTTGCTGAAATTAAGGTCTCAGTTTTTAATGCGATACACTTCATTTTCTAAGCACATTTATCCGTCTGAGAATGTAAGTCTTTTCTCAGAAGTTTCAAACGCAATAGCTACTCAATGATCTGTCCATCTTGTTTCCTTCCAGAGCCTTCAGTGCTTCTAGTCTAATTCAGACACCTGTTCTCTGCATGCTGCAGAGGTAGCTGTGCCCAGCTGTGTTTCAATGGAGCCCCTGAGGCCAGAGAGGTGACCAGGGTCAGATGCATCTTGGCCCAATGGTCATTCATCTATAGATTTTACTCAGAAAATACCTATTGTGTGCTTTCTAGGTCCCAAAGAGGTCCAATGCCAGAGGCTGGGGACCCAGAGGTGAATTAGATGTGGTCTCCACCTCCAAAGGGGTCTGAGCCCAAGTAAGTGCTGGGCCAGAGGCAAGCTCTGGGAGTTTTGGGGTTGGGGGAGGGCAGAGAAGAAGCCCTTAACTCAGCCTTGGGAAGGGCCAGTATAGAAGGCTTCCTGGAGGAGGTGAGGCTAAATGAGTCCCAACTTGTCAGGAGGAGTTTTCTAAGAGTTCTGGGAAGGGCATGCCCAGTAAGCAAGTGTCATCTGCACAGTCATGGGGACATGAGAAAGCATGACTCTTTCTGGGAATTTCAAAGAAGTAATTAGTGATGATCACGTGGGAGGGTTCTAGTGGAAGGGCTGGTGGTGTCTTGTGTACCAGGCTCAGGGAGCTGAAGAAAACAGAGAGAACAGAAGGATCTTAAAGAGGACAGACATGAACAGGTCTGCATTTTTTAGAAGACAGGATGGCTGCAGGGGGTCAGACAGATTGGAGAAAGAAACGGGCTAGTGAGGGGAACGTTGATGTCTGGCAAAGGATAAAAAGGGACTGAACTACCCCTGGCACTGGAGGTGAGGCATGGGGCTCACAAGGCCTTATGGAGCCCAAATGGACTAAACTTAGGGTCACAGGGAACGTGAGAATACTGACTGATAATCCCCAGGTGTCCCAGGGAACAGATGTTTCAATTCAATGCGTGGCTCCTGGGAAACCAGAAGTTACTATGGGCTGGAAAGAAGGACATTGACTTCTTGGTGTGTTTGAAAGGCCAGAGGTGCTGAAAGGATGGATGCCCAGGGACTGAGGGAACAGGGTGAGGGCTGGGGAGTTTAGAAATTGGATGGCAAATGCAAGATTAAAAGGCTATGGAGTCAGAAGGGTTGGTACAGCCTAGCTGGTAAGAGCATGAACTCTGGGCCCAGGCAGCCCTTGGTTTAAATGCCTGCTCTGACACCTGCTTGCTGAGTCTCTGTTTCTTCATCTGCAAAATGGAGACCATAATCCTACCTACCTCGTGGGGCATTTGTGAGGATTAAATGAACCCCTGGCTGTAAAGTGCTTGGCATGGCGGCTAGGACATAAGAAGTGCTTCATTTTGTGCCTTCCTATTATTTGTCTTAGGGATCAAGCACAGCTTCAAAAAGCAGGTGAGATCTGAGCTGACTTCGGAAGAGGAGGAGCCAGACCTATCTTCATAGGAGCGTGACCCCTGTGCTTCATTTAGTGTTCTCCTTTGCCATCTTGGAGTTCTGAATTTTTGAACAAAGGACCCCATATTTCCATCGTCCACTGGGCCCGACAAATTATGTAGCAATGCTGTGAATAGGAGACCATCAGGCAGAGAAGAGGGGGTGTCTTTGAAGCCAAAGGGCTCTGAGTGTGCAAAGGCATGCTGAAACTTGAGGCTTAGCTCATCCTGGAAACACTGCCAGGCACGCTGTTTCTAGTCGGAGAGCTGTGCATTCTGGGAAAGTGGGAGAAGCTCAAAGTGGAAAACAGTGAAAGGCTTCAAACGCAAAGTTAGGAGGTTTGGATGTTGTATGAGGTGTCCGTGGGGAGCCTTCCAAACTGTGAATTGGGAACGTGATAGCTCACGGATGGCACTGTGGCACTGTGGAGGCGAACGGTGCAGACGGTGTTATGATGTGTACTTTACAGATGGGGAAACTGAGACCCCAAGAGGTGCTATGAGCAGGGCTGCAAGAGAACTTTTGTGGGCTCTAGGCACTTTTAGCTTCATGGACCCCTTTCTTCAGAAATGTGCATATATGTGTACATATACATGTATGTACACATACGTACTCATGCACATATGCATGTACATATGTGTATGTATAATTATATTTTACGCCTGCATTGGTATAAAGGCAAATACATTAATATTATATACTAAAACACTTTCTTTGACTTAAAGTATGGTGGGCCCGAGGTTCTGTGCCTGCTGCACTTAACGGAATATCACCCTGGACACCAGCTGCTCAGCCCTTCTGTCTCTTCAGGAGCTGCCCTCAGGACTCCTGGATCTTCCTGGAATGGGTGGGCGGCCCTCTTCTCCCCAGGGGTAGCACTTGCCAGTCCCTAAGCCCCTTTCAGATGGAACCTGCTTTGCCTCCAAGGACTTTCCATCCCAGTTTCCTAAGGAGGGTGACGATGACTGTTTGGATTTGTATCCGGATGGTGGGGCTGAGTGACAGGTAAAGGAGAGAGAGTTGCATGTACCAAAATGTTCATTGCAGCTCTATTTACAATAGCCCAGAGATGGAAACAACCTAAGTGTCCATCACCGGATGAATGGATAAAGAAGATGTGGCACATATATACAATGGAATATTACTCAGTCATAAAAAGAAATGAAATTGAGCTATTTGTAATGAGGTGGATGGACCTAGAGTCTGTCATACAGAGTGAAGTAAGTCAGAAAGAGAAAGACAAATACCGTATGCTAACACATATATATGGAATTTAAGAAAAACATGTCATGAAGAACCTAGGGGTAAGACAGGAATAAAGACACGGACCTACTAAAGAATGGACTTGAGGATATGGGGAGGGGGAAGGGTAAGCTGTGACAAAGTGAGAGAGTGGCATGGACATATATACACTACCAAATGTAAAATAGCTAGTGGGAAGCAGCTGCGTAGCACAGGGAGATCAGCTCGGTGCTTTGTGACCACCTAGAGGGGTGGGATAGGGAGGGTGGGAGGGAGGGAGACGCAAGAGGGAAGGGATATGGGAACATATGTATATGTATAACTGATTCACTTTGTTATAAAGCAGAAACTAACACACCATTGTAAAGCAATTATACTCCAATAAAGATGTAAAAAAAAAAGAGAAGAGAGAGTTGCAAATGTCCCTGGGTCTGGGAGAAAATCAAAGGTCTCTGTGTCTGCATATGTCTGTGACTTTACTCCTGGTGCCACCTACAGCATCACCCCTGGGGACTGGACTGCCCACTTACCCCACCCATATGGAGGGTGGGGAGGCTGTGTCAGCGGTACCTGCTGAGGATGCTGTCTGGAGAGGAGAAACATCACTGTCTGTCTGTCTGGGGTTCCAGGAAAACCTGCCTGGAGGTGGGGGAAGCATGAAGGCCTCTGTGGGTCAACTGCTCAGGTAGCCATCATGGAAGGTGGATGGGGGCTCCAGAAGTGTCTTCCCCACTTCAGCTTCTGCCTCCAACTTTCCTCACAGATTCCTCACTGAGCTTCTCGTCCTCTCCTCCATACGCCCAGGATGGTGTCAGGATGGCCTGATTCATGAGCTTCAGCCCCGTCTCCCACTTCCCACCTTTGGCCACTGGATGTACCTGGGTAGGCGAGGCAGGCAAGAGACGGCACAGAGAGTGCCAATTTGGGAAAGAAAAATAGGTCTGTCCTGGCTGTCCCTTTAGGTCTCAATCTTCCCTCATCTTCACGTCATGTCTCTCCAAGCCCCAGATCCCTTCTCACTAGTTATTTATAATGGATGGGTGAATAAATGGATGAGTGAACATCCAACCTTTCCCAGTCTTAGAAGTCACCTCTACTTCTGCCCTCCAATTCCTGCAGTCAGGACATAGAACCCAACTGTCTCTTCAATTTCAATGAAATTGAAATTTGCAGATCTGGAGAAAAGTCATTGAGAAAGTACCCACCTGATCACTTCTATTTTCTCTATGAAGGCTGTGGGTCTGGCGAGAAGATAAAGGATGAAGTTTGGAATTGCTATTGAACAGAAGGGAGACTGACTTGATTGGGGATCTGCAGACACATTGCAAGGTAGTGCCATGGACTCTATGATTTGGGGAGGGGGGTGGATAAGAGTAATAGCTAATATTCCTGGAACAATTATTACAGGCCAGGAACTGGGCCTGGTGCCCTACTTACATGCCTTCCTTTCATCTTCACATTCACCCAGGAGGCAGGTGCCTAAGTAAGGATGACCCAGGTCATGCTGCAGAAATTTAAAAAAAAACAGAACAACACACAAGAACCATCCTAAGAGGCTGACAGACACAAAACATTTATTTCTTGCTCACGCTACATGTCCATCCATCAATGTATCAGAAGAATAGACACAGTGAGACTAAGATCTGAAAGTCTGGGAAGGGAAGGAGGGAGGCGTCCAGAGCCTGGAATTCAGGAGGAGGTCAAAAGGCCAGTGTTGGTGAGAGAGCTCTGGAAAGATAAGCAGGAGGGGTCAGAGAGTGGGACCCTGCTGTTTGAGATTTCAGGGGTGGAGCAATAGCCAGCCAAGATAAAAGCCAGGTGTGGCTTTGTGTGTGGGTAGCTGGAGTGGCGTAAAGGTGAAGGTCCCCAGAGCGGAGGAGGTCAAGTTTCTGACAGATGGAGCAGTGCTTCCATTCCCTGGGGAGAATGGGAGTCCAGGGAAGGTTATAACAAGCCACTGATTAAGTATATTGCAGGTCCCTGGGCTGTACATTTCACCAGGAGATGAGGTTTGGAAATAATGACTTTTTAATAATCAAACATAGATATATAAATATAAGACCTCAAAAAAGGTCTGTGTGGAAGCCCACTCCCCTCTCCAGTAGAAAGCTGGAGAAGCACTAGATGTAGAAGAATCACTGAAGAGTCGTAGATGATGACAACCGGGAGGATTTGAGATGCAAACATCCAACAACCAGGAGTCTATTAAGAGTTCCATTCAATGGTAACGATAATAAAAGTTAACAGTTCATGAGAGCTTATTATATGCCACACACTGTCCTAACCACTTTATATGGATAGCTGCTTCAATTCTCTCATGACACCCTACACAGAGGTATCATTTTTATTCCCAGCACAGGTGGAGCTACATAACTTGGCCAAGGTTATGTACTAATGTGTCAGAAGTGGGATTTGAACTCAGGCAAACTGGCTTTAGAGCCCCTACACTTAACGGCTACATGAGTGGGTCTCCAATATGGGTGAGCATCAGTCTCCCAGGGCTCATTAAACAGAGTGTTGGGACCCTCCCCTAGGGGTCTGGGGTGGGACCTGAGATTTTTCATTTCTAAGAAGATCCCAGGTGATCCTCAGGCTACGGGTCCCAAGACCACGCTTGCTACTGCCTCACAAATAGACACAGAGCAACAATTCAGGGCACAGCAAGTACAACATCTCTTTCCAAACATGGCTACCAAATGCCCTGGAGCAGGTGTAGGTGTGTGCATGTGTGTGCGTGCGTGTGTGTGTGTGTGTGTGTGTGTGTGTGTGTGTGTGTGTGACAGAGGGCAGAGGATTATGACTTAAGTAGCCCTGGGAGACAAGAAATTTGATCCTGCCTCTTGGCCCTGAGGTATGTGGGATATGGAAAAACAAAGCATCTCCAGAGAGAGAGTGAGTGGTACACGTTCCACTTAAAGTCCGGAGATGAGGCATACAGAGCAGCCAGGTTTTGAATGGCATGCATTTGGTACATATAGGGGCTCTAGAGGGCAGAGTGGGAAGAGGGGCAGAGAAGGCGGCAGCCATAGGCTAGAATGGGAGAGACTGGGGTGTGGGTGTTGGGTTGGTAAGGAAGATAGCAGTTGTCTGAAGATGGCCATGCAGGAGAGAAGCACAGACAGGTCATCAGTGGAGGCCTTCCTGAAGCTGATTATCTCTCTTCCCCTTCTGGCAATTTCCCAGGGGTCTGTGATGACAAAGAAGACAGGAGCTGATGCCTAAGTAGAAGTTGAAGGCTCTGAGGCTTCTGGAAAGGAGTGAGCCAAAATCAGGTGTCAGCCTCTGCAGAGCCAGCCATAAATCTTAAATTCAGGGGTCACTGAAATGACCACCTCTTTGCCTCCTGAAGAAAATCTTCTGCCTTCCCCAGTCACTGCCTTTGCGTGAGCATGCGGGGCCACCTCAGTTTCCCAGCCGCCATCCCTCCCACAGCTTGGGGTCCAGCTTAATTAAGAGTGCGCCGGTCGACTGGTCTTGATCACCTCTCTAATTGGGCACCAGCTGTGTTTTCTCTCGACAAGCACTCCTTTACGGGAATTCTAAAACGCCTTACACGAAAAAACATAACAGTTTAGGGTTATAGGATCATAAAACCAGCAACACTTGTTTTCTACAGAAATGGAGAGTACATCTCTCTCTATGTTCCAGAAAATACTTTTTGGAAAGTTGGGAGGGAGTGTACTGAACATCAAATTCTCTGTTTGTTTATGTTCTGGGTATGAATGCTGATTGTGGTTTTAAACGGAGTTTTGCATAATCACAGGTGTTGGTACATAAAGAATTCGGGAAGTTCCCTGGCAGAAATGTGAGACTTGAGAAATTGAATCATGAATGGCTCCATTTATGAACAGCCACCAGTGATTGACAGAATGACTATTAATAGCTAACATTAGCTGAGCCATTCATATGGGCTCAACCTAATGCCAAGCGCTTGGAATGGACTGTCTCGTTTAAACCTGGCAACATCCTTCTGAGATGGCTCTAAATGTTCTCCCCATTTTCACAGGTCAGGAAAGCAAGACCCAGAGAGGTGAAATAATTCATGTTCAAGGTCACACGGCTTACCATTCTGTGTCTGAAATGGAACTGAAACCCACATGTCTCATGCCAAAATTCCTTTCTGCCTCTCTCAAACTAAACAATACAATTAACTTGCAGAACTCAAGTGCTCCGTTTGCAACAATTACAATATCAACAACAATGACCCCTAACTTTTGTACAGAGTTTCATAGTTACTAAATCCACTTATGGTTGCTCTCTCATGTGATATGATAGCCCTGTGAGAGAAACAAAGCAATTTCTGAAAGCTCTTTATCCCAAATTGGGAACCTAGGTATAAGGGGCTAGGTTATTTATTCAGACATGTACCACCAGCAAAGAACCGAGTCAGACGGTTCTAATTTCTACTCCAAACCCAGTGCCCATTCCACTATTTCCCACCCCTCTCCCAATGTGGCACTTCCCCTAGAGGAAGCCAGATATATTTATAATTTTTCCCAGCCATTCATTCATTTATTCATTCATCCGTCCCTTCACTTATTCATTCAGTCATATTACATTTTCGTTTCCCCTAGCCTGATTATTTACATTTACTTTGTTGCTGTCTGCCTCCCCTCCTTGGAATAGAAGCACCATGAGAGCAGACCCCTGCCCTTCTTGTGGATTATAATGTTTGCAGCCCCCCAAATAGTGCCTAGAACTTAAGTATTTATTGTTCAATGCATTCAAACAAATATTAATTCATTCACTCAGAAAATACTTATTGAGCATGTACTATGTGCCAGGCACAGGTAGGTCCTAGGGATACTGCACGGAATAAGACAGGCGTGATTTCCCACGTCCATGGAGCTTATATTCTAATTTTGGGTGTGGGGGGTTACTTATACACAAGTAAATAAAAAAGATAATTGCTGACTGGGATTTGTGCAATGTGGGGACTTCACACAGTGATGTGATAGAAAATGACAGTTACTCAGTTCTTGTCCCAGAGCTGTTCCCATGCTGGGGTAGGGGGGCAGACCATGCAGCCAACAGGCAGTCTCCATCTCATGGGAATAGTGGGGTTTTTGCAAACTCAGAGGCAGTGTGCTTAGCTCAGAGGGCTTGGACAGGGACGGAGGCAGGGAAGACTTCCTGAGAAGGCAGCACCTGAGTGGTTTTAAAGACAAATAAGAGTCATCTAGGAAAGGGGTGGGTAAGATTCCAGGTCTGTGCAGGGACAGGTGGCAGGAGGCCAGCTGGCACAGGGCATGGGGTGACCGAGCCTGGAGTGTGAGGTAGGGACAGAGGGAAGAAAAGAGGTGAGGACAAAGATGGAGCAGGTCCAAGAGTATCATGTAGTGATGCTTCATTTTCTGTGTCGACTTGGCCAGGCTGTAGTTCCCAGTTATTCAATCAAACACTAATCTGGGTGTCACTGTGAGCGTATTTTGTAGATATGGGTAACATCTACCATCAGTTGACTTTAAGTAAAGATTATCCTTAATAATCTGGGTGGCCCTCATCTAATCCATTGACAGGCCTTAAGAACAAAACTGAGGTTTCCCTGAGAAGGAAGCAATTCTACCTGTGGACTGTAGTGTCAGCTCCTACCTGAGAGTTTCCAGCCTTCAGCCTGACCTACACCTCTGGGACTTGCTTAGCCAGGCTCCACAACCGCAGAAACCAATTCCTTGAAATAAATCTCGAGATGATAGTTAGAGATAGGGAGATAGGTAGATAGACTCCTAATCTCCCCCTGGCTCTCTTTCTCTGGCAGACCCCTAACTGACTGATACATATCTAGCCAGCTAAGTGGACTTCATCCTTAAGGTGGTGGAAAGGGGCCATGGGAGGCTTTGAGCAAAAAGAGGACCGTAACCCGATTTGTGTTTCTAAAACACACTGGCTGCAATGTCAAGTGCATTAGAAGGGCAAGACTCGAGGCTGGTAGACCATGTCAGAAGCAGTTTCCTGAACTAAGTCATGGTAGTAAGAATGGCTGGAAAGAAGGGGACCAATCCAAGTGATATTACAAAAGCAGAACTGATGAGTCTTGGTGTCCAGTTACATATGGATGGTGAAGACAATTGCAACGAGTCCCAGGTCACTGGACATCTTGGTAGACGGAGCATAAATGCCACGAGAGCAGGGACTTTGTTCTGTTCCCTGCTGTCCTGTTTGCACCCGCAGCAGTGTCTGGCACCCCGAAGCTGCTCCTTGCACGTTTAATGAATGGATGGTGGTGCATTTCCCTGAGATTCGGATCACAGGGTGGATGGCTGGGAGGTGAAGATGAGGACTCTACAAGTGGAGTGTGGGGCAGGTTGAGTTTGAGGTGGCTGTCAGACAGCTGGGAGGCCCAGAAGGAAGCTGGAGAGATGGTCTGGGGGCAGGAGAGGCCTCCGGGATAGAGGCTGAGTGCTGTGTCCTAAATACCAGGATTGGACCTGAAACCAGGGGTGAGGGCGCACTGAGGGTGTGTGGAGTGCGGAGAAAAGAGGTTGGGGACTGAACCTTGGAGAAATTGCAACATGTAAGGACTGGAGCAGGGGAAGGACCCATAGAGGAGAATCAGAAGGAGTGGCCGAAGAGGGAAGAGGCAAATCAAGAGAACAGGGTGAGGGCTTCCCTGGTGGCGCGGTGGTTGGGAGTCCGCCTGCCAATGCGGGGGGCACGGGTTCGTGCCCCGGTCTGGGAAGATCCCACATGCCGCGGGGCGGCTGGGCCCGTGAGTCATGGCTGCTGAGCCTGCGCGTCCGGAGCCTGTGCTCCGCAATGGGAGAGGCCACAGCGAGAGGCCCGCGTACCGCAAAAAAAAAGTCAAGAGAACAGGGTGGCAGGGAGCCGGCAAGGACAGAGTGCTCCCCCTGCTGCTGAGAGGTCAAGAGTCATTTGGACTTCCAATAGTGACCTTGGCCAGCGAGGTAGGGGTGGAGGGGACAGAGGTCAGAGGTCAGATGCAGACATTTGAGAAAGGCATGGACAGTGAGGTAAGGGAGCCCGTGTCTCCAGAGGTCTCTCCCAGATTCCCTTCCCAATAGTTGACCAGACATTACCAGCCCATATTCAAGGGTGTGAAACTGAGGCCCAGAAAGATGAAGGTGGTGAAATGTCATCACAGGCCAAAGGGGACCGTGCTCTAAGACAACAGCTGCTCAGAGCGTACACTGCCTTTTATGACTCATCAGGATGCGGACTTGGAAAAGAATGGTGGTTGTGCAGGGTGGAGTCCAGGCCCTGTCCCGGCTGATCGCTGGCTGGGACGACGTGCAGGGCAAGAGCCTCCAGGGCGTGCAAGAACATTTTCTCAGGGGGAACCACCTTCTCTTGAAACAGCCTGTTCTGCTGAGTTGACAGGAGAGAGGAATGGGGACTTCTCAGTCCTGGGCCGGGTGCCAAAACCTGCTCGAAGGAGGAAGGCGCCGGCAGGCCTGTCGGGCTGTAGCCTCCCTGGGCCCTGCGTGGGCCATACCAGCTCCTCTGCCTTCTCCGGGGACTACAGAGAAGCTGCATGTGCTGGACTTTTTTGTTTTGAGCTAACATTGAAGAAGCACTTACAAGGAGCCACGCTCTGTATTCACTTTTACGTCCTTGAGTTTCTTCAATCCTCACAACGTTCTTTGAGGAATGTATGCTGATTGTTCTCAGTTAAGAATGAAAAAACTAAGGCCCAGAGAAGTTATGTCCCCTGCCCAAGGCTTCACAGCTGGTTCTGCAGGTGGGAGGGCGGGGATGCTTAAGTCCTGAATCTGTGGGTTGGAAGACTATTTAGCCCTGGAGTATGGGTTCAAATCCTCAGCGGGGGTGGGGAGGAGGATACAGGCTTCTCTCTCCAGCTCTGGGGTCTTAGGTGAATTTCATCGTGGTGCTGAGACTCTGTTTCCTCATCTGTAAAATGGGAGTAATGCTACCCACCTCATAAGGCTATAATGAGGATCAAGGGAAGTGTCTTTTGTTTGTAAAGTGTCTCACAGAGATTGCCCAGCCCAGGGAAGATGCTCCATAGATGTCCCCTTTCCCTTTTCTTTTTCTCTTCTTTTCTTTTTTTTGGGGGGGGTGGGGGTGGGGGGTGGGGGAGGGGGAGAAGCTTTGTCTTGAAGCTGCAAAAAGGTCCAAGAAAAGGTCAGAAAATTAGGGCAAGAGCACAGGACTCTGAATCAGACTAACCGGGAATCGAAGGCCGCTTCTGATACCTATTGGCTATTTGATTTTAAACAAGTCAGTTTTCCTTGCTGGGGCCTCAGTTTCCCCAGCTGTAAAATATAGGAAGATCAGTTTAGCCCAAGATGGCAATCAAGCCTCCACAACCCATTGCACCGCTATGCAGCTATCACTAGTTGATCACACCTTTGTTTCCACTGAGACAAGGTAATACAGTTTTATTCTCAAGTGGTATGAACTGCCTATAGTTTGACTATAATTCTACTAGTAGGCAATTATGCGTGGATTAAGTTACCATGTTTCCAGAGGGCACTTGCTGAAGTGCAAAACCCTCTGATGAAGATAACACATTAATCTTGGCATATATTTGCAACACTAAGGACAATGTCTTATGGGGCTCTAGAAAGCACAGGTCCGTTTGTTGTTGTATGTTTTGGATTTTGTTCTGTTTTAAGTAGTGTAGACTACAAACAAGTAAGCCTGGGACAGAGGGTTCATAAAGCTGGAGGAAGGTAGGTAATGGAGCAGTTATTGGGAGGGAATCACCATTGTCCACAACATACAGAGGAGAAAACCGTGGAAACACGATCCAGCTCAGTAACTTGCCTGCGGTCACAGCTAGTAAATGGCAGAGCTGGCAACCCTGCCATGAATGCAAAATCCATTTATTTAGTCTGAGAATGATTACTGGCTGCCTCCTCTGCACAAGGCACCGCTTTCAGTGTGAGAACTCAGTAGTAAATAAAATTGTCCAAATGCCTTGCCCTCAGGGAGCTTATAGTCCAGGGTCACATTTACTGCACCCGTTATATGCCTTGTATTTCACCAGCACTGGAGGCAAAGAAGCCCAGGTTTGATGGCTCATCTGTACAGGAACATATGTTTGAATCTTAGCTCCGTGGCTTCTTATTAGGTGAGGGAAGCCATTCCATCACTTTTCTTCTCAGTTTCTGCATCTGAAACATGAAGATAATAAAAGCCATTTCCAAGGGGTTCTATGAGGTTTAAAAGAAAGAATATTTATAAAGCATGCAACACTAAAAATTTTATTTACTCAGTGAATTGTAGTTAGTATTATTAATTCTGAATCCTCTTAACAACTCTGTGACGTTGGTACTGTTTTCACCATTTTACACAGGAGGAAATAAAATCTCGGAGAGTTCAAATCTCAGAGAGATTAGGTTACTTACCCAAGATCACACAGCTAACAAGTGGTAGAACTGAGGTTCAAATCCAGGGCTACTTGACTTCATTACTCAAATATGATGCTGTGGCCACATGTTTCCCAAACTCACAATTGGACTAGCTGCAGTGCAACAGAAAACTGTGTTCCTCTTTGGCATCTTATGCAACAAACCATATGGACCCTCAAGCTCTTACATAACAGGCCCAGTGCTAACGAGAGGAAGTTTAACAACAACACAAAAAACAGATCACATTCACAACAGACCACCATATGTTCTCCCGTTCCCTGACAGCAGCCGTCCCGACGCCTACGCGGGCGCCCACAGAAATCTTCTCGAGGAAAACAGTTTTATTCTCAAGTGACTCAAATGATGGATGCCTTTACAAAAAGAAGGGAGGGAAAAAAGAATCTGAGCTTCTTCAAAAGAAAGAGATCTTGTTCGCTCCTCGGGAAAGCCCGGAAACCTCAACCTCCTCTCCTTGGCCTGGGAACCTGCTGGCTTCTCCAGGGACAGTCTGACCTGGCAGCTGCTTCACTCAGAGTGAGGGCCGCTGTGATGATGTCTGGTTTCTGAGACTCCAAGTTAAATTGCCCGGGTGCTTTGAGTCATCCCCTTCACTTGGTCTCGAACTCCTTCACTGTCTTGTTATGCTCTGGCTCATTTCTAAAGTCTCAAGTTTGCTGCAGGTTTCTGGAAGTGGCCCCACTAGAACTGAACCCAATTCTAGAAAGGTGCTTTCACCTGTGGACACTGGGGAGCCGCAGCTGGCTCCAGGCCAGAGGCCATCTTCCTACCCTTTACCTTTTGCCTGGTCTCCTGCCTCTTTGCCTCCCTCCCATCCATTTCCATCTCCTACAGCCAAAGCGATCCTGACAATATGTAAATCTGATCCTGCCACCGTAAATTCCTTACAGCCCCAGTGGCGTCACACGCTTCTCACCCCACTTTGCGGTGCTCGGCCCATTCATCCCCCTTTCACGCCTTCCTCATCTTCCGAATCTCAGCTGCATGTGGCTATTGGACCCTTGATATGTGGTTATTGAAACTGAGGAATTCAACTTTTAATTTTATTAGTTTTAATGAATTTAAAGTAACGTTAGATTAATTCTCAGGCTGCAAAGAAATTCTCTTTCCCATATTTTCTTCCTATATTTATGGATTCACTTATATTAGAATACATTTGGTATTTATCTTAATATGAGCTACAGATACACAGAAGTTGCCTATCCAAATGTCTACCTGTGACACTTTATATTTTCCAAAGAATGCCATATCGATATAGATCCCACCCCACATTCTCTTCTTACAATGTGACGTTGACAGTCCTTCATAGCAAAGTGGAACTGGGTGGATTTTTGTAACTGACCAAGAGAATATGATGCTCAGGACAGCATGTGCCTTCTGAGACTAGGTCATAAAAGTTAGCATTGCGTCTTGCACCTTGGAATCCTCTAATTCCTCACTCTGAGGGAAATAAGCCACCGTGCTATGAGGACCCTTACATGAAGAGGAACTAAAGGTATCAGAAAATATCCAATACCAGTTTGCCAGTCATGTGAGCCAGCCACCTCAGAAGTGGATTCTCCAGCCCTGGTCAAGCCTTCAGATAACGACAGCCCCAGCTAATATCTGATTACAATTTCATAAGACATCCCACGTCAGACCTCCCCAGCTGAGCCTTTTCAGACATCCTGACCCTCAGAATCTGTGAACACTATAAACGTCATAGTTTTAGGTCACTAAGTTTTGGGGCAGTTTGTTATGCAGTCATAATAACTCTAGTCATTTTTTTCCAACATCATTTATTGAATAGTTTATCTTTTCCCTACAGATACGAGACATCACTTTCATTGTGAATTAAATCCTCATAGAGTACAGGCCTACTGTTAGTCTTATTTTGTTCTATTGGACCATATCAATTAAAAAAAGGATACCAAGTTGTTTAAGTCATTGATGTTTTATTATACGTGTTACTATATAGTAAAGGTAGCCACCCTCCAATACTGATATTCTGTTTCCTAGTTTGCCTGGATATTATCTTTTTTTTTTTGTGGTACGCGGGCCTCTCACTGTTGTGGCCTCTCCTGCTGCGGAGCACAGGCTCCGGACGCGCAGGCTCAGCGGCCATGGCTCACGGGCCTAGTCGCTTCGCGGCATGTGGGATCTTCCCAGACCGGGGCACGAACCCGTGTCCCCTGCACCGGCAGGCGGACTCTCAACCACTGCGCCACCAGGGAAGCCCTGGATATTATCATTTATTTGTTCACAGGAGTTTTAGAATCGGCTTGTCTAGTTTATTTTAAAAAAGGACATGCTGCATTTTTATTGAGCTTGTGATGAACTTACAAAATAACATAAGAAAAATTGACATATTTATGATGGTGCACCTTCTTGTATAAAAATACAATGTACTTTCTCATTTAAGTTTTGTTTTGTGATGTTCAGGAATGTTTTAAAGTTGTCTTCATATTTGGTTGCATATTTCTTATAAAGTCTACACTTTTATGTTTTGGTTAATGATATAAATGGATTTTTTTCTGTTATGCTTACTATTCTAATTGTGATTTGTATATGTGAAGACTATTGATTTCTGTACATTAATTTTGTATGCCACTTCCTTACTGAATGATCTATTTATTTATGGTGGCTTTTAGTTGATTCCCTGTATTACCAGGTATACGACTATATTGTATGCAAATTGAGACAGTTTAATCTTCTTTTCTAATATTTATGCCTCCAGCATGTATTAATATTTCTGCCTCTAGTATAATGTAGTGGTAATAGTGGGCATTCTTAGGAGACCACTTCTAAAGGGTACATCTAGCCATGTGGGGCTCTTGGACTCTTGACGTGTGGCTATTGAGACTGAGGAATTTTATTAGTCTTCATTAATTTAAATTTAAATAGCTACCTGTGGGTAGTAATTACCATATTGGACAACACAGGATGAGAATTTCTTCATTTAGTATAATGCTAGCTTTTGGATTGAGACACACATGTGGAATATTCAAAAGTCCTTATTTCATTGGTTTCTTAAAAATTAAAAAAACAGCTGTTGAATGTTGTGAAATGCTTCTTCAGTATCTATGGAGATGATTATGTTGTTTTTCTTCTTAAATCTACTAATATCATGAATCATATTGAACCGTCCTTGCTTTGGATTAAGCCCAACTTGGTTATGATGTATTATTCTTTTAATTGATTGCTTCATTCTGTTTGTTAATATTTCATTTAGGATTTTTGAATCGATGCTAGCCATCTCTTGTGTAATCTTTGTTAGATTTTGATAGTAGTGAATTCTCACTTCTTAAAAAAAAAAAGAAAGAAAACTTGAAAGTTTTTATTTTATGACCTGACATAGTTTAAATACAACTGTCATTATTTGCTTTAAGGGTTTTGTAGGATTTTCTGGTGAAATTCTTTAGGCGTGAAATTTGGGAAAGGGAGTACATCATTGACTAGTTTCTCTATTTCTTCTATACAGATCAATCTGTTTAGATTTTCTATATCTTTTAGGCTCAGTTTTGTTATATTGCATTTTCCTCAAAAATTGTTACATTTTAGAAAAAAATGTTTGCAAAGGAGAATCATATATTTAATTTATTGTTTCTTGATTGTACTCTCATGTTTCTATAATTTTTAGTAATTGCCCTTTCTCCACACCCCTCTTCCCCACAGCTTTTTCAGTGATTAGGTGACCTAGTATTTCATCTATTGTGTTGTATTAGCTTTTTAAAAGGAATCAGTCTATTTATTTATTTATTTATTCATTCATTCATTCACTCATTCTGATCTGTTTTCTAACATTAAATTTTTTTTTTTTTTTTTTTTTTTTTTTTTTTTTTTTTTGCGGTATGCAGGCCTCACTGTTGTGGCCTCTCCCGTTGCCGCGCAGGCTCAGTGGCCATGGCTCACAGGCCCAGCCGCTCCGCGGCATGTGGGATCTTCCCGGACCGGGGCACGAACCCACGTCCCCTGAATCGGCAGGCAGACTCTCAACTACTGCGCCACCAGGGAAGCCCTAAATTTTTTTATTTATTAATTTATTCCTTCTGCTTTCCAACAATTTGGCTGTTTTTTTTTTTTTCTAACTTTTTGACATACGTTTGGTCCATTGGTTCCTGTATTTTTTTAAAAAAAAAAGATTTATTTATTATTTATTTCTTTTATTTATTTTTGGCTGCATCGTGTCTTAGTTGAGGCACGCAGGATTTTTGTTGAGGCAAGCAAGATCTTTCTTTGAGGCACACGGGCTTCTCTCTAGTTGTGGCGTGCAGGTTTTCTCTTCTCTAGTTGTGGCGTGCAGGCTCCAGAGCACATGGGCTGTGTAGTTTGTGGCACATGGGCTCTCTCTTTGAGGCATGCAGGCTCAGTAGTTGTGGCACACGGGCTTAGTTGGCCCGCAGCATATAGGATCTTAGTTCCCTGACCAGGGATCGAACCCACTTCCCCTGCATTGTAAGGTGGATTCTTTACCACTGGACCACCAGGAAAGTCCCTCCTGTACTTTCTTTCTCTTTTATTATTATTTTTGGCTGTGTTGGGTCTTCGCTGCTGCGTGCCAGCTTTCTCTAGTTGTGGCGAGCAGGGGCTACTCTTGGTTGCAGTGCACGGGCTTCTCACTGCGGTGGCTTCTCTTGTCGCAGAGCACGGACTCGAGGCGCACAGGCTTCAGTAGTTGTGGCACGTGGGCTCCATAGCTGTGGCTCACAGGCTCTAGAGCACAGGCTCAGTAGTTGTGGCGCATGGGCTTCGTTGCCCCATGGCATGTGGGATCTTCTCGGACCAGGGCTTGAACCCGTGTCGCCTGCATTGGCAGGCAGATTTTTTTTTTTTTTGAATTTTATTTAATTTATTTTTTTATATAGCAGGTTCTTATTAGTCATCCATTTTATACACATCAGTGTATACATGTCAATCCCAATCTCCCAATTCATCACACCACCACCACCACCCCCTCCACTTTCCCCCCTTAGTGTCCACACGTTTGTTCTCTACATCTGTGTCTCTAATTCTGTCGGCAGGCAGATTCTTAACCACTGCGCCACCAGGGAAGCCCACCTCTTGTACTTTTCAATTGATACAAATATTGAGGTATACATTTACCTCTGAAACTGCCTTTGCAGTATCCCATGGTTTTAATACATGATATTTTTATTAATGTTGCTTAAAACTCTGTCTGAATTAAAAGTTATTTAACTGAAATACATAAATCTCTAAATTTATTTTTTAATTTTATTTTAATTTCGATTTTTCTTGCTTTGTAAGAAGAGAATATTGCCATAAGCGTTTCTGCATTTTACAATTTTTTAGTTTGGGCACCTATTATATGACAAATTTTGTGAGTATAAAATGGGATTTGTAAAACCATAAGATGTAGTCTCCATTTTCAGATTACACAGTTTGAAATACATTGGCCCTCCATATCCACAGATGCCACATCAACAGATACAACCAACCGCAGATCAAAAATACACAGGGGAAAAAAAAAAGAAACAAGAAAGTTCCTAAAAGCAAAATTTGAATTTGCTGCACTCCAACAACTATTTAACACAGCATTTACCTTGTATTAGGTATTGTAAGTAACCTAGAGATAACTTAAAGTGTAAGGGAAAATGTGCATATATTATATGCACGCACTACACCATTTTATATAAGGAACTTGAGCATCTGCAGATTTTGGTGTCCGCGGGGGTCCTGGAACCAATTCCCTGCAGATACCAAGTGACAACTATATATCAATTAGATTTGCTTTATATTTGTTGTTTAGATATTTATTATATTTATTCATCCATCTGCTTGATCTATCAGAGTCTAAGAGGATAAATTACCTCTTTTTTCTTTTAACATTTTTTTCCCCTACTACCACAGATTATGTGGTCAAGTTTCCCACATTTGGGGAAATCACGGGGGTCAGCACACCTGTAGTGCAATGGATAAGCCATGCCCTGGGAAAACCACCTTCGTGATCATGATATCTCCCCTGCCAGGTAAGTATATAAATTACCTTTTAATACCATGATTTTATTGTTGTTAATGTCTTCTTGCATCTCTTATAATTTCTGTTGTATGAATATTGCTGCTGTGTAATTTGGTTCACTGATTTTCAAAATTCTTATAGCCTCATTGTGAATTGCACCCTTTACCATTATACAATATCTTCCTTGTTTGGCTTAGCATTTTTTTAAACCTGAATTCAATGTTTTCTCATATGAATGGGCAACCTCAGCTTTCTTTCAATTTGCATTTGCCTGTTACACATTTCCACCTTTTTAACCTTTCTGGGTTAATTTGAATTTTGCTTTGTGATTCAGTCTGATAGTGTTTTCGTGAGTTAATACCCATTTATACTTATTGATATAAGAGATATGTTTGGCTCTTATTTCTGTCATCTAGTTGTATGCTATATTCTCAACTTTATATACATTTTACTTTTAAAGTAAGTAATGGGTTTTTTGTATCAACTTTATTGAAGTATAATTTTCATATGATAAAGTGAACATCTTCAAAATGTACACTTTGATAACTTTTGACATATATATGGGTATATATGAATATGTATATATGTATACAACCATCACCACAATCTAGATAGTGTACATGTTCATCATGCCCCAAATTTTTCTCAAGCTTTTTGCAGTCTCTCCCTCCCATCCTAGCCCACTTCCCACTCATACCCCCAGCAAACACAGATCTGCATTCTACCACTATGGATTTGTTTGCATTTTTTAAGATTCTTCTATCAATGGAATCATACAATATATATTCTTTTTTTGTCTGACTTGTATTCACACAGCATAATTTTAAGATTCATCCTTATTGCTGGATGTATAATACTTCATTCCTTTTTATTGCTGAGCAGTATTGTATTGCATAAATATACCACAATTTGTTGACCCATTCTCCTGTTGATGAACATTTGTGTTATTCCCAGTTCTTAGCTATTACATATAAACCTGTGATAAACATTCATATACATACTCATATTGATATTGTTTTAAAAATTCTCTGTCTAAATTAAAAGTTATTCTCTTAGATAATACCTAGAAGTGGAATGACAAGATAGGTGCATGTTTAACATCATAAGAAACTTCCAAACTATTTTTCAAAGTAGTTGTACCATTTTATAGTCCTACTGTCAGTGCATGAGCATTCTGGTTGTTCCACATCCTAGCCTACACTAGAAATGGTCAGTCTTTCTAACTGTACTTATTCTAATGCACATGTAGTGGTATTTAATTATGGTCTGAATTTGCACTTCCCTAATGATATTGAGCTTTTTTGTATGCTTATTTGTCATCCATATTTCCTTTGGTGAAATGTCTGTTTAAGTCTTTTGGGTTGCTTTCTCATTACTGAGTTTTGAGAGTTATTTATATACAGTTAACCTTTGATCAACATCAGTTTGAACTGTGTGGGTCCACTTATATGTGGATTTTTTTTTCAATAAACATGTACTAAATGATCTGTGGTTGGTTGAATCCACGAATGTGGAACTGGATATGGAGGGCCGCTGAAAGTTATACATGGATTTTCAACCATGTGGAGGGTTGAAAATCCACAAGGTTGTTCAAGGGTCAACTATAGTCTGTGTACAAGCACTTTACAGATATAAACTTTACACACGTTATCTCCCAGTCGATGGCTTGTCTTTTCATCCTCTTAATAGTATCTTTCAAGAAAAATTAGGTTCTTAATTTTTGATGAAGTCCAATTTATCAATTTGCTCTTTTATGGATCATGGTTTTGATGTTGTATCTAAGAAAACTTTCTAACTCAAGGTCAAAAATTTTCTTCTATGCTTTTTTTTTAAGAAGTTTTATAGTTTGGGGTTTCACATTTATGTCTATGATCCATTCTGAGTTAATGTTTGCATGATGCAAGGTATAAATCAAAGTTCAATATTTTTGCAATTGGATATAGATTATCCAGTTGTCCTAGTACCATTTGTTGAAAAGACTATCCTTTCCCACTAAATTGCCTTTACACCTTTGTCAAAAATCAATTGTTCATATATGTATGGCTCTACTTATTGATTCTCTATTCTGTTCCATTGAATTATTTGTTTGCCTTTTCACCAATACCACACTGTTCTGATACCTGCAGCTTTATAATACATTTTGAAATCAGGTAGCATTAAGTCTCTAATTTTATTATTTTTCAAAGTTGTTTTGGTTATTCAACGTTCTTTATATTTCCATATTGATTTTAGAAATAGCTTGTCAATTGGTACAAAAATGTCCACTGAGGCTGTGATTGAGATTGTGTTGAATCTATAGATTAACTTGGGTAGAACTAACATCTTAACAATATTAGGTCTCTGGTCTCATGAAGAAGATGCATCTCTCCATTTACTTAAGTCTTCTGTTACTTCTCTCAGCAATGTTTTATAGTTTTTAATATACAGGTCTTGCACATCTTTTGTCAGATTTATCCCTGAGTATTTCACATTTTTTAATGCTATTGTAAATATTATTTTCCACAACTTAAATTTCCAATTTTTCATTACTACTAAATAGAAATACAAGTGATTTTTAATATTAATCTTGTATCTTGTGACCTTGCTGAACTCATTAGTTCTAGTAGCTTTGTTCTAGATTCCATCAGATTTTCTGTAGACTATAATGTTGTCTAAGAATAAAGAGAATTTTATTTCTTCTTTTCTAATCTGGATTCCCTTTATTTTTTCTTGCCTTATTTCACTGGATAGAAACTCCATTGCAATGTTGATAAAATGTGGTGAGAGTTGATATCATTGTTTTGTCCCAGTGTTAGGGGGAAGCATTCATTCTTTTACTATTAAGTAGGATGTTAGCTGTAGGTTTTTCATAGATACCATTTAACTGGTTGAAAAAGTTCCCTTCTATTCCTAGCTTGCTAAGAGTTTTTATCAGAAATGGATATTTCGTCTATTGAGATAAACATAATGTGTGTGTGTTTTTTTTTTTACTTTGCTAATATGATAAATGTCACTGGCTGATTTTTTAATATTAAGCCAACTTTTCATTCCTTGGATAAACTCCATTTGGTCATAAGTATTACTATTTTTATATATGTTCAATTCAATTTGCTAAAATTTTGTTTAAATTTTTGCCTCTATGTTCATGAGGAATATTGGCTGGTAGGTTTTTGTTTTTGTTTATTTTTTTTTCTTTGTCCAATTTTGGTATCAGTGTAATTCTGATACCACAGAATTAGTTCTTTTTAATTTTCTGGGAGAGTTTGTGTAGATTGTGTAAAATCTTCCTTAAATGTTTGGTAAGATTCATCCAATGAAGCCAGTTGGGCCTAGAATTAGTTTCCAACTACAAATTCACTTTCTCTGATAGAGGGCAATTCAGGTTTTCTATTTCTTAAGTGAGCTTTAGTAGTTTGTATTCTTCAAGGAATTTGTCCATTTCATCTAAGTTTTCAAATTTATTGGCATAGCAATGTTCATAATATTCCCTAGTAATCCTATTAATATCTGAAGTGATGTTGCCTTTCTTATTCTTGATATTGAAAATGTCCTTATTTTTTTTCCTGATTAGTCCAACTAAAGTTTTATTGATTTATTGACTTCCTTAAAGAACAATCTTCCATTGTCATTGATTTTCTCCATTGCTTTTCTGTTTTCTAGTCCATATTTTCTGCTCTGACCTTTACCATTTCCTTTCTGCTGCTCATTTTGGGTTTGATTTGCTCTTTTGTTTCTAGTTTCTTAAGGTAGAAGCTGAAGTCATTGATTTATGATCTTTCTTTTTTACTAATATAAGCATTTAGTGCTATAAATTTTCCTATAGGTACTGCTTTAGCAGCATTCTACAAGTTTAATATGAAGTATTTTTATTTTTATTAAGTTCCAAAAACTTTACAATTTCCTTTGATTTCGTCTTTGACCCACGAGTTACTGACAAATGCAAGAGTGCTAATCCTTTTGGAGCGTTCTTTCCCTGGTCTTAGATAACTTCCTCATGTGTGTGTTGACCAAAACCCTGTGCAGCTCTTCAAAGTCCTCTGTCTGTGAGTCTTTCCTCTCAGTACTCTGTCCTGTGAATCCTATCTGCCTTTGTCTCTCTGAACTCTCAGCTTCATCTCCTCAACTCAGGGAGTCTTCTAGGCTCTGCCTGGATTCCTTCCTTATGCCAAAAACTGAAAACTCTCTCAAGATAGTAAACTGGGGCAGTTGTAGGGCTCACCTTATTTGTTTCCTGTCTTTCAGAGATAACTGTTCTTCATTTCCAGATATCAAGAGTCTTGAAAAACATTGTTTAATATATTTTGTCTGGTCTTTTTGGTTGTTTCTGGGTGGGAGAGTAAATTCAGTCCGTCTTATCCATCTTGGCTGGAATCAGAAGGCAGTTAGCCTTTATTTACAATTATTTATGTATTTATGACATTCACTATATAAATGGTTTTGATTTGTTATTTTTACGTATAGTTTTTCTGCTATTTAGGATGGCTTGTATTTCTGTTCTAGTGGTTGCCATGTTAATTATATCTTTATGTAACACCTTTAGTTCTCTCTACTTTTTGGACAGTATCTATTAGTTCATTACTCTAAGCAATGACACAATTAGTGTGCTTGTCTTCCTCTTCTTCTTCTTAACAAACCAATTTCAGTCAACAACATTATCTTTCTTAGTGTGCATGTTTGCACAGATACTTATGTAACTAAGCTTATATTTCAATTACTTGACTCTTCAGCATTTTTCCCCTGTTCTTATTGTGTCTTTAGTATAATTTCTTAGTAGGATAGTGGGGAAAATGTTGACTTAAGACATATTTACATTGGCAGTCCCAAATGCCTCAGTTTAGGACAGAGAGACATGCATCTGAGCCCTGGCTCTCTTAATTACCAGCTCTATTGTGACCTTGGAGTAGATGCTTAACCTATTAAAGCCTCAATTTCCTAGTCTTTAGGATGGGATAATAAGATCTCTCTTTTAAAACTGTGATAAGACTTAAAAAATATAATACATGTGAAATGCTCAGAAAGCACCAAGAAAACATTAGACACTGTTATTATTAATACAAGTAAAAATCAACAAGCAAACATCAATATAGTACATACCACACACCAGGTTCTGGGATCGCTGCCTTACATTCCTTATTTCACTTAATCTTTACAATGAATCTGTGGCAAATTTATCACCTTCATATTAGAGATGAGGGAGGGAGGCTACAGGAGGTTAAGAATATAACCAAAGTTATCCAGTACAGAAGTGACAATGGTGGGAATTAAAACCCAAATATTCCGATGCCAAGTTCAGAGCTCTCACCACTACCCCACAGTTGCCTTTATTATCCTGAACTCCACCCTGCTAATGAAAGCGCGCACACATGCACACACACACACACACACACACACACACACGTACACACGTGCATGTACTCACTTTATTCTGAGAACAAACTTGGCCTTACAGCTCAGTATGTAGACAGGATACACCTGGGAGAATATAATTTGCCTGTTTTTCCAAACACTAGGTTCCGAGTCTGGCTTGCGAACAAGGTACAGATGGAAATCTTCCTGGCCTCAGACCAAGAAGAGGAGAAAGGAGGGTGGGAAAGGCTTGCCCCATGGCCTGCAGTAGCACTGAGTAAACCCAACTTAGACTGATACTTGGGGATTAGCTGGAGGAGTCATGCCTTTGACTCCCACTGGCTGATCCAGCACTTCACAGAGTTCTTCAGCATCCACGCCCTCTTGCACTTTTCACTGCAGTATCATAGCTGGGGAAATGGAGGCTCAGAAATGTTAATGTCTTGCCCAAGGCCACAGAGCTAAGTGGCGATGGGGCCCAGATGTCCTAACCACCTGTCCAGTGCTTTTCTCATGATATATTTCTGGCTTCATGGAAGGCATTTACCCTCTCATAGTTCTGATTGTACCCCACAGATGTGTAAGTCGACGTTTAACTGGACATGTCCATGTCCTCAGCACTATACTAAGAGCTGCAAGAGATAAAGACATAAAAGTTGTCCTTGCTCTCAATACTCATTCATTCATTTATTCACTCATTCATTCATTCTAAGAATTCATTAGATGTCAGGCCCTGTGAGGAGAGCCCAATACTCCTCAAAGGGCTCATTGTGTAATGGAGGAGACAGATTCAGAAGCCGACGGCTCCGATTCAGGGGGAGAAGCTAAAATAAGAATATCTGGGGTGTGATGAGCATGTTGTTGACAGTACTCTCCTTTGCCTGTGGGATCCAGGAAGGCGTCCTTGAAAGGAGCTGAGCCCGGAAGGGTCCATAGGAGCTGAGGGAGTGGGATCTGACACCTGACACCCACAGAGGCAGAAGTGAGCCTGTGCACTCAGAGGACCACAAGTGCTTTGACGTGGCTCAGGTGGGGGTGGGAGCAGTGCTGAGAGCGAGGCAGAGGTCATGCGGAGTAGTCTAGACTCTCCCCTATAGACGAGGGAAAGACATTCTAAAATGAAAGCAGAAAAGCAGTGAGATGGTCAGATTTTTTTAAATTGAGGTATAGTTGATTTACAATACGTCCGTTTCAGGTGTACAACATAGTGATTCACAATTTCTAAAGATTATACTCCATTTATAGTTATTATAAAATATTGGTTATATTCCCTCTGCTGTACAATATATCCTTGTATCTTATTTATTTTGTACATAGCAGTTGGTACCTCTTAATCCCCTACTCCTAACTTGCCCCTCCCCTCTCCCCACTGATAAACACTAGTTTATTCTCTATATCTCTGAGTCTGATTGGATTTGATTAGAAAGCTCACTGGTGCAGGTCAGAAGAATAGACTGATGGAGTGGGAACAATGAAGAGGTTGGTCAAGGTTAGGGCCCACGCTTGGCGGTGGCAGTGGGAATGGGGAGGATTTCTCTGGCTAAGTAACCCCTACTCAGATCTTAAGGCTCAGCACAGACAGCAGCTCAATGGACCTTCGGTCTCATTGGAAGCTCCTCCTCTGGTGCCCTGAAACACTTCTCCCGGGTCCATAAGCAGAGGCAGAGTTCGGTGGTGGTTAACAGCAATGGCTTTTTAGCTGGCTTTGAAGCTTTTTAAACCATTGCATCCTGCCTCAATGGCTGCCTAGCTGTGTGACCTTGGGCAAGTTGCTTATTTACTCTGTTGTCTAGGTTTCCTTATCTATAAAATAAAGATAATAATAGTACCTATCTCTTCGGGTTATTGTGATGATTAAATGATTTAATACATTTAAAGTGCTTAGGACAGCATCTAGCAGTGCTAAGGGTGCAATAAAAGTGGGCTTTTATTACCATCACACACATTCACTGTAGGGGAATTGTGTGTCTATGGGTGTATCTGACCAGTCTGGAAGCTCCTTGGGGAAAGGTGTCCTCATGCCCAGCAGAGAGCCTGGGACAGAGCAGGCTGTCAGGGAATATCTGTTGAATGGAATGGAGATGATGGCGAAGACACATTCAGGAGCTAGTTAGGAGTTAAATCCTGCTTCCCTGAGGGACTGATTAGACATGAGGAAGAGGGTTAACAAGGAGAGTAAAATCATTCCCAGGTTCTGAACAGGGACCAGTGGAGGGTGATGGTGCCATGACTGAGACAGGGAGTTTGAGAGAAGGAGTTGGTTCAGAGGGTCAGTGGCTAATCTGTCCAAGATCAAATCTATAGTAACTAGTGAAGCTGAGGTTGGAACCCAGGTCTGTTCATATTCCACAGACAGTTTATGTAACCTGCATGTCTACACCTGGCATAGGACCTAATGCAGTGGGTATTTAGCAATACATAGCAGATGAGCTGGTTAGTGCTTGAATGAATGGATTTGTTTGGTAGATGCCGGGGTATCAGGGTTACTTTTATTTTCATGGTAAACATATGTCTGTAGAGGTAGGGGGAAAGAAAGAAAAAAAGAAAGAGGGAGAGAGAGAGAGAGAGGGGGAGGGAGGGAGGAAGAAAGGAGGGAGGGAGGAAGGAAAGAAAGAAAGGAAAGAAAAGAAAAGAAAAAAGAGAAAGAAAAGAAAGTCACCATGAAAGATTAAAGAAGAAGGAACTAGTCAGCAATATCTCAAGTGAATAAACATGAGGCGCCATCTTCCTTCTTTTTCCCTTTTTCTGACATATCAGGACATTTTTTATGATCTCCAGCTTCTTAACCAACTCTTGCAAACTGCTAGGAAGGATGACTAAAACCACCCACCAGGAAGTTTTGCAAAGCCCAAGCCAAAAATCAAAAAAACAGACAAACAAAAAAAAAGTGCTATCAAGGACTCTAGGAACATAGGAAAATGCCTGATGGCAAAGGAACCAGTCACACAGGCTTCTCTACGCACAATTCCTATGTCAGTCACCACCTCCTCAGAAACAGGTTTCTTAGGTTAAGCTGCTTTTGGGACTGGCATATGGGTGTTAGGAAAGAATTGTCAGTTGTGTCCCTATCTGCAATTGATAAGCTCTCCTTCAGTGCAAGCTTGGTGAATAGGGTAGTAATAATTACAATAATTCTGATATAAAATTATATAACAGTTAACTTATAATATTAATATATTAATATTATATAATTATATTAATGCCTATAATTTTTGAATGTTTACTACTTTCAGAAACTGGTGAGTGCTTTCCATACGCTATTTCATTTAAACCTCACCAAATCCTACAAGACACTTACTGTTCTCCCCATTTGAGAGGGGGAAACTAAGCCTCAGAGAGATTAAGTAACCTAAGCTTCAGAGAGGTTAAGTAACTTGACCAAAGTCACTCAGCAAGTAAGTGGGGAATCAGGATCTGAACCCCAGCTTGCCTGATTCCAAAGCTCATGATGCAAACCCTAACCCATGCACCGTTTTTCTCCTCGACTCTGAATTAGGGGCTGTGCATGGTTTAACTGTATCCATGTAATAAACCTCGTTGAGGCAGGGAGCTCACATCTAACTCCAGGTATGACAAGATAAGAGTGTCCCTGCTCAAAGGCTCTTTGTCAGTCCAAAAGAATTAGAGGGGTGTTGTGCAGGGATCAAGAGACATGGATTCAGAGAACTAGGTCCAGATATTGACTTTGCCACTTACTGGCCGTGAGCTTCTGTTGCATCGGTTAAATACTCTGGGCCTCTTTTAGTGTCTTAGTTTTCATGCGCCTTCTCCCCTCCCCCCAACACACAGACTCTTTGGAATATGGAATAAAAGGGTTTATCTAAATGATCTTTCAAAGCTTTTAGAAAACTGATTTTGTTTTATTTCAACATTTGTATCTTTTCTAATGAAAACTTTTCTAGCTAAACTGTAATACATACTTACTAAAGAAAAAACATACCTGCTCAAGGAAAAGTACAAGAAAAAGTGATACACACTTGTTTAAGAAGGATATAGAAAAGTAGAAAGAAGTCTGATTCTTTTTAGTGCAAATGCGGTCACTATTGAAATTATGAATTTAAAGGACTCACAAAGGGGCTTGATACGTTTTAACATTTAACAACAACAATGAAAAATCATGTGTGGCACTTCTTGTCATTTTCCTAAATATTTCTTGACTTTCCTTTTGAAGACTTCTACATTTCATACCTACCTTTCAGTGTTTAGGTATAAAGGCAAGCTCTTATGAAGCCTTTTTTATTCCTTTGACGACTGCAAATAAAGTAAACCCGAACAAAAACTTCTTGGGGAATATTTTTTTTCCCAAAATAATTCACTCCACAACCCCTTGCTAAGAGCCCACCGTGTCTGGGACTTACACAAGGAGACACACAGAATACAGCCTGGTGCTTGGTGACGAGGCCCAAAGCCTAGTGGGAGAAAGAGTGAGTGAAGGTAAGTGCCCTGAGAGTGTGTAGGCAGAGCTATTAATCTGTCACAGAGGAAGGGACAAAGGCCGCGTCTGGAAGAGTGGACTGACATCCAACAGATGGCAGAGCCTTAGAAAAGCAACCACATAGACAAGCTCTTGTTTGGTTATCTAGTGCTAGCGGGACATACAATTTATCTTCCACACTAGGGCACTTGATAATAAAAGGAGAACTACTGATAATTATTTCAGGACCTTGGGTGAAAACCAGAACTTCCTGGGCAAACAGGATCAGATGACCACCTGACTTCATGCTAACATTTTGTTATTGTGAAGAACAGAGCTCTGAATCTCCTTCTTTACACACTGGAACCTGTGATGAAAATGACACGTTCAAAGCCTTCCCCACCCTGGCTAACTTCCTGAACAAGTTACAGAGGTTCCCCTAACAATGCTTTTCAGTCCTGTTGCTGGACTTTAGCATAACACAGTGAATTGTTCCAATTTAGAAGCACATTCTTGAACATCCTTAAATTAGCTTCGTAGTGCTGTAATGCAAGATTTTCCAAACCACATTGATAGGCAGCCTTATGAGTTTGGGTTTTGCCACAATGCTTTTGGTAATGCTTTTGGTTAGGGCACTCAATGCCCTAACTCTAAATGTTTCCATTTGATGTTCCTTGATTTGTTTATTTACGTGTTTAGTTGCAATTCTAAAAAGGCAGCCAAGATTCTCTCTTTGCAGGGACTATTTGGAAAAGTCTTGGGAATTGAAGAGGAAATACAACATGTTTTAAAATGGGATTGGTGTCATCTAGATGTGACATCTGTTGGCATGGCATGGGCAAAAAGAATAGCATATACAAAGGCATGGAGGAGGGAACAAACATGGAGTATTTAGGGAACCGTATGGGATTCTCTGGCTGGAAATAGGATTGGGTATACGATGGGGGAAGAGGTGAAAAGGGTGAGTTGGGACTAGATAGTGAAGGGCCTTGAGTGCCACCCCATGGACTTTGGACTTCATCTTGTTGGCAGTGATGAGTCTCTATAGCTATTCAAGCAGGATATTTATTTTTGGTAAAAGGACAAACCGAACAAAGCCAGGCAAAGTCAGTAATCCTGGAGCCAATTTCTCCTTTAAGGGCTTCCCTGGTGGCACAGTGGATAAGAATCTGCCTGCCAAGGCAGGGGACACAGGTTCAATCCCTGGTCTGGGAAGATCCCACATGCTGCAGAGCAACAAAGCCCATGCGCCACAACTACTGAGCCTGAGCTCCAGAGCTGCGAGCCACAACTACCGAGCCCACGCGCCTAGAGCCCGTGCTCCACAGCAAGAGAAGCCACTGAAATGAGAAGCCCGTGCACCACAATGAAGGGTAGCAACCGCTCACCGCAACTAGAGAGAGCCCGCATGCAGCACAGCAACGAAGACCCAATGCAGCCAAAAAAATTTTAAAAAATAAAATAAAATAGCCCTGCCTCCCCAGGGAAACATAAAAAAAAAAAAAAAAAAAAATTCTCCTTTGAGTTTTGCAGTCCTCACTTGCTCCAAACTTTCCGTTTACATGTTCCCTGAAATACCACCCCCAAGGGAATGTATATCAACTGACTGGTGATTACAGACACAAATTTCTGATTCTTTGCATTCAGCCAATCCCAGTCTAGGCTGTACTGAAATACATCCCTCAGCTCTATCCCCAGGTCAGACTCTGTGGATGAGAGGCCTGGGCCAGGCCCAGAAAGGTGAGAACAGGGGCTTCTGTCTTCTGACCACTCTGTAGTAAACTGCTCCTGAAGACTTCCGGCGGGGGGGGGGGGCGGATTTATAATCTCTCTTCCCTTAGCCCTGTACCTAAGCCATGACTTTCTTGAGTCTAAGTCCAAAGTCATGAAGCAAATGTAAAAATGGCAGCTTTACCCTTCTCAGCTATTCAGGATGCCTAATAATGGACTGGCTTGAAAGATAATAGTTTCTTTGTCCTCACAGGTATTTGAAAAGGCTCTAGGGAGGATTCTCGCAGGCAGTAGGGAATTGGAATCTGACATCATTTTATGTTTCACTTTCTGTTAACAAGCAAAATTCAGGACCTCAGCAATCCTGTCTTCATTCAATAGACATCTGTCACTCAAGAGATTCGCAGTGGTATATTTAGATCTACACAGATCTAGATGTTCATTCAATCCTACAGCAAGGCCATGAGGCTGATCTTATTGTTAATTTCCATTTTATGATAAGGAAAGTAAGGCAGAGAGAACTGAAGTTACTTATTCAAGCCCTACAGCCAGCAAGTGGTAAAGCCAAGATTTGAGCCAGGGTTTGAGCCTGGGCAGTTGGGCTTCTAAGCCTGTACTTTATTGACCCTCCCAACGTGAAAAAAGTGTACTGTGTCTGTCTCAGAGAATCACACTCCCTGGAGAAGAGACACAGTCCACAAGGGTGTGCAGTCACATGCCACAGGCACCAGGAGAACAAAAGAGGGAGGGTTTGTTCTACAAGGGGAAGAGGGAGAGAATTAGGAAAGCTGCCTGGAGGAAGTGACCTTTATCCACTTTCCAGAGCTCACTCCTTTTCCTCCAAATTGGTGAGCCTGGGGGAAGAGAAGGCATTCCCTGTAGATGGAGGCACCTCCGCTGAGGCTGGCAGGTATGGACTAGCTGGGGTTTAAGGGCACCCAGAAGGAGGGAGGCCAGGACACCAGGTACTAACTCAGTGTGTGACATGGGCAAGTTACTTAACCTCCAGGAGCCTCAACTCTCCCACCTGTATAACACTTGCTTTGTGAAGCTGTTTGAATATTACGTGAGGTCATGTGTATATACTTTCCAGCCCAGAGTTATTCCTCTTTCTTTATTTACATCTCATAAAACTATTTCCCTCAGTAAAAAACTTTTAACTGAGCCTATTTTTCTACACCTATGCTCACAGTAGCATTAGTAATAATCCTGAGTGTCATTATTAGTCATTGGTAATAACAATATAATAATAATGTTAATTGACGTTGATTGAGGGCACTAAATACTTAATATGTGTAATCTCTATCTGATCTACTCCTCAGAACATATCTTAGAGATAGCTATAACTATCCCCATTTTATAGATGAGGACAGCAACGCTCAGAGAGATGAAGAAATTTACACAAAGGTCACTGGCTAGGAAGTGGCAGAAGTGGTACTCAGACCCAGGTCTGTCTGTCCAGAAGAATGTCTGACAGAGAATGCCCTGGGTTTGAGTTCATGTTGGTCTTGGCAATGTCCCTCAGCCTCTTTCTCAGAAAGAAAACAAACATTCTAAGCATTTTGCTAACACTGTGTTACACCAACGCCCTAGAGAGGGAGGGACAAGCCAGGCTGAAGCAGGAAGATGGCTCCATATTTGGAGGGTGGGCCTGGGGCAGCCGCCTAGTCTCCCAGCCTGGCTGTCGTGGCCAGAGCCTGACTGGACCTGGAACCTTGAGCCACCTTCAGGTGGCTCTGGGCAGCCGGGGGTGCCCAGCCCGCCCGCAGGGACTGTCACCCACCAGGGAGGCCGCGCTTGTAACCCAGCTCGTTCCCACGCGGGTGGCTCCCAGGCAGCAAGGAGTTAATATGCTATCTGTTGGGAAGGCTTCCAGAACCCTCCTCCCAGCCTCCCAGTTTGCTCAGGGCCGGGCTCTTCAGAAACTGAAACCAGCAGGACGCCAGGCCCCGCCAGCGCTCGTGGGATCCTGCCCGGGATTACCTTCTATGGGGAGGCCCGGGAGGGCTGTGGGCGGAGCGGAGTGCGCAGCCTGCGCAGGGCCGGCGACGTGGCGGCCCGGCTCCCTCCCTCCTCCCAAGACTCACCCCCGCCCCTCCCCGGGGACCTGCTGCGCCCCGGGAAGCACGTGGGTCCACCGGCCCCTCCCTCGGGGTGGCTGGAATCCCGGCCCCTCTCTCACCACCTCTGAGACGCTGAGTACGCCACTAAACCTGTGAGTTTCGGTTTCTTTCACTGTAAAAGGGGGATAAATAATGCTTAGCCTCTGGAATCAGTAACATCTATCCAGTGCCTCTGATCCAAAAGAAAAGCTCCATATATGGTGACTGTATTGGCATCTTTGTCATTAGTATTGCCGTTCTCACGATGGGTTGGGCAGCCTGCCTTGTGAGGTGGTAAGCTCCCATCACTCAAAGTGTCAAGCACAAGCTAAATGAGACGGAAAAAGAGAAAAAAATTAGAACAGGAAGGGAGCCATGCTTGCCATACCCAGATGCTGACCTGCTCATCTCAGAATCACCTGGGAAGTGCACACCATCTCAGATCCACTGAATCAAAACCCCGGATGGCAAGCTTTTTCTGAGTATAGCTTTGCTGCTTCCTTTTGCAAACCACTGATCCAGGCCAATAATCCCTACATTGTTCCTCTTCAAAAGACCCTTAGGTTATTCCCTCCTACCCCATTGATTGTACAGGGTGCAAGACTTATTGACCAAACTAGATTTGTTAACTCATAAGTAATTTTACTCTCTACATAAATTATTAACCAAATACCCAGAGTTCATTCAACAAATAGTTGTTCATTCAAATATTTATTGAGTAACTACTGTGTGTCAGACACTGTGCAGGGTACTGGGGGATGGTACAGGAGCTCGGTCCTCAGGGGCTCTCTAGTCTGGTGAGGGATGCAGAAAAGAAAAAAGGATTTGAATACTGACCCTGAAGCCAAGGGAATGTGGCTGGGTGTAAGATGCCCAGTATTCCTACAGCAAGCAGATAGAGTTCCAGTCAAAAGCAAATAAAGTTGATGTACGATATCTCTCTACAGCCTCATTATATAGAAAGGTGGATGCCCCTCTCCAACACACACACACACACACACACACACACACGACACCATGGCATTATTACTTTTATGGATTACATGAGGCCCAACAACATCTAAGGCCTTGTGAAGAAAGGGAGACCCTTTGGATCTAATTCCTACTTGTGTGGCCAGTCTCCTTGACTGCCATGCACCCCCGAAACACTGAGAGCAGAGTGGCTGAGAGTGTGGGCTCTGAAGCTATGCTGCCTTGGGTAGGGTTAATTCCAACTCGATTCCTTACCAGCTGTGAGATCATGGGCAAGTTACTGTGTGATCCTAGGCGCATAGGCAAGACCACTGTGCGCCTGGGTTTCCTCTTCTATAAAGTGGTCTGAATAGAACCTGCTTCACAGAGTTGCTGTGGGTTAGGGTTAGGGTTAGGGTTACGGCACTGAAAGCTGGTGTTAGGCACTCACCCTCTGAGCTGTTCTGACACTGCATCGTGTGTGGCCTTTGACGCTCTCTCTGCCTGGACTACCCCTCCTTTTCTCCACCTGGGGAGCATATAGTTATTGGTGCAATGTCCTCTCCTTTCTAGAGCCTTCCTTGCTTTTACTTCACCAGGCAATTCGCTGCTTTTTCCTCTAAGTTCCTGTAGCTCTTTTTAGATACCTCTTATAGCACCTCTCATCCCACAATCCTTTTTCTTATTGTGGTTTAGGTGTTTTCTTTCCTCACTGGATTTTTGAGTTCTTGAAGAGCAGGGGCCATATTTTATACATCTTTTCATCTCTAGGGACCAGGCAGTCCCTGGGACACAATAAGCACTTGCCATTAATCCTGTTGAATTAATGAATGGATGGGTGATGGATGGATGGACAGGTGAAGTGACTTACTTGCCCAGGACCACAGAATTCAAATGGATCTGCATTTAGTTTATGTTGGGAAAATTACCTTTCTGAGCTTCTAGTTTCTCTTCTGGAAAACAGGTCTGATAATAATGGTCGATAATAATGTCCTGGGGTTGGGAGGGTTAAACGAGGAAAGTATAGGACAGTGGTCAATAGTATAAGCTCTAGAATCAAATTGTTTGCGTTCTAGTCCCAGCTCCACCGTTCATGAGCTGTGTGAACACACTAATGGGCCGTTCAGAGAATTAAAAGAGCTGTGCTTTATAGGTGCCTGGCACAGGGTAGGTATTCAGTAAATAAATACTTGTTCCCTTCCCTGACCTTCTCCAAACCTGTAGGCCCTGGACTCTGAATGCTCAAAACAGCTGTTCAGATGCCACGTTTTGCTCCCGGTGACTAATGTCCCTTAAGCCAAGGTTAGAAAGCTGACTCCAGAACCAAGCTTACATTTGAGAGCTGAATTAGAAGCAGGGGATATGGCTGACTAGTTTATTTAATTAATAAGGAAACTTTTGAAAAGGAGCAGTTTAAAATCAGCAGACATGCCAAGGAAATTGAAAAGCAAGCACTAACCCACAATTTTGTATGTGGGTTTCACCTGTCGCTGGAAGAGTCCCTTATGAATGAATAATGGATCATACAAAACGAAGTTAATGTTTCACAAACTGTAAGAGCAGTGATTATTTTTGGAGCAAATTAACCAACTAGTCAGTGCATGACATTGTAACAATTCTTGAATTTCCTGCTGCTTTTTGACAATATATTCTAATACACTCATTATTCAAAATTCTCCAAGGATCGCATGGCTATTACTAAGACAAAGGGTATTGAAGAGAAGAAAAGGTATTTCATTTTGGACCTAGAATCCCATCACACGCCCACATGAATCCACCAAGCCTCCTCCTTTTTGTGGGATTTGGAAAGGGCTGAAATGAGGGTGCCCAGGGCCCTGGGCACTGGGGTTGGCAATGGCTCACCCAGCAAGCATTTGGCAGTTCAGCTGAGAGAGGAAATTGGAGAGGGCAGGGGCCCAGCCAGACCTAAAGGGATGAGCTGCACAGAGGAGGAGGGAGAAAGGCAGGAATCTTATTAGCAAAACCAGCTGCCTGCCAAGTAGGGCGTGTGTCTCAATTTCTGAAAGAAAGAGAAAATTGCAGCTGTTAGTTTTAACCTCAGGCCTTCAAAGATCAGGAAGAAAGTGGGCAGTGGGGAGGGAAGAGTCCGCTACTCTCTATTCCCCAAACAAACTCCCTGTATCTTCTACCTTCATCTTCCTTAACCTCACACCTCCCCATCCATACCTAAAGCCGCATCAGACACCTGTTCCAAGAACTCTTTCCTGATCTCTCCAACTCGGGAAAGATTCTCTGTCTTCTCCCCCATGTGCCCAGGGAACTCTCTGTCCCCATTTAAGACTTCTCACAGAGTTCTTTAATTATATGCCTGCCGACCTCCTTCTTTCTTTTTCCCTCTTATCTTTCTCTTTTTTTAATAGCTTTATTGGAGGTATCACTGAGTGCAATAAGCTGCTTGAATTTAAGAGCACAATTCACTGTGTACAGACCTGGGAAACGATCACCACCACCGAGGCAGTGTACATACCCATCACTTCAAAATGTCCTCGTGTCCCCTTGCCTTCTTTCCTCCTGTCTCCCTTCTCCAAACAACTACTCATCTGCTTTCTATCCCTGCATTTTCTAGAGTTCTATATAAATGGAATGATACAGTATGACTGTTTTTTAACTGGCTTTATTCATTGAATTATGTTGAGATTCACCCATTCAAACCTTCACTCCTCCCTGGAATGTGGGTTCTGGTTATGGGGTGGGGGGAATGGGGTACAGATCCTGGGCACAAAGGAAGACCCTTAATCAAGGACACTGGTGTGATGGGCAGACCTCTGGATTTGGCACCAGAATGGACGTGGATCTCAGCCCAGACTCGACCACCACCAGCTGTGTAGCCAGGAGGGAGTCATTCACAATCCAAGCCTCAGTTTCCTCATTTATAAATTGGGGTTGATGATAAACTCCCTTCTCTTCAGAGAGCTCTGTGAGACTCCACTGAGCCAGGAGATAAAGTGCTCTGTAAACTGTGAAAGGTCAGTGCTGGGCAAGGGATTAGGCCTGGATCAAGGCAGCAGCACACTGGGAATGCCCCAGCTCCCAGGGCTATTTAAAGGCTGCCTTGAATCCAGGGGAGCTGCCTGGATTGGCGATGCTTCCCAGAAACGGCCAATAAGAGCTATGCCTGGTGGCCTTTAATCCTGATCCAGTTACGAAAATGTCAAGGATTCTTTTCCATCGACCCTCCCCGCTTCCTCCGCTGGGGCTGTGTTTACTTACAAGGTCTCCCTCCCTCCAGGGAGCCGCGTGTGACCTGAGGATTCCTCCTCTGGCTTGGAGCCGGCTGATAAGGGCAGCCCATCTGCTGGGGGCTCCAAGAACCACAGGTACAGGAACCGGGAGCAGAAGGGGAGGGATGGGGAGCCCGCCAGGCCTGGCTGCCGCTTCCTTTGGCCGGGATTGGCACAGAGGGGACAAGGCAGGAGGGACAGAAAGAAATAGTTGTCTCCCGTTTAAAACCGACTTGACCTATAAAATCATACCAGATTTGAGGAAACTTCCTATCTCTTTTCATGAACTGGGTTTCTTATTTGCTGTTGATTGGTAAAGAGAGGTGAGGTGAACCAGAAGGACCCAGAGAAGGAGGTTCAAGTTCTGGCAGTGTCATTTCTTCTGTGAACTTGGCAAAGCCACTTCCCTTTCCGGGCTTTAGTTAATTAGTTACCATTTGCTGAACACCTACTATGCATCAGGCGCAACACTGCATTTTCTATGTTTTTTCAGTGTAATCCTCAAAGCTATACTGAGAGGTGAATATTCTTCCCCTCATTTTACAATTGATGAAGGTGAAATAACATATCCAAGGTCACTTAGGATTTGAGCCAGAATTTGCACTCAGTGCTATCTGACAACAGAATCCATGTTCTTTGGCGAACTGGAGGACAGCAATGCTCAAGGAATGAACTTAACATAAAGTTCACTTAATAAGGGGAATGCTGCCTACAGTGTCCACGGTGTACATTTAATCTAGAAGGTTCTGAGAAGTCCTGGAATAGAGGCACTTAACTTTTTTTTTCAACCAAGAATTTTCCATATTAAATTGATTATCACTCTTTTTTCCTGTAACATCTATTTATAGTCTAAGGAACAACTGCCCCTCAGAGACTCACAGTTGGGAACCACACTGAAGCAGAATTAAAGGGATTACAGAGTTTATCCAACTAACTATAAGAATTCCATGAACAACAGCTTTTTTAAACATCTCCAGGGATGAGAGACTCATCACCTGGTCAGACAGCCTGCTCCCTTGTACAAACACAGTGGTTAGAATAGTACTGCCCAACAGAAAGATACTGCAAGCCACAGGTGTGGCTCTAAATTTTCTAGAGGCCACAGGAAAAAACCTAAAACGGAACAGGCAAAATTCATTTTAATAATATATATTATTTAACCCAATGGATCTAAAAATATCATTTCAATATGGAACTAATAAAAAATGATTAATGAGATATTTTACACTTGTTTTTTCTTTTTTAATTGTCTTTAAAATCCAGACTAGCGGGCTTCCCTGGTGGTGCAGTGGTTGAGAGTCCGCCTGCCAATGCAGGGGACACGGGTTCGTGCCCCGGTCCGGGAAGATCCCACATGCCGTGGAGCGGCTGGGCCCGTGAGCCATGGCCGCTGAGCCTGTGCGTCCGGGCCCTGTGGGAGAGGCCACAACAGTGAGAGGCCCGTGTACCGCAAAAAAAAAAAAAAAAAAAAAAATCCAGACTAGCCACATTTCAAGTGCTCAATGACTGCGTTTAGCTAGTGTCTCCCAAACTGGAGAGCGCGGGGTTAGAAGATTCTTCTTTAGGCCCAGCTAAGCTCTTCCTGCCTGTGCCTCTGCCCCGTGGTCCTTGGGTTCAAGGTTACCGTCTACAGATGCATAATTCAGCCACCAGCCCTGAGGATGAGTTCTGTTTGACCATGTCCTTGCCCATCAAGCACCCACCGTGATGGAGCTCACCCTCAAGCAGTGATCTGCTGAGGTCCGTCTCCCCCTTGGAAAGGGCTTTCCAATACTAAAATGCTATATAAATGCAAGGCCTCATTCTCCTAACCCCTACTGGGGCAGACTTCCAGTTACCCAGGGTTTTCCGTGGTCTCATCACACGGTTATTTTACATTAAACCTGCAGGCAGCTGTTAATACAATGCCAGGCCTGGGGCGACTCCTTCTTTCTGCTCCCTGGGCCTCAGTTTCCCCATCTATCAAATAATATTAATAAATTTGAGTTTTCTATGATTCAGACCCTTCCCGCTTCTTTTTATCCAATACCACTCTCTTGGCCTTCTGGTTAAATTTCCCTTTAAACTACGTCTTAGTTAGAATTCAGGCATAGTTATAGCTTCCCATAGATCATAATAACAAGCATTTTCTGGGAGTCTGTCACACATGTCAGGCACTGTGTGCTAAGAGCCTTATGTATAGCATCTCATTTAATCCTCTCCCTACCCGAGTGAAGTAAGCACTATTATTACTCCCTTTTATAACTGTGGCATCAAGTGGTGGAGTCACAGGTCGCACACTTAATAAGGGGAACAGCTGGAGCTTCCCACGCAGGTCCTTCTCCCGGCTCCCTGTTCCCAGGCTGTGAATGCACGTCTAGGCCTGGGACCTGAGGTGGGCTCAGGCCTCTGATCACTAACAAGGGAATGGGCAAAGCCGCTTCTCGCCTTATGTCGTGGTGGTTGTTGTTCTTGCTAAAACCCACAGAGCGTCCTCCTCCTGTTTTGCAGAGGAAGAAAATACCCTTATACCTTCCTCACTAAGGAAACCCTCCTCTTTACGAGTCAACTTTCCTCCCATCCCCTTGACATTGCAGGGAAGGGGCTGAGGCCCCTGAAGGCTCTGGGGGAGACCCGAGGAGCTCAGGGCAGGGGTATTCTGCACTGTTTGCAAGGAAGCTGGTCCCTCAAGCCTACGGGGGCGGGGGGGGGCGGGGAATCCTGGCTCCCGGGCTCACCTGCAGCCCAGCTCCGGCGCTTCCTCCCTCCCTCCTGGCTGCTCCTCTCCTGCGCTCTCTGTCGCGCGTGGGCTCTCTCAGCACGTGGGTGCGCTGTCATTACTGCCCCGGGAGGACAACAGAGAAGAGCCGCAGCCCATGGCACTGAACGCCTCCTGACACTGGAGAAACCAAGAAGCTGCCATCCGTTGGGAAAATGGGGCTGGCAGCTGGCGATGAACCAGAAATCTTGCAAATGGACATTTCTCCCCTGAAATAGTTTCAGAGCCTCGCCGTCCTGGGCCTTCACTGCCAAGAGGTTGGGTGTGGTGGGTGAGGATGCCACAGAGCATGCCTCCAGCTCTTACCCTGTGTGCCAGGGGCTCTGAACTGTGACAAGTCCCTCCCCCGCCCCAGCCCCCCTTTCTGCAGCTACAGAGCGAGGATGGCTTGGATAGTGGGGCTCCCCAGACACTGGCTGAATGTCTGAGTCTCCTCCATGACAAGGTGAGGATTCCTAGGTGCCCTCCGGGGTTGGCGGTGGTATTAAATCACCAGTGGAGTGAACACAGTGGGCGTGCACTACGTAGGGCCATTCATAATAATTCCATATCGCCAGCACTTTACACAGCACCCGGCACAAAGTCAGGTCTCCACGAGGGATGCTTTCCTTTATTCTTATAGCTCAGGCTTCACCTCAAAGCCTACATAAACCTCCCCTCCAACTATGCCCTTTTTAAAATTGAGTGTTTACTCCTTCTCACCCAGCCCTGCACCCCTGTCCCCCAGTGGTTCAGGAGTCTTACAGCAGACACTGGAAGTCCCTTCTCTGAGTCACAGTGCTGACGCTTCCCAGGCGGGCTACACATTTGTACCCCATCCCCAGTGGCCCTTGAGACATGGCATCCCGACCCAGGGTGGCTGGACCCGACCCAGGTAAGCAAGTCTTCCAAGGATCTGACCACAGGCTGGCAGGCCTGATGGGAAGCTGGACCCAGGCAGCCTAGCCCTCACCCAAGCTTCCCTGGGATGTGGCTGTGAAGATGACAAGGCCTCCAGGCTCCTCAGAGGAAGTGCCAACTTCCTCTGTTCTTTGGGCAGGCTGGACTTCTCCTCCAGTGGCCAAAAGATGTTCAGGGATTGTTGCTAGAAGTGGCTAAACTCTCACCATGTTTCTTCCATCTCCCTCCTCCATCCCACCCTCCCCCTCCCCAGTCCTTTTCCTTCATCCCCCCGCCCCTCCCCCACCCACCTCCTCTTCTCCACAGTTGTGCTTTTGACCCAAGTGATGGGGTCTTCCTAAGGGGAAGTAAATCAGAGAAAAGGTGTGCATGTGTGTGTGTGTGTGTGTGTGTGTACGTGGAGGTACACACACACACAGAGACACACACACACACACACACACACACACACACCAGGGCTGTTATGAAGCTAAGGTAAATAAGACACTGTGGAAGGAAGCCCTCTGGAAAGCACAGGCCGTTCCTGATCTCTCCTCGCCCGCCCTCAGCTGCTATTCCCATTCCAGAGGGGAAATCCTCGCCCGGAAAGCCCTGCTCACACTGGCATGGGGCCCAGGGCAGGCGCAGAGGCTGGGTCTCTCCCTTCCCATTTCCCTTGTTGATTCCAGTGCGACTGTTGTTGGCTTGCAAATGGACAGGCGGGTTTCCGGGCTCGCCCTGCTGCCAGACTGAGGTCCCACCTTGGCTGCTCGGGCTCTGAGACTGGTATCAAGGACCCACAGGGGCTCAAGGGGGCTCTGCCTGGACGGGGACCTCAGGTGTCTCAGCAGAGCTGGACAAGGGCTTCTTCTGTTTAGGCTGCAGCTCAGAGATGACCCGTCGCTGCTACAGAGGCCTTCCGGCAAGATGAAGAGGTGAAGTTGGGAAGGTGATCTGAGCCAGGAAAGAGGGGCGACATGAAAGGAGCAGGAATCCCAGGAAGGAGACGGAGCTTCCGCAAAGGCAGAGAGGTGTGGGCAAGCAGGAGGGCTGGCAGCCGGGCAGCTCCTCCCCTGCACGCAGCTGCCTACCTGCTGACGAGCTGCCCTTTGGCTGTGACCCCTCCCTTTCCTCCACTACCCCCACCCCTATTGACTCCCAAGTTCCGCAAATGTTCAGGTCTTAGATGTCTCTGGTACCCCTCTTCTCTTCTCTAGCCAGTGCCTGGGACTCATAGCCCTTTCCGGCCTGGACTATCTAAAACAGCTTCCTTTGTGACCACCTAGAGGGGTGGGATAGGGAGGGTGAGAGGGAGGGAGATGCAAGAGGGAAGAGCTATGGGGATATATGTATATGTATAGCTGATTCACTTTGTTATAAAGCAGGAGCTAACACACCATTGTAAAGCAGTTATACTCTAATAAAGATGTTAAAATAAAATAAAATAAAATAAAAAATAAAACAGCTTCCTGACTGTTCTTCCCTCCAGCTCCCCCCCTCCTTCTAATCCATCCATCTCACAGTGGCCAAAATGATCTTTCTAGTATGCAGATCTGATTGTGACATGTCTCTCTTCTGCTTAAATCCATCAAGGGCTCCTCACCACCTTCCAGATCGATTCTGCAGCTTAGAACCCAGGACCCTCCATGGTCTGACCCCATCATCTACCTCTCCTGCCTCCTTTCCTACCAAAACCTGTATAAACCCTGAGTTCCTGCCACACTAAACTTCAGTTCCCCCAATGAGGCATATTTCATGCTGTCAGGTGTTCTTTCCTGGAGCCCCGCCACCCCTATTTCCCTGGCTACCCCAACCCTCCCTCAGAACACAGCTAACAAGTCACCCCGTCTAGAAAGTTTCTCCTGAGCCCTCCTTTGTGCTCTTGGAAGCCACCATGTGTATACTTCTAGCACAGAGTTTCTTATTTTTTGAATTTTTTTCACTTATTTTTACTTATTTATTTATTTAACATCTTTATTGGATTATAATTGCTTTACAACGGTGTGTTAGTTTCTGCTGTATAACAAAGTGAATCAGCTATACGTATACATATATCCCCATATCCCCTCCCTCTTGCGTCTCCCTCCCACCCTCCCTATCCCACCCCTCTAGGTGGTCACAAAGCACCGAGCTGATCTCCCTGTGCTATGAGGCTGCTTCCCACTAGCTATCTATTTTACCTTTGGTAGTGTATATGTGTCAATGCTACTCTCTCACTTCGTCCCAGTTTACCCTTCCCCCTCCCCGTGTCCTCAAGTCCATGCTCTACGTCTGCATCTTTATTCCTGTCCTGCCCCTAGGTTCTCCAGAACCTTTTCTTTTTAGATTCCATATATATGTGTTAACATACAGTATTTGTTTTTCTCTTTCTGACTTGCTTCACTCTGTATGACAGACTCTAGGTTTGAATTTTATTTTTTTTATACAGCAGGTTCTTATTAGTTACCTATTTTATACATATTAGTGTCTATATGTCAATCCCAATCTCCCAATTCATCCCACCACCACCACTCCACCCTACCTGTTTTCCCCCCTTGGTGTCCATACGTTTGTTCTCTATATCTGTGTCTCTATTTCTGCCTTGCAAACCGGTTCATCTGTACCATTTTTCTAGGTTCCACATATATGAGTTAATATACGATATTTATTTTTCTCCTTCTGACTTACTTCACTCTGTATGACAGACTCTAGGTCCATTCCATCCACATCTCTACAAATGACCCAATTTCGTTCCTTTTTATGGCTGAGTAATATTCCATGGTATATATGTACCACATCTTCTTTATCCATTCATCTGTTGATGGGCATTTAGGTTGCTTCCGTGACCTGGCTATTGTAAATAGTAGCACAGATTAACCTAAGGTCAGAATCAGGAACTTTGTGAATTTGCATGGGGGAAAATAATTGCATCATTCTATTCACTAACCTCTACCAAAATTTAACATTTCTTTTGGTTACAAATATAGACTCAGATCACAGTGATATCCGTTGTACCTGTGATTTATCACCAAAGAAGTCAAATAAATTTTCATATCACTCTAGAGTTCTGAAAGTTTTTCTCACAAATGGTCTATGCTCATCAATATTATGAAATTTCAAAGTTAATAAACCTATAGATGTGATTATTTAATGTGTAAATAAAGACACCCATAAATGATACCAATTTGATTTTTCCTGTATATTGGGTTGGCAAAAAAAAGTTCATTTGGATTTTTCCATAAGATGTTACGGAAAGAACCCAAAAGAACTTTTTTGGCCAATCCAATATTTTGTTAATTCTTTTAAAAAATAATTGACTGCCTTTGCAATCATTTACATTTTACATTATGCATTTTAAAATGTTACTCTGAGAAGAGGTCCATGGGCTACACCAGGCTGCCTGTGGGCTTCCTGCCATGAAATACCCTTTCTTCAGCAGAAACCTATAAGCCCCTCCACTGGGACTGTTGGTTTATCTTGTCCATCTCTGTCAACTTAAAAGCAAGAGACCCTCTCCTTACCTGCAAGTCTTAATACAATGCATGGCCGCTGGCATGGGCCTAAAAATAGTTTTTGGAATGAAGAAATAAATAAAGACAAAAAGGAAGGAAGGAAAGGGAGGGAGGGAGTAAATTCAATCTTCAAAGAGCATCCGCTCCTCCCTCTATCTGGTACTTTCTCCCAGATAGCTGTAAGGCTTGCTGCCATCCACCGTTGTGTCTTTGCTCTAATGTCACCTCCTCAGGGAGACCCTTCATAACACCACATTTGAAGTTACTAGAACCACCGCCACAGGTGTGCTCTGTCCTTCCCAGCTTTGTCCTCATCACACTTATCACCATCTGACACACCACTTTTTTCTGATTTTTAATTCACTTATTCCCTGTTTCCCCTTACTAGAATCTAAGCTCCATGAAGGCAGGAACTTTTTTTTTTTTTTTTTTTTTTTTTTTTTTTGCTCCTTATTTCTCTTATTTTTTTATTATTTTTTTTTTTAATATCTTTATTGGGGTATAATTGCTTTACAATGGTGTGTTATTTTCTGCTTTACAACAAAGTGAATCAGCTATACATATACATATGTTCCCATATGTCTTCCCTCTTGCGTCTCCCTCCCTCCCACTCTCCCCATCCCACCCTTCCAGGCTGTCACAAAGCACCGAGCTAATATCCCTGTGCCTTGCGGCTGCTTCCCCCCAGCTATCTACCTTACTACGTTTGTTAGTGTGTATATGTCCATGACTCTCTCTCGCCCTGTCAAAACTCACCCTTCCCCCTCCCCATATCCTTAAGTCCGTTCTCCAGTAGGTCTGCGTCTTTATTCCTATCTTACCCCAAGGTTTTTCATGACATTTTTTTCCCTTAAATTCCATATATATGTGTTAGCATACGGTATTTGTCTTTTTCTTTCTGACTTACTTCACTCTGTATGACAGATTCTAGGTCTATCCATCTCATTACAAATAGCTCAATTTCATTTCTTTTTAAGGCTGAGTAATATTCCATTGTGTATATGTGCCACATCTTCTTTATCCATTCATCCGATGATGGGCGCTTAGGTTGTTTCCATGTCCTGGCTATTGTAAATAGAGCTGCAATGAACATTTTGGTACATGACTCTCTTTGAATTTTGGTTTTCTCAGGGTATATGCCAAGTAGTGGGATTGCTGGGTCATATGGTAATTCTATTTGTAGTTTTTTAAGGAACCTCCATACTGTTCTCCACAGTGGCTGAACCAATTCACATTCCCACCAGCAGTGCAAGAGTGTCCCCTTTTCTCCACACCCTCTCCAGCATTTATTGTTTCTAGATTTTTTGATGATGGCCATTCTGACTGGTGTGAGATGATATCTCATTGTAGTTTTGATTTGCATTTCTCTAATGATTAATGATGTTGAGCATTCTTTCATGTGTTTGTTGGCATTCTGTATATCTCCTTTGGAGAAATGTCTATTTAGGTCTTCTGCCCATTTTTGGATGGGGTTGTTTGTTTTTTTGTTATTGAGCTGCATGAGCTGCTTGTAAATTTTGGAGATTAATCCTTTGTCAGTTGCTTCATTTGCAAATGTTTTCTCCCATTCTGAGGGTTGTCTTTTGGTCTTGGTTATGGTTTCCTTTGCTGTGCAAAAGCTTTGAAGTTTCATTAGGTCCCATTTGTTTATTTTTGTTTTTATTTCCATTACTCTAGGAGGTGGGTCAGAAAGGATCTTGCTGTGATTTATGTCATAGAGTGTTCTTCCTATGTTTTCTTCTAAGAGTTTGATAGTTTCTGGCCTTACATTTAGGTCTTTAATCCATTTTGAGCTTATTTTTGTGTATGGTGTTAGGGAGTGATCTAATCTCATACTTTTACATGTACCTGTCCAGTTTTCCCAGCACCATTTATTGAAGAGGCTGTCCTTTCTCCACTGTACATTCCTGCCTCCTTTATCAAAGATAAGGTGTCCATATGTGCGTGGGTTTATCTCTGGGCTTTCTATCCTGTTCCACTGATCTATCTTTCTGTTTTTGTGCCAGTACCATACTGTCTTGATTACTGTTGCTTTGTAATATAGTCTGAAGTCAGGGAGCCTTATTCCTCCAGCTCCTTTTTTCGTTCTCAAGATTGCTTTGGCTATTCGGGGTCTTTTGTGTTTCCATACAAATTGCGAAATTTTTTGTTCTAGTTCTGTGAAAAATGCCAGTGGTAGTTTGATAGGGATTGCATTGAATCTGTAGATTGCTTTGGGGAGTAGAGTCATTTTCACAATGTTGATTCTTCCCATCCAAGAACATGGTATATCTCTCCATCTATTTGTATCATCTTTAATTTCTTTCATCAGTGTCTTATAATTTTCTGCATACAGGTCTTTCGTATCCTTAGGTAGGTTTATTCCTAGATATTTTATTCTTTTTGTTGCAATGGTAAATGGGAGTGTTTTCTTGATTTCACTTTCAGATTTTTCATCATTAGTATATAGGAATGCCAGAGATTTCTGTGCATTAATTTTGTATCCTGCTACTTTACCAAATTCATTGATTAGCTCTAGTAGTTTTCTGGTAGCATCTTTAGGATTCTCTATGTATAGTATCATGTCATCTGCAAACAGTGACAGCTTTACTTCTTCTTTTCCGATTTGGATTCCTTTTATTTCCTTTTCTTCTCTGATTGCTGTGGCTAAAACTTCCAAAACTATGTTGAATAAGAGTGGTGAGAGTGGGCAACCTTGTCTTGTTCCTGATCTTAGTGGAAATGCTTTCAGTTTTTCACCATTGAGGATGATGTTTGCTGTGGGCTTGTCATATATGGCTTTTATTATGTTTAGGAAAGTTCCCTCTATGCCTACTTTCTGGAGGGTTTTTATCATAAATGGGTGTTGAATTTTGTCGAAAGCTTTCTCTGCATCTATTGAGATGATCATATGGTTTTTCTCCTTCAATTTGTTAATATAGTTTATCACATTGATAGATTTGCGTATATTGAAGAATCCTTGCATTCCTGGAATAAACCCCACTTGATCATGGTGTATGATCCTTTTAATGTGCTGTTGGATTCTGTTTGCTAGTATTTTGTTGAGGATTTTTGCATCTATGTTCATCAGTGATATTGGCCTGTAGTTTTCTTTCTTTGTGACATCCTTGTCTGGTTTTGGTATCAAGGTGATGGTGGCTTCGTAGAAGGAATTTGGGAGTGTTCCTCCCTCTGCTATATTTTGGAAGAGTTTGAGAAGGATAGGTGTTAGCTCTTCTCTAAACGTTTGATAGAATTCACCTGTGAAGCCATCTGGTCCTGGGCTTTTGTTTGTTGGAAGGTTTTTAATCACAGTTTCAATTTCAGTGCTTGTGATTGGTCTGTTCATATTTTCTATTTCTTCCTGATTCAGTCTTGGCAGGTTGTGCATTTCTAAGAATTTGTCCATTTCTTCCAGATTGTCCATTTTATTGGCATAGAGTTGCTTGTAGTAATCGCTCATGATTTTTTTTATTTCTGCAGTGTCAGTTGTTACTTCTCCTTTTTCATTTCTAATTCTATTGATTTGAGTCTTCTCCCTTTTTTTCTTGATGAGTCTGGCTAGTGGTTTATCTATTTTGTTTATCTTCTCAAAGAACCAGCTCTTAGTTTTATTGATCTTTGCTATTGTTTCCTTCATTTCTTTTTCATTTATTTCTGATCTGATTTTTATGATTTCTTTCCTTCTGCTAGCTTTGGGGTTTTTTTGTTCTTCTTTCTCTAATTGCTTGAGGTGCAAGGTTAGGTTGTTTATTCGAGATGTTTCCTGCTTCTTAAGGTGGGCTTGTATTGCTATAAACTTCCCCCTTAGAACTGCTTTTGCTGCATCCCATAGGTTTTGGGTCGTTGTGTCTCCATTGTCATTTGTTTCTAGGTATTTTCTGATTTCCCCTTTGATTTCTTCAGTGATCACTTCATTATTAAGTAGTGTATTGTTTAGCCTCCATGTGTTTGTATTTTTTACAGATCTTTTCCTGTAATTGATATCTAGTCTCATGGCGTTGTGGTCGGAAAAGATACTTGATACAATTTCAGTTTTCTTAAATTTACCAAGGCTTGATTTGTGACCCAAGATATGATCTATCCTGGAGAATGTTCCATGAGCACTTGAGAAAAATGTGTATTCTGTTGTTTTTGGATGGAGTGTCCTATAAATATCAATTAAGTCCATCTTGTTTAATGTATCATTTAAAGCTTGTGTTTCCTTATTTATTTTCATTTTGGATGATCTGTCCATGGGTGAAAGTGGGGTGTTAAAGTCCCCTACTATGAATGTGTTACTGTTGATCTCCCCTTTTATGGTTGTTAGTATTTGCCTTATGTATTGAGGTGCTCCTATGTTGGGTGCATAAATATTTACAATTGTTATATCTTCTTCTTGGATCGATCCCTTGATCATTATGTAGTGTCCTTCTTTGTCCCTTTTAATAGTCCTTATTTTAAAGTCTATTTTGTCTGATATGAGAATTGCTACTCCAGCTTTCTTTTGGTTTCCATTTGCATGGAATATCTTTTTCCATCCCCTTACTTTCAGTCTGTATGTGTCTCTAGTTCTGAAGTGGGTCTCTTGTAGACAGCATATATAAGGGTCTTGTTTTTGTATCCATTCAGCCAATCTGTGTCTTTTGGTGGGAGCATTTAGTCCATTTACATTTAAGGTAATTATTGATATGTATGTTCCTATTTCCATTTTATATATTGCTTTGGGTTCGCTACTATAGGTCGTTTCCTTCTCTTGTGTTTCGTGTCTAGAGAAGTTCCTTTAGCATTTGTTGTAAAGCTGGTTTGGTGGTGCTGAACTCTCTCAGCTTTTGCTTGTCTGTAAAGGTTTTAATTTCTCCATCAAATGTGAATGAGATCCTTGCTGGGTAGAGTAGTCTTGGTTTCAGGCTATTCTCCTTCATCACTTTCAGTATGTCCTGCCACTCCCTTCTGGCTTGTAGGGTTTCTGCTGAGAGATCCGCTGTTAACCTTATGGGGATTCCCTTGTGTGTTATTTGTTGTTTTTCCCTTGCTGCTTTTAATATGCTTTCTTTGTATTTAATTTTTGACAGTTTGATTAATATGTGTCTTGGCGTGTTTCTCCTTGTATTTATCCTGTATGGGACCCTCTGTGCTTCCTGGACTTGATTAACTATTTCCTTTCCCATATTAGGGAAGTTTTCAACTATAATCTCTTCAAATATTTTCTCAGTCCCTTTCTTTCTTTCTTCTTCTTCTGGAACCCCTATAATTCGAATGTTGGTGCGTTTCATGTTGTCCCAGAGGTCTCTGAGACTGTCCTCAGTTCTTTTCATTCTTTTTTCTTTATTCTGCTCTGCAGTAGTTATTTCCACTACTTTATCTTCCAGGTCACTTATCCGTTCTTCTGCCTCAGTTATTCTGCTATTGATCCTATCTAGAGTGATTTTAATTTCATTTATTGCATTGTTCATCGTTGCTTGTTTCATCTTTAGTTCTTGTAGGTCCTTGTTAACTGTTTCTTGCATTTTGTCCATTCTACTTCCAAGATTTCGGATCATCCTTACTATCATTATTCTGAATTCTTTTTCAGGTAGATTGCCTATTTCCTCTTCATTTGTTAGGTCTGGTGGGTTTTTATCTTGCTCCTTCATCTGCTGTGTGTTTTTCTGTCTTCTCATTTTGCTTATCTTACTGTGTTTGGGGTCTCCTTTTTGCAGGCTGCAGGTTCGTAGTTCCCTTTGTTTTTGATGTCTGTCTCCAGTGGCTAAGGTTGTTTCAGTGGGTTGTGTAGGCTTCCTGGTGGAGGGGACTAGTGCCTGTGTTGTGCTGGATGAGGCTGGATCTTGTCTCTCTAGTGGGCAGGTTCACGTCTGGTGGTGTGTTTTGGGGTGTCTGTGGCCTTATTATGATTTTAGGCAGCCTCTCTGCTAATGGGTGGGGTTGTGTTCCTGTTTTGCTAGTTGTTTGGCATAGGTTGTCCAGCACTGTGGCTTGCTGGTCGTTGAGTGAAGCTGGGTGCTGGTGTTAAGATGGAGGTCTCTGGGAGATTTCCGCTGTTTAATATTATGTGGAGCTGGGAGGTCTCTTGTTGACCAGTGACCTGAAGTTGGCTCTCCTACCTCAGAGGCAGAGCCCTGACTCCTGGCTGGAGCACCAAGAGCCTTTCATCCACACGGCTCAGAATAAAAGGGAGAAAAAGTAGAGAGAATTAGTAGAAGTATGAGGAAAGAAAGAAGGAAAGGAGGAAAGGAAGGAAGGAAGAAAGAAGCAAAGAAGGAAAGAAAGGAGGGAGGGAGGGAGGGAGGGAGGAAGGAAGGAAGGAAGGAGGGAAAGAAGGAAAAAAAGACAGAAAGAAAGATGATACAGTAAAAATAAAATAAAGTATAATATAGTTATTGAATTAAAAAATATTTAGAAAAAAAAAAAAGGGACGGATAGAACCTTAGGACAAATGTTGGAAGCAAAGCTATACAGAGAAAATCTTACACAGAAGCATACACATACACCTTCACAAAAAGAGGTAAAGGGGGAAAAATCATAAATCCTGCTCCCTGAGACCACCTCCTCAATTTGGGGTGATTCGTTGTCTAAAGGAGGGAGGGAAGGAAGGAAAGAAAGAAAGAACGAAGGTAAAGTATAATAAAGTTATTACAATTAAACTTAATTATTAAGAAAAAGAATTTTTAAAAAAAGTCATGGACGGATAGAGCCATAGGACAAATGGTGGAAGCTAGAGTATACAGACTAGATGTCACACAGGAGCATACACGTACACCTTCACAAAAAGAGGAAAAGGGAAAAAAATCATAGATTTCGCTCCTAAATTCCACCTCTTCAATTTGGGGTCATTCCTTGTCTATTCAGGTATTCCACAGATGCAGGGTATATCAAGTTGATTGTGGAGCTTTAATCCGCTGCTTCTGTGGCTGCTGGGAGAGATTTCCCTTTCTCTTCTTTGTTCTCACAGCTCACAGGAGCTCAGCTTTGGATTTGGCCCTGCCTCTGCGTGTAGGTCGCTGGAGGGCGTCTGTTTTTTCGCTCAGACAGGACGGGGTTAAAGGAGCCGCTGATTCGGGGCCTCCGGCTCACTCAGGCCGGGGGTTGGGGGATGGGGGTAGGAGGGGCACTGCTTGCGGGGCGGGCCTGCGGCGGCAGAGGCAGCGTGACGTTGCGGCAGAGGCCGGCGTGACGTTGCACCAGCCTGAGGCCCGCCGTGCGCTGTCCCGGGGAAGTTGTCCCTGGATCCCGGGAACCTGGCAGTGGCGGGCTGCACAGGCTCCGCGGAAGAGGGGTGTGGGGAGTGACCTGTGCTCGCACACAGGCCCCCCGGTGGCGGCAGCAGCAGCCCTAGCGTCTCCCGCCCGTCTCTGGGGTCCGCGGTTTTAGCCGCGGCTCGCGCCCGTCTCTGGGGTTTGCGCTTTCAGCCGCGGCTCGCGCCCGTCTCGGGGGCTCGCGCCCTCAGCCGTGGCTCGCGCCCGTCTCTGGGGTTTGCGCTTTCAGCCGCGGCTCGCGCCCGTCCCGGGGGCTCGCGCCCTCAGCCGCGGCTCGCGCCTGTCTCTGGGGTTCGCGCTTTTAGCCGCGGCTCGCGCCCGTCTCTGGAGTTCCTTTAAGCAGCGCTCTTAAACCCCTCTCCTCGCGCACCAGGAGACAAAGAGGGAAGAAAAAGTCTCTTGCCTCTTCGGCCGGTGCAGGCTTTTCCCCGAACTCCCTCCCGGCTAGTCGTGGTGCACTAACCCCTTCAGGCTATGTTCAAGCCGCCAACCCCAGTCCTCTCCCTGAGCTCCGTCCAAAACCAAAACCCGAGCCTCAGCTCGCAGCCCCGCCCGCCCCGGTGGGTGAGCAGCAAGCCTCTCGGGTTGGTGAGTGCCGGTCGGCACCGATCGTCTGTGCAGGAATCTCCCCGCTTTGCCCTCCGCACCCGTCGCTGTGCACTACTCCGCGGTCCCGAAACTCCCCCCTCTGCCTCCCGCAGTCTCCGCCCGCGGAGGGGCTTCCTAGTGTGTGGAAACTTTTCCTCCTTCACAGCTCCCTCCCACTGGTGCAGGTGCCGTCCTTATTCTTTTGTCTCTGTTTTTTCTTTTGCCCTACCCAGTTACGTGGGGAGTTTCTTGCCTTTTGGGAGGTCTGAGGTCTTCTGCCAGCCTTCAGTAGGAGTTCTGTAGGAGTTGTTCCACGTGTGGATGTATTTCTGGTGTATCCGTGGGGAGGAAGGCGATCTCCGCGTCTTACTCTTCCGCCATCTTCAAGGTCCCCTCAAGGCAGGAACTTTTATGTTATTCATTCATTTCTGTGTCTCTGGCACCTGAAACAGCACCTCACAGATAATGAGCGTTCAGTAAATATTTGTTGGATGGGTGGACGGAAGCAAGCAAGTGGTGAAGGCCAGTCAGTTAAATCAGTCCCCATTCAGCAGATGAGGAAGCCAAACCTGGGAGAGTTTAGGGCCCTGAGTCACACAGGGGGTCGATGGCAGAGCTGAATTGATGTGAGTGGGTAGTGGGAAGAAGCATGGGTTGCTTGGATTGGGCTCAGAAAGAAGGACCTGGAACCCCAGGCCAGGAAGTTTTGTTCTAAGGCATAGGGCGTGTTTTCAGCGGGGAAATGACAGAGCCCCAGGAAGACTGGTGTGACTTGTAAGCAGAACCGAGGGGCATTATGGAGGCTCATCGGGGACATGCCTTACCTTTAGGCTGTTGCTGTTTGATCAACAGCCTGGATTTGTAAAAATCCTGACCTTCCATCCCCCTCTGGGAAAAGCCAAAGCCTGTTCACCCTGAGGTGGCTGACAGCTCGAAGGATCTCTGAAGGATTCAGGACCGGAATAAGTGGGTCCCCCTGGATGCCTAACAGCTCTTATGCAAACCTCCACCACAGTGCTTCCCCAGCTGGGCTGGAATGTTCTCCTTTTCCGTGAGGTCTCTGATAACAGGACTATAGCACAGAATTCTCTCTTTGGCAGTGAAAGGCCAGAGCACGACACACAGTAAGACTTTAAGGACTATTTATTGAAGAAAAAATTGTGATTAGAAAATTGTGGATGCTATAGTGATCATTAGATTCGATCATGGGGGAGAGTAATGAACTTTGATTGAGCTATGACAGTATAGTAGGTACTGTGCTGGGTACCTGAGCTACAGAGCTGAGTGAATTGGGGCTCTTGATTTCTAGGAGCTCACAACAGAGGAGGAGACCAACACATGAACGGGCAAAGATGGAGGGGCTGCAACCCCCAAGTCCTCTGGCACTTACCAACTTGAAGTTATATTGTCATTTCATTACTTGGACTCTGACTGTCTTCCTACAAGAATGTAAGCTCCAAGAAGGCAAGGGTTTTGTCTTGTTCCAAGCTCTGCTCCCAGCACAGAGCAGGTGCTCCCTTAGGAAGTGTCTGTGAATGAGTCAGTGTCTCAAGGAAACACAGAGGGTTGTGGGTGTCTAACCCACTTCAGCGGTGGGGGTCAAAGAAGACTTCAGGGACAATAGAGGCCTTGGCCAGGAGAATGGTGTTCCAGAACTTATACCTCCTTCAGCATCCCCTATTTCATGACTTCCATACAACTCAGTGATGTCAGAACTACTTTATAAGTAAAGAAACAAATCTCGGAGGAGGGGAATCAGCTTGGTCAAGGTCACTCAGCTGGCAGAGCAAAGACTTGAGCCCAGATCTCCTAAGTCAAAAGCCTGTGCCTTCTCCACACAGACCTGGAAAACCATTCAAGAGGGTACTAAGTCCAAAGGACATCATCTTCACCACCATCAACATCAAACGTCATCATCATCACCATCACCATCATTTCATCACCTTTATGGCAGCTATATTCTTCTGATTTAAATCTCCCCTTTTTCCTTAAGCAAGTTTAAGTTGGGATTTTGTTCCCTGTAACCAATAGAGTTTTTTTTTTTTTTTTTTTTCCAATAGAGTTTTGATCAATAAAGGCAAGAAGTTCATAAGTTCAGATTCGGAGGAGGAGATAGGCGTGAAAGACAAGTCAGAGGCAGAATTGAAAGAATGTGGTAACCAATTTTGATGAGTCATGTAAAAGAAGGGGTATCCAAGGGGAAGTCCCAGATTTTTAGCTTGAGTGATTGGAGGGGGATGGTTGTGTCTTCAGCAGAAGTAGGCAGTCCGGAAGATAAACTATGGCGGGGGGAAGAGGGGGGTGGCGGATGGCAGGAGGAAGGGAAAATGCATTCCTTCATTCATCCATCCATCCTTCCATCCATTCATTCATTGAACAATTATTTGCCAAGCCCTTTCTGGGCAATGGGGACTTAATAGTGGATAAGGTGAGTTGAGGTTTGGATAGTATCTGTAGACCATCATTGACTTATTTATTTAACTAACTATGGACCATGCTCTGTCCAGAGAACTGAGCATAAACCCAAGTAGTGACGTCTAGCAGGCGGCAGGAAAGAGGGTTGAGTTGGCATTTCTGTTATAAGCGTCATCCCCACGGGGATAGGTGTGGCAGCCATGGGAGAGAGTGCTTGGAGAAGAGAAGTCTAGTTCCACAAGCCTTGCCCGTCACGCCTGGGCTTCAGCTGTGAGGTGAGACTACAGTGTTTCTTTGGCCCGTGTGTCTGAGAGGCAGACACGGAAAAAGCATGGGTTTAGGAGTCCAGTCTGGTGCCAGCCTGGGTTCACACACTGGCCCTACCAGGTAACCTTGGGAATGACCCCAGATGAGTTGGCTTGCCTCTCAGAGTCTTGGTTTCCTCAGCTACAAAATGAGGATGTGAACGCTTATCCCAGTGTTGAGAGTAAAAAAAATGTACAAGTGCATTCACTCAACTGCAAACATGGAGCAAATACCTATACGTCCCAGGTTCTAGAGTACAGGACTTCAGTGGAAGCCAATCTTAGGGGGTTCACCTGGGAGGAGCAGGTGAATCTTTGGGGCTACCATGGCTTGGTTCTGATTCACCTAAAACAGCCAATCTCTCTCTGCCCACCACGAATCAACCGCAATCTGCCCTTTCCCCACCGCACACAGAAGGCAATATTCTATGCAATTAGAGGGAAAAAAGAAAAAGAAAAATGAACGTTCTGCTGTCCTCTGCAGAGCTGTTTTCCAGAGCCGCAGAAAAAGGGCCCACGTGAGCCATGCTGTTCTTGGCAGCCACTGCTCCAGTCCTCACACAGAGGCTTAAAGCTTTATTTGTGGTTTAAGTTACGAGCAAGGGTGAATACCCCAGAAAAAGGTGGCGGGGGTGGGAGAAAACATTTTAAAAGTTGAGAAAATTGCCTTGTGTTCTCAAGCACGGGCAATTTGTCCAAACACCTGAGCTCTGTAGAATCCTAGCGGCCTATGGTTTATATTCTGGGGCTCTGGGCCCAGTGTCAGGATTGGGGGATGCTGTTTTCATACATTAAGAAAATCACAAAATTGCTTTTTACAAGATATTAATGAGTAGCTTTACCACTTCAATGGCGACATTGTTGAAGGTTTTGAAAAAAATCCAGGTCCAGGTTTGGGGGTGGTTTTGTTCGGAAGGTTGCTACATAAAGCATCTCACAGACGTTACCCGGGGAGTCTGGGTGTTGCCCACCCGTAGGATCCAGAGCAGAGGACATTAAACATTTTAGGGACAGAAGTGCCTGTGAAGGTCTTCAAGTCCAACCGTCTCCTTACACTGATGACAAAAACAAGGCTCAGAGAAAGTAGGCAACACGCCCAAGGCAGGACAGCATGTTTGGGATAGAAGCAGGTCTAGATTCCTGGCTCCTAAACTTCGAAGATCTTTCTGGCAGACTTTGAGGCAGCCCAGAGGTGATATTCCACTTCAGAAACCATGACTGGCCTCCCCTCATGTTGACATTTCTGCGGCAGCGACTTTGAAACTGCTTTTTATGGCCCTGGCTTTGGAAGGGCAAACACTGTTATCAGTAGAACAACACAGGTGGCTTCTGGAGTTGGGTCCAGGTGGAGCCGGGCAGGAAGGGAGGGCCCTCTGCACAGGCAGACATGACCCAATCACCTGTCTGGGTTCAGAAGGGTGCACAGACCCTCCCTGGGGAGTGGGACAAGAAGCTGGTGTAGTGGTGAAAGAAGGGCTTGGCTTTGGGGAAGACAAGATGGTCCAAGTCCTGGCAATGCTACTTGCCAACAAGCTCCCTGACCGAGCTTTTTATAAAACAAGGGTGATGATGGTTCACCCACAAGTACTCAAGAGCCCAGCTTGCTAGTAGCTCTTATATTGGGTAGCACAGGTATAGGACTGGACATTGCTGGTGAGGGTACTGGGCTCTTGACATTGGTGGCTTAGTTCTGGTCTTGCCCACTTTGGCCACTTGAAAACAGAGGGCGGCCCGGGTGAGGTCTCCAGCTCTAAGGGCTCAGGCTCCAGGCAAAGACATCTGGGGTTCCAGGCTCATCCCACCTTCTTGGTCCTCTCTAATACTACAGGGGGGCTTCCCTGGTGGCGCACTGATTAAGAGTCTGCCTGCCAATGCAGGGGACACGGTTTCGAGCCCTGGTCCGGGAAGATCTCACATGCCGCGGAGCAACTAAGCCCGTGCGCCACAACTACTGAGCCTGCGCTCTAGAGCCCGCAAGCCACAACTACCGAGCCCGTGTGCTACAACTACAGAAGTCCGCGTGCCTAAAGCCCGTGCTCCACAACAAGAGAAGCCACTGCAATGAGAAGCCCGCGCACCGCAACGAGGAGTAGCCTCCACTCGCCACGACTAGAGAAAGCCCACGCACGGCAATGAAGACCCGACGCAGCCAAAAATAAATAAATTAAAAAATAATAATAATACTACAGGGATTTGGTTTCAAGGTTTGGAGCCTGGCTGAGTGACGTCCTCATGCTTCCTGGAGCAGAACGCCAGGCCGAGAATACGTGTGGGGCCAGGAGCCAGAGGCTGGTTAATGCTCGATGTAAATGCTGCCATTTAGAGTCAGAAAGCCTAGCATTCAAGTCCTGGCTCACCTACTCAGGTTTTAACAGTCCTGGGTAAGTCAGAGAATCTCTCTGAGCCTCAGTTTCCTCATCAGTGTTCTTCCTGCCTGCCAAGTCACATACTGGTAAGGGAATGAAGTCAAGGAGATAGAAGACATTGTAATCTGTAAAGTACACTCATAAGAATGGGAAACTTCTAAAAGTAGGGGGTGGCTTTCTTTTTGCTCTGCCTCTTCACTAAAATGGTATTCAGATGGAGGTAGGTAGCTGCCTTTGAATCTATGTAAATAGATGTTGTACTATTTGGAAACATTCTCCAGAAGTCTAGAGATTAGAAGTATCTGGTATCCCAGAGACACCCTGAAAGAGTTGCCTTGAGGGGAGGGGGAGGAGAAAAAAGAAGCGGCTATTATGTCCTAGATAGTGTGACAGTCACTTTCATATATAAAGAGTCAGGGTAAGGATGATGATGGCTAACTTTATTGACAGGTACAGTTCTGAGAGCCTTACACATATGAATCCCATTTTGCAGATAAGGAAACTGAGGCACTGAGAAGTTAAAATCAGTCAACAAGGTAACACTAAGCTGAGGTTTAAATCCCAGCATTCCAAGTCCCAGAGCCATGTGTGCAACCATTGCACTGCACTGCTCCCATAGACCGTGTGCTGTTGGATTCTCGTGTACACCACCTGCATCTTTCAGACAGGAAACTGAAGCTCAGGAAAGTTGGGTAACTTGTGCAGGTCACACAAAAGAAAGGAGTTTCGCTGAGGTTTTTCTTTCTTCAAAATTGTTTCCTTCTTTGGCTCTCTTTTTAACTGGTAGAAAGGCACTCATTCAGCATGAGCCCAAATCTAGCTTCCTGTTATATCCTCACTTGAGTCCTATCCTCAACTTTGAATTAGGCAGAAGAAATCTATAGCCTCAGTCGTAGGGAAACCTCTGGGAAAAAGCATGTAGCCCAAGCTTGGCACTTAGTAACTGGGGGCTGATGGGCCCACTCTCCCAACTTTCTCACCTCTTCTCTTCCTCAGGAAAAGAAATGCAGGCCCCTCAGCCTTTACAAGGATGACAGCATCATTCCCTTGCATGTTCCGGTTCTGCGCTTTTGGACAACTTCCGGTTTGACTCTGATAACCTGAAAATGTGGAACCAGACCTTAACCCTGCCTTCCAGCTCCAGCCTGACCAAGGAGGAAGTGCAATGTCACCTTGTTATTTGACGCTATGCTCCTAGTGATACAACCGAAGTTTACATTTTCTTTTGGCAGCTAACGCACACTGCTGACTCACAACTCTCTCACGTCCTGACTTCCTGTCTATTGCCTTCTCCTCTACTTGGCCTGATTCCTTAAGTCCTCTCTCATCGTCATTATGCTGGGATTCCTGAGGGATTCCTTCTGTGGGTACCTTGGCCGGTGGTGGGGGGTGGTCTCAGGTTAGGGGCTAATCCACACCCTCAAATGTAGGCCTTCAAAGTCCCAAAGATCGCTGGATCCGGTGGGTGACTGGACATAGTTGTCTGACCCTGATGGGGAAGCAGCAGACAGAGGGCTATTTCATAGAGTCAGATCAGTGAGTGACGGGAAAACATCCCTGGTCAGGGAGTGAATGCTCTGTGGCCTTGTGTGCAGCTCCCTTCTAGAACTGTTTGGGAGCCATAATTCATGGATGCATGTATTCACGTTAAAGTAGTGCTTGGCAGTTCAGGCTTTGGAACCTGACAGGCCTGGATTCAAAGCCACTTACCACCTTTCTGACTTTAGGCCAAGTCCCAACATTTTAAAGCCTCAATTTCTCACTGTAAACCTGGAGCCGTAATGGTGCTTACTTCACTGTGATGTGGAGAGGATAAAAAAAGAAAGCATAAATAAGCATTTTACCCCAGTGTCTCCACAAAAGGAGAGTTCAGCATTTGTGGTGATTTCTACCACGCCTTTGCTCTCCCATTCCTGCATTTATTCAGCAAGTATTCACCGAGGGTCTCTGGGAGGAGTGCATCAAAGGGCACACAGAGGCTAGTAAAAGCCTGAGGGCAGGACCGGGCTCTGGCAGATAAAGACACTTCCGGGGACCAGCCAAATGCCTTACAGAAACTTTGCTCTGGTTCTGGGTTTGGACTGCTGGACACCTGAGCCGCATCACACCTCCCCAACACACACACCATCTCCCGTGTCATCTCTCAGTTTGACATCTCTGAGATAACTCTCAATGTCACCTTGGGCCAATCCCACAACTCATCTCAGCCCCTGGCACATTTCCTATAAAACAGATATGTTAATACCCACAGTGCCAAGGTTTCATAGTAGATTAACCAATAACGAAGGTAAGGTGAGAAGCTAAGCCCACACTTGGCTGATGCCCCATAACTTTTAGCTGTGTTCCACCTGCCACTCCCTCTTCCTGCCAGCCCTCTATTACTATGTGCCAAGCTTGGGCTAGATGTTAATGGTCAACAGGCTCATGAGAAGCTAGCCCTGCCCATAGAGAGTTTAAAGTTTGGGGAGGTGGGGGAAATAAATGTTTGAACCTCCAACCCTAATAGAGAGGGCTAAGGACTGTGATGGAATTATGTCCAATGGAACATAGGAATGCCAGGAAGGGCAAATCACTTTGCCTGGTTGGCCTTCAGTTTTTTCATCTGGCAAATGGGTGTAATTTGTTTTTACCTCCCATGAGATGACTTAAGTGAGTTAGTAAATGTGAAACTATATGTTGGAAAGTTTAGTTCTGTGCTAGTGGTTCTATTTTCTTATCTATTTTCCCATTAGAAGTCAATCCTCTTGAGGGAGAGCCTATGTCTTCCTCATTCCCCCGTCCCCAGCACATTGACACAGAGCAGGCACCAGTCCACATTGGTTGAATGAACTGATGGAAGAAGTTATTATCTAATTTGATTACCCCACCCTCAGAGAGGTACACCCATTTTATAGATGGAGAGAAAACAGTGTACAAGGGTTCAACAAGTTGCCTGGCAATCAGTGTCTGAACCAGGCATCGTCAGACCTCTTCTGATGACCTTTCTACTAGATTCCACAACACAGGACACTGGTTCAGGTAGGATGACACCACTCTGCTTTCTCTGTGGGTCACTGAGCCAATCCATCAGCCTCTCACACTGAGTCATGGGTGGAGGTGAACCTGGGACTTGAGGAGAAAGAACAGCTGCCCTGCTGGACCGGTGTGCCCAGGGATCCCTCAGGCCAGCCAAGCACATCGCCCAGGAAATCCCTCATGGGGGGTGATGATGGGGTGGGTACAGAGATATCACACTGGGTCCACTCCCCTCTCTCGCAAGAGTGTCTGAAGGGCAACACCTAGCCAGTCACTGTGCCCAGTGGCCTGTAACTCAGAGGCCTCCCTTCTTCTCCATTCCCAGGGCAAACGCCTTGACTTATCCTCTCATCATCTCTCTTGTCTTGAGTGCACTCCCAACCCCCAATTTACTGATCTTCCTCTAAGAAATTAAATAACCTGCCATAGTCACACATCATGACTATGTCGTGCTGATGTTCAAAAAATCTTTAAAATCTCCCTAGTATGTAGAGAATGAAGTCAAAATCCCTGGCTTGGCATTCAAGGCTCTCTTGATGGCATTTCAGCCTACCTTTCCAGGCTCCTTCCTGTCTATACTCCCCTGAAGCCCTCACTTTAGCCCAGTATACGTGTTGCTATTCCTCAGAGCTGCCTTTTACGCTTTGTTCTCCTCACCCTAGCTAATACACTTTCTTTCCCTTGGAAGGCCCTTCCCTTGTTTTACTCATCCTTCACATCTGAGCTTAAAAGCCACATCCTTTAGGAAGCATTCCCTAATCTCCTTGGCCCAAAATGATAATACTAGTTATGTTTATTTATCACTTATTTTGGCCAAGTCATAGTGATTAGTTCTTTAACGTGCTTCCTTTAATTTGATACTTCCCACAATCTTACACAGTCATGAATATCGTTATTCCCCTTTTATAGCTGTGGAAACTGAGACTCAGAAAGGAGAACTAGCCTGCCCATCCACACACACCTCGTGAGATTTCAAAATCAGTCTACCTGCCTCCAAAGTCACTCTGTGATTTTGGTTCTTATTCAGCAAGTTCTTTGTACCTGTTTGGGACACTCCTCTTGCTGGTTGTTGTGTTTTCCTACAGAGTTTATCTACTCAATTCTACTGTGACTTTCCTGAAGATGGGGGACTATTCCTTGTGCACCTTCAGGTCTCTGTGAAGCGTCTGACACATATTGGTCCATGAGACAGAAAGAAAGAGTTACTGAGCACAGCCCTGTGCTATTTGCTATACCTACACATACACATACATGTTCACACACACATTCATTTAAGTATTGTTAGTCCCATTACACAGTGGAAGAAACAGAGGTGCAGAGAGGTTAAATAAATTTTCATCATCTAAAATTTGTCTTTGAATTTTTTTTTTTTTTTTTTTTTTTTTTTTTTGGTACGCGGGCCTCTCACTGCTGTGGCTTCTCCCATTGCGGAGCACAGGCTCCGGACGCGCAGGCTCAGCGGCCACGGCTCACGGGCCCAGCCGCTCCCCAGCATGTGGGATCTTCCCAGACCGGGGCACGAACCCGTGTCCCCTGCATCGGCAGGCGGACTCTCAACCACTGCGTCACCAGGGAAGCCCTTGAATTATTTTTTAATCATTTTCATGTGTTTCTTTTTCAAAAATAAAGTAGTTGATTTGAAATATGGACCTATACAAATGTTTGAAGATCACACATCCTGAGAAGAATTCAGACTTGGGTGTTTATGACTCCAGTGATCATTCCACTATAACCATCTCATTTCTGACATATCTGGAGAAAATTTTGTTATGTGGTGTTAGGATCATGGTCAGCTGCACGTGACGAAAAATTCATGGTCATCATGAGGTTTAATTCTTTCACACAGAAAAGAAGCCCAGAGGGAGGTGATGCACTCCATGGTGGCAGAAGCCCAGGCTCCTTCTATCTTGTTGCTCTGCCATCCTCCACACAGGGTTTCCACCTTCTGGCCCAGCGTGGCTACTCTCTCCAGCAAGATGGAGAAAGAGCAGGATGGAGGGCATGTCTCCTGCAATTAAGAACACTTCCCAGAAGTCTCATATGCCACTTCTGCTTACATCCCATGGACCAGAACTTAGTTACCCGGCAACAACTGGCCATAACGAAGGTCAGACAATACCGACTTCATTTCCAGCAGCCACACCCCCAGCTGAAAACCGGGGGCTCTGTTGTTAAGGACGACACAGGTATGAGTGTTTTGCTTTCAGAATGTGTCTGCCCTACTCTCTAAAACTGATTCATGATTGGAAATGTCTCATCCTTCTGACATACTCTTGAGCCCTCTGTAGAGGAGATTAATACACACTGAGGGAAGACAACCAAATGCTCATCAAAGACCCAATTTCTAAACCAAATAATCAATGGTCTTTCTCTGAGGCAAGGTCTGGTTGTGTGTTCTTGGGCAAATCAATTACCTTCCCTAAGTCATATGACCTTGGGCAAGTCATTTGACCACTGTAAGCCCACTCTCTATCAGTTAAATGGAGATAAGAATAAAATAATATCTGCCTCATAGGGTTGCTGGGCAGCAACATCATGAGAAACATGAGAAATTCATTTTCATAGTAGATTTTATTTGACCCAATATATCCAAGCTATTAACATTTTAACATGTAATAATTTAAATTGCTAACAGGATATTTTGTGCTCTGCTTTTCATACTTAGACTTTGTCTTTTTTCTTCTTTATTTTTACTGAAGTATAGTTGACTTACACTGTTTCAGGTATATAGCAAAGTGATTCAGTTATACATATACATATGAATATACATATATTCTTTTTCAGATTCTTTTCCCTTATAGGTTATTACAAGATATTGAATATATTCCCCTGTGCTATACAGTAGGACCTTGTTGTTTACCTATTTTATATACTGTAGTGTGTATCTGTTAATCCCAAATTCCCAATTTATCCCTCCCTTGCTCCTTCCCCCTTTGGTAACCATAAGCTTGTTTTCTATGTCTATGAGATTCTATTTCTGCTTTGTAAATAAGTTCCTTTGTATCGTTTTCTTAGATTCCATACATAAGTGATATCATATGGTATTTGGCTTTCTCTGTCTGACTTACTTCACTTACTCATACTTAGACTTTGAAATCCAGTGTGTGTTTTACATTTACAGAACATCTCAATTCAGACCAGGCACATTTAAAGTGGCTGCTGGCTACTGAGGTAGATAGTACAGGTCGAGGTTAATTTACGTGCCCTTTCTGGGTGCTCCCCTAGCACCCTATCCTTATAAGGGAAGAAGTAATCCTTCCCATGGCAAGTATCTGTTTACTTGTCTTAGCCGCAAGCAACTCTGTTGAGGACAGGAAAAGTGTGGTCTACCCAGGGCCTAACATAGTACCTAGCACAGAGCAGACACTGAATCAGTACTTGTTAAACAAAGACTATTCATTTCTCTATGCCCAATAGCCAAGCCCAGTGCTTGACCCTCAGCAGACATTTAATAAAGATGTATTAAATTAATGAAGTAACGACCCGGAATGGTAAGTTGGATTTGTGACTTGTCAGCAGGTGAAAATCAGGCAGTTTACGGCAGAGGAGACAATGGTACCTTTCTAGCCCTCAAAGTAACACCTGCTGTTAAGTCATGTTTCCTTCACCACCTCCTTCCCCCTAAACAGAACTGGAGCCAGCTGGTAGGCCGTGGGCCCGCACATTCCAGTAAGATCACACAACGCCTGGCCTGCAATGATAAGGAGGCAGATCAGGTTCCCATGAACAAATAAAATGAACTCCCAGCTAAGGCTTAATCTCTCTAGTTCACAGTATTCTTTTTCTTTCAAGATTGACTTAACACAGTGCAGGGTGAGAGGTTCTGAAAAGTTGCTGGCCTTTGTGCAACAGAAATCTAGGGAACTTGACAAAAATACAAATAAAATTCATAATGATGGGACATGTCAGCCTCGGCAGCACCACTAGCTAGCATGATGCCCCGAAGCCACTTGTGGCCCTTCCTTGATCATGAACTTCCTCATCGGTAAGCTGGGAGTGACGGCACAGCCTGCTCTGGCCCTGCAGTTGCAAAGACCCTGTGAGACCAGAGCTTCCTGCACATGCCCAGTGAGGGCGAACTTGCCTTGTTCCTGAAAGGCTCTCCTGAAGGGCCTTCGCAAAGTGAGACTTAGCGTCATTTTTGTCTTGCCAATCAGCCACAGGCTGGATGATTTCCTTATAGTTATGTAGAGCTTTTTTCCCCCTCCTTGTGGACAACTGAAACACAAACACTATTTAGAAAGATCTGGGCCGAGTCATCTCTTTGGAGACTGGTGGCAGGCCAGGAGGCTGGTCACAAAGGCTGCATTCATCTGCACACGGCAGCCTGATGGGCAGAGGCCTTGTCCCAAACATTCTTTACCAGGCTTGGTGGGGGAGGGGGGTGGGGAGGTGTCACCGGCCTCCCAATATTTGTTGTTGTGTCTCCACGGCAACTGCGTTGGCCGTAGTGAAACCTTGAAACTGCACATCAAAACTTGGGAGGTGCTGCAAAGACAGGCCTGACTGGGAGAAGGTTTTCTCCTGCACCTTTCCCTTGCCCTCTAACGGGAGAGTTTTCCGGGATCCTTTCAAAAGGCATTAAAGAGAAGCTATTATGTTGGCTGCACATCGCCTACTGCCTGCTCTAATGAAAGCTGTGTGCGCAAAGACTGTACCAATTGCCCAGGACAGCTTTTAAGAGACACCAGATCGAGCAGCCTGTTGTTGTCTGCAGAGCTTGGCAGCATGTTGTACTGACTCTGGTTCTGGTGCTGGACAGTAATACATACCACTTACCTGAGCAACCTTGGGCAAGTCACTTCCAGTCACTGAGCCCCTTCCTCAGCAAAAAAAAATTTAATTTAAATTAAACCCAATTCCCAATCCAGTAAACTTTTATTGATGCCTACTCTGAACTAGATGCTGGAATTGCAAAGTTAAAAACACATGGCTATTCAAGACATGGCAACAACCTAAGTGTCTATCACTGCATGAGTCAATGATGAATGGATGAAGAAAATGCGGTATACACTTACAATGAAATATTATTCAGCCATTAAAAAAAGGAGGAAATCCTGCCATTTGCAACATAGATGGACCTTGAGGGCATTATGCAAAGACAAATACTGTATCATACCACTTATATGTGAAAGGTAAAACAAACAAACTTAGAGACACAGAGAGCAGACTGGTGGTTGCCAGAGACAGCAGCTGGGATGTGGGTGAAATGGGTGAAGGGGGTCAAGAGGTACAAACTTCCAGTTTTAAGATAAATAAATCCTGGGTAGGTACCACACGGCGATTACAGTTAATAATATTGTATTAATATACAATATTTGTTGTATATTTGAAAGTTGCTAAGAGAGTAGGACTTAAAAGTTTCCAACATGAGAAAAAAATATCACTATATTCTGTCATGAAATAAACAAATAAATAAAGAACAAAGTATGAAGGACTGAAAACAAACAAAAAACACACGGCTATTGAGGGGAAGGGATAATTTGGGATTAACAGATACATACTACTATACATAAAATAGGTAAACAACAAGAACCTACTACATAGCACAGGGAACTATATTCAATATCTTGTAATAATCTGTAGTGGAAGTGGAAAAGAATCTGAAAAAGAATAGATATATTTATATATATAACTGAATCACTTTGCTATACACCTGAAACACCATAAATCAATTATACTTCAATTACACACACACACACACACACACACACACACGCACGCACGCACGCACATTGCCCTCAGGGAGCTCATGTAAATTACCAAGCAGAGCTGTATTAAATAGTAGGTTGGATCACACCCCGTGCCCCCTGCCTGGTTCCCAGTGGAGACCAGTCACCCTATAAAAGTTTCTTTCCCTCCATTCTTCATCCTGGGCTACTCCAAACAAAGCCCCCCGAGATGAACAAGATCCCATGTACTTTCATAACATTATTCTTGTATCTGAGATATATTTACCAATTTGGACAAAATGGGGAGGAACTGATCTTTCATTGATTTTGTACATTACAACATGCTTTCACAATCCATGCCTCTTTGGATTTTCCTAACTGTCAGCTGAACTTGGAAGGCCATGACATTGTTTCCACTCTAGACGGAAGGTGCTGAGGCACGAAGAGAAGTGATTTGCCTGGGTCGCAGAGGGAATTAGAGGCAGAATTGGGATTCAAACATTCATTTCCCAACTTCTTCTTTCCAAAAATATTTATTGAGCATCTACTACATGCCAATATTGTTCTAGATACTGGGGTTAAAGCAGTGAACAAAGCAAACTTCTGTTAAAGAGCTTAAGTTCCAGAGGAAAAAGCAGACTGTTAACAATCACATAAATGCTTACTCTGTCAGAGAGTGAGAAGCACTACTGAGAAAAAACAAGCAGAGGGAAGAAAAGAGTGATGCTGAGTACCAGTTTCTATAGAGTCTTCTGGGCAGTCCTTTCCAAGGAGACCTGAGAAAAGCGAGGAGCCAGCCATGAGGGTACCATAGTGGAAGAGTATCCAGCTAGAAGGGAGAAGAAGGCTTGAGGTCCTGAGGTGGGAACACGCTGGCATGTTTGTGGAATAGGGAGACGACCAGTGTGGCTAGAACAAAGAGAAGGGGGGAGAAGACGGACAGGAGTAGAAGCCAGAGAAGAAGTGGGTGGGGCTTCCCTGGTGGCGCAGTGGTTGAGAGTCCTCCTGCCGATGCAGGGGACACAGGTTCGTGCCCCGGTCCGGGAAGATCCCACATGCCGCGGAGCGGCTGGCCGCTGAGCCTGCGCGTCCGGAGCCTGTGCTCCGCAACGGGAGAGGCCACAACAGTGAGAGGCCTGCGTACCGCAAAATAAATAAATAAATTAATTAATTAAAGAAATAAAAGAAAAAGAAAGAAGGTGAGAATTGGACCTTCCTGCCCTACTAGACCTCTTACCTTTCATATGAGGCAGGAGCTTCATATTATTTTGTAAATATACCTTCCTGATAGTATAGTGAGTAAAGAATTTTTTCCTTTTGGTTTTAATTTGTGAAAGATAAAGGAGCAAGGAGGAAAGGAATAAAGATTTATTGAGTGCCCACAGTGTTCTAGGCACTCTGCTAGGCACAGTTGCATGAACTAGCTCTTTTATAGATGACCAACGTGATTAGGAAAAAGTTGCATGTTGTCCATAGAGTCATCAACACTGCCATTGAGTTAAACAGTCACATAATGGAATGGGATGCTTCATACAGTAGTGAGCTTCCCATCGGTGGAGGTATGTAAGTGGAGTGTGAACAACGTCTATGGAGAACCCCAACATTATCAGGTTTTATCACCTATGGTCTAATCCAATCCTGGGAGTCAATGGGTCCAAGTTATATCATTCTATAACTGTATGATAACATACCTCAAGGTTTCTCCTCATCAAAATATAAGCGCATAGAATGTGTCGTATCAGGAGACACCCTAGCACAGTACTTAAATATGCAGATTCTGAAGTCAGACTGCCAGGGACAAAATCTGGCTCTGCTAGTTATGAATCATACTCCGTGCCTCAGTTTCTTCATCTGCGAAATTAGAATAATAACAGGATGTACCTCACTCTAAAATTCATCTAAAGTGCTTAGAATAGCATCCAGCACACAGTAAGTGCTCAATACATGTTAGCTGTTATGTATTCATTTCAACCATTGCTTACAGACTTCACTGACAGAATCCTGGGCCTTTGGGTATTTGTCATGACCCATGTTTATACCTTAAACCTATGCCAACTTCAGTTAGAAAGATTGGGCTCAGCAGACAGAAGCCCTTGGGGACTGAGGTGCTTTGATGGGGGTACCTGAGGCCCCAGCCAAGCTGGCCCTGCTCCTGCTCTATGAATGCACCCATCCGCCCAGGTTGGGCAATGTGCAGAATTGTTTATGGCGACCTTATTTGTTTTCTTTTCTGTGACTGCTGCCTCCCAAAGGCCAGGAACTGCTGAAATTAAACCAAGGCAGGGGCCAGGGGAGCAGCCAGGGCCTGGGCCCAGGCCAGGAGTAATGAAGTGGAAAATGTTCACACCACAGGCAGCATTACAATGCACCTGTACAAATAGAATGAGACCTGCCCCCCTCCCTCACAGGGGCCCAACTAACTACCTTAAGACTTCTCTTTATGGCTTTGCTCTCTCTCCCCTGCCTGGTCAACAAATTTAGGACTACAATGGAGATAAGAAACAAAGACAGTCGGAGTGGAGAGGTTAGGGGAGGGATAGAATGAGAGGGAGGTGAAAACAGAGACACCCTTAGCCCAAACATTTCCTGTAAGCTCTGGTGAGTTCTCTGAAAGCCAGGTTGCCTAAAACAGGGGGAAAATGCACAGTTAACGAGTGTCAACTAGGTGCCGGGATTTTGGCAGGACACTTTCATACATCTTTGTGAATGTCACCCACCCAATATGATTTCACCCTATCTCACAGACAAGGAAACTGAAGTTCAAGGAAACAAAGCCAGCAGGTGACAGAATCAAGATTTGAATCTGGGTATCACCATTCCCATTTTACAATGAAGCGACCCTGAGCCAGAATGTGAGTGACTTTCTTAAAGCCATACAGCTGTTGAGCAGAAACTCAGAGGCGCTGAGCTCCCACTGTGGTGCTCACCACTGCGCCCTGAACAGGTGGGACAGTAATGACAAAGGGCCTGGCTTTCCCTGGAGAGAGGAGCTGGAGTGGGGGGCTCAAAAATCTCCATCAGGATAGAAGATGGAGGACAAAAGAAAGACCAACCTTCGATCAGCATCGCGTCGCTCTTGAAGCAAAGTGACTCTGGGTAAGTCTCCCAGTCTCAGGGAGGTTCACTGTCTTCATCTCTGAGATGGGAATTTTGTGAGCGTGAAGGGAGATGGCATCTCTGAAAGCCCAAGGATCTGTTGCTCTTCACCTATCTCAGGCTCCTTCTGCAGTCACTCCCAACTCCTACTGTTGGTGCAACCAGAAGCTTCCTCAGCTCCGTGGGAAAAAGGAAAGGTCAAAAGTAAAGGTTTTTGCCCCTACATATACCCTGGGAGCTCACCTTTCATCACCATCTTCTCTTACATAAGTTGTTAGGATCCTTATAAGAGCAAACAATTATAGAAATGCATTCACGTAGAATAGACCATCAATAAATGCTAGCACCCTTGACAAACTATGAGTTCTTTGCAGACCAAAGCGTATGCTGCTTTTAACCCTCTAATACATAGCATTATGTAGTTCATAGTAAATGCTCAATAAATGTCTATCAAAACTGTCAACGCACTTCCAGAGCTTGTGTCACTGTGCCCCTGATTTCAACACTCATGGTTCGGTCGACATCCAGCAGTTTGGTCCTCTCCAGATGCCAGGTACTTGATACAGGAATACAGAGACCAATTTGATACAATTCTCCAAGGAGATGCTTAGTTGCTTCAAAAGGTTCGCCTAATTCAATATTGGTAATGAGCTACTTTTGTTGCTCTTTGTCATTGTCGCTGTTTTTGTTGTTGTTACTGACTTTTTTTTATTTTTTGCTGTACACGGGCCTCTCACTGCTGTGGCCTCTCCCGCTGCGGAGCACAGGCTCCGGACGCGCAGGCTCAGCGGCCATGGCTCACGGGCCCAGCCGCTCCGCGGCATGTGGGGTCTTCCCGGACCGGGGCACGAACCCGTGTCCCCTGCATCGGCAGGCGGATTCTCAACCACTGCGCCACCAGGGAAGCCCGTTGCTATTGACTTTTGTGATTATTGTCATTGTTTGTGTCAAGGGGGAAGTCTACACTTTGTAATGTATAAAAATCAGGGTTGGCATGTGTTGGTAAAATGCTTTGCACTTACTGACTTTTCCCTATTCGATACACTTGCCCTGGTGTTCACTAGGTGCCAGGCAGAACAAGGCACTCACTGCTGGAGAAGCGGACGCTGGCATAAATACCTTTCATACAGGGTGACTCCTGGAACCTTAGAAGCATGTACAGGTGGGAGAGATGAACTCAGCGCGGGAGTGCTGTCCTGAAAGTGCTCATCTGAGTTGGCTTGGAATTCCATCATGGGATGGTCCCTCAATAGACCATATGGCCTTGGCTAGATCTTCTGAACAGCTGAGTGACCTGCATCTGTCAGGGCAAAAAATGTCCAACCACACTAAGTACGTCTGTTTCCCTCCATTTAGTACTTAAGGTTACCACTCGAATGGGCACGTAATCAGACACTAGCTAGTGTTCTCAGTTACCAGTTTTTCACACAAAAGTTGTGGGTAACAGGAACTCCATAAAATTTTGTTGACCCATCTGAACTCAACGACGGAGTCCAGTCCTGCCGCTAGAAGATGGCAAGCTTCTTAAGACTAGAGACAAACCTTAATATTTGTAATCTCTATATCTGCATTTTGATTTCTCTGTCTCCACAGCAGCTGGTTCCTGCTAACCCATCAAACTCAGATGGTCTGCACCTCCCCAGGAGTCTTGCCTGACCCCCAGGCCACACCCTGCCCTGCGTTCCCGTTGCACCCCAAGCCTCTGCCACCACAGCACCCACCTGCTCCTTTGCTTGCTTCCCCTCCTAGGCTGATCTTCTTGACAGCAGAGAGGGCATCTCCATCATCTATACTTTCCTCTATGCCTGGAACACAGGAGGTCTTCAGCAGACACACACTGAGTGAACGAACAACGAGTACACAGTTTCCCCTAATAGGGTTGAACTTCCCTGAATGGATTTTAAGTTCCCTGTGGACAGGGCCATGTTACCCATTGAGAGTTGGAGTAAGTCAGGCTCCGGGAGAAGGATGTTGATACCAGAAGAGCAAGATGGTGCCAAAGAGTGAAGGAAAAGGACTCCTATTTTTTTTTTCCAGTTTTCCCTCACTTTTGGGATTCTTCCTGAAACCTGGGCGTAATTTGTTAAGGAAAACTTCGTGTGTGATTTCAAGTGGGCTCAAGTAGGCCAGGTGTTTCTTGCTATGGGACTGGTCCCAGTCACTTCTCCCAGCTGAGTGGAGTTGCTATGGCTGGGAAAATGTTCTGGACTTGCATCACTGCGCAGGACAGGGGGCAACTCAATCTCTACGGAGAAGGGAGGCTTTGAACCCTCAAACACAAATGCCAGTTTGCTGTGCCCCCAGCATTACTACCAAAGGTCGATATTTCTGGATTATAAACCTTTTTAAGATTAGTTTATAAAACCAAAAGGTGAAAACTCAAAGACTTCCTGTTCTCAGTGGGGAACCCACTTAATTCAGCTAATACTCAGTGTGCTCCATTTAAGAAAAATAGACCTCAAACACACCACAGAAAAATCACAGAGTGCTTACCTGAAATACAGAAGAGTTGCCTATTTGCAAATGGACTCACCACAACCTTCCTTTAAATGGCAAGCAACCCCACCACTTTGAAACATTTAGATTTCAAAATGTGATACTCTTAGCAAACACCAGGCACACTTTGGGGGACAAGGGTGTCTAAACCATCCCACAGTTGTACAATACAGTGTCAAGTAAACAGAGAGACAAATATCTACTGTTCCTTATTCCTGTTGAATGTACAGAAGCTTAAATCATTCTTACCTTCAAGACTTCAACATGCCTGGATGGTCTGACTTTTCTTTGTTCACATACAAACTACATGAACTGAACAGTTTTCTACCTTTCTTAAAAACGAAATGTTAGAACCAAAAGCAACATCAGAAGTCAAGGAAAACGCAACGGTTTTCTCTGTCAGTGAATGTGTGGAGCAGTGTTGAGAAGGAGTCTGAGGCCATGTTTGGATTCAGCCGGAGGGCATGCAGCGATCAGTTAAGGACATGTGTCTTGGTTGTGTGGATGCAGAATAACAACACACCAGGAACGCATTTGTCATCCTTGATCCTGTCTGTAAATCTCAAATTATGGCTGATGAAACTGGTGCCCTGAGAGATGAACTGTCTAAGGTCACAAAGTGAATTTCTTTTAAAGAGGCTTGGAATTGTGTGTACATAATCATTAGGCCATTTTTATGAGCTAAAAAAATGACTTGTATTCAATCTGTAGGGCTTAGAAAAGTCATCTAGCCTTGGTATGAAGGGTCTCAGGCAGCTGTGATTTCACACCTCCCTTGGGTCAAGCCCCATCCAGGATCTGAGAAAATATACCCCCATTCAACAGCACCATACTACCCACTGGATGGTCCTTTTCAACTGTATTTGAGGTTTAATGAATAGAAATCACCAACACCTTACGTCACCATCTGCCTGAGGCCCCTGGGACCCATCACACCCCAAATTCTTGAAACCCCTCCGTGAATATCAGTCTGGGACACTAATGTTCTTCAGAGAGGCGGTGATGCTAACTCTAACATTAAGCCCACGTGCCCTCTGGTCCATGTACAGCTAGGAGTGTCCTCACAAACCATGCACAGATAGAGGACCTCCCTCTCTGTGCTTGAGTGGTGGCTCTGGTGTCCTAACACTTTCCTAGTCATTCAGGCTTTCTATAAGACTGACCCCTCTTGCCTCAGCTAGGTGAGGCCCCTTTTCCATGCTTCCTTAATCCCCTGTAAGTCCCACAATTATGGCACTCATCACACTTTCTTATGACCACCCACTGGAGGCAGAGATCTTCACAAGGGCCGGGAGTGTGTCTTATTCCACATCATAGCTGCAGTAGGTGAGCACAATGTCTGACCCAGAGTAGGTGCTTCAGAAGTATCTGTTGTAAGAACGGATGACTAGATGGATGAATAACGGCTTCTTCAAGTTTATCAGCACATTGTGGTTTTATCTTTCCCAGAATGATTATAACCCAGTTGTTCCTAAGACAGATTTTCCCAAATAATATTCTGTGAAATCTTGTAATCCATGAGATAATTGTTGTCCTGAAAAATTAATAAATGAAAAGTTTAAAAAACTCTTGGGATTTTTTTTCTAAAATGTAATTTAATACATATACGTAAGAAATGTGTGCATGTGTGTGTGTCTGTGTATTCTTTAATACGGCATATGATGCATGATGCTTTGGTCAGAAGAAATGGAGAAATGGCATACCCTACGTTAGAATGCCTGGTGGGCTCATGAGAAATTTCTGATTCACAAACCTGGAACATTCCACGACAGCGTGATGCGTAGGCAGCTTGAATCAACTCATGCATGTTGCCTTCTGGATTGTTGGTCTCTGTTACATACATTTCTTATAAGAGCACCATATATTTCTGATATTATTCAATGTTTATTGTACATTAAGCATATGGATCAAAATATGATCATTTCTTACAACTAATAATTCATCCATAAAACTTTTTATTCCTGTCTATTTTCATTCAAATGCACATGATATATGCAAGGTCCTCAGGTATCCCATCAATATACTATTTTTTTTAAGTTCCTTAGATACATAAGTCTGAGAAGTACTACACTTATCATTGAATTGCTTATATATCCAATTTGCTGGTTTCCTTGGGGAAATTGGCAGAGATTTGGAAATGGAGGGAAGAGTGGATGGGGCGTTTGGGGGTAATAAAATGAGATTTCACAAAAGTTGAAATTTAAAAAGACATGAAACTCTTATAAACCCACTATTAACCAAGATGGTGAGGGAGCTGTAAAGCATACATGAATAAACAGAAATAAGCTTGTAAAGATAAAAACTCTCAGGTTAGATTTTGAAACAAAAACTAGAGATATTTTTATATAAAAGTCTGGTACATGAACTGTTATGGAAAGTTTAAAATAATAATTATGCAATAGTGTAAGTCAGATAAACAAAGAGAAAGCAGGAAAAATTAAAAATTAGACAAAGCAATTTAAAAATGGCAAAAGATAACAAAAATCATTTCTTATTGATAAAATTAACAAGCCCAGTGAGGACATAATAGTAATAAGCTCATTAAAACTTAAAAACAGCAGTTTTGAAAAATAACCAAAAGAAGTGGAAGATTTTAGAAGATTTTAGATATTAGAATACTGAAGTTCTACTTAGATAACTTACTATTCTTAAATAAGAAAATGGAATTAATAAACATTTTCACCAAAACATACATAATGAATCCTCCATGCTAGAGAAAGAATGATGGGAAATAGAAAGGAAACTATGAAGACTAGAATTAATTAATTTGAAAGCAAAAATAAAGTATATAGTGACTTGCATATAAATTTATGTCATATATATGTGTGTGTACATATATATATATCAATAACCGAGGAACAAATTAAGAAAATTATCATTAGGATCACCCTTTCCCTTGGCCTCACAGTCTGTCTCAGAACCTCCAGGCTTTATATAGTGAATTCTTTTATACTTTTAGATAAGAGATTGTCATGCTACCGGAAGTTCCCAGAACATAGGAAAATATGAAAAGTTATCTCATTTATATTATAAAGCTATCATAAATCCTTATATTAAAATGTGAAAGATATCAAAATGAGTAATTATAGTTCAATCTCACATATTAATATATCTGTGAAAATTCTAAATAAGATGGTAGTGGGTTGAATTTAGTGTGTATTAAAAAGAATAAAATGCCATGACTAAGCAGGGTTTATCCCAGGAATGCAATGATCCCAAAGTTCCTCTTGATGAATAAACAGGGGACAAATACAAAGATGATTTGGACTATGATAATAATAGTTGAAGAACTACTCTTGATAAATATTAAACCATATCACAAAACTATAATTAATAAAATAGTATAATACCAGTACAAAAAAACATAGGCAGACAAATGGAATACAATAAACATGAGAAATAGTCCCCATTTTACATTCAAATAGAATGTATAATAATAAGGATAATATAATGAGTATAATAAAGGGGAGGGAAAAGAGAAGAGAGGGTATGGGTCAGGAGGGAAGGAGAACCACAGCTGTCTTAAAATAACTTAGGACCATTGGCTGGAAAAGGAGTCCTTCTTCTAGTTTAGGCTTCAAAGATCAAATTAGAGCAAGGGGAAAGCAGGGAGGAGGATTTCTGCTCAATATAGAAAAAGCATCACAGCTATCAGCCTAGTCCAAATGGGGATGCAGCTGCCTCCAGAAAGAATGTGCAGATTTGCTACTTAATTTGTGGGAACCAGTGCAAAATGAAAATGTGGGACTCCTTGTTCAAAATTACAAAGACTTTAAGATGGCAGCAGCATTGCGTTAAAGCAGACGAGGTCGTGGGAAGGCACAGGCTGCAGCGGCCCTGGGTGTGTTTCCCATCTCGGGGAGACAGGGACTGGAGGAAAGCTTGGTGTCAACATTGTCGAGTGACTTCAAGTACAAGACTGAAAGCCTAAGTGTTTCATTCTAAATTAATCAATGATACCCATTGTCCTCACACTCACATTTTCATCAAAACTAAGAGGCAGGACGTAGACACACCCTCAGGCTGCCATTTTGAGACCTATCTCTTTCTCCATTGAACTGCCTAGAACTATATCAGTTATGTATTGCTCGCTCATTATAGGCTGCTGAAATAGGAAACATTACTTTGCATTACATAATCTTACTGTCCCACAGCATTTCTACACAGATCACCTCTTTTGACCATAATAGAAGCATTATTTTGTCCATTTTACCTGAAAGGACAGTCAGACCCAAGTAAGTTCTGCTGTGCCCAAGTCATACAGCTGGTGACCTCATCTAGGCTCTTCTGATGCTAAGTCATTCCGTTATTTATTTATCTGAACTTCTGCTCATCTGAACACATACTCTGTACCAGGCCCCCTGGTAGGCTCTGGGGACTTCACAGTTCCTGGGCTTAAGAGCTCCTGGTTTAGTGGGGAAGACTGCCAAGTAAACAAGTTCCACCACATCATGAGATGAATAAAATGGAAACAATGCAAGTGAGTACAAAGAGCAGAAGTAGCACAGAATGCTGAACTCTAAAGGGACCAAGGGAGGCTTTCCAGAGAAAGCAGTCTCCTAGCGGGCTTTGAAGGGTGAAATTCAGTGTTTCCCATTGCACAGCTGAATTGAACAGACACAAAAAAAGGCATAACCTCCCCTGGTTTCTCAAGGGAATTTTTCTGGCTCAGAAGCTTCTCATCAGTTGATCTGACCCAGCAATGGGAACTTTGTGTCACAAGAACCATTTGTAGAAACGAATTTCCGTTGCAAGTGAGCCTGGGTTAGGCGGGGACCACAGTGGAGCCCAGTGATGTCCACACCCGAGAAGTGCTTTCTAAGCATTGGACAAATGCAGTGCACAGCCTTTGGACCTCACGCAGTCACCCAGCTAGGTCAGTGGGGCAGAAGCCTTCTCATGGTTCATTGATAGCAACTGCACTGAGCATGTCCAGGACATGTTCTGGGCCGTCCATCAGCAGGTATGAGAACCTACGTGGTTGACCTCCTACTTCAGAGCTCTTTCCACTCTCTTCATCTTTGTAGTTCATTTACCTTCAGGGCAAATATGACTGATAGTGTCTGCTGCCTGCCTGTTAATCATAACAACCTACCTGAGATATCACCTGAGGAACGCTAGCTCCACAACTTATTTCCTTCAAATACTTGGCCAACAGGGAGTACATTGCTATAATGAGTCTACATCAGGTAGAGCACTGTTATAAAAATAACAATAGCCACAGTGGCATTTATTGTATTGTTAAAAGCAGTGTGGATATGGAGATGAATGATTGCTTTCTAGCTTTGGCTTTGCCACTCACTGGCTCTAAGTGGGTGCCTTGGATGACTCTTGGCCTCAGTTTTCCTTTATGGATATAAGGCTACCTACCCTGTAAGGTCATTATGAGAATAATGAAACAACATATAATAGATGAGACGTAGTTTTTAATTTATAAAATGCTACAGAAATGTTGACTTTTATTACTGTTAGTGATATTATTCCATTATACTCAGAGAAAATTTGTATATCACTATAATTACAGCCTCCAATCCTCATAATTTGTGGGATGACCCCATTACTTCTAGGAAACAAACAATCACATTGAGGCAGGTGAATTTAACATTGTAATTCAACTACACTTCAATAAAAAATAAATTAAAAAAAAAAAGTAAATCACTCTATGATGCAGCCAGGAGCCAAGAAATGCTGGCTGCCTCTAGAACCTGGAAGATGCAAGGAATGGACCATCCCCTGGGGCCTCCAGAAGGAACCAGCCCTCCTTTCGCCTTGATTTTAACCCCTTAAGACTTATTTTGGACTTTTGACCTTCACAACTATCAGAGAATAAGTTGTGTTACTCTAAAGCTTAAAAAAAAAAAAAAAAGGAAATCATTCCAGAACGTGTAGACTGATAAGATCTCATTTGGGACTAGAATCCCATCTTACTATCACAGATGAGCCACGTAGACAGAGCCATGTCTTAAATTACGTTTACAAAGGAAATGTAACATTTAAAATAAAATAAAATCTGAAGGAAGGTGCCAATGTCTCCTAGCAGAGGCTGGTCTCTTAGTTGCCTCCCAAGGAACTCGTATCTAACGGTGGGAACCAAGATATGGTAAAACACCATAATGTAAGGCATAAAGCATTAAGGCCATTAGCTTGACACAGAAAGAGTGTCAGGGAGGTGTAGAGGAGATAAAGGTCACCATTATCTGGGGAAGGGAATCAAAGAAGTCTTCCTGAAAGAGTAACTTTTGAATTGGGCTTTGCAAGGCACACAGATGACCAGCTTGGCACAGTGGAAAGGGAATGGACTCTCAGTTCAGCAAATGACCCACTGTTGGCCCTGCTCAAACCACAGCTTCCCCCTCTGAGCCTCAGTTTCCTCATCCATAAAGTAGGGCTAAAGCTACCTGTTGAGAAAGGATTGCTGTTAGGGTTAAATTAATAAACAAATGTTTATGTCAACTGTAGATACCAAAAAAACCTGTTAGTTTCCACCTAATGTTCCTGCCCTGGGGTGAGTCTAGATTATTTTTCTAACAACTGAAGGTAATGAAGCAACCAGGGGATATCTAGGGAACACTCTACATGTGTCCAACAAGGTCCCGAGAGTGATTTGAGTACCACGGAATTACAGCATTTCTTAAATTCTAAGATGCAATTGATTTTAAGAAACATTGTTGATTTGATAACTTTTAGGCTGAAGAGAGGAAAAAAGAAAGATTACATCATATGCATATATCAACTGTAAGATCCATACTGATTTCAGAAAAAATAAATTTGAAAAAAAAGTATGTCTTTGAATTTGAGACAATGTGGTCTCTACTCTCCAAAAGTAAACAGCCCCATTGGCAAGATAAGACTACTGCAATGAAAAAGAAAAAAATACAGCCCAAGCAAGCACATGGTTAAATACTGGGGGTCTCGGTCAGCCTCTCCCTTTCCGCAAAACACTTGGAGATCCACAAAAGGGAGACCTACCTTATATTGCTTACAACACACAACTGCAGGCCACGTGTTCAGGGTTTCTTGACCAGGCTTAAGGAGTCCTGAAGATAGCCCCGCATTTGGTAGCCTGCAGAACTGCAAATGTACATTCAAGTCAAACCCGAATTCAACATTTCCTGAGCATCTATTCTGTGCCCACAGTTAAGATGAGTGCTGGGTGTGGGAAGACCCAATGCCTTGCTCATCCCTGCATTCCCCGCAGACCCTAGCAGACCACACAGCACACAGTAGGTGTTACTGGTGTGCCAAATTGAGCTAAACTGATTCTACCATCCACGTGAATTTCAAATTCTAATACAAAGGAAATAGAACCAGTTCATTGGGCAAATTGTCTGCATCACTGCTCCTCAGAGCACCTATGGTGAAGGACCATGTTTTTATTCTCAATCTTTTGTAAAAAACAAAATCACACAATTGGATGCCGTGGTGATGTCAAATTGCTGTAATATTTCTCAGCTTACTCTCAGTTTCTGTACTGATCTCGTCAAGGACCCATAACAGTTTGCAGACTGACACCAGACTGACACCAGTACACAGACCATACTTTGAGTAACCCTAGTCTATGTGATTCCAAAACCCTCATTATATGGAAATCCCAGAATGACTTGGAATATTAATCAATTGGCAAGTTTGGGAAAGCATTTAATCATGATGACAATGGTCTCATTTTTCAAGTGCCTCTTATGTGGAAGTCACTGCCGATGATTCGGAACTGGCCTCATTACATCTTCTCATTGAGAAGACTGTTGTTCAGTGGGGGAGACTGACTAGTGCACACCTCCATTCTTTTTTTCCATCTCTTGACTGGAGCAAGAGAAGGTATCACTGGCAGTAGAAAACACAAGGGCTCTGGAAGCCAGATGGCTCTGGGTATAATCCCTGCACTGTTATTTCCCATCTACATGAGGCAGGGCAAGCGGGCACTTCACAGAACCTCAATTATCTTATCTGGACATAGGAGCCACCCCCCCCCCCAATAACATGGAGCTATTGTTTTAGATGTACAGTGTCTTGCTATGGTGTTGATATCCTAAAGAGAAGCAACTGAGTGGTTTGGCACGGTTTTGAATGAGGACCACTGGCAGACAGAAACATTCTGATGAGACCCTCAGAGTAATAAAAGGTCTCAAAGACTCCATGATTAAGAACCTCTGAAGGATGAGAAATACTCTGCTTAGAGGAGAAATAATTCAGAGGACAACAGAGTTGCCTTCATTTCAGAAGAGCTTATACCTTGGAATGAGCATAGATATCTCCTGGGTGGCCCCAAAGCCTAGAACCACAGTATGAAAAACTTATAGACAGATAGATTTTGCTCAAAGGAAGAAGTTTCTGGCAGCCAGTCTTCCAAAAATGGAAGGGGCTGGCTGCACTGGAGTGAGCTGCCATTCATGTCTGAAACTTGTGTCCACTTGTCAAGGGAGCCTTTATTGTGTGACCCTAGCATCAGACCAAAGACTGGTCCAGCACTTAGACTGCTTGTGAAGGTCAGATGAGGCAAGGCACTTGAAAATGCTTTGAGCAGCTGGAATGATTTCCTTCGTTCCTTCCTCCTACCTTCTCTTCCTCTCTACTTTATTTTCTTCTTTAAATGTTTACTGAACAGATTTAATGTTCCAAGCACTATGACAATCAGCTGGGATGCCAGGACACATGAAACACACAATCTTTGCCTTCAAGGAGCTGCCAGTCTGGCTGGGGGACACAGACAGTTTCAAGAACAATTCACAAAGTGTATCAATAGTGCAAAAATAAAAATGGATATAATGAAGATTGCTCAGAGGTAGGTGTGGTTAACTCACGTAGGGGACAGTTAGTGAAGTCTTCCTGGAGGAGGTGACATCTGAACTAGGTTTGGAAGACTTGCAGTTTACCAGGCAGATAGTGTTGGGAAGGTTTGGGTGGGAAGAAGAGAGTATTCCAGGGAAAGAAAGGAACATTTACTAAGTCATGGAGATGTGGAACAACGTGGTGTATTCAGGGGTCTGGAAGTAATGTAGTAGAGCTGGGGTATTGAGTAAAGACAAGGAGTGGTGAGAGACAGGACTAGGGAGGTGAGAAGAGGTCAAAGGAAGATTCAATGACAATTTAAGGAGCTTTGGGGAGTTTTGAAAGTGGTTCAGTTCCTGGTCGGGGTGGGGAGTGGGTGAGGGGAGAATAAGAGGGTTTGAAGAACAGGATGGTTTCATTCACGGTGCAGCATGAGATCTGGTCTCAGACCAGAGACCACCAAGAGTGACATGTTATATGCATTAGAGAGGTGGCTCCCAGTCACCAGTGTGATGCTGAATGCTCTCTGTGTGGACCGAATCAGAAATAAGAGACTCTCTCTAGAAAAAAAAAAAAAAAAAAAAAGTGGTTCAATTCAAAGAGAGGTATCATCAGGGTTTTAGAAATAGCACATGGGTATCAGAGTGTAGAACAGATAAGAGGGGAGAGGCTATCCATCCTTGGTCCTCCTCTTCCATGTTCCCAGATCTATTCTCAGCCCTTCTCTGCCATCTCTGTGCCCCAGGAGGCTGACCCCTGCTGACTGTGCCTTCTGGGCACCCTAGAACAAGACATCTGGGTGCAACCAATGGGGAGCTCCAGCAAGGAGAAGGGAGGTGGGTAGAGGAAGCATCCACCATGTGATATCTTCCCCACTCCTCCCCTGCTTCCACATAGCCTTTCTGGTATTTCCCACTGGGCAGCCCTTCCTCCATGGTTCTAGTTCTCACTGAGCTTCAACATCTTTATTTCTTCCCCTGTCCATTCAGTCCTAGAGGTGATAACAGCTCCCAGCCGTTGCTACTCTCTGGGAGCCTTGACATCCCCTGTTCATGACGTTAACCTGCCCCCGCCTCTCTGTCTCTTCATTAATGACTCTTCATTTGAACCATGTGAGATGAGTTCTGCTTCCTGCCGTGAGCCTAACTGATTCAGGGGTCAAGGCTAGCTACAGACCTGGAGAGAGGCAGGGCCATGGCAGCAATCTGAGAGAGGGATGCAGTGGTAGTGGGGGTGAAGAAAAGAGAGCAGAGTGGAGAATCTTTCCAAGGATGAAGCCGTGAGTCCTGATTTTAGCTTGTGCTAGTCTCTAGGGGGGAGAAGGTCCTATGGTACAGTACTGAGTGGGTGGTAGGGTGCTCCCTAAAATGGAGAATTCAAGAGGAGAAGCTGGTCCCAGTGGACAGATGAGGTCAGTTTTGATCAGCTGAGTTCGAGATGCATCAGGAAGAGTTGTCCAGCAGACCCAGGAGGCCAGCAGATTAAAGGGTCTGGCCTGGAGATTCAGCCAAGGCACGAGCAGCACAGAGCTAAGAGTTAAGGTCACAGACAACAGAGAAATGCATTAAATTTGCCACAAATTTGTCCCCTTGGTTCTTTCTTACTAATTATTGATATATAAAGAAGTAGAGTTATAATTACCCAAGATGTTACAGAAGACTCTGTTCAAAACTGCCTGCCTTGTACTTTGATTAATTGCCCCCTTTTAAAGACGTAGGGGTTTGTTTTTCAAATCCACAATTTTCCCTGGCGTTCCATTTAGTCATTCCTATTTTTCACCACCAGATTGTTTGCTGGGGAAAAGAACAAAAACAGCAACAGATGTCTTTGTTTTGGGGTTTTGCAAAACTCTCTGGTTAAGATAACACTTTCAATTAAAGAAATTATATCATCCAAATACCATATGACAAGCCTTCATTTGCAAAAAAATCACCTGCTTTCAGAAACTGTTTGAAGAGTCCTCTCACACCACCTCTCAATAACTGTCAGGCATCAAAACAGATCCCTTCTCTTCTCTCATTTGGATTCTGAAAGCTTCAGTTTAGAAAGCTGAAGTCAAGAGGGTGTCCTCTGATTTGTCCTCAGGGCTTTGCAGGCATTCATCACCAATTCCTCAGGCTTCATGTATGTGTGTGCACTCACACACACACACACACACACACACACACACACACACACCTGCATGTGTGTAGCCTGTGCTATTCATTGTATATCAGGGCCTGGCACATTTTAGGCACTTAGCAAATAACTGTGGAATAAATTGATTCATTTCTTTTTTCCCTCCTTCCTCCCTCTCTCCATCTTTGTTTCTTCTATGGTTTCACATTTTCTGAAAGACTTCTGTGCCACACAGTTGCTAAGCACTGGAAGTACAAAGATAATTAAACAGATTCCCTGTCCTTAGGACACCGATAGTCTAGAAGGAAGATGGCCAAGTAACAGAAGAGTTCTAATCCCGGGAAGAATATGAGCTCCTTAGGGACAAGAACCGGTCCTAATTCCCTGTGTAGCTCCTTTTTTTGTCTTGTGTCAGGAGCTCAATAGGCATTCAGTGTCTGTTGAATGAAATGTTTGTTGAATGAAGAATATCCTATCATGACAAGCAGGCACCACACTGCAGAAGCACAGGGAAAACAATCCTAAGATCATAAGTGGGCTGGGGGCAGTGGGATGTGCCCTGAGAGCTGGAAAAGAAGCGGGGGAAGGCTGGAGGCCAGGGCCTTCTGGGCTGTAGGAAGCAGCTCAACCAAAGCATGGAGTCATGGCAGTGCCTATGACTTAGGTGACTGTCAAAGGTCAGATGAGAGAAATACTCGTCATGATCCAAGTCCCATTATAGCAGATCTTTAATGCCTGCTTAGTGTCTAGGTTTTGTTAGACACTGGAGAACCACTACAGGTTGTGACAAATATTAAGTGGCAGCTCATCCAGCTCAAACCTACTGTAATAGACGCACCCCACTCTACCCTGTGGTGTGGATGCTGGGTAAAAGTTTCATCTTCCCTATTTGACTGTAAGCAATTTCAGTGTGGGAATTTGGATTCAATATTGATGGAATATTCTGCTGGATATTCTCCATTTGCCCATCCAGATCTACTCTCTCCACTTTTCATCTGACTCTGTGCCCCAGAAGGCTGACCTTATCAGTTGACTCCCTTGAGCTCTGGCTCCCAGTTGGGATTCAGTGGGAACCACTAGTAGGAGATCTGAAAATGAGAGGAGAGTGAAGTTGGGATATTGGTGCCCGTGGCTCCTTCTATGTCAGGTTGCTATTGGTTAATGATATTTCTCTACCAAAGGCCACAGCTTGTGAAAGGCAGCCCTCTCTATATAGCTACTCTCTTCTAGTTCCATAACTGGTTCTTCCCTTCACCCCTTCAGGCCCGAGGATAGTAAAATCTCCCTTCTGTTGCTAGCCCTAGGGTCTAGCACTATCCTTCATTGCTTTCTCTAATGCTGTCTGTAACACCTTAAATAATTATTCCCAAATTGACCAGTTTGAGTGTGCTAAGAATCTTATATGAACACCTACCATATGCCAAGCACACTCTGAGATGCTTTACATACATTTTTTTTCATGTAATCCTCCCAAACAAATCTTCAAGTAAACAATATTTCCATTTACAAATTTTAAAAATACCTGAAGTTCACAAGTTTTAGGTAACTGGTAAAGATCATCTTCTACAACTTGAAATCTCCCTATTTAGAATAGTACCTAGCACATGACAGTTCCTTGAACTAATGTATGAGTGACTACAAAGTTGTACACTCTAAATACTAATATGAGCATTAGAGATCACAGGGGTTTTTGAAATTCAGTGCTGGGAGGGGTGGCTTTTGAATCAGAAAAAGCAGAATCTTAATTCAATCAAGTGTGATTTATTTCAGGTATGCAAGGCTGGTTCAATATTTAATGTAATCCATTGTATCAACAGACTAAAAAAGAAAAATCACATAATCATACCAATAGATGCAGAAAAACTATTTGACAAAATCCAACTCATGATAAAAACTGAGTAAACTAGGAATGTAGAGGAACTTTCTCAACTTGATAAAGTCTATCTACAAAAACCCTACAGCTTACATCATATTTAATGATAAGAAACTGAAACTTTCCCACTACGATCAGGTACAAAGCAAGGAGTGCTTCTCATTGCTCCTTTTAACATTGTATTGCATCCTTACTAATGCAATAAGACAAGAAAAAGAAATAAAAACTATACAGTTTGGAAAGGAAGACATAAAACTCTATTTGCAGATGATGTGATCATCTAAGTAGAAAATCTAGAATAACCGGCAAAAAAAAAAAAAAAAATGAAAAGAAAAGGACTAATAAGCAATTATAGAAAGGTTGCAGATACATAAAATTGATGTATAAAAGTCGGTTCCTTTCCTATAGACCACCAATGAACAAGTGGAATCAAAAACATTAGCACCCCAGAAAATCAAATACTTAGGTATAGATCTCACAAAATGTATACAAGATCTATGTGAGGAAAACCACAAAACACTGATGAATGAAATCAAAGAAGAACTAAATAAATGGAGAGATATTCCATGTTCATGGATAGGAAGACACGATATTGTCAAGATGTCAATTCTTCTCAACTTAGATTACTATAGATTCAATGCAATCCCAATCAAAATCCCAGCAAGTTATTTTGTTGATATCAACAAACTGATTCTAAAGTTTATATGGAAAGGCAAAAGATCCAGAATATCCAACACAGTACTGAAGAAGAACAAAGTTGGAGGACCGATGCTACCCAACTTCAAAACTTACTATAATGCTACAGTCATCAGGACAGTGTGATATTGGTGAAAGAATTGAAAATAGATCAGTGGAACAAAACAGGGATTCCAGAAACATATCCCCATAAATACTGTCAACTGATCTTTGACAAAGGAGCAAAGGCAATACAATGGAGCAAAGATAATTTTTCAATCAGTGGTGCTGGAACAGCTGGACATCCACATGCAAAAACAAATGGATATTGACACAAACACCCTTCACAAAAATTAACTCAAAATGGATCACAGACCTAAATGTAAAATGCAAAACTATAAAACTCCTAGAAAATACATAGGAGAAAACGTAGATGACTTTGGGTATGAGCATGCCTCTTTAGATACAGCACCAAAGACACAATCCTTGAAAGAAATAATTGATAAGCGGAACTTCATTAAAATGAAAAACTTCTGCTCTGTAAAAGACAATGTTAAAAGAATGAGAAGACAAGCGACAGACTGGGAGAAAATATTTGCAAAAGACACATCTGATAAAGGACTATTATACAAAATATATGAAGAATACTTAACAATAAGAAAACAAGCCCAATTAAAAAATGGGGCCAGGGCTTCCCTGGTGGCGCAGTGGTTGAGAGTCTGCCTGCCGATGCAGGGGACACAGGTTTGTGCCCCGGTCCGGGAAGATCCCACATGCTGCGGAGCGGCTGGGCCCGTGAGCCATGGCCACTGAGCCTGTGTGTCCGAAGCCTGTGCTCCGCAACGGGAGAGGCCACAACAGTGAGAGGGCCGCGTACCGCAAAAAAAAAAAAAAAAAAAAAGGGGCCAAAGACCTTAACAGACAGGTCACCAAAGAAGATATACATATGGCCAGTAAGTATATGAAAAGATGCTCCACATCATATGTCATCAGGGAAATGCAAATTAAAATAACGACATACCACTACACATCTATTAGAATGGCCAAAATCAGGGGCACCGACAACACCAAACACTGGCGAAGATGTGGAGCAACAGAAATTCTCATTCATTGCTGGTGGGAATATAAATGGTATAGTCACTTTGGAAGATAGCTGGGCAGTTTCTTACAAAACTAAACATACTCTTACTGTGTGATCCTTCAGTCACACTCCTTGGTATTTACCCAAAGGAGTTGAAAACTTACATCCACACAAAAACCTGCACATGGATGGATGCACATAGCAGCTTTATTCATAATTGCAAAAAACTTGGAAGCAACCAAGATGTCTTCAGTTGGTGAATGGGTGAATACACTGTGGTACAACCAGACAATGGAATATGATTCAGTGCTAAAAAGAAATGAGCTATCTGGGCTTCCCTGGTGGCGCCATGGTTAAGAATCCGCCTGCCAATGCAGGGGACACGGGTTCGATCCCTGGTCTGGGAAGATCCCACATACTGCAGAGCAACTGAGCCCATGCACCACAACTACAGAGCCTGCGCTCTAGAGCCCGAGAGCCACAACTACTGAGCCCACGTGCCACAACTACTGAAGCCCGCACGCATAGAGCCCATGCTCCGCAACAAGAGAAGCCACTGCAGTGAGAAGCCCCTGCACCGCAATGGAGAGTGGCCCCCGCTCACCGCAACTAGAGAAAGCCCACATGCAGCAACGAAAATCCAACTCAGCCAAAAATAAATAAATTAATTAAATTAATTAAAAAAAAAAAGAAATGAGCTATCAAGCCATGAAAAGACATGAATGAAACTTAAATTCATATGACTAAGTGAAAGAAGCCAATCTGAAAAGTAACACAGTGTATGATTCCAACTATATGACATACTGGAAAAGGTAAAACTATGGAGACTAGTAAAAGATTACTAGTTGCCAGAGTGGGCAAGGGTGGGGAGGGAGGGGAGATGAATAGGCAGAGCACAGAGGATCTTTAGGGCAGTGAAAATACTCTGTATGATATGATAATGATGGATATATGTCATTTTATACGCCCAAACCCATGGAAGGTACAACACCAAGAGTGAACCCTAAGGTAAACTACAGACTTTGGATGACAATGATGAGTCCATGTAGGTTCATCCTTGGTTAAAAAAAAAATGTACCATTCTCGTGAGTGATGTTGGCAGAAGGTTATGCATGTGCGGGGGCAGAGGTATATGAGAAATCTCTGTACCTTCCTCTCAATTTTGTTGTAAATCTAAAACTGCTCTAAAAACATTAAGACTTAAAAAAATATCCTAACTCCACTACTGACTATCTCTCTAAGCCTTAATTCCTTATGTGGACGTTTAGATAAAAATTCCTACTATATAATGTGGTTACAAGGTTTAACCAAGATAATATTCATAAAGTACCCAGAGTACAACAAGTGCATTATAAACGATAGGCTTATTTTACACAGAAAATCTACATATATATTTTATATAGTCATATATATATATATATTCCTTATTAGTACTCGGAGCAATGATGAAAATCACAGGGACACACAGCCTCAGTCAGGTACTCTTTCTTTCTTTTCTTACAAATTACTGCTCCACACACACATACATACATACAAATTTTTAGTTAACTGAAGTTGTTAGTTAACTTAGTATTAGTTAAATGGAGTAGTCAGTGCTTAAAGCTTCCTGTTTAGACTGTTCCTGCTTCTTTTGCTTGACTAACTCAGAAGCTTCACGTTGGATTCTGTGCAGGTGGAAGGGACGTGACAAGACAGAGAAAGAAAGAAAAAGCCAGATTTGAAAGCTACCATGTGCCAAGTATCAATACTTTCATATCCCCTATCTCATTTCCTTTTCACAAGAGCACACACAACGTAGGCGGAATTCCTATTTTCACCGATGCACTTGAAGTTCAGAGAAGTTAACTGCCTTGCTCAAAGTCATGCAATTAGTAAAGAGTGAAAACAGGATTTGAGCCGAGGTCTTCTGGTCCCCAGGTCATATTCAGCCCTCCCAGCACCCCACTGTAGAGTCTAAATCACATCTTGCCACCAGCTAGATAGGATCTTTAAGCTCAAATTTCTTCCACTGGAAGCAGCAAACCTTTCCAAGACACATGGTAGTCACTCACTTAGGAGTGAGCCACAGGTCTTTCCTGGCTGGCTTTGCCAGCTCCTCTCTTTTAATTGTTTCTGGGGGAGGGAAAAACTCCACATTAATGGAATTCCAAAAAAGAATGTTATGGTGACAAAGCAGGGAGAAAGCTCAGACAATAGGAGGAAATGTTGAAAGATTCCCTTTCATCTCCTAACGGCAGTTTGGGGCTGCACATGTCTAGTCCTGGGAACAGACTCCCAGGGCAAAGGTTCCCCACGATGAGCAGCCCACGTTTGGTGAGTGCATAGTTACTCTTCCTTCCGTTTTTTAAAAATATTTTTCTAACCAAGTCTCCGGAATTGAATATAAACACTGCAAGAATGGTTTCATTCTTTCCAGAACAGCATTTCCCTCTCCAGCCTCTATCTAACGCCCCTGTTGAGAACTTGAGTATCTAGATAAATGGACCCAGGACTTTGAAATCTTGGGAAAAAGAGGTGTGACATAATAAAACACATAAGCTCTGTTCTGGTTTTGTTTCATCTCCAAAGCAGCTCCGTGAAAGCAAGCCTGAGGGGATCTAGGGCAGGGCTCTGATTTGCTCTTCATTGGTCACGGAGTCTCAGCTGTGCAAAGAAAATAGGGTGGTGTGAAGAAAGCAGATTTGGACTGAAAAGCCCTGCTTTTGCATCCTGTCTCGGGCGTTTATTAGCAAGTGACTCAAGCCATCTGACTCTCAGTTTCTTCAGCAAGGCAATGGGGATTATTACCTCTGCCTCTCAGAGCTGTGGAGAAGACCCGAAAACACTCTGCCTCCGGGTTTGGCCTCTCGGGCTGGTCTCTTCGTGGGGTGCGGGGGCAGGGCTGGAGCTGGTTGACAGGGGTGGTAGCCCCATCCTCACCCCACGCAGCCATTTCTAATAAGAAGCAGTGAGTGCCTTGAACCACTGGCTACCGACCAGAAGTCACCCCAAGTTGAACCTTCGTGATCCACAGCTTACTCACAGGCTGGGGTATAACTTCTTCAACGGGAAGTTCCCGCAATTCAAGAGGCCCACCGCTCTCTCATTTTTATTTATTTTTTTGGTCTAGGAAAAAAGAATTGCCACAAATATAGTAACACAGATGTTGTTGGGAGTGACTGCTGAGAAGAATGAAGAGAACCAGTGTGACACAGTTGCTGGGGAGACCAGTCTGGCTAGAGGAGCTGGTTGAGCCAATAGAAGCCCTTTAAAACCTGGCTCAGGCATCCCTTCCTCCAGGAAGGCTTCTCTGACCACATTCCCCAGGCTGAGATGGGTGCCCTCCAGGCACCAACACCCTGTACTCACGTCAATCACAGCACTTATGCACAGAGCATTGTATGCTCCCAGTTGGTCTCTCTGTTAGCTAGTGATGAGATCTTACTAAACTTGTGAACGCAACAGCTGGCACAGTGCTTGGCGTACAATACTTTTGCCCAAAATGTTAAATGCTGTGGAATGAATCAGTGTCTAATTGATTAGGTGAGCCTGAACTTGCCTCTCCTAATATCCTGTCCCTCACTGGGACACAGGTAATGTTGAAAATCAGATGGGGCGGTAACTGCATGGCACCATGGAAATCATCACATTCGTGGTTCATGGTAAGAAGGACCCTGTCGATGGATGATGAGTAGGAAAAGCAGGACCAGCGCCTTTCTGCCCTCTGCCCACACCAATGAAAAGAGAGTTGGCAGCAGGGTTCCAACTCACGAGGCTTGAGTTCAAGTCTGAGCTTTACCGAGGAAGACCTGAGGAGTGAAGCAGGGAAAGTGAGGCAGCTGTCCAGAAATTTAGGCCAGGCAGCTTACTGTGAGGAAGAAAAATTATAGCTTAGAGATTGTGAGGGCGCCAGGACGGAGTAGAGTCTAGCTTGCTGGCAATACAATTGTCCATGGGCCCAAACGGCTTATGTTACTGATAGTCAACTAAGAGAACACAGGATGGCAGAGGTGGACGTGGGGAATGCCTTCGTCATGATGATGCTAACACAGCAAAAATATCCAAGCTCTGTTCAAAATGTATCAGGACAGATCTCTGGGGAGCTATGTTTTTATTAACTTCCTCTTTGGGACTGTGTAACTGAAGGCAATAAGAAAAAGAAAATTATTTCATTCTGAAATTCTCTCTCTTCTCTCAATGCTAAAGATGTGAGATCACCTTGTACCTTAGATAGAAAAGTCTCCAAAAAAAAAAAAAAAAAGGAAAAGTCTCCATGCTAGGACCTGTGCAAAAACCAAAGGTCAGAAAATGAATAAGATGGGGTCCTCATCTGTCTGGGTTCCTCTAGTATGTGAGCAAGACAGAAGCTGTGGGTAGGGGGAAATGGGGGTTTCGAAGAGAATTTATGGGAAGCCTGGCCAAAGGCTTTCCTTGAACACTCTCAGACAAGTAAAGAGAAAAAAGGGTGAAGTTCAATTCTTTCCATGAGACGCTTCATGACAGTTGTTAGGTATAGATCAAGGTTTCTCAACACTTGACACTATTTACATTTGGTGCTAGATGATTCTTTGTATTGTAGGGACCATCCCATGCATTGCAGGACATTAAGCAGCATCCCTGGCCTCTGCTCACTAGATTCCAGTAACAGCCAAAGATACCTCCAGACGTTGCCAAACATCCCTTGAGGGGCAAAATCACTCCACCTCCACACCCACCTCAGTAGAGAGCTACTGGTGTAGATGAACTATGAAGTTTATAGCCAAGTCTGGGCTTGGGTAGGGCTTCCCAGTAGAGCTCTTAGACATATAGGGGGCTCTGGACAACATACGGTCCTAGTGACATCATGGGCACTATTATTATTAGACTGTCTTCTCGACATCCCAAAAGACACCTGTAAAATTGAATCAGAGAAAGAGAAAGATCTGAAACCACAGAATGCGTGAAAAAACTGTACTCAAAATGTAACTCAAGGATAATATGAAATTGAGCACCAAATTTAATTCTGAACTCCTTGGAAGCCATGACAAAGATGGGAAATTTGAAGACTGCTATAGCTCTTGTTTTCTCATCAAGGGAAGTATATCTTTTTTATTTGTCTGAAGAAACCAACTTTCCTCCTATAATTGAACGTTATGGGGGATTTATCAGAAGATCCTTGTAGGAAGATTATTGAAAAACATAAGGACCAGACAAATTATAGTATAGCAACGAGGCAAGCAGAGAAGAATCAGGGCACCACATATCCTAGAAAAGAGCAAAATACAGCTTTCTCGTTTATGCAACCAATATTTATTGCTCATCATCTACATGTCCGGCACCACACTAGACACAGTTGGGATATAGGTCTATAGATATTGGAGCTGTATCTCTGAATAAGATAAAAAGTATCCTGGTTTTCCTAGAGCTTATACTCTTGTTGGATCAGAATCAACTACTTAATTGTGTGTCTTTAAACATGTCATTCCATCCTGGGGTGCCTCAATTTCTCCGTCTGTAAAATGAGAAAATTACCTATCAACAGGACCAGACTGATACTGCAGGTGTTCTTTGAAGGCTTAAAAGTCTTTGAATATTTGTTTAGCATTTATTTAGAAGAGAGAGAGCATATTGGATGAGGGGGAGAATGGAAAAGGGGGACCATGGCAGGCCTGCCATGCAGAGTTGTCTACAGTATGGTATATGTAATGGGGCTCCTATATGTACATTTACATATGGTGCATGTAACATACAAGGTATATGTGGGCAGTGCACAAACTCACAAGCTTGTGTGGTGTCCCAGGACGGCAGCATCCCACCACATACTCCATTCAGCAGAACAAAGTCCTGCAATCATCTCACTCACCCTCATGGAAGACACTTTAGGCACCTGCAGGGCTCACTCCTCAGCCCAGGCAGCTTATCTAACTCTTCTTTCCATCCACATAGTCCGCCTTGGAGAAGCTCTGGGAAATAGATGTTTTGCAAATCTAGTGTTGCTTAATGCCTCTTGAAGACTGGTGAACTGGGCTACTGTGTCTTGGGTTATTGTTTAACTGGCCAGCTCTGCTCCCCTTCAGGGTTTGAAGGGTTAAATGAAAAAGAACGGGTAAAGCCCATAACAGGTGGGACCCACTTAAAAAGAGATAATCCTCATAACCTCCATCACTTTCACCAAGGGCTGTTAGAGAAGTAAGCAAGATGAGGCAGAGGGGGTGGTTGTATCTAGTCTTCCAGACCCAATAGAGCCTAGTGAGTATCACCATTGTCAATTTCATCAGTGGCAACAGCCTCAACAAGAAAACAATCAGCAAACTAGATAGCTACGGGTCTGAAGCTGCAGAGCAAACTGAGGAGAACTGAGAGTCGAGGGCAACCAGAAACTCTACGGCCCTGACATTCTGCTCTAACCCACGGATTCCAGAGGAAACCCAGCCCCTTCCCCCTTTCTCCCCCACCTCCTCCACCCCAGCTTCCGCTGCCCAGCCAACCTTATTTTCTGGGCCCCTTTAATTTGGAGGCTTTTAGGGCCATATCCTGCCATCAATTTGGGGGTTGACTTCAATGAACATTCTGTGCAGGGCGGGAGAGGGGCAGGATGCAGCTTTCTCCTGGCGGGCTCTGATACAATAGGGTTTTCTACTGAGATCAATGGATTAATTGCGAACGCTCCGTTTGGGGCCATAAGGAGATGCTTTGTTTTCCCACAGTCGCCAGTCAGGGCTGGGCTGGCCAAACTTCATTTTTGAAAAGTCAGGGAAAACAGTTTGGTAAAAAAGGATGGGGGCGGAGGGGTACGGGAGAGTAATTTTGCTCATCGCACTAAAGGTCAATAACAATTACAGTGAAAATTCAGAAGGCACATTTGTTCTCTGACTGAGGCCCTGTCTGGAAAATTCCATCCAGAAACAATTTGCTGTCTCTCTTCTCATTTTCCCCTCCTCCACAAGGCTCTCTCACCACTAATGCTCTAGCCAACCCCACTATGCCCCCCGCCTCTCATCAGAAACTCTCTCCCCTGGAAACAGCCTCAAATGTTGAGAAGGGAGAGGAGAGCAGGGAATTCTCTCCCTTACCCTCGGGAGATGGAGGAGGGTATGGTGGCATCCTTCCTTTCTCAGAGTGGTGGGAATGTTTACCTGGTAGTGGAAACAGCCCAGGCAGGCGGGAGGTAGAGCCCTAGTTCTGCCATTTAATAGCTGATAAACGGGAAAATCCAGCTCTTTGAGAGCAGCCACAGGGTCACCTGTACAGTGGAAACAGTAATGAGGACCTCCTGGGATTACTGGATGATTGAGATGTGACATACAGTCTGCACTGGAGTCAAAACACAAGGCTAAATACAGCCTAAAACAGAAGGCTCTGATTATGGAGCCTCCCTGTGTGGAAACCTTCCTTGGTACCCCACTCCCACCCCAAGCCCTCCACTTTCTGGCCCATCCTCCCTTTTCAGCCTTATTTCCCACTCCTCCTTACCTGTCTCTGCCTTCCCTGTGCTTGATCTGTCCTCACCGTGGTTCTAACTCTGGACTCTTGACTCTGGAATGCACACATTCACACCCTACCCACCCGAAGACGAAGCTTAATTGTCGACTTCTCTGAAAAGTTTGATTCTGTCAGCTACAATGCATTGATTCTCTTCTCTACACATAGCACATTGCTTCCAAATGCCTTCCAAATCCCACATTCTGCTTGGCTATAGTTCTCCCAGTCATTCACGTATTCATTAAACATTTAGAATGGTAGTTGAGAGCTCCAGTTCTGGGGTCAAGACAGCCTGGGTTTGAAACTCAGCCCCACTTCTTGCTAGCTGTGGGATCTTGGCCCTTTCATGCCTCAGTTTCCTCATTTGCAAAATGGGAGTAATGATTGGAACTACCTCAGAGGTGTCTGGTAAGGCTAAGTGAGACGAACCAGACAAGATAACACATGTAGAATCATTCAAAGAATGCTTGGAATGTGGTAAGTGCTCAATAAGTCCTGGATAGTATTGTTATTAAAAACCCAGTCTGTTTCAGGGTCTAGGGACACAGTGATGAAGAAGACAAGCTTTCCTTCAACAAATATTTAAGTGCCTTCTATATGCCAGGGACTGTTCTACTTCTAGAGCAGTAGAGATAGATAATAAACAAAACAATATGTAACAAGAAAAATGTCATCTTGTGAAAAGTGCAACGTTGCAAATTACAATAGATTGAAGTGATAGAGAGTAGAGGGCTCCTTCAAATGGGGGGCTGGAGAAGGCCTCTTTGAGGAGGTGGCATTTAGGCTGCAGTGGTCCCAATCCTGGAGGGGTTGTTAGTGGTGGGTGCACATCGGCTGACCCCACTTGATTTGGTGCTCCAGAGGAGAGGGGACTGTCAGGTTCATCTCTGTCCTGCTCCGCACCTCATTCTTCAGTCAGCACGCAGTAGATACTTGATGAATGGGGACACTGAATTTGAACCTTCGCTCTCACTCCCTCTCGACAAGAGCAAGGATTCCTGGGAGGGTGTGGCTCGGGGGTACAGGTCTGTTAGGGATATAAGGACGACGATGCAAATAGAATTGATAATGGATTGTATGGCAAACACTCTTGTATTCTCTTGAAGGCGATGTAGGGTGTGAACACCATAGCTTTGGAGTCAGGCAAAGCTGGATTTGCATCCCAGCTGGACCATTCTCTGGCCTCGGAGCCTCACTCTCCTCTTCTATAAAAATAGACCCAATGGCACCTCCCCCCAGGGGCATCGTGAACACTGCATAAGACCTTGTAGGTAAAGTGGCTTCGTGGGGTAGATATTCCATAAGTATTCATTCTCCTCCCTACCATATCAGAGCCCTGAGGCCAAGAACTACATTCCTGGACTCATCACTATAATAAACATCTATAGGAAAAAAGTAGAATATTCTAGTGACCACTTGTCCATCTCCCAGTCAAATGCCATAAAATGTTTTTCAATGGAAATAAAATAGTAGGAAAAGGAAAGATGCTTTTTTAAAAAATTCTTCTCGCTTCTCCACTGCCCTCAAAATAAAAATTGGTTTCCAGAACATCAAACGCTCCTCAAAGAATCAACAATATTTTTTGATGATGGAAGTATGAATAATCAGACATATGGATTACATTTCCTTAAATTATGCAGAGCCCAAAAACCAGGAGGGAAGGGAACGTGCCGGTAAAGTTTTTTTCACGTTTTATTAAAACCTCAAGGTCTGAGGAATACTTTCATGAATACACACACACACACACACACACACACACACACACACACACACTTCTTGTGTCCAACTATCAAGAAAGAAAAATGAACACTTTCAGCATTTTTTTCCTGCTCAAAGCTTTGTCTTTTCTCCAATCAGCTCTAATTCTCAGCACCAGCCTCATTCATGGACATAAATGGATCACACGTTGGTTGGGCTCCCTGGCTCTACGACTTACCAGTTGGTGACCTTGAGCAAGTCACTTAAATTCTCGGAGCTTGGGTTTCCTCTGTGGCAAATAGGAATAATGGTCTGTCCTTCACAGATGGTGATGAGGATTAAATAGAATGAGACATGTGAACATATCTTGGAAACTGTACAATGTCAGGTAGGTATAAGAGATGGAAGTGGCTCCCGGAAACTATCCCCACCTCGACAGGCAGAACGGTGCACTGGCAGTGGTTAAAAAGCCTGACTGCCCACCTTCAAACTCCCCCTGTGCTGATTCTAAGCTGTGTTCCTAGGCAGAAAACTGAACCATGCTTTCTGTGCCCCATTTACTTATTTGCAAAATGGGATGTTGCTGATAATAGTAGTACCTACCTCACACAGTGGTAATGAGGATTAACTCAGTAAATATTGACAAAGCACTTAGGTTAGTGCCAGTGTTTTGAAAGAGAGAGAGAAAGGTTAGTGCCAGTGTTTTGAAAGAGAGAGAGAACAGGAAGGGAAGGGAAGGGAAGGGAAGAAGGGAGAGAGGGAGAGAGGGAGGGAAGGAGAGAGAGGGAGGGGGAAGAAATGTCCAAGTAAAGATTCCCTGTGCTAGAAATTCACCATTTAGTTGTTGGCGTTAGGTATTATCTTTTCCAGGAATACTTTTAGAAAATGCAAACACACTTAAAAAGCATGGCACAGCAATTCAGATTCAATGTGTACTTATTGAGCTCCTACTGTATGCAAGGCAGTGTGTTGTCTTATGTAATCCTTTGGGAAATCTCTGACTCCTTGGAGGGTGGGTATGGGAGTAGGTGACAAATGGAAAAGAGAGGAAAAGAGGAGACAGGGAGAGAAAGAGATGGAAGAGCTGCTTCCGCTGCTGTGGCTTTGGCACTGGACAGACTTGGGTCCATAAATCGGCTCTTCCAGTTACTAACTGTGTGACCTTGGACAAGAAAGGACAAACTCAGACACTGCTCCGAGTTTCACATTTTTTACCCCTGAAAAATGGGGATAACAACCATAGGTTGTGTGGGGATAAAATGAGACAATGTGTTAAAATATCTCATTTTCCTTTTCCCCAACTCCACATTTTTGTCACATGCCTCCCAAGACTTCTGTGGGCTGAGTAGAAAGGAATCAATAGTGGCAGCATCTAGGGTACTAGAGTCAGGACTCCCAGAAGAGGAAATCAATTTGCCACTAACTTTCTCTGTACAAGAAAAAGGCCATTATTTTTGAAGACTGTGCTCTGCTAACTCATAAGAAGCGTGTTTCCTCCCCATGACATCTCCTATCAATTTCAGCCAACGGTAACCAAGTGACTAACTCTTGCTCCAGAGGCAAAGAGCCAGAACTGGTGGTGACTTCTCCCTAGACTCTCAAGTGCAGAGATGATTCTTGCCAGATACTGATTTCAGAGGAAATGGGAGAGAGATTCAGCTTTGGCTCCCACAATTCAACCAATAATAAAGGATGCAGGGGAAAAGCTGAGTTAAAGAGAGGCTCCATAACCCTCTTCCTGGACCCTGGCAGGTGCCAGAGGAAGAATCAGAGAGTGAGTAGGACTGCAGCCTGAAGTCCAGCTGGAGGTCTGTGCCAAGACGACAGGGCCAGTTTTGGATTAGAGGGAGGGGGACAGCTCCTGGGCCAGCCTCAGCCAGATGGGGAACAGCTCAGCATGAGTCAGGGGCTGGGTCTCTGCTCCAAGGCTCCCCTGCGAGCCACATCCATTCAGATGCACCTCCCACAAAGGAAGCTGTCCTTGCAGAGACGCAGACAGCTTTTATTGGGGTGGTGCGTCATCAATGGGCACTGAATGGAAATGATAGAAAAGTTCTGTGGTCTAAGCATAAGCCAGCACTAAATAGAATGCAGACAGTCCAGGATGCAGGTACCAGGTCTGTACCCAAGGCTGTGGGCTGCGGAACTCCCACACTGCAAATGATGACCGCTACCGTTAACTGATTGCTCGCCAGGTCCCGGCACTGTGCTCAGTGCAATCAGCTCCAAAGCCCTTGCATGCAGTTACGAAGCATGATGATCTCCAGAAATCATAATGAAGCTGGAAGAATATTAAGTAAGTCATTTCCCCTCCCATTACCTCAGTTTCCCCACTGCAAAACAGGGATGTATCTGCCTGCCTTATGGGTTACTTTGAGAACTGCAGCACAGTGATTCAAAACCCAGACTTCTGAGTCAGAAAAATCTGGGTGTGAGACCCAGCTCTGCCTATAATTCACTGTGTGACCATGAGCAAGTTTCTTAGCCTATCTGAACTTCCATTTCCTTATCTGTTATCACAAGAGAACCAGCCTCAAAGGATTATGACAAAGATCAAATGAGGCAAAGTATGAACCTGCTTCCTCATCTGCAAGCCAGAGAAAATAATACACGTCTCTCATTGTAGTGAACAGTAGATATTTTAAAACGGCCTAATAAAGTATCTCATACTCAGTAGGCTCTCCATGAATCATGGTTATTATTATTATTAGCATCAAATGAATCATTACATGGAAAATTATTTAACATTTAGAATGGTGGTTAAGAGCTCCAGCTGGATAAAGAAGTAAACTGTCACTGTTTGCAGATGACATGACAGTATACATACAGAATCCTAAAGATGCCACCAGAAAACTACTAGAGCTAATCAATGAATTTGGTAAAGTTGCAGGATACAGAAATCCCTTGCATTCCTATATACTAATGATGAAAAATCTGAAAGAGAAATTAAGGAAACACTCCCATTTACCACTGTAACAAAAAGAATAAAATACCTAGGAATAAACCTACCTAGGGAGACAAAAGACCTGTATGCAGAAAATTATGAGACACTGATGAAAGAAATTAAAGATGATACCAACAGATGGAGAGATATACCATGCTCTCGGACTGTAAGAATCAATATTGTGAAAATGACTACACTACCCAAAGCAATCTACAGATTCAATGCAATCCCTATCAAATTACCAATGGCATTTTTTACAGAACTAGAACAAAAAATCTTAAAATTTGTATGGAGACACAAAAGACCCCGAATAGCCAAAGCAGTCTTGAAGGAAAAAAGTGGAGCTGGAGGAATCAGACTCCCTGACTTCAGACTATACTACAAAGCTACAGTAATCAAGACAATATGGTACTGGCACAAAAACAGAAATATAGATCAATGGAACAAGATAGAAAGCCCAGAGATAAACCCATGCACCTATGGTCAACTAATCTATGACAAAGTAGGCAAGGATATACAATGGAAAATAGACAGTCTCTTCAATAAGTGGTGCTGGAAAACCTGGACAGCTACATGTAAAAGAATGAAATTAGAACACTCCTTAACACCATACACAGAAATAAACTCAAAATGGATTAGAGACCTAAATGTAAGACCGGACACTATAAAACTCTTAGAGGAAAACATAGGAAGAACACTCTTTGACATAAATCACAGCAACATCTTTTTTGACCCACGTCCTAGAGTAATGGAAATAAAAACAAAAATAAACAATGAGACCTAATGAAACTTCAAAGCTTTTGCACAGCAAAGGAAACCATAAACAAGATGAAAAGACAACCCTCAGAATGGGAGAAAATATTTGCAAATGAATCAATGAACAAAGGATTAATCTCCAAAATATATAAACAGCTCTTGCAGCTCAGTATTGAAAAAAACAACAACCCAATCCAAAAATAAACAGACATTTCTCCAAAGAAGATATACAGATGGCCAAAGAAGCACATGAAAAGCTGCTCAACATCACTAATTATTAGAGAAATGCAAATCAAAAGTACAATGAGGTAACACCTCACACCAGTTAGAATGGGCATCACCAGAAAATCTACAAAGAACAAATGCTGGAGAGGGTGTGGAGAAAAGGGAACCCTCTTGCACTGTTGGTGGGAATGTAAATTGATACAGCCACTATGGAGGTTCCTTAAAAAACTGAAAATAGAATTACCATATGATCCAGCAATCCCACTACTGGGCATATACCCAGTAGAAAAACCATAATTCAAAAAGACACATGCACCCCAATGTTCATTACAGCACTATTTACAATAGCCAGGTCATGGAAGCAAACTAAATGCCCATTGACAGATGAATGGGTAAAGAAGTTGCAGTACATATACACAATGGAATATTACTCAGCCATAAAAAGGAACGAAATTGGGTCATTTGTTGAGACGTGGATGGATCTAGAGACTGCCATACAGAGTGAAGTAAGTCAGAAAGAGAAAAACAAATATCGCATATTAACGCATATATGTGGAACCTAGAAAAATGGTACAGATGAACTGATTTGCAGGGCAGAAATTGAGACACAGATATAGAGGACAAACATATGGACACCAAGGGGGGAAAGCGGTGGCGGGGTGGGAGTGGTGGTATGATGAATTGTGCAATTGGGATTGACATGTATACACTGATGTGTATAAAGTTGGTGACAAATAAGAACCTGCTGTATAAAAAAATAAATTAAATTAAATAAAAAGAATGCAAAAAAAAAAGAAAGAAAATTAAAGTGATAAATACTGTTACTAGATCTAATTAGCAGATGAGGAAACAGGTCTGAGATGTTGTCATTTACCCAGGTTTCCACAACTAGCAAGGAACAGAGCTGGGCTTGATACCCAGGTCTGCCTGACTCCAAAATATTTTGCTTACAAATGAAGGACCATGTGTGCTAACCTGCATTTTAGATATGTGAATATCCTTTCCACCACCATTTTATTCCCACTCCACAGGGTTGACATGAAAAGACCCTAAGAGCAGGTGGCAGGAGTAGGGACGGTGTCTGCATTCAGTAAATAAGCAGTAAATAATGAACAAAGCACTGGACGGGAAGTCCAGACATCTGAGCAATAAAGTCAATATACTCCTTTTAAACTGTGGACTTTGGGAAGCCAGTTGACCTCTCTGGGCTTTAGCATTCTTAAGCATTGACTGGAATTGATAAATTCTAAAATCATTGTAAACTTGAGTCTCCATGACTCATCCAGACTGTTTTTTAAAGTCCACTTGAAGCTTTTCTAAAAGATCTTGCATGTATATTATTTCACAAGGCTTGCCTAGCCCACATTTTAGCAGTCTCTCCCTGAGGGAATCTTAAGAGGTTTCTAATTGATGACCAATGCTATATTAAAAATCAAAGAGGAGAGTAATAGTTTTTCCACCCTGGCCACAAAAAGAAAAATGATAACCATCATCAGAATCAAAATGCTACTCCCTTGTTAAAGAGGTTTAGAAAAACTGACTTGAGCACAACCTTTTCATCCAGTTTCCCACACATCCTCTGGCTGCAAGGACGTGAGAATGTTTCTCTTGTGGTGAGATTGGCCCTGGCCCACAGCAGTTAAGGAGAATCTTCCCTAGGTCTCAGTGTCCTCCTCTGTAAAATGGGGGTTTTCACAACCTTTGCTCTGCCTACTTCACAATGTTGTTTGGTGGATAAAAAGAGATGAAAGATGAAGAAGGTGCTGGACAATTACAAAGGAAATTATGGTGATTGTAGGGTTCTCTAGAGAAACAGAACCAGAGAGAGAAAGAGCTTGATTATAAGGAATTGGCTCACATGATTATGGAGGCTGATAAGCCACAAGATCTGCAGTCAGCAAGCTGGGACCCAGGAGAGTTAATGGTGTAGTTCTAGTCTGAGTCCAGAGGCTTGTGAATGAGGAGAGTTGGTGGTGTAAGTTCCAGTCTGAAAGCTGGCAGGCTGGAGACCCAGGAAGAGCTCATGTTTCAGTTTGAGTCATAAAGCAGGAAAAAAGCCCATGTCTCAGTTCAAAGACCATCAAGTAGGAAGAAGTCTCTCTTACTAGTGGGAGGGTCAGCCTTTTTGTTCTATTTGGGCCTTCACCTGATGGGATGAGGCCCACCCACATTAGGGAGAGCAATCTGCTTTACACATTCTGCTGATTTAAATGTGAATCTCATCCAAAAACACCTTCACAGACAAACCCAGAATAATGTCTGACCAAATAGCTGGGCATCCTGTGGCCCAGTCAAGTTAATCAATAAAGTTAACCATCACAACAACGAAAATGTAAGCTCAATAAGGGAACCAAATTTTTGTGTATTTTGCTTCCTGTAGTATCTCCAGGGCCTAGGGGAAAGGTCTAGTACAGAATAGGGGCTCAAAACATGTTGAATGGGGACTTCCCTGGTGGTCCAGTAGTAAAGAATCCACCTTCCAATGCAGAAGACTTGGGTTTGATCCCTGGTCGGGGGACTAAGGTCCCACATGCCACCAGGAGACCAAGCCTGCGCACCACAACTACTGAGCCCGTGCGCCTCACTGAGAGAGCCCACATGCTGCAAACTACAGAGCCCATGCACTCTGGAGCCCACACGCCACTAGAGAGAGAATACCCGCACACCACAACTAGAGAGAGAAAACCCGCATGCACAAGCCACAAGTAGAGAGAAACCCGCATGCCACAACGAAGATTCCGCGGGCCACAACTAAGACCCTATGCAGCCAAAAAAAAAAAAAGGAAAGAAAGAAAATATTAAAAAACAATATTGGATGAATGAATGTGGAGGAAGAGGAATGTTTGGAGGAAGGGGAATGTTTGAAGCCAGTGGAAGAAGTCCTATATAGACACAACTATTAACCAGGGACTTTCATCATTTGTTCAATCAGCAACTACATATGTAACCCTCAGGCAATTGAATCCTGACATCAACTTTGTGAGTTAGGCATTAATATTCTCGTTTTTCCAGATAAAGAATGTGAGGTTCAGACAAGTTAAGTATCCAACAGGTAGACTATATCTCCATTCCACAACTTTCCAGGTTTCTTTTCCTATCTCACCACTCACCACCATGTGAAATTATATCATTGTTTGTTGATTTCATTTTATTCTTGCCCCCTGCAGTGGACTGCATGGGGCAATCCCAACAGATGGTCCACCCTGGACCTGGTAAATATGACCTCATTTAGAAAAGAGTCTTTGTATATATAGACAAGGATCTTGAAATGAGATCATCCTGGATCAGAATAGGCCCTAAATCCAGTGACAAATGACCTAATAAGAAAAGAGAAGGAGAGAAGATGCACAGAGGAGAAGGTAATGTGTAGATGGAGGAAGAGCTTGGAGTGATGTGTCTGCAAGCCAAGGAATATGGAGGATTGCCAGTAGCCACCATAAGGTAAGAGAGGGGCCTGGAACCGATTACCCTTCAGAGTCTACAGAAGGAACCAACTTCACCAACATCTTATTTCAGACTTCTGGCCTCCAGAACTGTGAGAGAATAAAAATTTCTGTTATTTTAAGACATCCTGTTTTGGGCTATTTGTTATAGCAGCCACAGGAAACTAACATGTCCCCCACCTCCACTCCAGCCTCCAATTAGGTTGTAAGAGCCACAAGGGGAGTAATAGATTCCATGTTGCTCACTATTTTATAGCTAGTGTCTAGAAGTGCCAGGATCAAAGTAGGAGCATGGAAATTATTTGTTGAAAACAATGAAACCGTGACTAACCAAATTTCAGATGCTTGCAGTCAGGAAAGTCTCCAGTGGAAGCAAGGAATCCTGGGTTCTCTGTCCTGCTGGTCTCACCAGGACATATTCCCTAAGACTAGCAGCACAACTTTCGGGGGGGTGGGGGGTGGAAAAGGCTGGGGGAAGGGGAAGGGGGAGTGAGGGAATGAGGGCATGTGGGTATCCATCTCCCAGCTTATAAAATGGGCCTGAGGCCTCCTCCCAGGAGTCTTTGGAGGCTGGCGCCAGGTTTGCCCACCCACACACGTATACGAAACAAGAGGGTATAGGGTGCCCTGATCAAGGGGAAAGGATGCGGCCCAGAATTCCTGGCCCCAGTCCAGCTGGGCCCAGTACTCTGTCCCCTGTTTCCTTCTCCTCCTCTCTTCCTTTCTGTTTTTCTGCCACTTCTTCCCACTTCTCTTGAAGCTTCTCTAGAAGCATGGGGTAGTCTGTCAGAGGTGCCTGGTAGGGGGCTACCCCAAGGCCAGGGGACTCAGGAGCTTGGGCTCTACCAGGTCCCACCCCCTCCACCCACTGTGCATCCTGGGCAGAGCCTGCTCCTCTCCAAGAGGATCACTGAGACCTGCCTCATCCATTTAACCAGTCTTGACTCAGGACTACTTTGGGCCTGAGCACTTCCTGCTTATCAGCAACACGTAGGAGGGGGGCTCAAAATTCAGGAGGAAGACAGATCCATATACCTTTTCCAAGTAGCTAAACTGGGTTGAAATCCTTGGCTGTACTACTTATGTGGCAAGTTACTTAACCCCTTTCAGCATCTATAAATTGTGATAATAATACCTACCGATTTGAAAAGACGACAAAACAAGAGGTATTAGGTCATCTAGAATATGTCTAATACATATGTCTAATACATAATGGGTGTTCAAAACACCACTTTATCTCCCTTTTCACTCTGTTTTCCAAAAGAGATAATAGATCTTTGCATTCATTCATTCAATTCATTCATCGATATATTAAAGTACTTAGCATGACTCAATTAATGGCAGCTACTATTTTTCATCCTTTGAGCAATTATACTATCTGTGATCAGATGGGATCTGAAAATCAAAGAGCTGCAAGGGAGTTTCAAGAGCACAGAGCCCTGCCCTCGTTCTTCAAATCAGGAAACGAAAGCTCAGAGAAGGCAAGGGATTTCCCTGAGGTCACACAGCTGGTAAGCTCAGAGTTAGGATTCCACTCAGCCTGCTGCTCATTCGCCTGCTGACTCATCAAGCCTCAGGCAGTGGTGACAACGGCCATTCACTGACATCCTCTAGTACCTACAGCACCCAGGGCCAGCGCTGGCCGCCCTGGAGGCCCAGAAGCTCTCAAGGGCCCCCCAGAAATGCGGACAGATGGAAGAAATTATAAGGCAGGCATTTAGGAAGCAATTCCTTTCCAAATCAAATGCATTCTTGTACTCTAACACTCATATCCTAAAAACTGTTGTTTAACAGGCTCTCCACATTGGAACTTGACTCACTCTTTGAAATGGAAATCTGGGCAGTTTGGAGTTCCGGTGGCAGTTCCTAATGGCCAGCGACAGGATAGTGCTTGTTGGCAGTACCTCAGACAGCCTTGATCTCAGGCCAGAGCCGCAGCCTCCAAGGCCACCAGGAAGGCTGCAGAGGCTCCAGAGCTGGGGCCTTGGCCTGGAGAACCTTGACCTTGTTGGAGGCTGGATCTGTTTCTGATATGGCATGGCAAATTTCTAAATCTTAGCTGTGGGATGGCATTTACTCCTTGCAGAGAAAGAGCAAGGGGCCCAGGAGGTTCCAATTGATTCCAAAGTAGAACCAGCTGTCGGAATCCTGCAGTGCTGATTAGGGAAGTTCACTTCCAGGTTGCGGTTTCCAGTCGGTGCCCTCACCCCCACCCAGTGCTGTCAGAGAAGCCCCCCAAAACCTAAATTGCTGCCTCCATTGATCCAGAGCTGGAAACCAGGCAAAGGCAGGAGGAGGGACCAGAAACAATAGCTTCCATCTCTTGAGTACCTACTTAATATGTACCAGCCATTGGGTTAAGTGCTTTGTAAATATCATTTCCTGTTTTTTTGTTTGTTTTTTTGTTTTTATTATTATTATTTTTTGGCGGTATGTGGGCCTCTTACTGTTGTGGCCTCTCCCGTTACGGAGCACAGGCTCTGGACGCTCAGGCTCAGCGGCCATGGCTCACAGGCCCAGCCGCTCCGCGGCATGTGGGATCTTCCCGGACCGGGGCACGAACCTGTGCCCCCTGCATCGGCAGGCGGACTCTCAACCACTGCGCCACCAGGGAAACCCCATTTCCAGTTTTTACAACCATGTAGCAACACCAGATTTACAAATGAAAAAAAAAAAAAGATTCAGGGAGTTATAATTATTATCATCAGTCTTTTTCTACTTAATAGTTACTGAGTGCTTACCATACGCCACACATTTCTTAAGCACATTACATGTCATCTGCCAATTTATCATCGCATCAACCCTAGAATACAGGTATTATTATGGTCTCCACTTTATAGATGAGGAAACTAAGGCTTAGGAAAGTTAAGTAACTCCTCATGTCCCTCAGTTTGAGATGCCCAGCATGTAGTTGTTACTGCCTGGGATACAAAATCCAGGGGCTACAAATCCAGGTCTTTCTGACTGCAGTATTAGTAATAATAATAAGAGCTAACATCTGTTAAGAGCTTAGTATGTACCACATGCTGTGCAAAGTTTTTTTTTTCCAAGCACGTGTTACCTCATTTAATTCTCATGACAATCCTGTGATGTGTGCCATAGTTTCCTGCTTTTACAAATGAAGAAACTGAGGCTCAGTCATTAAGAGAAGCAGGATTCAAAGGCAGGCTCATTTGCCCCCAGAGGGCTGGTTTTTAATCACTGTGATCTCTGAGTGTCCTGAGGGTCCACATCTTTTGGTTTGAGCTCCCAAGTTTTCCATTCTTTTTATAATTTTATCACATTATGGAAAAGAGGGAGCTAGCCTCTAACTCAGCTCCAGGTTTCATGGTGACTACTCTGTCATTCTTTCCAATATCAACCTTCAAAAGTCACTGTAAAAATGCACTTGCAATTTGAAATTTTCCATGAATGCTATAAATAGAACATTAAGTTTGTGTTGATTTTGTAAACTATTAAGGATGAAATGAGTTTGATATTTACTAAGTTAAAAGAACATGAAGTTTATGGTTTTAAATTGCTGTAAGGAGGCTTACTAGAATTTCCCCTCATATAAAGTCAGAATGAATAATACTTTTGATAATATATGTTTTATTTTCTCAAATAGAGGTCCACTTGGCCTCACAGATATCCTTTAAAACAAGATGGAGGGCTTCCCTGGTGGCGCAGTGGTTGAGAGTCCGCCTGCCGATGCAGGGGACACGGGTTCGTGCCCCGGTCTGGGAAGATCCCACATGCCGCGGAGCGGCTGGGCCCGTGAGCCATGGCCGCTGAGCCTGCGCGTCCGGAGCCTGTCCTCCGCAACGGGAGAGGCCACAACAGTGAGAGGCCCGCGTAACGCATAAAAAAAAAAAAAAAAAAAAAAAAAAAAGATGGAATCAACACATCTGAAAGGGAGTATAATGACAATTACATGTCCCATGTAATTGTCTCATGTCTCACAATCAATCCACAGATATTAAACACCTACTGATGTGTCTGTGACCACTGGACACGTTCCAGGAGCTTCCGACATGGTTAGACTTGTTTTGAAGTTTGCATGAATATGTGATATGGGTATTCATACATTCATGCAATTATTCATTCATTTGTTAATGTTAATTGAATGTCTCTATGTGCCAGACACTACAGTAGGTGCTAGGCATAGAAGGGTCCTCCAGAACTTCCAAGTCTCAAGGGGAAGCCGGGCAAGAAGTGTCATTTAGAGGTCACCGTTGATGCCACAGGACCAAATGGAGGTCCCTAATACTGGCTGGGTACGGGAGAGATCAAGAATGCTTTCTGAAGGAAATATCATCTAAGCGAATGAATAATGAATGAAGTGGAGTTAACCTGAAGAGAGATAAGTAGGCATACCAAGTGGAGAAAAGAGCTTTGCAAAGATCTTGAGCACTTAGTATTTGCTAAGTGCTGACAGTATGGGACAAGTGACACTGTCATATTGGAGACTGTCAGAGAGGAGAGCTCCAGTAGAATTGGAGTGGTCAGGAAAGATTTACTGGAGATGTCCAAACTGCATACAGAGTATTTAGCCAGGAGAAGAGGGTAGGGAGATATGAGGAACTGCATAACTAAAGGCACCAAGGGCAGAATTCATATTAAAAGGTCAATGAGAAGACCTACCACACTGAAGCAAAGCGTACACACCACCACCATCATCCTCATCATGGCTGATACTTACACGGCACTTACAACACACCTGGCCCTTGCTGGGAGACAATGCTCCATGGGTCTTTCACATTTCTACATGACTTGTGAGCAGAGGCACTGACTGCCTTTGTTCCAAACCATCTTTTCAAGGATGTCTGTATAAGAACAGACTTGGAAGATAGAGAATGTGTCCCACTCTACAGCAGAGGGAGGGTTCACCTACAACCCACTAAAAATGATTCAGGTTTTTTGAACTCAGGGATCCTCTCCATAATGCAACCCACAAATGTCAGGTGTCACCTGGCACCTCTTCACATCATCCCACGAGAATTGAAGCTCAGGGAATGGGCATAAGAAAACACCGATACTCACAGAAATACAAACAATCATAAGAGAATACTATGAACAATTACATGCTACAAATTGGAGAACCTTGAAGAAATGGATATATTCCTTGAAAGATACAATATTCCAAGATTGAATCAGAAAGAATAGAAAATTTGAAATGACCAATTACTAGTAATACAACTGAATCAGTAATCAAAAAACTGAACAAACAAAAGTCCAGGACCAGACATCCTCACAGGGGAATTCTACCAAACATTTAAAGAAAATTTAATCCCATTCTTCTCAAACTATTCTAAAAAATTGAAGAGGAAGGAACACTTCCAAACTCATTCTAGGAGGACAACATTACCCTGATACCAAAACCAGACAAAGACACCACAAAAAAGAAAATTATAGGCCAATATCCCTATGAACATAGATGTGAAAATCCTCCACAAAATATTAGCAAACCCAATTCTACAATACATTAAAAGGATCATACATCATGGTCAATTGGGATTTATTTCAGGGATGCAAAGATGGTTCAATATCTACAAATCAATCAATGTGATACACCACATTAACAAAACAAAGGATAAAAATCACATGATCATCTTAATAAATGCAGAAAAAGCATTTGACAAAATTCAGGATTCATTCATTATAAAAACTCTCATAAATTTAGTATAGAGGGAAGATACTTTGACATAATAAAAGCCATTTATGACAATCCCACAGCTAATATTACACTCAATGGTGAAAAGATGAAATTTGTTCTCTAAGATCAGGAACCAGACAAGGATGCCCACTCTCACCACTTTTATTCAACATAGTATTGGAAGCCCTAGCCACAGCAATTAGACAAGAGAAGAAACAAAAAGGCATCAAAATTGGAGGAGGAGAAGTAAAACTGTCACTATTTGCAGATGGCACGATACTATGTAGAGAAAACCCTAAAGACTCCAGAATGTTAAAAATATTAAAAACTAATAAATGAACTCAGTAAAGTTGCAGGATACAAAATTAATATACAGAAATCTGTTGCATTTCTATACACTAATAATGAACTATCACAATGAGAAATCATGAAAAAAAACAATCCCATTTACAACCACATCAAAAAGAATAAATTTAATCACGGAGGTGAAAGTCTTGCACTCTGAAAACTATAAGACATTGATGAAAGAAATTGAAGGAACACAAATAAATGGAAATATATTTTGTATTCATGGATTGAAAGAATTAGTATTGTTAAAGTGTTCACACCCAAAGCAATCTACAGAATCAATGTAATCCCTATCAAAATACCCATGACATTTTTTCACAGATCTGGAACAAATAATCCTAAAATTAGAATGGAACCACAAAAGACCCCAAATAGCCAAAGCAATCTTGAGAAAGAAAAACAAAGCTGGAAGTATCAAGCTCCCTGACTTCACACTAGGCTACAAAGCTACAGCAATCAAAACAGTATGGTACTGGCACAAAAACAGACACTCGGATCAATGGAACAGAATAGAGAACCCAGAAATAAACTCATGTGCACATGGTCAGTTGATCTATGATAAATGAAGCAAGAATATACAATGCGGAAAAGAGAGTCTCCTCAAAAAGTGGTGTTGGGAAAACTGGACAACTACATATAAAAGAATGAAACCAAACCATTTTCTCACACCATATACAAAATCAACTCAAAATGAATTAAAAACTTAAACGTAAGACTTGAAACCATAAAACTCTTAGAAGAAAACACAGGCAGTACACTCTTTGAAATTGGTCTTAGAAATAATTTTTTGGATCTGTCTCTTCAGGCAAGGGAAACAAAAACAAAAATTTTTAAATGGGACCACGTCAAACTAAAAAGCTTTTTCACAGTAAAGGAAACCATCAACAAAACAAAAAAGCAACCTACTGAATGGGAGAAGATATTTGCAAATGATATGTCTGATAAGGGGTTAATAACCAAATTTTAAAGAACTCATACAACTCAGTATTAAAAAAATTAACAGGGTCTTCCCTGGTGGTGCAGTGGTCAAGAATCCGCCTGCTAATGCAGGGGACATGGGTTCGAGCCCTGGTCTAGGAAGATCCCACATGCCACGGAGCAACTAAGCCCATGTGCCACAACTACTGAGCCTGCTCTCTAGAGCCCATGAGCCACAACTACTGAGCCTGCGTGCCACAACTACTGAAGCCTGTGCACCTAGAGCCCATGCTCCACAACAAGAGAAGCCACCACGACGAGAAGCCCGTGCACCGCAATGAAGAGTAGCCCCCACTCACCACAACTAGAGAAAGCCCGCGCACAACAACGAAGACCCAAAGCGGCCAAAAATAAGTAAATAAATAGATTTAAAAAAAAATAATAAACAATCTAATTAAAAATGGACAGAGGACCAGAATAGGCATTTTTCTAAAGAAGACATAAAAACACATGTCCAACAGACACATGAAAAAATGCTCAACATCACTAATCATCAGGGAAATGCAAATCGAAACCACAATGAGATATCACATCACACCAGTCAGAATGGCTATCATCAAAAAGACAAGAAACAACAAGTGTTGGCAAGGATGTGGAGAAAAGTGACCCTCATGCACTGTTGGTCAGAATGTAAGTTGATGCAGCCACTGTGGAAGACAGTATGGTGGTTCCTCAAAAAATTAAAAAGAGAACTACCATATGATCCAGCAATTCCACTCTTGAGTATTTATACAAGAAAATGAAAACACTAATTGGAAAAGATATATACACCTCAATGTTTATTGCAGCATTATTTATAACAGCCAAGATATGGAAGCAACCTAAGTGTCCATCAATAGATGAATAGATAAAGAAGATGTGGTATATATATGCAATGGAATATCACTCAGCCATAAAACAGAATGAAATCCTGCCACTTGTGACAACATGGATGGACCTAGAGGGTATTATGTTTAGTGAAATAAGTCAGAGAAAGACAAACACGACATGTTTTCACTTATATGTGGAATCTAAAACAACAAAACAGGACTTCCCTGTTGGCACAGCGGTTAAGAATCCGCCTGCCAATGCAGGGGACGTGGGTTCGACCCCTGGTCCAGGAAGATCCGACATGCCACAGAGCAACTAAGCCCGTGAGCCACAACTACTGAAGCCCACGCTCCTAGAGCCTGTGCTCCACAACGAGAGAAGCCACCGCAATGAGAAGCCCGCGCAACGCAACAAAGAGTAGCCCCCGCTCGCCGCAACTAGGGAAAGCCTGTGTGCTGCAACGAAGACCCAACGCAGCCAAAAAATAAATAAATTTATAGGAAAAAACTCACACAAACAGACTCAGATACGGAGAACAAACTATCAGAGAGGAGGGGGATGGGAGGATGGGCAAAATAGGTGAAGGGGATTAAGAGGTACAAACTTCCAGTTATAAAATAAATGTCACAGGGCTTTAATATACAGCACAGAGAATATAGTCAGTCATGTTATAATAACTTTGTATGGTATGTAATCTATAAAAATATCAAATCACTATGCTGTACACCTGAAAGTAATATAATATTGTAAGTCAACTATGCTTCAATAAAAAAGAAAACACTAATACTCTGACTACTACTATTGCTGTGAGTAATAAAATCCTCGTCTCTGACCTAGCAGCCATGGAATTGTGCCAGGTTAACCTGTTATTTTGCAAATGACGGAAGATCGCAGACCCCTCACTATCCTTGAAAGCCCTGTTCTAAGTGCTTTTCCACTATGAACTCACATAATCCTCACAAAAATCCTATGATATAGGAATGCTTCTCATCCCTATTTGGGCAGGAAAAATAGAATAAAAGTGTTCAAAAAGTAAGTTGGTGTTAGATCACGAAGAGTCTTGTGTAGCAGGCTAAGGAGGTTAAGCTCTATCCATTTTGCAGTCATGGAAGGATTTTGAACAGGAGCGGAATATGAAGAAAACAGCATTTTCAAAAAGTTTCTCTAGCCATGGTCTGTTGGATGGATAGGGCAGGGAGGAAATCCTGCGAGGAAACAGGCTAGCAAGTGTTAGGTGGCAGAACCAAGATTCCAGACAGGCTTGATAGATCGGCTAAATGTACCCCTGTTAGAGTAGAATTTCACAAGGCTTCTTAACACCAGTGGCTCCAGCAAATGGCTGGGGAGATGTCAGTTAGCAGTACAATCCTTGAGAATGAGGCTTAAGGCTTCCAGGGACTAGGCAAACTGGTGTGAGTCAGCAGGGGATGTGCCTGCCAAAAGGGCCACCATGATCCACTATGTGAGAAGTCCAGTGTCAGACCAGGTGGCAACAATCCAGCTCCTGCTAGGCTCCCCCAGGTCAACCTGTATTCAGTTTTGGGTCCCACACTTTGCATATCCCCATAGGTGATGATTATTGCTCGCTTGTCATGTGTCAGGGTCAGGCTCCATGTCAAGCACTTTACATCCATGATCCGATCTAAACTTCCCAACAGATGGATGGGGCATTATGACCTTCTTGTTTTACATATAGAGACACTAAGGCTCAGAAAAACTTGCCTAGCTCTCCTAGCTAGTAAGTGGCAAAGCTGTGCTTCATAATTAGGGCTGGTGAAACCCTGAAGACAGTTCTTAAGTGCCGTGCTAGCTGCTACTTTATGAAGAATGTCATCAAATGGAACAAGTTCAGGGTCAATGCTCAAAGATGAGAAGGGAGCTGGAGACCACGACACTACTCAGGGATGACAGAGGTCCTCACGAATGAGGAACGAAGCCACACACACAGCGTGGCACGCAAGCTGTTCCCATATCTAGGGACTGTCCACAGACTTTACACATCGGTGCAGTTTATCAAGGGAACACAGACCAACGAATGGATAAGCATCCCTCTTTGTCTAATTCCTTCCTTCTATCTCTCTGCCTGGAAAGCCCCTGTGCATTCTTTAAGCCCGAGCCCAGGGACCACTCCCCCCAAAGTCTTCCCTCCCTGCTCAGGTGTCCCTCCTCCACGAACCTGCAAACCCCTCCACTTCCTTCCATCCACCTGTTTCACCCTGGGTGGAGCGTTCAAGGTCCCCCCAGCCTGGGAATGCCTCAAGGGCTGAGGCTGTGTTCAACTCTACACTCCCAGAGACCCATGGGTGCCTGGCTCAGCAGATGAGCATCAAGTGAAGACAACCAGAAGATTCCACGGTATAAGAAAGAAAGCCATGAAGTCATGAAATGAATCCAACAGTGCTGATCTGCAAGGAGGTTGGGAAAACGGGGTTCACGAGAAACGGACAGCGTGTCCTTAACTCTGGCCAAGGGTGAGGATGTTCTGGTAGGCAGAGTTATTCCCGGTTGTTGGGCAGCTGCTCCCAGTGACATTCAGGACCGGAGAGGAGGGGACAGGAAGGAAACATCCACCTTGGGCAGTCAACTTTCCCACATCTTCATATCCTATTCCTCCCTGGACACATTCCAGGTGGCAAAAAAGAACAGGTGTCCATTCAGGGGCTGATGTTTCGTTGGTGCCAGGGTCAGGACACCAGGGACAAAACTCTCTCCCCTCACCTCTGCACACCCGCCCTGAGAACAAGAAGATGATACAGAAAGAGAACACAAATTAATAAATCAGAACATCGAACCTTTCCTAAGCTCCTACTATACTCCTGGCATTGAGAGATGAATACCAATATAAATACCAAGTAGCATGGTGTAGCCAGGAGAGAAGAGGCTGGGAGTTAAGGAGAAATCCCAGCTTCGTTCCTGATGTGCTGTGGGATGCTGGTCAATGACTTGACCTCTTGGAGCTTTGGTTCCCTCATCTATACAAGGGGGCGGATGATGCCACCCTCACGGGACTGGTGTGAGGATTAAATGGGAGCACACATGGGAAGTCTTGGCAGATAAATCACAGGTATGCCCTAGCTGCTAATGCTCCCCGCTTGTCCACCTGCAGCGGGAACAAGAGAAAGCACAGCACTGAGAGGCACACAGGCAGGTGCGAGGGGCTGGGATACCTGACCCGTCTCTCAGACTCGCTGAGCCCGAGTTCTAGCTTGGTAAACTAGGTTGAGGTGGTGGCTGCGAATGTGCTTTGTAAACTGCAAAGAACGCCATATAAACATGAGGGATTGTGGCTACTGTTATTCATTCTCTCCTTCAGAGCATGAAACTTCATGATGTCCTAAAGAGATGTCCCAAAACACAAGAGTCGGTTGAAGTGCAGTAGGATTTTGAGAGCAGGCCTTCAGAGCTGTAGGATTCCAGGAGAAGAGGCCTGGGCTGCACGTGGGCTGGGGTGGTTGGGAAAGCCTTTTTTTCTAGAGGGCTCGATGGGATAAGCTTGGGCAGGTGGACTGAGCCCCTCTAGAGAGCATTTGTGGTCCCTCTGACCTAGGAGGTCGCCCTTCCTCTGGGCTCCCACAATCCCCTGCACTTCCTTCCCAGAGCGTAGCACCCTGAGTTGGTATCATCTACTTATGCTCCCATTTCCCTGCCAACTCATGAAGTTGGAGGCCATGTTTCTCCATTGTTACATCCCTACTGCCTCGTGCAGGACCTATGACACAGTGGATGCTGAATAAATGCATTTGAGGGAGGGTGGAAGGGTGGGAGGGTGAGGGCAGAGAATCAAACTACAAGTCGTATTTGAGCCCAGGCAAAACCCCGGCAAGCTTTAGCAAGGTTTTCTGAGCCACCAAAGACCTAACAGGCCATGGTTCCAGAGAGCATTGCAGCACAGAAGGTAGGACCTGCATGCCATTAGGGTTTGGTCCTCCCTGTCCCAGCAGCACCAAGCCCTAGAAAGCTTGGCCTTCTTAAACCAGACAAGTGCCATCTCATGAGAAATGTTTGCTGTCCCCATCCCCTTCCTTCATCCTTGCTGCCTGATCCTGAAGTTCTTTCTGCCTAAAGGGGAATTTGAAGTCTGGAAGAGCAGCGCTCAGCAGCCCTTTCCCTCGTGAAAGCACACCTCCCACACTCTAATTAAATTTCTCAGCACACCTGTGAGGTCACAAGTCCCTCTCTACCTCTGTCTGCCTTCCCTTTTTTTAGAGTCGGGAGCCAAAAGGGGCTTTTTGGTGCCTATTCTTTTTTCTGCTCGAGGCCACAGAGAAGGGGTCTGATTTTCAGGACTTTATGGCTTCTCCTCCCGTGTTCAGGCCCATATGCACCTTTTTCATACGGAAGCTGGGAGGAGTAATTATGGCTCCTGGCAGATTTGAAGATCAGCTTGTTCCGTGGCAATAGAGGTGTCCAATGTGATGATTACCATTAATAATAAGTATTATAAGCAGCAGAGCTTATAGGGGGAAATAGCCCTGCAACTATCTCCCAGCTGCTAAGGCTCCCTCCACTGCTCATTTTGCTCTTAAAGGGGATGCCATGACAGGATGGGTCAGGTTTAGGAGTTGGACCACAGGCCTCCTGGGATGATCACAGGCCAAACCTGGCTAAAGATGGAGAGGAAGAGCTGTGAGCCTTGAATTTAGTATTTCTCAAGATGCCTGATCTGCCCCCTACCTCCCTCATCCTGAGCCATTCTCCCCTAGTTCTCTATATCAAGACACGCTGGCCCTCTTTTACTTCCTCCAGTGCATGCGTTCTAACCCCAGAACTGTTACACATGCTAGTCCGTCTGCGTAGAAGGCCTTCCTCCCCACCATGACACTGAGCGGAGCTGATGTCAGTACATCCTTTAGTCAGTCTGTTATGTGCTGCTGGGTGCTCTGGACTTCTCTTTTGCAGCACAGATACATACTCAGTTTCTGCCTTCCCAGCTATGCTGGGATTTGTACGAGCACCGGCCAGAGTTCGTTCATGAGCCAGTTCATTTCACTCCATTCTCTATACTAAGTTTGATGAAGCAAGTAGGTGCTTATTCTATACATTACACTGAGCCAAACTTACATTAAGCAAGGAGAGGCAAGATATCCCGAGAGCAATAAGTGCAAAATTCCCCCTTATACCTCTAAGTAGGCCTGTGCTCCCAGAGCTAGAGCATCCTAGAGAAACTAGCAGCCTGCAGAAATATCCCCTTTTCATATCTTTCATTGCTTAAATTCCATTTTTGTGAATACAAGTGAGTGTGGTCATGTCTGTGCTCTCTCTGCCCCTTCGCCACATGAGGTGGGCTGGAGACCTGAGGTGGGTCAACGGTAATATCCATGCTTGGCCACAGTGATTTGTCCAAGGCAGGCACATGATCCACCCAGGCCAATCACAGGGCTTCCCTGGGATTTTTCTACCTCACACTGTAGGAAGAAACTCTCTTTCCTCTCTGGCAACCAGCTGAGAAAAATGGAAGCCTAAACTGTACCTATATCAGTATATACTTTTGAGTGTATGTTATGTTTCTTGAATTTAGAAAGACACTACAAACGTTGGAAGGCAAGCCCAGAGCTTGGGCAGTTGTGGTACCCAGCGCGTGTAGGATGCTCACGAAGAGCAGAAGAGAATGAGGCAGATATGCAGTGAGTCAGAGAGGAATCCTGGCAGGACCGGAGACCCACATCTAGCCATTTCCGAGGCTGGCCCCACTGCTGCCCTTGACCTATCAGAGCAAATAAAGTTCTCTTTTTGTCATAAACTAGATTGAATTTGGGTTTCTTTTACCTAAACTGACTAACCGCCAGGAAATAAAAATAAAATTTCACGCATTATTTTTGTTCCCTTTGTTCCATAAAGGATTTAAAGCTAACATCCTTCCTTTGTCTTTCATTTGCTGACTTACGATGTATTACTTCACTCAAGGTCATCTCTCAATACGGTTTTGCGAGGTAAGCAAAGCAAGTATAATTCACCCATTTTACAGGTAATATAACTGAGGCCCAAAGAAGTAAAGGAACATAGCTAGTAAATGGCAGTGCCTGGACTGGAATCTGGTATTTCTTGTTTTTCTCTGTTTTGCTAATAAATCATGGCTGTGAGCACTAAGAGATGGTTTGGCTGCTTGGGTTTGCATCAGTAATATTCCCTAGCCTCCTGCTAGGAGGGTAACTATGGGTAACTATGTCCCTTTAAGAAGCACGTCTTCATAGTATAATAATGCTTGCTAGAAATATTCCTGAGAAGTAACGAAAGTTAAAGACTATCACAAAGCCTTAGGGGTATGCTGGCTTGAAATAATATATTTAATGTCAAAGTGATAGCAAGATCCTGACTTGTTTCTAAAGAGGTCAGGGTGCTCTGAGCTTAGTGGAAGGAAATATTGGGTGCGTTTGGTGAGGAAGTCTCCACTGGTGTTGAGGCAGGAAGTAAAAGGCAGGAGGCTGGAAAAGGTTCTGCTTTTATTAACTGAGTTATAAAAGGAAGATGGGAAGTTGGAAACCACCGCTGTAAAGTCAGACAGTCCCGAGTTCAACTAGTTAACATCTTGGGAAAGTCACAAAATTTCTTTAAGCCTCTGTTTCTTCACTTGTAAAATAGGGATAATAACACCTTCTTTCAAAATACATGTATGTGGATCATGCATATAAAAGCACCCAACAGTGCTTGGCACATCGCAGTTGTTCAGTAAATGTCTCTCTTTCTTTCATAGGAGGAATGCTCACACTTTGTCCTCCATCATGGGAACCCAGTAGGAAACACCTGTGTGACCCAAGACGGAGTAGTACATGGCGCACTGTGACTCTGCGACTGGACCTTTCACCGTGTGGCCCCAAGCCCCTTCCCCCCGCCATGAAGCCCTTCCCTCTTCCTCCTCCCGTGCTGCTCCAACCATCCAGCCTGTCTGTCCTTCTTTGGCTAAATCTCATCCTTCCTGCTCTGCCCGTACCTCAGCGCATTCCCAAGCAGACGGTTTTCCTGGACAATTGATTTGCCTGTTAGCCTTGCCCTGAAAGAGATCCTAGCAGTGTCCTCTCTGCAGAGAGCATTATCTCTTCCAACAGAGAAAAGGGAAGGAAGCAGAAAAGGAAGGCAGGGGAAGGTCTGCAGGATGGAAAAAAAAGAATAGAGGAAATATAATAGACATATGGTTTCAAGGGCTTTCCCTAAGCACTATATTAATAGCCATAGGAAAATAGTAGATTCCGTTAAACATCATATTTACCAATTACTATACCCAAATTCTCTATTTTTGGAAACTTCTACATACACCCCTTTCTTCTATGGGCAAAATGCTGCATAGCCTTCAAGGCTTGGCTGAAATGCTTTTTGACTTACGTTTACTAATTCATGCATTTGACTAATATCAATTGAACTCTGATTACGTGCTAATAAACACTGTGCTGGGTGCTGGGAATATAGCAATGACCAAGACAGACATTGTCCCCATCCTGATGAAGCTTTGAGCCCTGCCTGGTTCCCCCGTAAAGACAGTGTGTGCCCCTCTCTCTGCTCCCATAACTGTTGTTACTACCGTTACCATAATTGCTTTTATGTCTTCCTTCCTTTTTAAAAAGCCTATAAAATAGTGTGGCCAGCTCATCTCGGTTTGCTTAGGCCTTTCCTGGCTCTAGCACTGAAAGTACTATGTCCCAAGAAACCTCTCAGGCCCCAGAAAATTGGGACAGTTGCTCACCCTATGATGAAGGCAATGCTATGACTATAACCAAAAATATTCTTGGAAGGAAACCACTCAATCATTCAGTCTTCAAATATTTATTGAGCCGAATTCGTATATTATTATAGCTGGCTGCCTCTATTTTGTGTTAGATCTCTCCCACTCTACTATGGGCCCCTGTGGGCTGGGGCCCACGTCTTTTCAATCTTGCATTGCTAGGCCCCAGCTCAGCATCTGGCACATAAAAGTAACTTCGTTTTATGAAAACCACTGTATATTGAGAAACAGAGTATGTTTGTGCAAAGCAATTTTAAAATACGTGTTTCTACAATTTTTAAACAGAGATCTCTAACTAGTACCTAGCTTGGGATATTCAGCAAGTAATAAGATCCACTAACAAACCCTCCTCTCCTACTCTCCCTCTAACCCCTCCAGCAGATGAGGTGTCTCTCAGCAGCTATGGCAGCTTAAAAGCTGAAAATCTCCCATATGAAAGTACCCGTGTCATCCACTCCTAGCTGGCTTTAGACAGTCCTAGTTTTAACTGTAAACTGACTTGAAATACAAATCTCTGTAGCTTCCACCCACTGGTTGTGGTCCTTTTAGCCAGAGACACAACAAACAGATACAAGCTCCTCCAGCTGGCAGCAGGTTAAGCATTAGAAGTGCATTCTCATGTCCTTACTTCTCACCCCATCCCATCACCCGTATACACACCTGAGATTTTCTCAGGCATTCTAACAGTAACTGTGGCCAGACTGGCAAGATTTCAGAGTCCAGGTCACTGTCCTCTGAATTTGCCCCACTTTACCTCCCTCTTAAATTGCATCTGAACAGTTCTCTAATTGGTCTGACTAGTAGAATAGGACTACCATTCCCACCTGCCCCTAGCTTAGTAAACTTCTAATAATATGGCCTAAGATCTCAAATGCCTTTTTCTTTATGTGTTGTGGGCCATCTATTTAGGTACCTGGCACATTTTAAGCACTCAGTAAGTGATCACTGGTCTACCTGGAACCTCAGAATGTGACTTTATCTGGAAATAGGGTCATTGCAGATACAATTAAACAATTAAGATGAGGTCATAGCAAAAAAACCCCATAGATTTGGAAAACAAGCCCCTATGTCTTAAAAGAAGAGAAAACATGTACACAGAGGGAAGACAATGTGAAGACACACAGGGAGAGGACCACATGATGTAGGCAAAGATTATTGTGCTGAAGCTGCAAGCCAAGAAACACCAAAGACTGCCGGCAACTACCAGAATCTAGGAAGAGACAAAGGATGATTTTCCCTCAGAGCCCTCAGAAAGAGCATGACCCACCCGACACCTTGGTTTCAGACTTATAGCCTCCAGAACTGTGAGGGAATAAATTTCTGTTGTTCTAAGCCATGTAGTTTATGATAATTGGTTACAGCAGCCACAGGAAACGAATACAGACATATTAAATGTCTTCCTCTCTTACATTCATCCCAAGAGCATGCTATGAGATAATTGGGAGAATATGCAACAAGGTTAGAAGACCTGGGTTCAAATCATGGTTTTACCACTCACCAGTTTTATGACCCTAAAAAGTAATCTCACTTCTTGGATCCTCAGTTTGATCACTAGCAAAATAGAGATACAAATATATAACACATAGGATTAGTTTAGGACCAAGAGTCATGAGGAATGGGAAAGTACTTTACAAATTATAGAAAATTTTCAGATATCAATTATTTGATTTTTTCTCTCTTTTTTCCTTAAGTAGATTTCCTATAGATTTGCCTATTTTACTCCCCCTCCACCAAAGAACCAGTTCATGAATTTATTTATGAATTCTACTCTCTTGTTGATTTTCTAGTTCACTTATTATCCTTACTTTTTTTTTTTGTACTGCTTTTTTTTTGGTTTTGTTGTGCTGCCCATTTTCTAAATTCTTAGGTTAGATATTTAGTTGCTTTCTTTTAAGTTATTCTTATTTTTAAGTGAAAGCTTGAAGGCTATGTATTTACCTCTGACCATGGCTTTGGCTGCATTATTAAATATTTAGACTTAATGTTCTCATTTTCTTTTTTTCCTAAGTTGTTTACAACTGTGTATTTTTAAAATTTTCTTCTTCGAGTTATTACTACTTTTATCCTATAGACAGCAGTGTGTATTGGCTTTACAAATCCAGGAGCACTTGCTACTAACGTTATGCTGAAACAATTTTCTGTAAACAGCTTTCTTTCTGACATCTTTTAGACACATACTTCATGACTGAAAAAAATTTTTTTAAGTAGAGAGTTTTAATTTCCTCATCATGAAAACTTCAGCCACAAAATATTCACAGCTTTTTGGATTCAGACATTTGTCGCTGAATACATTTCTAGTACATTTCTAGAATGTTCTCATATCTACCTCCAAATCCACCAGGAGCTAAAGAAATCAACAACCCTGCTGAAAGGGGGAAGTGTTAGCAGCACTAGTCAATGGCCAAAGAGTTGACTTACGAATTATATTGCAGTCTAAACATTAGTCTTCCTTTAAGCTTAGCATAAGGCCCAATTTCTCCCTGAAATCTTCACAAACCACCTCAACACAGAGGGGATCTCTCCTTTCTCAGATCACATACCTTGCCCACAAATCTAGAACTCAGCCCAAGCTCCCAAATGAGATGGTAAGCTCCTTCAGAGTAAAGCCATGTCTTATACTTCTTTTCATTCCTCCTTATACTCTCTAGCATCAAGCTCCAATAAATACTTGTTTGATTACAATTCTTTGAGAACATTTTCTAAGAGAGAATGTAACTGAAATTTAGGGTCATAGATTTTAAAGCAGTCAAGTGGTAAAATCAAGGTTCATTTAAAAACCTTTAAAAAAAGGTTGTGGCGACTGTCTTGGATGCATGCTTTGAAGAGAAGAAATCATGGCATCCCAAACATCAAGAAACTACATTTTTAGACATTGCGAAAACCCAAAATGGCATGTTGGTATTTGTCCAACTAGAGCAACCCGTGGATTTATGTTCTGTCAACTAAGGTGGTGATGGCAGTGGAGTCCAAAATGATTCTAACAATAGTGTGTCCCATATATAAAATACCTTACAATTCACAAAACTCTCCCATGTGTGAGCTCATTTTGATGCTTCAAGGCAAACCTGTGAGGGAGGCAAATTAGGAACTATTATCCCCTTTATGGAAAATAGGTGTTCGGGCTCAGGAAAAAAAAAAAAAATTGGCTCATTTACCCAAGGTTGCAAAGCTAGTAGGTAGGTGGAATAGAATTAAGCCCAGATCTTCTGATTCCCCATTCTAATTCTTCAGGCTACAGCTACTCTGTTGATTTGGGAACTCATGGAATAAATCTCTGCACTCAGTCATCAGTTTTAATGGCTAGATGTTTACTCACCAAATACCCTTTGGATATCTACATGTTTGGTGGTACCAGAGAAAGAAGACAAAGTCCCTACCTTCAAGGGGCTCACAGACAAGTAACCTGAGCATTATAATGTGCATGAAAAATTGTACTTGCTTCAAGTGCCGTGAGAGAATTAGAAATAATAATAAGTCACATTTATTGAGAACTTATGATGTACCAATTTCTCTCCTAAGCACTTTGCATCTGGGGTGAGTAACATTATGGAGTATACTGCCTGGTACATAGCAAGAATTTAAGTTGGCACCCATTATTATTATTACAGCTTTTAAAAATAAGATCAGGAATTGTTAACTGAAAAAAAAAAGGAAGAATATTTAAATCTTAAATTATCCAGAGCAACCCAGTAGAGGGGAAATTAACTATCTGGGGGAAATCAGAACTCAGGGCAAGATGTTGAAGCTGGGCTTAAAGGAGGATTAAGGGCTTGCAGACAGGGAGGGGAGAACATTCCAGGCAGAGCAAGGGCACTTGCAAAGACCTGGGCACTGACCAGCAGGGAAGGAAGATGCGTGGAAAGGAGGTGCTGCCCTTTGGGCAGCCAGAGACAACATACAAAAGAGGAAAAAGGAAGTGGCCTCCAGCTAGAAAGCAGCAGAAGGGTGCGGCTCTCCCTGACCCAGGCACTCAGGGGGAGGCACAGATTTTCCAAGGCTATTTGTTTGTAGGTTACATTTTTCCTGAACAGAATCCAAATGCCTTTGTTTTCGCAAAGAGCACCATAGTTTCCAAAGAAAAGAAAAAACAGACTTCTTGGTCCAAGGGCTTTCCCTGAGAAATATTCTAATGGCTATGGGCCAAGACAGGGTTCCACCAAGCTCTGCACTCGGAGAACAAGAGAGCAGCAGGCTAGAATCTTCTTCAGAACCTGCAAGAAAATGGAAATTCAAAGAACATTCCTTGGGAGATTTTTAAATACAAGTAATATGTCCTGTTGGATCTGCCCCAACAAAACCCTCCTACACGAGGTTCCCAGAATATTGCGTGCAGTGTGAAAATTCTGTGCCTGTCAGGCACAGTCACTTACACCCCACCCGACAGCCCTGCCTCCTCTTCCCTGTTTGGCATGGCCCTCTCTTCCTGCAAGCCCAGCCGAAATACTCCTCCTCTGTGAGCTTTGCCTGGCAAATCTCGGCCCCCAAACCAGAGTGGGAGGGTGGCTTTGACCTCAGTGCTCCTACAGAGCCATGCACCCACCTCTACAGACAGTCACCTCACCGCTTTGCAATCACGGAACATCTTTTCCCCAACCCACCCACCCCGACCCCACGCCATCTCTCTCTCTTAATCTTGTGAGCCAGTGATGAACCGAAGATGGTGGATATGAGCCGTCCACTCTGGGTGCCCGTAATAAGGGGGGGGGGGGTCATTATCTGTAGCAGACTTTAAGAAGTAAATTTAATAAAAGTCAGTCTCTTTTTATTGTCACCATGTGCAGGCAATTCTGAACAATATCAGAAATAAAATACTCTTCCTCTCTGGGGCAAATGGTACGTGGCAAGTGGCATACCCCTCGGTGTGCCTCTCCTGTGAACACACTCCAATTCCTTCTGTCCAGGAAAAGGACATGCATCAGTGACAGAATGTAATGCTGGCCAGAGCTTTCAGTCAGTCAAGAGTTACTTACTAAGGCCCACTACGTGCCAGGTACCACACCAGCCATTTTATATGCATTATATCCAATCTTCCCAACAACCCTGAAATATGTGCACCTCTGTTTGTTTATTTGTCATATGAAGAAACTGAGTCTCAACTTAGGGAAAGGATTTGTCCAGGGTCCAACCACGAGGAAGTAGTGGAGAGAAATTCAAACCCAGATCTGTGCACCCAGTGTCCGTGTTCTTTCTCCTGTGCCTGGAACATCACGTCCACCCCATGCCAAGGGCTAGAACTGCAAGCCACACATCCCCTTCTTAGAAGTTCACAGCCGAATGGAGAAAGAGACTCGTGCAACTCACCGTGATTCAGCTTAGCATGTGACAAGTAGCTTCAGGAATAAACCAGACCAACCCCCAACTACAGCCACCGCATTGCGGATTTAAGTCTGAAGATCCACGTGGAGGAGGAGGGGTTGGCAAGAGAAGTAATCAGCACTGATTGATCTTATACCAGATGGTCTTCTGGATATACACACATGTTCTCCTGCTTGGGTCTTCCAACAAATAGCTCTGAGGTAGGTCTCATTGTCCTGAGTTCTCAGAAGTTCTCAGAGAAGCTAAGGGACTCACCCAGGGTCACATAGCACCTAGTAGTCGGTAAAGTGGGGAACTGAGCAGAAGCCTCTCCGACTCGGAAGCTGGCGCTCCGCGCACAGCAGCTCACCAGGGTGTGAGCACGTCCACACTGGAGGTCCTCTTAGGGACTAGGGAATATAATAATGACAAAGAGGACGAGGAAGAGGAAGATGATAATTCCTCATTTTTCTTTCAGCACTTTACAATTTATAAGATGGTTTCTCGTCCATTGTCTAATTGGATCCCTATGAATTTGGGAGGATGGGTATTACCTCCAGTTTGCAGATGAAGAAATGGAGGCTTTAGTAAAGTTATAAGATTTTCCTGAGATCATACTAGTTGGTTACAGAGAGCCTACCTTTACTTTATCTTATTTGCTCCACACATTATCACAGGTAATAGACAGGTACCTGACTCTTGAAACAACCCAGGAGGTAGGCTGGGCAAGTCTGATGCTCCTCGCTTTACTGTGGAAGAAATGGAATCCGGAGAGGGTAAGGGACTTACCCGAGAGGTGGAACTGGGACTAGAAGGCAGGCGCTCTCTATCATATGACATGGAACAAATCACTCATTTACTCATTCAGCACCAAACTTAGCAGGCTTGCCAATCACTTGGGAGTGGGCGTGTCCCTAAGAAGCCCACCAGCATGTTGGACATCCAGGTCCCTTCCCCTCCAATAGCTCTTAGATCTCCCACTACTGCCACCTCCAAACCTTGATATCAAAAGGCAACTCTCGCAGACCCTTGAGTCTGCTTGGCCAACAGGAGGCAAACAGCGATCAAACAGTGGACCCCACCCCCAACATAACTGCATCTTAAATAAACCTTAGTTTATTTCCCTTTCCCCCGCCCTTTTTTAAAGTTTCCCTCCAGTTCTAAAGAAAGGTATAAAATTTCTCCTCTGCCAACTTACTTCAAGTTTCTTGACCAAGATCCTATAATTATAAGCAAGAAAACAAGCAAAGTAAAGGCTGAATGACTTACTAAGCGAGAATATCAATTATGCACAGGTCAGCCAGAATTCATTTGGGTCCAGAAAAACAGAAATTATCATTTTTGTTGTTTCAGAGACATTGTAGACACACGGTCGGGGAGCCCGAAAGACAAGGCAACGTGGTGGAAATGTCTGGGCCTGCGGATTATTAAGAGTTCTAGCAGAGAAAACTGAGGCTCAGAGAGGTTAAGTAACGTGCTGAAGGTCACACAGCACTCCATGGAGTTGAGAATGAAGAATCTGAATCCAGGTCCTTCTGCCTTCACATTGCTTCCCTGCCCTCTTGGCGTAAAGTGTGTATTTACTCAAGGCTGAGTATAAGCAAACCAAGGGGTTGCAAACTGTGCCTAGGGACGCGGGCTCCTGGCTCTCCCTTAACTGTCCTGGGTCCTATAATCATTATATTGATAGTATAATGAGTGCTACATGCATGAGGCAGCGCTGAGGCAGAAGAATGTCCAGATCAACCTTTTTTTATTCTGCCTTATTGTACCAGATAATGTCATTGTCTGACCAGATTCCAGTGGGATTCCTCTTTATTGTTTACTGGCAGGGCAGAGGGGACCACCTCTGGTGTGACTTCAATGGCCAGTGCTATTCTTGGGAGGACGGTCAAGTGCTGTAGCTCCCTAGCCTTGAGTGGGCGTAACTGAGGTGTAACACACACTCCACAGTCCCCCAGCAGGATCAAGCTGAAGCTACCCTCTGCAGGTGGCATCTCAGTGCTATCCCCAAAATTACAGTGGAAGCAACTTGTACATTTCTGTTGAAACAACCCTGGGATGGATTTGGCAGATTCCTTTTTAAGGAATAAACAGTAAAATGCCATCTATTTTACACTCAGAAACTCACTCTGACTTTGTTCTATTTTGGTCATTTAAGCTGATTTTAAAGATCATATTGCCCTTATATTTTGCTCCACAAGCCTTCATTTTGTTGCTGACTAAAAGCTATAAAAATCTGACCAAGGTATTCAGCCCAATTTCCTGGCTGATAGACCATGTTTCATTCATTCACTCATTCATTCACCCACAGCTGAGTTGAACTCAGAACAAACTGCATATTGATCTTCTCTCACTACCAAATTATCATCTAACACCAGCAGCTGCCATTGAAAACAACACGGGACCTACCCTAGCCCACCTCAGGGCCTTTGCACTTGCTGCTTCCTCTGCTTGGAATACACTTCCTCCAGATCTTCACCTGGCTCCCTCCATCACTGCATTCCAGCCTCTGCCAAATGCCAGTTCTTCAAAGAGGCTTCTTGGACCTCCCCATCTAAAATAGTCTGCCCATCCTCCATTCCATCTGCCTTTTGTGATCCTGTTCTTTCTTCATAATATTTATTACCATCTGAACCGAGACATTTATTATTTACTTGTTTATTGTCTTTCTCCCCCAGGAGAGTGGAAATTACATGAGGGGAGATAGTTTATCTACCTTGCTCACTACTGTATCTGTGGTGCCCAAAATAGCCCCTGGGAGATAGCAGGCAATATTGTTTTGAATAAACAAAGAATTAATGAAAACAAATTCTCTTCCCCAGCATCTTTTTTATAAAATAAAACCTTTCCAGGGAAAGATTACATAGGCAAAGGCCTGGAAACTGGGAGATCTATAGCTTCTATCCCATGAGAAATTCTCTATGTTGCCTGTGGATCAAGGAACTCTTTACCTCAAAAACCTGCAGTGGCTCCCTATTGCTTCAAAAGAGGACAGTTGTCCATGAGAGCTTAGTGCTCGGGTGAAGACTGTTAAAATAATCTGATAGTGACATTCAGTGTGGGTGTGTACACATATATTTATCTCACACACATTTACTGAGTGCTTGCTATATTCCAGTCACTCCGCTGAAAAAATATAAAGTTGTGGTTCCATCCCAATCCACCATAATTTGGGCAGTGGTGGTGGTGGCAGCATGCACAGGGAGGTCATAAGTGGCTGAGAGGGAGGGACTTGTCAATAACATGTAAGTATAACAAATGCCAGGAGATAGTTCTACCCAGGCAGGCAGGAAAGAAGAATCAGTCCCTTCACTTGGATATAGATGGAAGTCCAGAAATCTTCCTAAGGGAGAGGCATTTCCCCTGAATCTTGATGCACAGGAGTTCACCGGGGAAAACCGGAGCAGGGAGGGTGGGGGCAGGATGAGAGCATTCCAGGCAGAAGATATGGCTACGCAGAGGCCTGGAAGGATGACATATTCTGGAACTCCAGGTGATAAAGTCAGTTTGAAGCATGGACCCTGAGCTAAGGTGTGGTGAGAGACCAAACCGAGAGGCAAGTGGGGTTGTTAGACAAAAGACACCGCACTTGGAGCTAGCCAGTCAGACCTAAGTTCACGTGCTGACTGTGTCACTAGCAATTCACTCCTCTCTGGGCTCAACTTCCCAGGAAGGAAATGATCAGGAGGTGGGGGGGCACAGTCAGCAGCTCTCCACTGGGGTAGGTGGAGGAGAGGAGCTAGAACCCTGGAGAGGCTTACTGTGTTTAAAAACAAAATACTGAAAATGGGACTTCCCTAGCGGTCCAGTGGCTTAAGACTCTGCGCTTCTAATGCAGGGGGTGTGGGTGCGATCCCTGGTTGGGGAACTAAGATCCCACATGCCACAGAGCGCAGTCAAAAAGGTAAATAAATAAATAACACTGAAAAGGCTGTCCCTATGCTTTGTTTTGAATCACGATATTTAAATTATTTTGAATTTGAAACTCATTCAAAAAGCTTGTGAGGCTTTTGCATTTATCTAGGGTGACCTGGATTTCACAAAGAGGCAGAGAAACCCTGGCTGAGGTGATCTTCAAGTCCCCTCTGATTCTCGTCTCCAGGTCTAAGATGACTGACAGCCAGGCGTACAGGAAAAAGCAGAGTGGTGCAGTGAATCAGCCGCTGAACTTGGAGTCAGACCCAAATTTCAACTCACACTATACCACTTACTCACTGGTGAGATAGGCAGTGAGATAGGCAAGTTAGTGAACTTCTTGAAGTGTCCATTTCTTCCTCTATAACATGATATTTTCCTCACATGCTTATTGTGCAGCTTATTTGAAATAATGGACTTACAAGCAACTAGCACATAGTAGGTGCTCAATAAAAATCAGTTGCGTGGAAAGACTTCAATGCTCTCTCTGCATCCCGGTCTCTAATCATAATGGCTTCCCCTTGAGTGCCTACCATATACTGAACGCGCTCCACGAGCTATCCCACGTTCAAAGAGAAACTCACAATTTAATACTTTGTCCTCAGTTGAGCTCATTGCATTGTCTAAAGGTGGTTTAACCCTCAGGATACAGCCACAATGGATGATAGGAATGTAGGGTATGCTGCCTGGAACCAGACCAGGCTTCAAATCTTTTAAAATTTAAAGCTGTTTTTTATTACTCTGGAAACCTACCCACTGCACGTTTTTATTTCCAACCGTTAAGCATTTTTCTTTCTTGCTTTCCACATTTAACTCAAGGCTTCAAATGCAAAAGCCAAGCTTGAAATGATCATACCATTTAAGCAATGAATGTAACGACAGCTTACACTTGCACTGCAGGAAGATCTACATTCTCTATTTAATAGCTTTAGCCATTTACAGCAAGAGTTATCACAGGCACCCCAAAGAGGGAGGGTTGGAGAGGGAGAATTCTGTACCTTTCATTAAAGATGTCATAGTCATAAGCTGTTGTGGAAATGATTAAGTGATAAATACAGTAAATTCATCTTCTGTTCTGGGAAACCCACAGCGAAGACAGTAATTCTCAGAGGCAGAAGCAATCATTATTATTAAAAGGTCTAAACCTTAAGTGTGTGCACTTTCAATCTGTTGAACTGGAAGATCACTAAGTACAGGGAAGGAGGAACTCGTACGTGGAGCACCTGCTAGTTACAAAGTGCCCCATCACCTAAAACATCTAAGGTCCACCCTCCAAGTAAAGACTTGTAACTAGACCCAAAAAATACAGGAAGAGGGAAATTAGCAATGTCGAATACCTCCCGAGTACAAGGTGCACACAATGGGTATATAAAATATGATAAAGTTCATGCAATGCTTAAGCATATAGAAGGAAGGCCAGCAAACTCAGAAAGGAGATCCTGCCTTTTGTTGAGGAGGTGGCTGTGTGACATTATTGCTGGCTGCATCCCCAGACCTAGCATAGTGCCTGGTACATCTGGTAGGGGTTAGGAACATGGAGTAGAAAGCCAGATTTTGTGGCTTTGTGCAAATCCTACTTAGTAGCTGTGTGACCTTAGATAATCATTTAACCTCTCTGTGTCTCGGTTTCCTACTTGTGAAACGGAAAACAGTAATACCTCTCTCACACTGTAATTGTAGGATTAAATGCACTAATAAGTGCAAAGTGCTTAAGACATTGCTGGCAAATAACGAGTTGCAAACATAACCACGTGTGGACTTGCCAGATGCTGGGGAGGCCCTCTGTCCTCACCCCCACCCTGTTATGGAAAGTGTAATGAAGCTCCATTTTCCAGGTGGGGGAACTGAAGAAAGTCCATCTGCCCAGGTCATCCAGTTCTGAATTGGCCTGAGATTCCCACCGGGGCCCGCCTAACAATAATAGTAAAACAGCATTTAATTAGTTTCTTAAACGTTCTAGGCCTTTACAGATAGGCACACATTTACTTCTCACAGCAATTATATGAGGTAAGAGTTGCTAACTCCCATTCTACAGATGCAGAAACTGAGAGAGAGAGAGAGAGCTTAAGTAATTTTCTCAAGACTTTAGAGTTAGCAAATTATCAGGGGCGGATTTAAGGCCAAGCCTAAGAACCTGACTGTCCCCACGCGCAAGGAGAGCGCCGCCGGTCCCAGAGGCCTGAGGTTCGGCGGACTGGCCAGAGACCCTGGAGCATCTTTCAGCCCCTGCCGAGAGCAGGGGTTTGGGGCGGGGGCTCTCAGGTCCCGGACGGGTCCCGCGGGCCTGGGGCGGGGGCGTGGCCTGCGGCGCCCGCGGCCTGCGCAGCGCTGGACCACAGAGAGCTGCCGGGGCAGGGCGCCTCCCGCGTTCTCGTGCCGCGGGAATCCCAGCGGCGGCCCCGCCTGCGTGGACGCCTGGGCTCTCGACCCGCCGCCCTCCCGGGCCCGTCGCCCGCGCGTCCCTTTCGCTTTTAGTCCCAGCCGTGCTGATTGCCTGCGATGACTCAGAATCGGCCGCACTTGGTTAACACAGCGACAAAGATAGGCAGTGGCCGTCCGAGGATACCTATTTACAAACAGGACCCGCGCCCCCAACCGAAAGCACCCCAGGCCGAGAGCCCAAAAGTCTCGGTTCTCCTCCCCCGCTCTGCCTATCTCTCTCAGTGGGACTGGTTTCAGGTCTCAGTTTGCCCATCTGTGTAACTGACGTCAACAATGTTTCTGGACAATAGAACAAAAGGTGTGCGTTGTGGAAACAGCCTGAAATTTCTTTGAAGTCTCCTATTTTCAGCTACCATAATTCTAAAAATTATATTCTTCTCCATCGTTATCTGTTTTAACAAATCTATGTAATTTTTAATAAAAAAGAGTAAAATTGTCACCCAGGAAAAATAGTCTGTTATTTATCTTGTGGTTCGAATCCTCCTGTTTGAGACACAGGAGGAAGCCCTGGAAGGCCCTTTCAACTCCCTTTCTCCCTTTAATCTGATTCGTTGTGGCTATTTTTTTTTTCTTCCCACCTTTACAGTCTCACTGGTGACCAGTGAGGTGGGGAAAAGACTAGGTTTTGCATCCAGAATTCGGTTAGAACTTCTTGGTCTGCCTTTTTTTTTTTTTTTTGCCTATGGGACCTCGGTCAAGTCACTTACACTTGCTGAGCCTCAGTCTCCCGTCTATAAAATGGGGAGAATACTCGCAGCGTCGCTGGGAGGATTCGGGATGATGTTTGTCAAGGGCCTGACACGTGCTGGGTGACCCATGGAAGAGGGTGCTAGCCGGTGGGGACTCTCACGGTCTAAGCCTGGATTTCTTCGCTCTGCTCCGTCTAGGGGCCCCGGAGCACCGCCCCTGCGCTCAGGGCTGGGCGTGGCTGGCTTCCAGTCTCCCCGAGGCCCACCTGCTGTGGTTGCACCGGTTCCCTCCCGCCTCCCCCATCAGCCGGCTCCGGACGGCAACCTGCAGGCGGAAGGCCAGGCTTTATTTACACAAAAGCAGCCGGTGGAAGCTGGCCTTGTATGGAAGAAAGAACGCTGGCGGACCGGGAACGTCGCCGGGGGAGGCAGTAAGAAGCGTTCGCCTGATAGGAATCTGTGAATAAATAAATAACGTGAATCAAAGAATGCACTGAAATGCCCTCCTAAGATCACAGAAACACGACCCAAAGGCGGCCTTCGGAATCCTCCCCCACACCCCATCCTATCTGATAGTTTGGCAAAGAGGTTCAAATATTTCTCGAGTTATTACCAAGCCAGGGCACCTGCCACCCAGACCCCACCGTCCTATGGTCGCCTGTGGTGCGCGACTTCCGGGCTGGGAGTGAGACCTGGGTCTGAAACGAAGAAAGGAAAGGGAACCCCGCTTTCTGGGCACCTACTCACGAGCCAGGCAACGTTCCTATGTGATTTCATTGACTCCTCACACTACCCTTGAGGGAGGGAATCCCCATATTTCATCTGGCTAAATCTGGCTCAGGTAGGCAGGGGTAGTCAGTTGCCCCAGAACACAAAAGCCGGTAGATGGGACAGCTGGATTCAAATACAACTCTGTCGCTGGTTCTTTCCATCCCACCGTGCTGCCCGGGAAGGCGCAGGGGTAAAGCGCAAAATGCGCGGTTACAACTTCAGGACAGTGGCATGACGACCCAGCAGTTGTTTCTGGGCGCCGCCTCTTCCCTCATTTTCCTTCCCCTACTTGCAGGATGTACAAAGCCTCTTCCAGTTCTACCTATCAGCTGATTCGCTGCTGCCGCGCCCGCTCGCCTGATTTAGCCTCAGAAGTCGCACGCCCGGTGACCGCTGACCTAGAGCCTCTAGTCTTATTGCCAAAGCCAACGTCGCCCTGGAGGACACACAGGTGCGCCCAGGGCGCGCATTTCTCCGGCCTCCGCCCTAGTCACGGGGCTGCATCCGGTCCGGGAGCAATGGAAACTGGCCCAGCCGCCCCTTTCCCGGCAGGGCCCCTCCCGCGCCCACCCGGCGGAGGCCCAGAACAGGTTTCTTCACTTTCCCTGGCCCAGCTCCTGACGTGGTGGGTCGGGGCTGGCGGCGAGGAAGGGAAGCCGGCTGCTCAATGTGCCTGAGGATTGTTCTCGTTCTCAGGTGACTTGTGGATGAGCCATCAGTCAGGTGAACCCAGCTCAAGACACCGGGCACGTACAGTGTCTTGCACACAGAGGTCTACCCAACAAACCCTTAGGGTTCCTCGTGTGACACGCAGGCCCCTTGTTCTGCTCACGGCCGGCCAGCATCAGGGCCCAAGGAGAAGGTGAGCAGAATGGGATGAGTCACCCAGCCCTCTGGGTCCATCCAGCAGTGGGGGGTTGTGGGAGTCCAGTGTCAGCCTTGGCCTGGGGGTGGCACACTGATCTGTCACTGGCCCTCCATCAGTATGCGCCCAATGACCCTAGGGGACTTTCCCAGGAGCCCCAGCTCCTTTGCTTTAGACCTCTTGGTCAAGAGGAAAGCTTGGACAGAAAATCCAGGCAAAGGACAGAATCCATTCACACATATTTATCAAGTGTCAGGCACTCTGCTAGGCCCTAGGGAGACCACCGTGACCCAGACACAGAGCCTGCCCTCACCAGTCCCAGCCTAATGAGTCAGACAAGCAACAGGTCACTTTAATACCCGGCAAGGAACCATTTCCTGGAGTACATCTGGGAGAAGACCCTGAGTTGGTTAGAGGTGGGGTCAGGAAGCATTAGGAAAAACTTTCTCAGGCTTCGAGCGTTGCCCTTGTCCTTCTTTCTTCCATCTTTCCGCACACATTTCTGGAGTACCTGCACCATGCTGAGAGCTCAAGGAGCAGTTGGTGGTTCTCCAGGGACAGCAGTTTACGGCATCGTGGTGTAGTGTTTAAAACATCAGGGCTCTGGCTACAGCCACTTACTCTGCGCCCCTGAATTATTTGCATAATTTCTCTGAACTCTGCCTTCTTGATCTGTAAAATAGGGATAAGGATAATACCAGCGTTATAGAACAAGGCTGGCCCACAGTAGGTATTAGTGAAATCTATCGTGTTACTTTGTTGTTTGTGGTTCACATACTTCTTCCAGTCCTCACGACAACCACCCCCACCCCCACCCCCAGTGTGGCAGCACAAGTAACTTCATACCCATTTTACAGATGAGGAAGCTGATTTGGACAAATTAACAGGTTGGCTCATGCCTGGTAAGTTTTCAAGACCAGGACCGTGAGGAGGAGAGGCCTCCTGAAATAGGGGAGATATTCTGACCTTCACCTGCCCTCCCTGAAACCCCAGATGACTGGTTAAGACTGAACTGTCTGGGGAACTTCCTTTGACCTAGATCCTGTCAGCTCTGCCTGAACACCAGCCAGAAAATGCAGGCAGCCACACCCTCAGCGCTCTTGCCCCAACCCGCACTGCATGCCGGGGATTGTGCTTTCAGGGACTATTTTTTTTAAAGGGGGGAATATATGATAATTGGACACCTATTGTGTGCCAGACCCTACACCAGGGCATGCTCATGAGGGTTATTTCATCTTCTGTGAGCCATCTTATGTGGTTACAGAAAAGAAGAGGAAAGAATCAATTTATCCCAATAATAATTATGTGTCCATAATAAAACTTGACACATGCGCATTCAGCCTGAGGGCTCTTTCTAAAGTGCAAATGTGATGATGTTACTCCAACTCTCTTGCTTAAAATCTCTCAGTGGTCTCCCACTGCCTTTACAGAGTCCACACTGAGGAAAGGCAGACTCAGCTAGCCACATTATCACATCTGCTGTGCCCTTGCCTTTGTATATGCAGTTTCTTCTTCCTGGAATGCCCTTCCCAGCTCGTCCGTCACTTCCTTCCCTACTTTTATGTGGTTAAATACTATTCATCCTTCAGCTCTCAGCTTTAGATGTCACCTCCTCCAGGAAGCCTTCCTTGTCCACTCAGGGCTAAGCCTGACCACACTCTATTGTAAGTATCTGTAAGTATCTGTTTAACAGGCTGTCCCACTAGATGGTGAGCTCCTTAGGGTCAGGGACTGTGTCCTATTCCTCAGCACCTAGCATGGTGTGGCTCATAACAGGCATTCAATAAATATTTAATGGATGGATGAGAAAAGGTTGAGCATGAAGATTATCTCCATTTAACAGAGGAGAAAACCAAGTCTCAAAGAGGGCAAAAATACCTATCAGGTCAGACATCTGGCTAGTGGGTGAGTTATGCTAGAGCTAAATCCCTCTAAATCCCATCTCGTTTCACTATCTTACTTATACTGAAGACAATACAACCTCCTTCTAAGTTGTCTCATTGAAGTTGTTTCTAGCACTGTCTTTTCCATATTGCACAGAAAGAGATCCTGGGTCCTGATAATGGAATATATATGAATACCAATCACCAAGTCTGTAGTTAGTCACAGCTACTGATTTCAGGTGCCTGAGACAGATTACATGTCATAACATCTTAGAGAAGCCAACCAACATTGTGATGTCTACTTAGCAGATGAGGAAGCTGGTTCAGAGAGGTTAAGTGATTTGCCCAATGCTCCACAGCCTTCAAACCCAAGTCAGTCTCCAGCTCCTAAGCCCAGGTTCTTCCCACCTCCCCAGACAGCCTCCTGACCATGGCTCTAGAGCCAGCTCTCATGTGGCCTTAGGCACCAGCTGGGCCCGAGTTCTCTCTTAACAGGATACAGATGAGACTCTATAACTTCGAGGGATCCTCTGGGCTTGACCCAAATGTCATCCTAACACTGGCCTTTTTCTCTGGCCACTCTTCTCTTCTCCCTCGGATTCCAGCATCTGCACTGGTTCCAACTCTGGGGAAAAGCCAGGGCATGGGAAGCTGTCATTGTTCCTTGTTCCCAGTAAATGGCTCCCTTGGGAACTGGGCAGGTAGGGATAGATCCTCCCGTTCTCAGGTGTCTCAACAGAAAAACTATTTAGTAATTACACACACCCTTGGCTGGAGCACCCACAACCTTTCCTGACTCCTAGGAATTGCTCCTCAACTCTAGGGTCACCCCAAGAGCTTCCCTAAGGTGCTTGCATTGATTTATTTGTTCAATGAATATTTGCCCATCTATTGCTACTGTTACATTGCTCTTTCAGCTAACAGTGTTCCCCTTGGAGCCCCGGCACTTCTTCAACTATCTGAGATGAGGAAGCTCCCCCAAACTATCTCATACTAGACAAGAAGCTCCATGACGGGCCGGGCTGCAACAGCTTTGTCACTCTATACCCATCACCTAGCGCTGTGCCTGACACACGGTTGTCCTTTAATAAATGTTTGTTGAACGACTGAATAGCTGAATATTAAAAGCTCCATTCGTCTCTTAAAAGTTAATCCTCCACTTAGAGATAGGAATCATGGCATGTTAGATCAATAGAGACCACAGAGGAAGTAAAACTTACTCTAAACCCCTCATTCTCCAGAAAAGGAGACCCAGAGAAAGGAGAGACAGAGTCCAGGGCAGATCTATAGGACAGCTCAGGCCTCCTGACTCTTGTCTCAGCGTCTTCTCTGTACTGAGACCCTGCTCCCAAACCATAGACATATTCTTCTCTAATTCTCACAGCAGCCACCTGGAGCAGACAGCAGGGAAGGGCAAATGGCAGAGGAGAAAAGTGGGGCTCAGAGAGGTGAGTGGAGTATCCCCAAGGTCACACAGCCAGAATCCTGGGCTTTCCCCATCACAGCCCGTGCTCAGAGCTCATTCTCCCCCGTTCCTTCTACCCACTGCTCACTGCTTTTATGAGCTTTGAAAGAGCTTTGAAAAGACAGCCTCTAGGCTTTCAAGAACTTTCATCTTTATTATTCATCTTGCTTCTGGAAGCTTTGGTCAATCTGTGGTGTGCCCAGTGCAAAAAATTAAGACCATTCAGGTTTTCAAAATTGTCATCTACTCTTAAAGGGGGCTGGTGGCCCGAATGCTTGTCTCAGAAGTCAAATGTTCTCAAGTGACACTGAGGACATCTTCTACTTTCTATGGGGGGCATGGTGAGTGGGGACCAGGGGACTTTGGGAGACTATTAGAGCCCATAGTCACAAATCTGAGGTCCCTTTGGACCCTGAGCACACCAGCTCTCTCTGACCACAGGCTCGTCCAGGCCACAGGTCCTGCCTTCCCAGTCATGGCTGATGCTACCTCAGCAACCACATAACTATGGTGATGGTGGGGAAGGTCTTGAAAGGAGGCCAGTGCCTTAGGAAAAAAAAAAAAAAAAAAAAAAACGAATAAGTGTCAAATGAGCAAGGATGGCCATTGTTATACCCTCTAGACATCACACTCAAGTGACATGGCGTGAAGATTCTTATCTCTGGGACAAAACAGCCCAGTTACTCGGGAATGAAAAGATAAAGCACTTCTTTCTCTAAAAGAACAGGAGCAGAGTGAGTATGCCAGCCTACTGGTTCATGAATTCGAGATCATTTAAAACTTTATTGAAAAATAAAATGTCCCACCAATAACTTTAAAACACCAGTGTAGCCTGTTGTTTGGACAGCACCAGACAGGAGCCCCTGTTCTGCTCCACCCCAGTTGAGTGATCTTGGACAAATGGCCCCAGCTTCCTGAATCTGTCTCCTGGGCTGCACAGGGCACTAATGGTGGCCCCTTGGCAGGGTTTGTGGGAGTTAAGTGACATCACAGATGTTAAGTGCCCAGCACCATGCCTGGCACATAATGGGTGCTAAACAAATATTAGTTCCTTCTTTAAAAAAAAAGAATGGGAAATGAATTGTGCTTTGGAAATAGAACAGTCATGGAAAAACCCAGGGGCCCTCCGA